>NC_134601.1:102423645-103164895 GCF_037038515.1 Microtus pennsylvanicus
TATTTTTCTCACGGCTCTTTCCAATTAATCTGTCAGTCAACAAGTATACAGTGCAAAATCACTGACCTGTTTTATTTTTATAACATACATACATACATATATACATACATATATGTTTGTGTGTGTATGCATACTCATGTGGGTATTAGAAGAATCTTGAAGGAGTTGTTTAGTTCCTTCTACTATTTAAGACTCAGAAATGGAAGTGTCATGCAGCACAGAAAGTGTCATTACCAGCTGAATCAGATATATTTGTTTCACAGATACAATAAAAGATAAACCTAGCAAAGTTCAAACTGCTAAGAGTCCATACTGGCCTTTTGCTGCAGTAGTTTCTTCTTTGTAGTAGAAATTTGATACATAATTTTGGTCAGGCTGCAAATGATATATGAAATAACATGGTTTTCTCCTTCTATATTTAATTGGATAAGTAACATCTGTTAATATAACATCCTCGGGTCATTTATGAACTCATTAATCCCATATTCATCACATATTCTTCCTTATTTTCAAGACCTTCAGATGGATGCTAAACAAAAACCAACCCATCTAAACTTGTTGCTATGTGGAAAGTCTAGGAAGAAAATCCAGGAGAGATGACAAAGCTAGTCAAGTATCTTTTCCAATAATATTTGGAGCAACAATTGTGCAAGAATACTAAGTTATAGTTCTCCTATAAAAACACCACAACTACAAAGTAAAAATCTAGGACATAAACAGCTCACCTTAAGTATCCTAAAGAAACCTGCTCTCAAAAGTATAAATCTTCTCCCTGTTCAGGAAGTCAGCTATTTATAAACTAACATAAATGTATCTGTGTATCCTGAAAAGGACATCACAATGGCCTCCAAATACACTTATTCATCCCATATGAAAAAGCTTCTGGATAAATTTTGAGCTCTGTGAAGAAGTCCTTTCAATATGTTACTTGTATTCTGTATCAAGGAAGTTTAAACAAATGACCTGCATGTGCAGTACATTCAGCATCATTCTATAAAAAAAGGTGCTCCAAAAACACATCTCAATGCAAGATGAATCAAAAGGCACTTAAATTAAAACTGCTTCATAAATGATAGACTTCTTATGACGTCAATTATCATCATCAAAATGCTAATATCATCTGTAATTTTAAAACACTCCTTTAAATGTATTATTAAAGAATAACCACAATACTAAACATGGTGTGTCTCAACCTTACTTACAACAATGTAATATAGAGCTATTCTCATTGCTAAACAATAATTTTATAGAATAAAATACTACATTTTGTCAGTCAAATTGTTTAAGGGCTATAAGGAAGACCTTGTCCTACAGTTTGTGGAAAATACCATTCTATTAATTTTCATCACGTGTTTTCGATAGAGCTGTGGTTTTCTTTACCCTGTCCAGAATTTATACCATTTAGCAAATAGTTGGTGACAAAATCAAATGGTATTTTGATTGAAGAGTCTTCATTTATTAGCCTTGTGTTTCTATAAAGGCATTTGATTATCTTTCTGAGTATTTTAATAGAGAATAAAAATAATTTTCTACTAACATTGCCCATATTTTTGAAAGTAATATAAAATTTCATTCCTAGTAAGCGTAAAACTATATGTAAATGAAAGGTCTTCTGTAATCTGCTGCAATTAGAATGTTGCCTTATATCGTTGAAGCAAAATTTTAACCTAATATTTTATTGATTATTTGAGAATTTCACATATTTTACCCCAACCACCTTTATCTCTCAGTTTCCCAGGTTTGTGTCCCCATCTTTCTGGCCTCCCTCCAAAGAAAAAGATGCAAAAATAAAAGAAGTACAGTCTGTGTTGTTGACATAGTTACTGGAGCATGGTCAAACTAACTTCCCCAAATTCCCAAATTATTTATTTTTAAAAATACTTCAATGTTTTAAGAACCAAATATTAACAATGATGCTATCTCCTCAGTGTCATTCACATATGCACGCGTGCGCGCGCGCACACACACACACACACACACACACACACACACACACACACAGCAAGAGAGAGAGAGGCAGACATACAGAGAGACAGACATAAATGAAACAAAAAAATCTATAAATAAATTTCTATTTTATTTCACTAAAAAAAATGCTCACGGTGATCCAACACATTCATTTCATGACTCCCAATCTGTAAACGATTCAGCTACTAGATTAAAATATGAAATCAATCAAAATGATAAAAAACTAAAACCATTGAAGAAATAAATGATTCTGTTAGCAGTTTGTCTCAGTACTCCTTTTCATTTATTCTTATTTAAGCAAAAGCGCCTTTCACTATGGCATCCTTTCTCAACTTTCCTCATAGTAATACATTTTAGTAAATTTTATGTTCCCGAAAACTACATATTTTTCAGTTATCTTCCTTTACTTGGGTTTCAATTATTTAAAATTCAACCAATATCACAAAACTTTGAATTTTTGGTGAGTACACTGATGTCGTGTCAGTTTTTGATATGCTGAGCTCCAAGAAAGGGGTGTGACAGATCAATTTCAAAGTAAATGTCCACTGGATGCATATGATTATTTGAATGTTAAATCCAAGAATACATCCAGGCCAATTACTTCTAGTACAACTTAGTAAGTGCTCAAACACTTACTGAGGTGTTCAGGTATTCTCAAGAGGATCCTCCAATTTTTTGTGGTAGTGATTAGTATGACTGATAAGGTTTAAATGCTGTCTTTTTTTAATCTACATTAAAGTTAACATTCAATTTCAATTGGCATGACCCAACTGTCAAGATGGTTTGTGTTTGTTTGGATGGACATTTTTACTATGTTGATCCAATTGTTTCATCAGAATGGGAGATCTTTTCATTTTCCATTATCTTCTTTAAAGGCTTTAAGGTTTTTTATCGTACAAGTCTTTTCCTTGCTTGGTCAGAGTTACCCCAAGATATTTTATGTATTCCATATTATTTGATTTTATTGTGAAAGGTAAAGTTCCCATGGTTCTCAGTCCCATTGTTATTTCTATATAAAATGACCACTGAGTCTTATGAATTAATTTTGTGGCCAGCTACTTTGCTGAAAATGTCTATTAGCTGTGTATTAGTTTCCTGGTGTTTTTAGGGTACTTATGTATACTTTAGTTGTCTTTCTACGCAAGCTAGAACTTCAAGTACTATATTGAACTGATATGTAAAGATTGGACAGCTTTGTCTTCTTTATGATTTTGGTGAAATTGCTTTGAGTTTCTCCCTGTTTAATTTGATGTAGACTATCAGCTTGCTGCAAATTGCCTTTATTGAGTTTAGGCATGTCCCTTGTATCCCTGATATCTGTAAGATTTTTATCATGAAAGACTGATGTTTTCTCACAGGTCTTTTCTGCTTCTAATGAGATGATCATGTGTTTTATTGTTCTGTAAGTTTGTTTATATGCTGGATCACATTTATTGATTTACTCATTCTACATATGATAGGTACAGAGGTATGAAGCATGCCTGTATCTCTGTGATGATGCCTACTCTGTAATTGTCAAGCTGATGCCTTCATGCCTATGTTCTACCATATTTGATATAAGAATATACTCTTCACATTTCCAAAAGACAAATGCAACACAGACACAAACCCTTTGATTTTCCATGGTGTCCACTGCAATGTAAGTTAATGCAATGGTAGCACAGAACTTGTTGGAGCATCCAACCAACATCTGATTTGGCTTGAGGCTCACTCCACAAAATGCAACCCATCCCAGAAACTGCTTGGGTGATCAAGAAATTCAGACTAGATAGCCTATAGAACCAGAGTAAAACCAAATATTACTGCCCTAAAAGTAAACACAGATATAAATTTATTCCTAATGGTATTATTCTGTATTCATAGAGCAGCAATTTGGAACAATGTCAGATACCCACAACCAGATATTACATAAGGAGTAAGAGACCTTGGGACAATCAGCTCTAAATGCAATGCTTCCATCAGATCCCTTCCCTTGGAGCTCAAGAAACTCTGATAAAGAAGAAGCTGAAAGAACATTAGAGCCAGAGGGAATCGAGGACACTAAGAATTTAAGGCCCTCTAAATCAACTTGAGCAAAGAGCATATGAATTCACAGAGACTGAATTAGCATGTATAGGCCCTGCATGGGTCTGGACCAGGTTCTCTCTGTGTATTGTAGCTTCCAGGTTACTATTTTATGGGATTTCTAAGTGTGTGAACAAGTAGGTCTCTGAATCTTGTCCCATTCCTTGAGCTCTTTTCTCTTACGTGGTTTGTCTTGTTCAACATCAATGTGATATTTTCGTTTTATCTTATTCATTATTATTTCTAAGAAGCATCTTTTTTTTTCTAATGAAAGACAGAAAGGGAATGGATCTGGGTTGGAGAGGAAGTGGGAAGTAACTAGGAGGAGTAGAGAAAGGAGAGACTGTAATCACAATGTATTATTTGATAAAAGAATCTATTTTCAATGAAAGGAAAACTATTAAATGTGATCTTACAGATGATACTAGTTCACTTTCCAGCATTCTTGTCAGGTGGCTGGAAACCTCTCTAACTCAGACTCCATGGTTTCCAGGATGCTTTTGCGAATTTGTGGATTTTGCAGGCACCTGCACTCAATTACACATTCTCAAACAATTTAGAATTTAAGAAACAATTAAAAAGCATTCCAATTACCACATTAAAAAAAACATGATTTCAATGACAAAAGGATTAATTGTGTGACTGAGGCAGTGAGGACTCTATCTTACAGGTAGAAAGAGGGACCTCATATAATTACAATTTTTATTTCTTCTCCCCTTTACTTTCTGAAATTTTGCCATGTGATGACCTATAAAAAGTTCCTTATCATGCTAATTGCTTTACATTGATTTGGTAGCCTCCAAAATAGTGAGCTCATATATTTCTGGGCATTAAAAATGACCTGATGTTACAGGATTATAGAATAACAAGCTAGGAGAATTGCTTACTTCTTTTCCTGCATGACATTATAGTTTTGTTTAATAATTTCCATAGGGACTTTGAAAGATGTCACCATAAAACCTATCACATTAATAAAAAAGTTGAACAAGACAAACCAAATGAAAGAAAAGAACTCAAAAAAAGAAACAAGAATCAGAGAATTCTCACACCCAGAAATCCCATAAAACACTTACCTGGAAGCTATAATACATACAGAGAACCAGTTGCAGACCCATGCTGGGTCTGTCCATGCTCATTTAGTCTTTGTGAGTTCATATGAGCTTTGCTCATGTTGCTTCAGAGGGCATTGAATTCTCAGTATCCTCCATTTCCTCTGGCTCTTAGAATTGAAGGATGTCACTGTATAGCCGATTTTAAATGAAATTATGTGTCATTGCATTGATTGAATTAACCTGAACCTTTCTGTAGGGATAAGTTAAGTTATGAAATTAAATCTATACATTTCAATGAATTGAGTGAATTTTGTCATCAGACAAAACATGCTAAATGAATGGCCATAAACCTCTGTGGTGCAATACTTATGGTATTTTACAATTTGTGTTGTTTAAAGTTACAGTTGCTTCATCCATCCACTATTTCCCAGGAAATGTAAGCAACTTGTAAATACATGGTAGCCAAATATTGCAAAAAATAGAAATCTAAAGAGAAAATGAATAAAAATGTATTATTTAAACTATAAATAAAATGAGAATTTCATATAAATCTGTGTTAAAAATGATTTATAACACATTGTAAGTCTGTACTATTAGTTCTAAAGCCCAGATTTGGAGAACTATGTTGGCACATTAAATTTATTCTTTATCACAGCCTGCAGACATTTTAATGTCTGAGCATCAATAAGAACAAATTACCTAAAAAACTTTTAATGTGGTATAATAAATTAAGACTGGGTGGTAATGCAGAAGTGGGTGCACCAGGGCAAAGTTATGAACATCGTATAATGATCCAACAACACTTAAAATGTAGAAGCAACATTAGTACTCTGGACTATATGGCCACAGTGGATCCTAATTCTTTCTCTCGTTTCAAATAGAAATTCTATGTCAATCACAAGGGGTTAGAAACTCTTCATTGCATACAAACGGTTATATTCTGTAGTCTCTTCAAGAGGAGTCTTTTTTATGAAAGCAACCAGGATAGAAGAATTTATCTGAGGACATTGTATATACTAATGGAGTTCTTCATTTAAAAGCAAAAGAAATCTCCAATGCCTGTCCTCATAGTGAGAAATAGAAGAGGTTGGGAAGAAAATAAAGTAGCAAGCTTTCCAACTAGCAGGCAATCACAGTAGGCAAGGCTTTCTGACTCCTCAAGAATCCCCTTTAGAATAGATGGAGCCTAATCTTACTACTCACCTTGAGTTTTAAAGCCTCAGGAAAGAATATGGCTGCTTAGCATATTGCTTGTGTCAGAGCCACTGAGACAATGAGAGAAGGTTCTAGGAGACTAACAATCGCTTGATTTAGTGCCCCACTAAGATATTTAGGGACCCAAAAGACTCATAGTTAGACCAGTCAAGGAAAGAGCTGTACTCTTGTTCCTACAACTCTCCGGCCTTTTTGCCTTAGTTAGATGTTTCCCAATTCTTTGCTAAGCAGCATTTTATCATAAATTTCAAAATAACTAGATTTTAATCTTTAAAATTATTTTGAATGTTCTGACATAAAACACAAATATTTGAGGCAATAGATTTGCTAATACCTTGATGTGGTTACTATCTAACATTTGCAAATGCTGAAACCTATATCTATCTCATAAAAAGTACAATAATTATGTTATACTACAAATTAAACCTTTGAAAGTCAACCCCTTGCATTAATACTATAAATTCCCATTTGAGCAAATTAAAAAGTTTGTTTCATTTCCTCCCATTTTTGTCAGTGTCTTTCAATTTGATTTATGAACATGGATCAATTCCATTTCAATATACAGCCAACAATAAATAATGTTTAATTAGAGGGCACTGGGAAAGTTGATCTTTTACTTTCACACTTTATTTCTTTGTTCTCTCAAGTATGAGTTAACAAACTTTTCTGTAAAAAGGTACATATTAAATGTCTTAGGCTACGTAGTCCGTATTAACTTGAGGGCAACTACCTAGTCAGTACTTCCTTCGCAGCCATAAAGTAGCTGTAGACCATATGTCTATAAAGAAATGTTGTGAAATTCCACTGAAACTTTATTCACAAAAACAGGTTGTTGGGAGGATTTGGCTCCACAATTTTCTCCTTTATTACTATGATATTCATATGAGCAATATTATGTTGATAATTTATAATAGCACTAGAAAAATTATACATTGTGTTAAAATTAATTTCATTGCAAGTACCATGAGTAATGTCTCAGGTGATAGATTTACTCATAAAATTAACTAGCTTAATACACTTCATGAAATTGTGGATTCCCAGACAGAATATAAATCTGTTATTTAAATTTCTCTGAAATGTTCTTCAAAACTAGTTTAAGTAAAACGAAACACTGAACCAATGAAAAAGAACTAAAGCAGTAAGTACTGTAAATTCATAAAATAAAACCATTTTCTGACAAACCGTGATTATGAGACCACAAAACCTACAGAGAAATATGTCATTAATTCGAAATGTGTCTGCATCAGATATGCCCACTAGTTTTCATTACTCATGTCCTTGAAACTTTCCTCTATTAATTTTTACCAAGGGCATTAATATGAGTTAGGTGCCAATATAATTCTGTCAATTATAGCCTTTCAAGGATAAACAGGGGTTTTAAATTTTGTTTCCTATTGTGTTTGCCTACAATTCATGTTTCTGACCCCTAAAAATTAGTTATCCAGTAGAAATATTTACCGTTATTATTATTATAGATATTTGCTATTAATCTTGATGCTCAACCATTAATAGGCTGCTTTTATTATAATTTGTCAGTTTTATGATTTTTCAAAATTTACACCTATATTAGAACATTTTCTTTCTCTGTGTATTTTGTTCATAGATTGTGCTAACTTTCGGCTGTTTTAAAATTACTTATATTGCTTATTTTATAATCCCCCAAAGAATGTTTTCCCAAGTAAGATGAGCAATTTCACAGGTGTGATGCTGGAATATCAAGAAAAATTAAGAGCCATGAGACCAGATACTGCCAGGAACCCACCCCCAACACTCACTGGAGGGTCTGGACCCAGAGGCTGGACAGCCAGAAACCTAGGAGAGAACCAAATATAACTGGCAAAGAAAATCGCCAGTGAAATGATTCCTAACGATAATCTACTTTACTCATAGATCATTGCCTAGCCCAATTGCGATCAGCAAGGCTTCATTCAGCAACAAACAGAAACAGATGGAAAGACCCAGAGTCAATCATTAGTCAGAGCTCAGGAAATTGTGTGGAAGAGGGTTAGGAAGGGTTTCGAGGGACAGAGGAGCCAAGTTCATCACAGGAAATTCACAGAATCAACTAGTCTGGACTCATAGCTGCTCACAGTGAACTGCCAAACAGAGAACTGGCATGGGAATGATCTACTTCCTCTGCACATATGTTATAGTTGTGTAGCATGCTCTTCTTGTGGGACTCCTAAAAATGGACACAGGGGCTGTCTCTGACTCTTTTATCCATTTTGGAGACCCTTTCCTCCTACTGGATTGCCCTGTCCAGCCTTAATAGGAAAGGAAGTGCCTAGTCTTATGGCAACTTGATATGTCATAGCTGGCTGATATTCCTGGGAGGCCTGAATGTTTTTGAAAGGAGGAATGTATGGGGCTGGGGAAGAGAGGAAGTTAGGGGAAAGGACTGGGATGAGAGGAGAGAGGAAAGAGATACTGTACAGCCCTGCATATTAGCATCACTATCCTGAAATACTGAGACTGGGAATTCTTTAAAGGAAAACAGCCTATTAGCCTATCTTTTTACTCCTAGTAGCAAGTGTGTCTGATTTGTTCAGGGTAGACCCAATTAAAATTTATGTTCAATTAAGGAGCTCACAGTGTGTTTCAGGGCTAGCAAAATGGCTCAGTGTTTAAAATAATTTATCAGCCAGCCTCAAGATTTGAGTTAGATCTCTGGGAACCAACTGGCCTTTGGATATTTGTTTACACAGTATAAAAATGTGTGTATGTTTTGTTTCACCTGCCTAAGGTGTCTTTTTTTTAAATTTATTTATTTATTAAGGATTTCTGCCTCCTCCCCGCAACCGCCTCCCATTTCCCTCCCCCTCCCCCGATCAAGTCACCCTCCCTCATCTGCTCGAAGAGCAATCAGGGTTCCCTGACCTGTGGGAAGCCCAAGGACCGCCCACCTCTATCCAGGTCTTCTAAGGTGAGCATCCAAACTGCCTAGGCTCCCCCAAAGCCAGTACGTGCAGTAGGATCAAGAACCCACTGCGATTGTTCTTGAGTTCTCAAGTATTTCTCATTGTCCTCTATGTTCAGCTAGTCCGGATTTATCCCATGCTTTTTCAGACCCAGGCCAGCTGGCCTTGGTGAGTTCCCGATAGAACATCCCCATTGTCTCAGTGTGTGGGTGCACCCCTCGCGGTCCTGAGTTCTACTCAGCAGTAAAAAACAAGGACTTCTTGAATTTTGCATACAAATGGATGGAAATAGAAAACACTATCCTGAGTGAGGTAAGCCAGACCCAAAAAGAGAAACATGGGATGTACTCACTCATATTTGGTTTCTAGCCATAAATAAAGGACATTGGGCTTATAATGAATGTTCCTAGAGAAGCTAAGTAAGTAGGTGAACCCAAAGACAAACACATAGGCATCCTCATGAATATTAACCTTCATCAGGCGATAAAAGGAGACAGAGACAGAGGAGCACGGGACAGAAATCTCAAGGTCCAAATCAGGAGCAGAAGGAGATGGAGCACGAGCAAGGAACTAAGGTGTCTTCAGATTAGTTTACTAAAGAGCTGAATAGCCAGTAGCTAGTCAGGAGAGAAGGGGCGTGACTTCCATGGAGAGGAATTAGGAAAGAATCTGAGATTGGCTAGAATAAAAAAAACACCAATGATAGCCTTTGCTGGAGAGGTTGTGGAGAAAGAGGTACACTCATCCATTGCTGGTGGGAATGCAAACTTGTGCAACCACTTTGGAAAGCAGTGTGGCGGTTTCTCAGGAAATTCTGGATCAACCTATCCCTGGACCCAGCAATACCACTCTTGGGAATATACCCAAAAGATGCCCTATCATACAACAAAAGTATATGGTCAACTATGTTCATAGCAGCATTGTTTGTAATAGCCAGAACCAGGAAACAACCTAGATGCCCTTCAATGGAAAGAATGGATGAAGAAAGTATGGAATATATACATATTAGAGTATACTCAGCAGTAAAAAAAACAAGGACTTCTTGAATTTTGCATGCAAATGGATGGAAATAGAAAACACTATCCTGAGTGAGGTAAGCCAGACCCAAAAAGAAGAACATGGGATGTACTAACTCATATTTGGGTTCTAGCCATAAATAAAGGACATTGAGCCTATAATTAGTGATCCTAGAGAAGCTAAATAAGAAGAACCCAAAGAAAAGCATATAGGCATCCTCCTGAATATTAACCTTCATCAGGCGATGAAAGGAGACAGAGACAGAGACCCACATTGGAGCACCGGATAGAAATCTCAAGGTCCAAATCAGGAGCAGAAGGAGAGAGAGCATGAGCAAGGAACTCAGGACCGCAAGGGGTGCACCCACACACTGAGACAATGGGGATGTTCTATCGGGAACTCACCAAGGCCAGCAGGCCTGGGTCTGAAAAGGCCTGGGATAAAACTGGACTCGCTGAACATAGCGGACAATGAGGACTACTGAGAAGTCAAGAACAATGGCAATGGGTTTTTGATCCTACTGCACGTACTGGCTTTGTGGGAGCCTAGGCAGTTTGGATGCTCACCTTACTAGACCTGGATGGAGGTGGGCGGTCCTTAAACTTCCCATAGGGCAGGGAACCCAGATTGCTCTTTGGGCTGATGAGGGAGGGGGACTTGTTAGGGGGAGGGGAGGGAATTGGGAGGCAGTGGCGGGGAGGAGGCAGAAATCTTTAATAAATAAATAAATAAATAAAAAGAATCTGAGGTTGGCAGATTAAGCCAGTGAGATGTGGAGGACCTTGGACATACAGTATGGAGGAGATGTAACAAGCAATGTGGCAGAACCTAGATTAATAAAAGTGAGTTAATTTCAGTTACAAGAGATAGTTGTGAACAAGCCTATGCTAGCCCAAGCCATTTATAATTAATAAGAATTCTCTATGTCATTTGGGAACTTGCAGTCCAAAGAAAGACCAACTACACTCTGATAAAAGGAGAGAACCAATTCCTGTAAGCTGTCCTATGAACTCCCCTACATACTGTGACATGAGACATCCCCTGTCCTCTCAAACAAAACAATGCAGAAAAAACCTAAAGCATGTTTTAATGAGTAATATAATGGGACCACCACATTGTTGTATTATCAGATTATATGACAAGTCCATGGATGTGGAAGTGGTTAGAGCACTGTAATATGAGATATCTGGGTTTGGGATATGAAATAGGGTAAGAATGGCAGAAAAAAAACAACAAAGGATCCTTTGCCTAAAGGAAAATATGCAATGAAAGCATAATTCCCCAGAGCATTTGCACATTCAAAGAATATTATGTATTGGAGGTTTAAGTAAGTTGTTTTATGTACTGAGGCATATTGGTGAGGAAGAAAAATAAAATTTCCATTCTAATGAGAAAGTACACATAGCATGCATGTAAACATATCTCATAATACTGTGAAGTAGTACTATTATTAAGAATGTAAAGGGGCCAACGTAGAGAAAAAGCAGTATTGTTGTGTATGTTTCTTTATGTCTGATTGTGCATATGGGTGACTAGTTTCTCTTTAAAATATATAGCTTTAACAAAATGTATGTTTGATAGTCATATTAATTAAAAGAGGAATATGCACAAAAGAAATACTCAGAGGCATAGAGGTGAGTTTGGGACATGGAGGCTGAGTAACGGGTATCTGTTAGGGTTCACAAAGTGTGGAAAATTAATCGTGAAGTCAGAAATAAGCATTGGAAGGGATATCAATGTGTAAGAAGGAGCGCAAAAGGAAACTACTGAACATAGCGGACAATGAGGACTACTGAGAACTCAAGAACAATGGCAATGGGTTTTGATCCTACTGCATTTACTGGCTTTGTGGGAGCCTAGGCTGTTTGGATGCTCAACTTACTAGACCTGGATGGAGGTGGGCGGTCCTTAAACTTCCCATAGGGCAGGGAACCCTGATTGCTCTTTGGGCTGATGAGGGAGGGGGACTTGACCGGGGGAGGGGGAGGGAAATGGGAGGCGGTTGCGGGGAGGAGGCAGAAATCCTTAATAAATAAATAAATTTAAAATAAAAAAAAAGAGATTTAAAAGAAAAAAAGAGGAAACTACTGGAATATCTTCTTTGCAAAAGCATTGCTATTTAGTGAAAATTGTGTACATGGAAATTATCTGTTTTCATTAAATATCAATTTCTCTTTTTCTTTGCCTCTATATTTTTGTGAGCAGCTTACAGTTTTATCAATTTGAGATATATAATTACTATGCTCCACATTTTTCTTTTACTCTTGATAATTTCATAAGTGAAGAAAGGGAATCCCTTGGGGGAAAGCTGGGTTTCCCTGCATTTTAAGTAGTTTTTGACTGCTGTGGTTATCATGGTTAGTTACAATGGTTGTGCTTCCTTCTTTATGATACTGTATAACAATTTGTCATCTTAAAGGTGCCGTGCTGGATATAACACTAAAAACAAGCTGCTGACATTATCCAATTATTTTAATACACTTATTTATGAGAGACCTACGATTTAAAGCCCGTCTGAATTTCTACACTGTGCCAAATTCCCAATAAGTCTGTTATTTATTACTTCTGAAAAAAATGTATGGGAGCCAAGCAGTAGTAGAAGATTTCCTAGGCAGAGATAAAAACCCAACAATATTTACATAAGAATGAAGGTTTGTACCCCGTCTTATTGTTCTTGTTATGTTGGGGTCCACTTGACATACCTGGGAGGCCTGCTCTTTTCCGTCAGGGAATGGAGGAGTAGTTCTGGCCGAGACAGATGTGTGGGGATTGGGAGGAGTGGTGGGAGGGGAGAATGGCAGCCACAATATATTTTATGAGAGAATAAAAAATGAAGTACCTAACTATTTAACTATATTAAGACACTGAATTCCCACTGCACGACTAGCTAATATAGCGAAAGACTCATTTTGTAATGTATACCCTTCTTTATGCATTGCAAGTAACTAGAGACAAATACCCCGAGTTGGAAATTTTCTTGTTGATTTCCTTATGTTAGTATACATCCCCTAGCTACAGAAAACAGGATAGATTTTGTGACTACAAAAGGAAATCCTACGAAATTTTATTACTGCTAAGGAAAAATAAAGGGCAAGCAATGGTATGAATTATTCTTAACACTGGGGTCCCAACGAAGGGCAACAGATGGTAGGAATATTTACTCAAGTGATTTTTCCATCAAAGTTTCTATCAGCAGCAAGGCTGTTAAGAAGCCGTCAAATTCACCAGCCAGCTGGTAAAAACAGCACTGTAAAGCTGACTATATACAAAGCATACTTGTATCCAATTTAGTCTTTTACACCATATGTCTTTTAAAAGAAGAGGGTGTTTGAATCAATCTGTATTATAGATTGCCAGTTACCTCATATAGAGTTCTTTAAGAGAGTACATGTCTTATTAAATATTAAAACCCATTCTAAATAGAAATCACATCCTCTGCAGTAGATGTGGTCATCACTGACCTATACAATTCATCAATCAGGTCAAGACAAGCCAGTGGCTTTTCAATAGCAGCCTCTGCTGTAAGAGGGCTTTCTCGCTGCAAATGGAGAAAGTAGAATGCGACTGAGAACTCTAGGGCATCTCCATTAAGTAGAAGAAAGCGTTTTCACGGACCCACTTGTCTCAAACTTTTGGGAAGGATTCCCTTCAATTCCTTTGTGTTCTTTGAATCTTAAGTCATCAAAAGTAGGTCCTTTACAAAGTGCTCCCTTCAATCACTGATAGGCAATGTAAGGAGAAATGAAGAGCAGCTCAGCTGGTCCTTAACACTGATGCAATCTTCTCTCTGCCTTTTCCTTCCAAGTCCAAAATACTGGCACACCTACAGCTTCGCCCATACACTGTGGTCTATTAGATACAGCAGACTAGAATCCTATTCTATATCTATATATGTTTGAGAGTTAATGGTAGAATGATAGATATATTGAAATGTCCCGCATTTAATCAATTTTGGTGCAATTCTTGTCCTATTACAATGATTAAAATTCATTATTTAACAAAGTAAACAGTTTTAATTCAATTTATTTATGGCAAAATACATAAACTAGCACATGTCAATATAATTGAAATTATTAAGTAATAAAACATGGTATTGTAGATTATACCTGAAACTTAACATCGAAACACCTTAGAAAGAGTTACCAACTCATATAAATATAACACATTTTGATTTCACCTGTTTTCCTTAATTTTGTATTTGTTGATTTAAACTCCAAAATTTATGTAAATAATCCCATTGTTTCTTACTTCTTAAGGCTGAATTAAAATGGATTTTTTTAACATTCAAAGCTTCACACATATTCATGACAATATTATTTAGAAGGTATTGCTAATTTTTAATATAGTTCACTAAGCAGCATTATCCCATAAAAGCAAACAGGCTGCTTTTCCATTAAAAGGAAGAATATTCAACACTTGCAAATGCTTAACCTAATGGTGATTTTTTTTATTGTTTCTACTGGCAACTGTAAGGATTCAGTAACATTCAACAACAGCTTATGTTTTAAAAATTATTTTTTTTCAAGTCTACTGAAAGCAGGCTAACTTTTAATGTTAGGGAATTTTATGTTTTCCACATCCATGTTTTTCACTGAGGTAATTGATGACATATCAGTGTATGCTGCCAGCATGGGAACTAATATTATTTTCATGACTTTACTTCATAGTATTCAAATTTATTTTGAAAACTCTCACTAGCGTTTCTTCTTGTTTCTTAAAAACTCAGAAGACAGAAGTATGAGCCACCTCAGGAGGAGAAGCCTGTATGACTGGGAATTTTTTCTCAATTCTTACTCATTGTTATACTTTAGAGGTTCTCATACTTCAAGGAAATAATGTCTAATAGCATTTCCAGTTAGCTTATACTATGTTTCAGATGTTTGAGTTGAATAATTCAGTGACAGATATAACATATATAGTTATGAGATATTCACTCATTAAGAATAATAAGTCATAATGAGGTCTTATAATAAATGTAGAATTACATTGTGAGAAATGTCATTCTTCTATAAATATCATTTCTACTTCCTAGTTTAAGAAAGTGTGGACATAGCCAAGGAAAGAAATGAGATGTTTACTTCAAGATTCTTTGTGCTGAAACAGCTGGACGTGTCTTAATTAAACATCTTTAATAAAACCCGACTCAGAATGTAAACTTATTCAGCATCTTAATGTGTATGTATACAACCATGTGTAGGTAGATTTCATAGTCAATGAAGAAAAAAAGAAGGCTAAATTTTATAGGACTTGTGATATCATAACTTATCTGTATCTATGTGTGTGTGTGTGCATATATATATATATATATATATATATATATATATATATATATATTTGTAGGCTAAAATGGACCAAATAAAATATTTTTACAACATCTCTGAGTAGGAAATATGCTTATAAATATTCACCAATTGTAATAAATGAATTACACTGTCAGGAAATGGAGACTTTTCCAGATCTGTAATATTATGATGGACTTGCATGACTGTATTAGTAAAATACATGCAAACATATTAAAATATTCATAAATTTATGGAAATTTATAAAATGGAGAAGATTTGGCATATTTTAACATAAACATAAGTAACATGTATGAAAGAACAGTTTGAAGACATTGAACACAGGACAAAGGACTATGATTATAAAGTGAATGGCAAAAGTCACAAAACTGAGTACTGAATTTGGCCACCTTCCTATCTAGACAGATTTCAATACTATAGAAAACGATGAGGAAATGTTCAAGACACCGGGTGATTGAATTTAAGGAGATGGAGCAGAAAGTCCAATGGGGCAAACCTAGATATTAGAAGATAGAATACTAGAAATGAGAATGGAATGGAAACGAAGAACTTGAAGATCTGCAGAAGGCATGTTCCAGTTTTCAGGTAGGTTTTAACAGCTTGCAGATGTGATAAAACTATACAAGACTAGGGAAAGAAACTAAATTTTGGTTGTGGTATTTCACAATAGCCACCATGGGAAAATATCGTCATTCAAGTGACATTGAATAAACAAATGACTTTGCCACAGTAGTGGAACAAAATTAGCTAGCTAATTGCAAATAATAATGTATCAAATAAAATCTAAAAAATTAAAGCTGTTTTGAACTAGGTTAACTGGATCCCACAGGATAGCTTAATAAAATTTATCTGACTGACAAATTATTTAACATTTAGAAATTTAATTTGCCAACACCTAACAAAAGTTAAAACTTACCAGATACTAAAATGTATATTAAAACGGCATTCATATTGAGGATAAAATATATTTACTAAATGTAACCAAAATATATAAAGTCTTTTGAATTCATAAAAGAAACTAAGAGTTACTGTATTTGTATTTTATATCATTAAGGCATTGTAGGACAAATTAAGTAGACCCAGGGTAGGAGTAAATCACCCAAATTTCACATCTAAGAAACTTCAATAAAAATATATGACATTAAAATACACGTAAAGGGGATTAGTCAAAGATTAGATATCATAAATGTCATTAAATTTCATAGTATAAATTATATAAAAAGTAATTATGGACAAGCAAGTACCATCAAGAAATTGAATATAGTATTAATGACTAATACGGCCACTTTAATTGAGACGATACATAAGCATTTGATGGTTCCTTACTTAAAAAATCAAGGGTGAAACATTAAAGTTTTAATGAAAATTATGATTTCATTGATATAAAAACAATCAATAGAACAAATAAGAATATATACAGCCTCAACACATAAATTAATTGTTTGACCAAAAATATGCTTGTTAATGCACTTTCTTCATGGTAACTCATTCTCACTGTGGGCTCATTTATGAACGAAACCTTTAAAAAGTGTCAGGTTTATACTGTGGAGGGAGTCTACTAACTGTAGTAAAGGTTGTATATAGCATGAACAAGGCCCTAAGCTCTATTTTAATATTACCCAACTTCTGAGAAGCATAATAGAGGAATATTTTCATTTCTTTATTGCTTGATTTTCATCATAATTGACGCATTTGAAATTTATAATAAATAATTTGTTGTGTGATATTGTAAGTATACAAATTATATATCCTTTGCCAGCTATCTCTAGAAATTTACATATCCATTCAAGAACATATAATATGACTATTATATATAATAATCACATAATATATCTAATTTTATATATACATATGTATACAGTCTTTCAGGTAGAGATTGCATTGTGCTTCCTTAGCTCAACATTCACGTTGGTCCTATTCAGAATGTATCTTCTATAGACTAGCAGATCATAAACTAGTGAAGTTCATCTAATTTATATTAACATTGATGTAAGAAGAAATTTTATACATGTATAATTATAGAAGACTCTAAAAGAATTGTTTTTCTTTCTTTACCTTGCCTATCATATAGGTGCTTGAAGCCTCAATTTCTGAATATAAGAAATTAACTAGGAAAACACTTACAAATAGAGAATGGCAAAGTCTAAGATCATACTGAATCTAAACTTTGAAAATGTTCAAATTGTTTAATGAACTACTGCTGTGGGATAGAATATTTGTTTAACTAGGCAAAAATGTGCTGTGTATGCTTGAGTTGCCGAATAATTGTTTAGTTATGTAAAGATGTTTTCTGCTTTTCCTTGCCAGACCAAGCTACCTGATAGGCCTACTCAAATGCTGAATGACCAATAACTAGGCAGAGCTGGAATAGGTGGGGCTGGCAGCACAGAGAAAAGGAGAGTCAGGCAGTCAGTCTGGAGTCAGCCATCCTGGGACCAGACAGACAGACATGAAGGAAGCAGGAAAGCAGGATGGTAATACATATATGAGGTAAACGAGCCTTGGGGCAGCACATAGATCAATCAAAGCAGGTAAAATTAAGTTAAATGAAATAGCTAAACAAGCCTAAGTTAAGGTCAAGCATTCATAATTAAGAATACGGTTCCGTGTCATAATTTTGGGGGCTTTAGTTCCAAGAAAGCGTTCTAGGAACTGTCAATTTCTTTGACTTTATCTGTCTTAATCAGTATTTTTGAACAATATAAGTTGGCCACAATTCAAACTCATCTGATTGAAAATTGCAACATTAATAATGAACAACAACCCAACAAAAATTTAGACTTGGCATAATAATCCACATTTCTTAGACTTAATCTATATATTGTAACAACTAAATTATATTCCCCACAACCTAATTTATTTTTATCAGCTCATTAAAAGACACAACACATTGGAATTAAATGATTCCCTAGTTATAATCCATATGCTGTATTTCCACTAACATAAACCAGAAAAAGTCAATAAGTACTAACAATGAATTCAACATTGTCTTGGCCTCTGCTGTCTCAGAAGGCATTTTGTCAATAGGGTATATGGAAATATTGCTACATCCCCCAAAACTGTCTTGAGGGAAATACATTTATAATTTTATCATGATGGATATTTGCAGTAACTACATTACTACTAAGTATACCACAGCTTCTCATTCTGAACAGATTCCAACATTAGATCAATAAATACAAACATACACACAGAAAGAGAGACAAGCCACACTATACTACACTCTGCTGTAAGATGTTTTCCTGCATCACAGATGCAACTATATTTCACAGAACATTGTGCCTAAGCAGATGCTCTTGTCCTTCAGAAGACATTCAGATCACAAATTTAGCCAAATTGTTATATTGATTTTTATAGCATGTTCGCAGAACATCACAAACATCAGGAGCTACATATTCCATTGATTCTTCCAGGTGATCTTACTGTAGCTAAATATTTAAAATACTGCCGAAAAAGAAAGACAATATGGTAAAAAAAAAATCTCAAAAGTCTTACCTTAAGATACCATTTGTATTTAGCATGTTCCCAATTTTCAGGATTTTGTGTCTTTCTGAAAAACTGTTCAACTTCATTCAGCCATTGATTAAATACCTTCATATCATAATGAAAGTGTCTCCATTTTTCAACTGATCTCTCAAATCGCCTAGAATTAGAAAATATGGATGAAACAAAACAAACGGTTTATAGAAGTCATTGTATGCTTACCACACATACTTTTGTTTATGCTGACAAATGCAATATTTTATGGTGCCTTGAATTTACAGATTTTAGTTGAAATTATCAGACATAGTAACTAATGTAAAATAGAAAATATAAATTAAAACAAAAACTTAATTTTCCCTTTAAAATTAATCTTGTATATTGATTACAAAAATATTAGACAATTGTTTAGGAATATTAGCATCTTCCTTATGACGAGTTTAAAAGGTAGTTGTAGGACTTTTAAAACATTTCAAAATTATAAAAATTGCTTGGGAACAAATATTCAATTTTAAAACACATTTGTATCAAAATTAAACTATCTCATCAGGTTTATGAGTTTCAACATTTCTTGCTGTGGGATAATGCTTTTGTACACTGTAAAGATTTGTCACTCATATTTGTTCAATAAAATGTTGATTAGTCAGTCACCAGGCAGAAATTATAGTCAGAGTATCCAGACTAGAATTCTGGGAAAAGGAAAGGCAAAGACGCAGTCACCAGACAGATGCAGTGGAAGCAAGATGAGAATGCATCACTCATAAAAGATACCAAGTCTTAAATTTGCAGGAAAATGGGTGGATCTAGAAAATATCATATTGACTGTGGTAACCTAGACACAGAAAGACAAATATCATAGGTACTCATTCAAGTGGCTTTTAGACATAAAGCAAAGAATACCAGCCTACAATTCACAATCCCAGAGAACCTAGACAACAATGAGTACTTTAAGAGAGACATACATAGATCTAATCTACTTGGGAAGTAGAAAAAGACAAGATCTCCTGAGTAAATTGGGATCATCGTGACCATGGGAGTTGTTAGAAGGGGAGGGGAGAGGAAGGGATGGGAGCAGAGAAAAATGTATAGCGCAATAAAATCAGTAAAAATATTTGCAACAGAGAAATACTATCTCGAAAAAAAGAAAAGAAAAAGAAAAATATTTACAAAAAAGGTATCAAACCACATAGCTAACATAGACAAGAATTATGGGTTTAATTAAATTGTGATAGTTAATAATAAGCCTGAACTAATAGGCCAAACAGTTTGTGTGTTTTGTTGGGACTGAACACCTGCGGGACCAGGCAGGAAAGAAACTTGTGACTGCAATTCCTATTGTTTCAAAACTCTAATTAAGATTATTTAAGCACCGAGCTGCTTACAGAAGTCCCTCCTGCCACGCCACCTCAACTTCATGGGGACTCTGCCAAAACTTTGTACTCAACCAGCATTACTCTTCAAACGGTCTGTTTCAGGCCTCCCTTCTAGTCTATCCCAACTCCATTACGTCACCCACCAACACCTAGAAATACCTTCTATCACAGATACTCAATGGCCATACAGAGCTAGAACTCAGATAGGCAATTTTCACTCTCCTTCCTATCCTCATTATGATATCAACAGTCTTACGCTCAATATTTTAGCAGTATTCATGAAGCTGTGTTTTCTTCCACATCAAGTCAACTCGTTAGAAACTACAACTCTTTGTACAAAGCCAAGTCCTCCTAGCAGTTTCAGCCCTGTCTCCTTAGACATGCTCTTTACTTTAGTGAAATCTACTTTCAGCAGCCCCTCCTTCTACCGCACCTCTAAATCCCTAGAGACCCTCCCACTTGGTGAGGACAGGATCCCCTTCACTGTTTCTCACAGACATTCTAAGTCTTGTTTTTAAGTTAGTAAACCTCTATTCCTCTCCTGCCATGCATTTCCCTACAGAAGCACTCTCTACCAGGTAACCCACAGCCATCCATGTTCCTCAAATCTAGAGTGATCAATGAAAACCAGGAGAGCAATAGTCAACAACAACAAAAGCAGACATCAACACCTAGAATTACCTCAATTATCCCAACCACAGATGACTAGACATCAGCACAAAAGCACACACATTAACAGCTGAGATAATATGCTTCGTCTATAATGCACTAACCCTGCAACAGTAGGCCCTGAGAAGCTCAATATAACTGAAGCACGAGACAAGGATTTCAAAATAGGAAGTATGCATATGTTCAAAATCTTGAAGAGGCTATAAATAAATACCTTAAGGGAGACTGTGAGAACCCAACACAAACAGTGAAATGAAAAAAAAAAAAGACAAGAAATCAGAATTTAACATAAAAATAAGAATCACTAAATAATACCCCAACTTAAATAAATCTTGGCACAAAAGGAAGTCAAGCCAAAAATTCAGATGTAAACCTTACTAATAAAGGTTAATACATGGAACAAGAATCTCAGGCATGGAGTCAAAGAAGAAATAAAATTGCTCAAAGAAAATGAAAATTAATAATTAAAATAATTCAGGAGCAAAACATTTGGGAAATTTTTACTTGAGACACTATGTAAAGACCAAATCGGTGAATTTGAGGGTTAAAGGAATGAAAAGAAGCCCAGATTACAGACACAGAAAATATTTTAATGAAGGAAATTTTCACAAACCTAAAGAAGGAGATGTTTATCAAGGTATAAGAAGTATAGAAAGCTCTCTGTTCCCCCAGACCCAATCTTCAGGTTCATCCCATGAACTTCATCAGAACCCCAGCTGCAGCTTCTTTTCCCAACCTTTCCCATGCCTGTGAATCTCAAAGACCACCCTTACCCTGATCTCCCTTCCTCGGCTTGTCATTGTTACCAGGCTCCAATTTATGCAGACACCCCATGCTCAACCACAGGACACACCTGCAAGATCAGGTAGGCAGCCCATGGACCTTTTCTGCACACCCTGTCACCCCAGTTCCAATCCTCAGGATTCTAGTGCTACAATGGAACAAGAGCTGCAGCCTCCCTTCTCACCTGTACCTGCTTCCTGTGGCCCTCACAGATCATTCCCAGCTGTGCTTTCCTTCTATGCTTCCCCAATGCCATCATGTACTCCCTGTGAACATACAAACAAGCAGGCCCATAAAATAGGTACCATACAACCAACACATTCTGAAAATCAAGAAAAGAAACAGAAACCAAGGAAGAAAAACCCCACCCAACAAAGACAAACTGAGAAATCAACATCTCTACCTCTGCTAACCCCAAACCCAGATATCTAGGCATCAGAGTAAAAACAAACTAACATCCAGGCAGATGTGTCTCTATTAGGTCCCAGAACAGCAGGTCGCAATTATGTGAAAATAGCTTCAGCACTAGAAAACAGACCTTCAAACAAACTCTAGGAAGATGATACAGAGCCTTAAAAAAGAAATGAAGACATCTCTTGAAGAAATACATGAAAAAGCAAAAACCAATCAATCAAACAAACAAACAAAAAACAAACAACTAAAGAAAATGGAGGAACTGAAAAAATTCCTCAAGGACAGCCAGGTTAACACAATCAGTTGAAGGAAATGGGTAAGTCCTTTAAAGATGGCCAAGGAAAAGAAAAGAACCGAAGGAAACTGTTCAAGACCTGAAAGTCAAAATAGAGGCAGTATGGAAAATACAAACTGAGGGAATTCAGAAAATGAAAAGTGTAGGAATGGAAACTGGAACTGCAGATGTAGGCTGCACCAATGCAGTTTAAGAGGTGGAAGGTAGAACCCCAGGCATACAAAATCCGAGAAAAGAAATAGATACATTGGTCAAAGAAAATGATAAATCTTAAAAAAAATCTGACATAAATATCCAGAAAACTTGGAAACTAATAACAAGCCCAAGAATAATATGACTAGACAAAGAAGAATCCCAGTTCAAAGGCCCAGAATAAATTTTAAACAAAATCAGGAACCTTTCAAATTCATGAAAACTGAACAATTCACAACTAAATGAAAAATGGATCAAGTCAGAAATTTAAAATGAAATGAAATACTTTGACAGCAGAAGGAATATTAATATAAAACATATTCAAATCTATGGGCCAAAAGGAAATTGGTTTTAATTTTGTTGTAGATATTTAAAATGTACTGCTAATAAAATGAAGAAATTTCATTCAAAAGAAGCAGATGTCAAGAAATAATCAAACTCAACCTGGTGGTGGTGATGCATACTGTTAATCCCAGCATTTGGGAAGCAAAGGCAACCTACATTTATTCTTGAATTTTTAATATGACATAATTTTTATCATGTCTACTTATAAAATCTCTTCCACAAAAAAAGACCATGTGTGTGTCTGTGTGTGTGTACATGTGTAAAGTTTAGTCTCCAGTCTGTTACTATGCTCTTTAAGTTCCTCTTACTCCATTATCTAAATAATGTAGGAATGGGAAAAATGGATGCAGCAAGTTGACACACATAAGGAAACCTTAACAAATAACATTCTGAGAAATGAATGTTTTACTTTCTATGTTAGATCTAAGGGTAAAAGCATTCCAATCCCTTTCCCTAGTTGTAATAGGCAATGTGGGCCAAACTAAATAAAGAAACAAAATGTCAGTGTAAACATAAGGATAATAAATCAAGTGATTTTAAAATTTTGCAAATATTAAAATTCTCATTCACTATGCAAGCAGTATTTAAAATTACAGTGCCGTTTCATTTATGTGCAGCATAACTTACTTCCTGCTGTTCTAAATCAAGTTAGTCAGATTATTTTCAAGCATAAATTACATTTAGGAAGTAATTTAGGTACTTTGGGACATACTTTAACACTTTCAAGCCATTGAGGTAGTGCTCAATTCCAAGAAATAAATTTAAATAAATAAGCCCTGAGTAGCCTTCTGACAGATCTATTGTGGCTGTATGCTTAGGTCTGCAAATTCAGCACTAGGGTGCTGATCATTTCCTCCTATAGATTTTGTCTTAGAATAGGGGAATAGGAAACTCTCACGACTGAAAATCTAGGTAACCTATAAATAAAGGTAAATTGATTAGCTGCCCAAGATACTAGTATCTTCCTATGATATGGATTTGAGTAATTCCCACGGATCCACGTGTTAGAGGCTTCATCCTTTGTGTGCTATAGAGGTGGTGGGAAATTTAAGAGGGGAAGTCATGAGGGGGTTCTATTTCTTATAGTGATTAAGGAAGTTCTAAAAGGATTATGATAATATCCTTATCACCTTCAATTAACAGATCTCCCTGGCTTGCTACCTCTGGTGATGTGATTACTTCTCCCACATGTGTTCCTGCCATAATGTGACAGATGTTTGTATCTTAGTAGGATAGGCTTAATGTTGCCACAATGTACTTGAATCACTAGAACTGTGAACTGAATAGAAGTTGTTCTTTTATAAGCATGATTTATCTCGCATGATTTTTTTATAATCTGATGCAAACACACCCATCACATTCCCAAGGAATCAAAGCAGTTAGTACTACCTAAATATACTAATAGCTGTAAATGTTTCTCTACAAAGCTTGACACAATTGAAAGAGAGTTCTCATGACACCAATTGTCAGTTATCAACCCTTACACAGTTCTCGGCTCTCTAGGCCAAACTCAAATTCCATATATAACTTCAAAACTGATCCTAAGATGTAAACATGTACAATAAATATCTTTTGAAAACTTAAACAATCTTGAACAAGCAAGTGGTGTCTCTAAAAACTGATTATAAAGTTTTTCCTTACTTCTCAAAGTTAATTATAAGGGAGAAATCAATGATTGTAAGCTTCTTACATAGAATCTGGTAACCAATGTCGGACTTTTAAATTCCAACCATTGTGGTTGGTACGGTGCCTATTTCATTTTAATTTTAATGTGCATGCCACACGATATTAAGATTTACAATCTATTCATATGTTTATTGGTTATTTGGATCTCTATATTTCTGTGATGAAGACAAGTGTTAGAGTTACACTGAAGGGTAAAATACATTATTGATTTCTTAGTTATTATTTTTTGAATGTCATCTGGGCAAAATACAGAATATTACAAACAGTCCTCAGAATGATCTTGTTACTTATCAGTTTTCAAGAACTTTTCACGGTTTTCTTTTCTTTTTTCTGTTCCTCCCTTAATAATTAATACAAATTCTCCATAATTATGGATGTTCATACTTCATATAATATATGGGCATTTCAATTATCTTCTCTCACTTTATGACATTAATTTTTAGTACCCTAATGGTGTATTTTGATATATATTAATTATTAGTAAGCAGTGTAGTTTAGTACATTGCTTGTATTTAGGATTATTTGATCCTAAAGTTGCAATAATATTTATTTATCAAATAATGATGAATATATTCATTTTATGTTTTTCAAAATGTATTTGAATTTGCCATTTTTCATTTAAGTCTATAAAATATTAATATTTCATGTTTGTATATGATGTAAGACAAAATAATGTATGTATGCATATTTTTGTAAGTCTGAATTACAGTTTTAACTTTTGAAGTAAGACAAAATGAGTATGCAGTGAAAAAATAAATATGTTTATAGTGAAAAATACTTGTCCCACTTCCAAAGCTCCATTCAGTAGTTCTACTTCAAGTGTTAGTAAAAAATTTATAATTTGGACCATTTATGGAGCAAAGCAAGTACTAATCTAACACAAGGTTATAAAGTGATAGCTTTTAATTCAGTTTTACTGTTTCAATATAGCCAGTGTTCCTATTTTTACAGCTCTAGATTGACATTTTATTCTGTAACACCCTGTTTGTTTTATTGATCCTTAATCCTCCCTAGGTTGTGAGGCTGGTTCTCAGGCTTCAAATGATTTTGGATTACTGCTTTGATTTTAAGTTTCTCACAAGTTTCCTAACAGCCAAGTTTAGAAAAAAAAAATTCTAAGGTTTTATTGTTTTCCTTAGTGTTGAAATCTATCAATTCTGATTTTTAAACGTCTCATAATAACTTTTCATTCATTTTCATATGAAAATTTTTAAAAAGTTAGACAAGATTTGACATTTAAAGGACCTAACTCAATCATTAAATACACACTTACCGTCTTCGAGGGAGACAACTATAAGTTGCCTTAAATGATGTATAGGTTTCTCTGGAGAATCTCATTCAATTTGGAAAGATTCAACTGAAATCTGGGGTAGGGTTTGACAAATATTACCTATTAAAACCTCAAAAAATATTTTAAGCTTTATGTGACTCAGGTTTATGTTGCAGAGATATGCTGTTGTGACTCAAAACCAGTGTTAGAGTCAATGTAAACAAATGGTGCAGGTGAATTTCAATAAAACTTTATTTTCAGAAGTATGTGCTGACTCAGGAAATGAACTGCATGGGAATTAATAAACCCTTTGCCTACATAATTAAGACACAGCTCCCAGGTTTGGTCTGCCATATAGGGCCATTCTTTGGTAGAGAAAGCTGTGTATGCTACAGTTGAGGACTGAATATCTTACAATTTCTAAAGTACTCCAAGGCCTGCATTTACCCTGCACATTTAGCTATATCTTGGAATGATACCTTCTCAGCAGTTCCTGTCTTTCTTGGTACTAAATCTCCAGAGAACACATTTTGAGCATCTTGGAAAGCAACAGTTGTTCATTTTCCAATTGTAAACTCTGTTTACACTGCTGCTTTTACCTAGTATACTCTAAGCCTAGCAGAGAAAGAAATACAGAATATGAGAATATGATTTCTTAGAAACAAGCATCATTCTTGACACATGTATGTGTTCAATGCATTTTATAATGATATATATGAATGAATAGTTTCTTGAGAGATTTGTACAGATTCATGTCTTCTGGTTAGGAGGCATAAATGTTTGGTTTACATATTTCACCATTTGGCATCTAAATAACTATAGAAAAAATAAAATCAATGCAGAGGATAGAGATATGCCATAGCTTATGGATGACAAAAGCACATTCAAATTATTTATAGTAATAACAATTTTAGTCACTTTTTCCACTTTGTACCAATTTGAACATGGTATAGAACTTATTATTAAAGCACCATACTGGAAAAATATTAAATAATATATTTTAGAAAATTGTTGATCTCATTAATAAAAAAACATAGAATGGTTATTTAATTGGCAAATTAGGAGCTCAATCACAATAACTGTTCAAGCGTGGTTAGGTGTTGATGTAAATATGAGGACATAAGATTACTTACCAACTAGTCAACATGTTAAGTTTTCAAATGGTGTTTTAGACTAAAGCAGTATTGATAATAATTGGCCATTCGACAAAATATTTTAAAAATAATAATTATATAGGGCTGGAGAGATGGTTTATGGCATTTGGTGCTCTTACAGAGACCTGTTTGATTTCCAATACACTCAGGACAGCTCCCAACCATCTGTAACTCTGGCTCCAGGAGATCTAGTGCCCTCTTCTGAACTCTATGTGTATTGGGCACAAAACAGTTATCAGATACATATCTAGGAAAAACACCCACACATAAAATAAAATTGATAATGCGAAAGCTTGATAAATGTTTATTATATTATTGGTTTACAAATATTTTAGGTTTTTACTGAGAATTCAATAAATGTTAACCTTATTTCTTATGTTTAGCTTTGATGGTCTATGAGCAAGTATTATAAGTCCTCACTTTTCTAGTCATGTATAAAGGTAAATGAGGGGACAACTAATATCAATAAGCTGAATTCTCCTTCGATAAATTAGGTGTTTTCATGAAAAGATCTCTCTCTCTCTCTCTCTCTCTCTCTCTCTCTGTGTGTGTGTGTGTGTGTGTGTGTGTGTGTGTCTGTGTGTCTGTGTTCTTATTCTATGTCTGTATGGCTTTCTGAGTTTGTGTTTGCTCTTTTTGTCATGTGATTATATGTACACATCTTATCAGCACTTAAGATTAAAGATTTTAGCATATTATTAAACATAGTTTTGTTGAGGGAGAGACACTCTAAATACCAATATGTGTTATTTCTATTTTTATGTTTGAATAATACTTGTTTTCCTCTCCCCTTGCTTAACCTAATTATATAGTTTCAAGACTTCTGGAAACTGACCTTGCTGTTTTGTTTCATAATCATTTTGCTATAGTCCAAAGTTCCTTTAGACTAATGAGAATATAAAGAGTGTGACAGTCGATAGTTCCATCATGTTGGAAAAATATTTAGGGTACATTATTCCTGCAAAATTTTGACAAAAGCAGCGTTGGGGTGAGTTTCTGGCCCAGGGCGCAAGCCGGGGACGGGGATCTCGGGGGTCCCTTGGCCACCTGTCTTTCTTGGGCTCTCTGCAGGACCTCTATTCCCTGGGTACTGCCTCTTTCTTCCTGGCACACCCAGCTTCCGTCCAGAGCCCCCCCCACTTCCCCCCCGCCCTCTTTTGGCGCGTGGCATTGGGCGCTGGGTCCCAGTCCTCGGGGCGCCCAGGCGGGCTGCAGTTCCTTTGTTTCTGTGGCCTGCCTGCACCAAGCAGGGTAGGCGCTTTGTTTGCGAGCTGCCCAACCAGCACGGAGGCCTGATCTCTCAGCCCCAGGAGAACCAGCATTGGAGAGAACCAGCGTTGGGACGAGCCAGGGTTGGGCACGGAGACCTGATCCCTTGGTGCCAGGAGAGCCAACATTGGGGAGGCCGTGTTGGGTAGGCAAGGAGACCTGATCTGGTAAAAGAAGATCCATAAGGGAGTATTTGGAAGAAGAGATGGGCAGACGCCAAGGCAAGAATTCGCCCAACAAACTGAAAAGCAACAGGAAGCCACCAGAAACCAGCGACCTCACAACTGAAGGACATGAACACCTTAATCAAGAAGGAGAAAAGATTGACTTCATGAAAGTGATTGATGCCCTTAAACAGCACGTAAAAAACGCCCTCATAGAAATGGATGAGAAATATAACAGAAAGTTTGAAGAATTGAATAAATCAGTGAATGATACCCTAGAAAACCAAGGAAAAACAATCAAACAGATAATGGAAACAGTTCAAGACTTGAAAACTGAAATAGAGGCAAAGAAGAAAACACAAACAGAGGGCCGGCTGGACATGGAAAATCTAGGTAAACGAATAGAGACTACATAAACAAGCATAACCAGCAGAATACAAGAGATAGAAGAAAGACTCTCAGATTCTGAAGATACCATAGAGAAAATAAACACTATGATCAAAGAAAACAGCAAGTCCAACAAACTCTCATCACAAAACATTCAGGAAATATGGGACACAATAAAAAGACCAAACCTAAGAATAATAGGAGTAGAAGAAGGAGAAGAAGTGCAGCTCAATGGTCCAGAAAATATATTTAATAAAATTATAGAAGAAAACTTTCCCAACCTAAAGAAAGATATACCTATGAAGGTGCAAGAAGCATACAGAACACCGAATAGGCTGGATCAAAAAAAAAAAAAACATCCCCTTGCCATATAATTATCAAAACACAAAGCATTCAGAATAAGGAAAAAATATTAAGAGCGGCAAAGGAAAAAGGCCAAATTACTTACAAAGGTAAACCTATCAGACTTACACCTGACTTTTCCATGGAAACCATGAAAGCCAGAAGGTCCTGGATAGATGTACTGCAGAAACTGAGAGACCATGGATGCAAGCCCAGATTACTATACCCAGCCAAGCTTTCATTCACTATAAATGGAGAAAATAAAATTTTCCAGGATAAAAACAAATTCAAACAATATGCAGCCACAAATCCAGCCTTACAGAAAGTAATAGAAGGAAAATCACTAACCAAGGAGTCCAACAATGACCACAATAACTCAGACATCTAGAGACCCTTCATCAACACAAACCAAAAAAGGGATACACACAAACTCTACGACTAAAAAAAAAATGACTGGAGTTAACAACCACTGGTCATTAATATCACTTAATGTCAATGGTCTCAACTCACCTATAAAAAGGCACAGGCTAAGAGATTGGATAAGAAAACAGGATCCAACATTCTGCTGTTTACAAGAAACACACCTCAACCACAAAGACAGGCACCTACTCAGAGTAAAGGGTTGGGAAAAGGCCTATCAAGCAAATGGACCTAAGAAACAAGCAGGTGTGGCCATACTAATCTCTAACAAAGTTGACTTCAAACTTAAATCAATCAGAAGAGATGGAGAGGGGCATTTTATATTCATAACAGGAACAGTTCATCAGGATGAAGTCTCAATCCTGAACATCTATGCCCCTAATATAAAAGCACCCACGTACATAAAAGAAACATTGCTAAAATTCAAGGCAGACATCAAACCGCACACACTAATAGTAGGAGACTTCAACACTCCTCTCTCACCAATGGACAGGTCAATCAGACAGAAACCTAACAGAGAAATAAGAAAATTAATGGAGGTAATGAAACAAATGGACTTAACAGACATCTATAGAACATTCCACCCAAATAGGAAAGAATACACCTTCTTCTCTGCAGCTCATGGAACCTTCTCGAAAATCGACCACATAGTCGGTAACAAAGCAAACATCCACAGTTACAAAAAAGTATTACTAACCACCTGTGTCTTATCAGATCACCATGGATTAAAGTTAGAATTCAACAACAAGGCTACCCCCGGAAAGCCTACAAAGTCATGGAAACTGAACAGCCAACTACTGAACCATACCTGGATTAAGGAAGAAATAAAGAAAGAAATTAAAGTCTTCCTGGAATTCAATGAAAATAAAGAAACAACATACTCAAACTTATGGGACACTATGAAAGAAGTCCTAAGAGGAAAGTTCATAGCACTAAGTGCCCACTTAAAGAAAACAGAGAAAGCTCACACTGGAGACTTAACAGCCCACCTGAAAGCTCTAGAAAAAAAAGAAGCAGACTCACCTAGGAGGAGTAGGAGACTGGAAATAATCAAACTGAGGGCTGAAATCAATAAAATAGAAACACAGAGAACAATCCAAAGAATCAATGAAACAAAAAGCTGGTTCCTGGAGAAAATCAACAAGATTGACAAACCCCTATCCAAACTAATCAAACGGCAGAGAGAGAATTTGCAAATTAATAAGATCAGAAATGAAAAGGGGGACATAACCACAGACACAGAGAAAATTCAGAGAATCATTAGATCTTACTACAAAAGCCTATATGCCACAAAACTGGAAAATGTAAAGGAAATGGATACTTTCTTAGATAAATATCATTTACCAAAGTTAAATCAGGACCAGGTGAACAATCTAAATAGACCTGTTAGTCGCAAAGAATTAGAAGAGGTTATCAAAAACCTCCCTACCAAAAAAAGCCAAGGACCAGATGGTTTCAATGCGGAATTCTACCAGAACTTCCAAGAAGACCTAATACCTATACTCCTTAATGTATTTCACAATATAGAAACAAAAGGGTCATTACCAAATTCCTTTTATGAAGCTACAGTTAATCTGATACCAAAACCACACAAAGACTCAACCAGGAAAGAGAATTACAGGCCGATCTCACTCATGAATATCGATGCAAAAATCCTCAACAAAATACTGGCAAACCGAATCCAAGAACACATCCGAAAAATTATCCATTATGATCAAGTAGGCTTCATTCCTGAGATGCAGGGCTGGTTCAACATACGAAAATCTATCAATGTAATCCAGCATATAAATAAACTGAAAGAAAAAAACCATATGATCATTTCATTAGATGCTGAAAAAGCATTCGACAAAATTCAACATCCATTTATGTTAAAAGTCTTGGAGAGATTAGGGATACAAGGGTCATACCTAAATATAGTAAAAGCTATATACAGCAAGCCGACAGCTAACATCAAATTAAACGGAGAGAAACTTAAAGCCATCCCGCTTAACTCAGGAACACGACAAGGCTGTCCACTTTCGCCATACCTCTTCAATATAGTGCTGGAAGTTCTAGCAATAGCAATAAGACAACATAATGGGATCAAGGGGATTCGAATTGGAAAGGAAGAAGTTAAACTTTCGTTATTCGCAGATGATATGATAGTGTACATAAGCGACCCCCAAAACTCCACCAAAGAACTTTTACACCTGATAAACAGCTTTAGTAATGTGGCAGGATACAAGATCAACTCCAAAAAATCAGTCGCCCTCTTATACACAAAGGATATGGAAGCAGAGAGGGAAATCAGCGAAGCTTCTCCATTCACGATAGCCACAAACAGCATAAAATATCTTGGGGTAAATCTAACCAAGGAAGTGAAAGATCTATTTGACAAGAACTTTAAGGCATTGAAGAAAGAAATTGAGGAGGATACCAAAAAATGGATGGACATCCCTTGCTCTTGGATTGGGAGGATCAACATAGTAAAAATGGCAATTCTACCAAAGGCAATTTATAGATTCAATGCAATCCCCATCAAGATCCCATCAAAATTCTTCACAGATCTGGAGAGGACAATAATCAACTTTATATGGAAAAACAAAAAACCCAGGATAGCCAAAACAATCCTATACAATAAAGGATCTTCTGGAGGCATTACCATCCCTGACTTCAAACTCTATTACAGAGCTACAGTAATGAAAACAGGATGGTACTGGCATAAAAACAGAGAAGTCGACCAATGGAATCGTTTAGAAGACCCGGATTTTATCCCACAAACCTATGAACACCTCATTTTCGATAAAGGAGCTAAAAGTATACAATGGAAGAAAGAAAGCATCTTCAACAAATGGTGCTGGCACAACTGGATGTCAACCTGTAGAAGAATGAAAATAGACCCATATCTATCACCGTGCACAAAACTCAAGTCCAAATGGATTAAAGACCTCATTATCAGCCCGAAAACAGTGAACCTGATAGAAGAGAAAGTGGGAAATACCCTACAACAGATGGGCACAGGTGATCGCTTCTTAGGTATAACCCCAGAAGCACAGGCATTAAGGGCAACATTGAATAAATGGGACCTACTAAAACTGAGAAGCTTCTGTAAAGCAAAGGACACTGTCACTAAGACACAAAGGCAACCTACTGACTGGGAGAAGATCTTCACCAACCCCGCAACAGACAAAGGTCTGATCTCCAAAATATATAGAGAACTCAAGAAACTAGACTTTAAAAGGCTAATTAACCCAATTAAAAAATGGGGCACTGAACTGAACAGAGAATTCTCAACAGAAGAAGTTCAAATGGCCAAAAGATACTTAAGGTCGTGCTCAATTTCCTTAGCAATCAGGGAAATGCAAATCAAAACAACTTTGAGATACCATCTTACACCTGTCAGAATGGCTAAAGTCAAAAACACCAAGGATAGCCTTTGCTGGAGAGGCTGTGGAGGAAGGGGTACCCTCATCCATTGCTGGTGGGAATGCAATCTTGTGCAACCACTGTGGAAGTCAGTGTTTCGGTTTCTCAGGAAATTCGGGATCAACCTACCCCTGGACCCAGCAATACCACTCTTGGGAATTTACCCAAGAGATGCTCTATCACATGTCAAAAGCATTTGTTCACCTATGTTCATAGCAGTATTATTTGTAATAGCCAGAACCAGGAAACAACCTAGATGCCCTTCAATGGAAGAATGGATGAAGAAAGTATGGAATATACACACACTAGAGTACTACGCTGCGGTAAAAAACAATGACTTCTCGAATTTTGCATGCAAATGGATGGAAATAGAAAACACTATCCTGAGTGAGGTATCCCAGACCCAAAAAGAAGAACATGGGATGTACTCACTCATAATTGGTTTCTAGCCATAAATAGGGGTCACGGAGTCTACAATTGGCGAACCTAAAGAAGCTAAGTAAGAAGGTGAACACAAGGAAAAACATATCGTTATCCTCTTGGATAAGGGAAGTAGACAAAATTGCCGGGGAGAAAAGTGGGATCTTGGGGGTGGGGTGGGAAGGGGGTAAGGGGAGATGGGGAGAGAAAAGGTAGAAGGGAAGGAGGGGGGACTTGGTGAAACAGGAGGATCGGGATAAAGGAAGGTTGGATAGGGGAGCACGGAACCACAATTCTTAGTTAAGGGACCCACTTTAGGGTGGGCAGGAGAATTGACCCTAGAGGGGCTCCCAGGTGCCCAAGCTGAGGTCCCCAGTTAGTTCCTTGGGCAGCTGAGTATAGGGAACCTGAAATGACCCCATCCTAGCGCAATACTGACGAATATCTTGCATATCATCCTAGAACTTTCATCTGGCGATGGATGGAGATAGAGACAGAGACCCACACTGGAGCAATGGACTGAGCTCCCAAGGTCCCAATGAGGAGCAGAAGGAGGGAGAACATGAGCAAAGAAGTCGGGACCACGAGGGGTGCACCCACCCACTGAGACAGTGGAGCTGATCTACTGGGAGCTCACCAAGGCCAGCTGGACTATTACCAAAAAAAGCATGGGATAAAGCTGAACTCTCTGATCATGACAAACAATGAGGGCTGATGAGACGCCAAGGACAATGGCATGCAGTTTTGATCCTAGGCAATCTGCTGGCTTGGTGGAAGCCTAGCCAGTTTGGATGTTCACCTTCCTAGATATGGACGGAGGGGGGAGGACCTAGGACTTACCACAGGGCAGGGAACCCTGACTGCTCTTTGGACTGGAGAGGGAGGGGGAGACGAGTGGGGGGAAGGGGAGAGGGGTGGGAGGAGGGGGAGAAGAGTGGGAGGAGGGGGAGAAGAGTGGGAGGAGGGGGAGGGAAAGGGGAGGCTGGGAGGAGGTGGAAATTTGTTTTTTTTCTTTATTCTTCTTTTATCAATAAAAAAAAAGACAAAAAAATTTTCTGACAAAAACACCACATAATGTGAGTTTATGCTAATGGTAACCTAAGAATCATGCAATTTCACTATCTTGATTTGATGCAATTAGCACTCTCCAAAAATAACTAAAGAAGCAGAAATAGTTTTCTAATAGTGAACTGTAGAATTGCGCTAATGTTAAGGTCTTTTGGAGAAATCAATTATGGAAACCGATTCGGCACACTTAATTAAATAATGACAATCTCTAAGAATTTAACCTTAAATTCATTGAAACCTCGATAGATTCACGGATCTTTCCTGCAAAATGTGGGAATTTATTTCAATTCTAGTTTATACATCATCTAGATTGCACACCAAGTGAATATTATGTAATTTAAGAGACAGTAGCTTCTAAATATTATTTTTAATTTATTAAATTAGAAGGCTATTCAAATCAACAATGTCTTCATCTCATCCAGAGATAAAATATTGAATGGATGTCATAAGCTTGTCCTCAGAATTGCTGTCATTTTTGACCATAGACATGTTAAGCACTATACTATACCTTCAAATTTAAGTATTTAGTAATCTCAAACGCACCTTGGGGTAGGTACTATTATTACATCCATTTTGCATATGAGAAAGGTAAGGTTTGGGAAGCAGGATTGTATGTTTCTAATCAGGAATGCAAAGAAAAAATATGTTGATATAATACTTTCTTTTGTCAGTCAAGTTATCTGGTAATCTCCTGAAAGATAAGAAACCAGACATCTCCCGCAGACTGTTCTCTTGGGTATAAATGATATTGTTACAGGGCAGTTCTACTCTTATAGTTCAGAGAAATAAAACTTTTATATTTCAAAGGAAAAGACTCCTAAATGATCTGAAGTTATTGTAAAGTAAAATTTTTATTATCCATGCCATCTTCATAGCCAATTCCCATTTTCAATTTCTCCAGATTTCTTATGACTATTCTAGAAAGTTACTGTCATTTTATTTCTTTGTAGTGTTCTTCACATTATTCCTTGTTATACAATACACTTTTTCTTGTAGATTTTCTTTCAGGTATATAGTCCTCCATGAGAATCTTTTATTATATTCCAATGTGGAAATACTTCAAACCTTCTTTGAGCAAGCAGAACACATCTATTTCCTTTGATGATGGTATTCCCACTTTAAAAAAATATCACTTTATTGTAATAAGGTTGACATAAAAAACCTCTAAATAGTTAACACACACATCTTGGTACTATATAACCTTGAAATCGATACCATCAAAAAATTAAAAATACCTCTCCTGTAAAAATGTTTTTATCACCCTCTTCAGTGATTGTAATGTCAGGTTTACACTAATTCTTGATAACTCTATGCACTGTGTTATATTATATATATATATATATATATATATATATATCAGAGCTTACATTTTGTAATTAAAGCTTTGCTCCCTTCAACATAACACTCTGTTTTTCTGCTGTAAAAAGAAATTTTAAAGAATAATAAATAAATCAAAAAAACAAAACAAAAAAGAATTTGCCTTATGTTGTTTTGTGCTGTTGCTGTTTTCTATGTCAGAAACTAACAGCTAACCTAAAGTTTTAGAAATTAAATTCAAGTACTCAAAAGATTAATTTTAATATGTATAGCAGGTTTCAATCTTGTAGTATTATATGTATTTTAGAAATTAAATTCAAGTACTCAAATGATCAAATTTAATATGTACAGCAGGTTTTAATTTTGTAGTATTATATGTATAAATAGAAACATGTTCTGCAGATCAGTAATTTCTATTTTATGATTTGATGTGCTTTTATTACTAAGTTTTAAATGTTTTAAGATTTTAGATGTACCGTTTCCCCATCCCTCTTCTGCTTTTCTTCCTCTTACTATTATTGCCCCAAGATTTGCAGCCTTATATATAGTCATTGCTGCTACATATAAATGAATGAACATATAAAGCTAGACCTGTAAGTCTACTCATTGTTGCCTATATGTATGTTTCTAGGGCTGACCACTTGAGATTGCATTATTGAATCATAGGGCTCAGCCTTGAGTAAGACTGATTCATCCTCTCTCAGCTCATACTTCTTAATCTAGTGACTTGATTTTGTAAAATTTTCCCCATCTATGTTGGGAGGTAGACTATTGGTAGGGTATTTCTAGTAATTTCAAATTTTCTTCTTCTTCTTCAAAAAAAAAGGATTTACTTTTTGGTTAATAGCAGGTACTAAAACATTAAGAATATGTAGCAAGTAAAATTTAAAGACAGGGCACTGTGACTGTGAAATTTCATGTTATTTCTTATTGATGCTATACAAACTTCCACCAAGTTACTTGAACCTAACAATTTCAGAAATGAAATTTGTAAAATAAGCATAATTTATACTGTAAAAAGTTTTATAAGGATTATAAACAGTAAAAATAATAATCACAACAACTTCTACATAATTATATATAAAACGTATATATACATATTTGCATAGTTATCACATTTATATACCATTATTAAATTATGAAATAAATGCATACACAAATGAAACTTTCAAAGGCACAGTTAAAATATACAACTATAAATGAGAAACTCTATCTAGAAGTTAGTTTATAAAATCATCTATTTTTATAAGGAGTCCTTGTAAAGATCAAATCCTTGGGAAGATTATAATTAAAGATTAGGATACTTGTGTATTTTAGAATATATTATTTGGATTTATAATATAGTCAAATACAAATACAAAAATAAACTATCCTTGAGTATGTAATGCTGTAATCTCAGACGAGTGACAGGGTAACATAAGACAATTGAAAACCCTGAACTTTCTTGGACTACAGAGTGATTTAAAGACCAGACCAGCTTGGTCAAGATAGTGAGATTCCCACCTCAGTTAAATGTAAGAAGTGTATTAAAGACATAAGTTAATGGGAAAACTCTTGTCTAACATGCCTAAAGTCCTTTTATAGTCCCTAATACCACCTTACAATAATCATCATCATCATCGTCATCATCATCGTAATCAACAATAATTACAGTTTAAAAGAAATTTGGAAGATAAAAGAACCTTTCCAATATATTGTTCTTACAACAACCACCTGCAAAGTCTGAGGAATCAGAATCTATTAACAATGATTCTTATGGTTGTCAACTAACATAAAGGTAAATTATCTGAGAAAGACAATATTCTGTTGTTCATTTTGAATAATGTAGATTTAGTCATACTTAAAAAGAAAAAAATAGAGGTGCCAAGCAACATTAAAAAAGAATTAATTTCAAAGATGAAAAAAATAACATTTCAACTAGAAAGTCCAAGAAGAGGTTTTCAAGATTTTACTGTTCAAAAATAATAAAGAAAATGAGAAATAATTTCACTAGGCATAGCAACTTTTGTTGGGGTTTAAGCAATAAGATAGAGTGAAGGGGTTTAAAGCACTTTCTTGCTAAATTACAGAAGAATTAATTAATTACCATGTACATTTAAGTTGATACACACAAAAAATTTGTGAAATAAATAATAACTGCCAGGAATCTCTTATGAGAAGTCTAGCTGGAATGTTCATTTTACCTTGAATATACTGTTGCTATGTCTATAAGGGTACAGGCTTCTCCTCCCTATTCTCCAGCCTGGATATACTCCTCTGAGCAGGACTGTTTCAAAGTGAAGCGGCATAGTTAACACAATTTACAATTCACTGAACTAAAGTATCAGGTGACATTAGCAACTTGAAGTCAAAGAAATTTTTTATCGTAGAAGTTATATAAATATTTCCATAAAAATCAGGTATCTTTTGCTATTTTATATTCCATTTTATTATAACACAATACATGTACATGAGAGAGATGTTCTTGGCATAAAACTACTATATTCATTTTTTTCTCTTACACCTGAAGCTACATGTCTAAGCCTGTAGAGGTTACTTTACTATCCAATTAGAGCGAATACTTTGCTCTCATTTTAGATATTTCATCTAAAATTGATTAACATCAGTTTGTGCTGTACTCTCAGGCAAGTAAATATAGCTTTGGCAAAAAGAGGAGTATTCAGAACCATGTCTAAAATAGGAAGTATAAACACAAATACAGGAAAAGTTTGAACGTCTAAGAAGTAAAAATGTCAACTTTCCTATATGACTAGAAGTACGATAGATAGATAGATAGATAGATAGATAGATAGATAGATAGATGATAGATAGATAGATAGATAGATAGATAGATAGATAGATAGATAGATAGATAGATCGATCGATCTGAATTTGGACCTAGTTAGCCATTTTTTTCATTTATTTAATAAACACCTATTGAATGATTAGTACTGAGGCTAATAATGTGTTATATTCAGGGATAATCAATGAAAAGACAGGTATTATTCTGTCAATCAAAAATCATAGTTTAATGTATGCATTAAATATCATAAGAAAAATAAGAATTGTAGTTGTATCAGATACTAATTTTGCATTGGACATGTGGTCTTGACTTCCCATTTCAATAATACAAGCTGAATTTGAAACCCCACCATTTGGATGTTAATGCCCAAGGACCTCTCTTGCTGAAATGGCCTGTTTTAACTACAACATGGCAAGCCAAACTGCTCAAGGATGAAGGATGAATGCCCCTGGGAGGTGCTTTCAGTCATAATTGATAAGAATCGTTGACTAAGTAGCACAGTTTGCTGGCAATCACAACCTGATAAATCCAAAGCCCTTGCTTTATGCTGCTTCACAGCGCTTTCTAATGGGAACTGAGGACTTAAAGCATCTACTGGCTCGAAAGCACACCTGCTTTATTGGTCTTCTGTTTTCAGTTTTCTCTTAGCCTCCTACGATATTTCCTACACCTGTCAAAGCACCTAAAACTGGTATATACTCAGCAAGTTTTGTTTTGGGGAGAATTCAAACAGTGAGAAAAATCAACTTTGCCTTAAAAGCTGTGAAGGTGGAATTCAGCAGTAGTTAGCAAAGCCGTTACAGTAGAGAAAACTGTACAGTAAATGGATGCCTAGAAGCATGATCAGAGTTTGCCAAGGCAAAGGAAGGAGGGCACTTTATGAACTAGAGGAAGCATAGAAAAACATCATAATATAGTTTCTCAAATTTAATATCAGTCTTCTACAAGGCTCTTCCAAATAGAGATTGCTGGATTCCACCCTCAAACATCTAATATGGCATGTCTGAGAATTTGTAGTTGTCACAAGTTCATAGGCTCTGTTGATACTGGTAGGATGATGGACACGGTCAAACATTAGAGGTCTGGAAGGAATGGCTGAGTCGCAAGATGAATGGGATCAATGTTACAAAGGCTGCGGAAGGAAGGTCCTGTGACCTAAAGTTAATTTGTTTTGCATTCATTATTGTTTAAGGAGTTTATTTTAAATAACAAACACAATTGAAAACTTACTGTGAATTTAAACAGTTAAATATGTGACAAAATTCTTGACCAGGTATACACTATCTAGTGTGGGTTCCTGGGACCCATTTTCTAACCAAATTCCATGAAAATAAATCATTTCACTTCCCATGTTTTCCAATAACTACACAAGTATTCATTTGACTGTCTCAACTTAAACGTTCCCACAATAACAGTCACTGCTTTACAGACCGATGGGAGTTCTTTAATTTTACTAAAGAGATAAAAGTGATATTATCTCCCCTTCTATTTTTTAATATTTAATGATAATCAGTATTGCCCTGTGTATGTATTTGATATTCAGATGTTTTTCTGCATCACCGCATATTTTTAAAAGCTTTGAAACATTTCTATTAGTTTTTAAAATATTTGTTAGAAAATATTTTAATAATTTCTGATGTTTATTACTTGCTTTTTATTGAAATATATATGATTAATTTTGATTTTGATATTTCTGCATAATCTTGAATTTCAATGGTCAAATATAATAATATTTTATTTATATGTGTTACTCTTTATAGGGAAACTATCTTCTTACCTAAGGAATAACAAGTCTCATATTTTACATGTTTTATAATAGTTTGCTTTTCAAAGGTAAGCAGTTAATCAATATACAAAGTATAATACAGTTTGTGCATGAAATGAAATAGTGATGTAATTTGTGTACTTACTGAACTGTTTAATTTTACTTCTACCCCATATTTTTTGTATGACTCTCAAACAAATTGGTAAGACAACCTCTAAGCGCACTCCAACATGGCAGATGCTCTACCCACTTTTATCAGTTTTCTTTATTTTGTTATATTTTTTGTTTGTTGGTTGGTTGGTTTGGTGTGGTTTTTCGAAAAACAGTTTCTCTCTGCAACAGCCCTGGCTGTCCTGGAACTAGATTTGAAGACCAGGCTGGCCTTAAACCTACAGAGATCTTCCTACCTCTCCCTCCCACATGACTTAAACCATTGTTTAACCTATCTCCTGATAATGTCAATTCTGGTCGTTCTCTGGATTGGTTATCAAGGTGTTGTCACAAGATTACCTAAGCATCTTCTTGACATCACTCTTCCAAATTTGGTTCCGTGTGTGTGTGTGTGTGTGTGTGTGTGTGTGTAATATTGTTTATCTAAGTTTGATGCATAATATTACTGCTTACCATATTCTAATTGCCCTACGTCTTATGATTATAATGTACTACAATCCCTTAATTTTAGAGAGACAGTCTTCTAGACATTGCTGTGGACAATGATGCAAAAAAATGGTGCTTGACACTTCTTGGTTAAAATATTTATAAGTCACAATGATCTATCCAAACATTTTCTCTGACCTGGAAAATATTCTAATTCACAATGTTAAGGTAGTATGGTAGAGCACTATAGCAGAGATCCTGAGAGACTAATCACAACCCTTGGCTGATTCATGTTGAAATTATTTCAAGGAAAAAACTGGAGCATGTGTTTCCAGTCCCCAACACTTGATGGGTTACTTGTTACTGCAGTACAACATGGGCAATTATGACCAATACAAAATCTCATTCTTCCGTGACTTTCTTCCTCATTTGTTAGATTACTTTATTTCACACACTGACTAAAAATTGTGCTTAAAAGAGGCAAATTTTAAGACTGTCTGAAATTGCCTTTACCTTGTCAATTTTCGTGCCTCTTTTGTCAGGTGTATAACTTGTGTATCGATGATACACAAGTTGACCCAAGATTGAATATTTTAAACCAAACACATTTCTTAAACAGCATAGTTTCTGATTGTTAAACCTCTAAAAGTGGATTATAGGGGTTAAAGCTTCATAGAATATGTCATGAGCATTCAGTAAGTTGTTGCCTGTATCTACAATCTTTTCATATTTAACTGGAGTCTAAAGCTTTATGCCTAAAAGAGTTTCACGGTTTCTTTAAGGAAGACAAAAGTGTGGTGGATATCATGATACAGTTTCTTAAAGAAGGTGGAATTGGTGGCAGAGAAACTAAGGGGGCATCAAAGAGGAAGAGAGTACAAAGAAGACAAAAGCTACAAACCTTACGCATCCTAATTATCCAAGTGTGTATCATCACTTTTTACCTTCTTTTTCATTAGAAAAAAAGTTGCAAGTCTTGCCATTCTCAAATGGGGTAAACTGTGGGAAAAGTGCACAGAATGTTGATTATTAAGCACAGAGGGAGATGTGGGGAAAGAAGGGGAGGAAAAAGAGGAGAGGGAGAATGGAAACTAAGACCACAGCCTTTCTATAACCTAATTTTAGAAGTGGCATATGATCACAAGAGAAACACTAAATGTGATGTACATTGAATGGAAGGAAATTTTAGCATCAATCCTTGCAGGGAGAAGTGTTAAATAATCTGTGAACATAGTTATAAAACCATCACATATGGTCCAGAAGCAAGGTTAAAAATTATTCTGAGAAGCATAAAGGCAATGTTTCATGTTTCTCTCAGATTCTATTCTTGAGAGGTGGAAAACCATCATTGGTTTCTGGTCATGGCATTATCTGTCCCAGTTTTCATGAAACTTTATCATGATAACATTATGTGTGATTTTAGACACTTCTTTATTGGGGTGAAAGTTCAGTATATTAAATCTGGGAATATTTTCTTCTGTTCTAAGATAGCTTCACTGTTTCTTAAATAATTTCCTTTCCACACGTTTTTCTCTTATTTTTTCCTGTAAATCATATCATTTTGATATTAGAAAATTTGAACCATAGTTTCCCAACTGAAACACTGTTTACACTGTCCAGAATAATTTGTTAAAACTGAGAATATTGTATGTTTACATTTCGTTAGTCATTCTTCACAAAGTAAAAGTTGCATACTGGTCTCCTACCTTCTTAACTGCTTCTATATACTTTAAAATGATCTCTGGAGTATGAGATCACTTCAATATGAGAAGCACTTTGACTGATCTTTAGAGACATATTTCTTCTCCTATTTTTTGTCTTTGTTATTCAATTTTATGGGAAGCTTCTTCAAATTTATCCTTAGACTGCCTTCTGAAACTTTAATTTTGGTTATTCCATTTTACTAGATTTGTTTTAGTATACTTTTGTGTTCACAAGTAAACTGAGGAGCACATAGATTTCTCATGTACCCACTATGTCTTATGCATGCATCTCTTTCCATTGTCAAATCCCAAATCATTAAAAAATGTTGAATCTGTAATATCACATCATCTCCAAGTCTATAATTTGCATTAGAGTTCACTCATGGTGTTATGCAATCAATGGCTTTGGATAAATTTCAAATATCATATGCCTACCATTCTATTATCATATATACTGATTTCATTGGCTGAATTTAATTTTGTCTATAACTTTAAAATACTTTCTCTGAAGTATTTTGCATAGATTTTTGGGTTTTCTTTTCTTATGTAAGTGGTAGAATAGTCTGAGATTTTAATAATTTAAATTAATTTTAGAATCTGTGCCTTTGTATGTCTTCAAATTTTCTTTGCCTGTGTAGGTACTACAGTCCTCTACCCCATTCAAATATTAGTTTGCTTGTGTTAGTTGACCTTATGTGTTATAGATGTCTGTTTTTCAAATAACTGAAAATCTACTACCTCTCTAATTTCTTTGGAAGTGTACTAAACATGTCTATATTCTTTCAAATACTTTACTGGTTTTCTTTGTCACAAGGTTGTTAGACAGGGCTTGCATGTTATCTTAGAGGTTCTCAGGTTAGGTTAGTATGTGTGTGTATTCCTCAACAAAAACACTTTTCTTAAATTCCTTACCTAAAAGTAATTATATCAAGAGGTGGAAACATTGGGATGTAAATATAGTCTGAAACCAGAACCTTTGTGAGTGTAATACATGTTCAAATAAAAGGCGTTCAACAGAGACCCCTATCCATTCTGTCATATGAAATTACTGTAGCAAGATGGTCATCTATGAGCTATAATGTAGGTTCACAACAGACATCAAATTTGCCAACACCTTACATACTTATTTCCTATTCACTAGAACTAAAAGAAATTGGTTGTTTCTGTTTATATAACACCTAGCTTTAGTGGGTTGGTGGTGGTGCACAGCTTTAATCTCAGTACTCAGAAAGCAGAGAAAAGCAGATCTCTGTGAGTATGAGGCCAGTCTGGTTTACAGAATGAGTACCAGGACAGGAGCCAAAGCTACAGAAAAACCCTCTCTCAGGGGGGAAAAGACCTATTCTACCATATTTTTAGATGTATGCTTGGGTAGTTGACCTGATTGCAGGTTGACTACAGGTTCTCTGCAGAATGAATTTATTTGGAAGACAGAAACTGAAGGACCAGGAGAATTATGGAGACTGTGAATCTTCCTATCAAATCATCTGACTTTAAGATATACCCCTTATTTTCAATATACAATTTTACCCATTCCTAAAGTGATCTAGCTCACCAGGTGCCAACAGTCCTTCTATATTGACCATACTGGAGTAGAAACTACTGCCTCATGTCTACTTGGGTGCTAGAGAGTAATGACTAAGCAGTCCAAGATATACACATGAAATATAATTACCTCTTTTCAATGGCTTCACATTATTATTTTCAGGTAGTCATAATTTGTACTGTCTGATATTCTAAAATTCCTAGGGCTTTCAATCAGTCTTTTTAGGGTTCTGTACAGTGAGTGTGCCTTAGCAAAGTCACTACTTTAAAGACTCGATAAGTCTTTGTAGTTGGTTCTTCATTTCTGTTTATCATTTTACAAATATAGATTTTTTCAATTCTTATAGTGTAATCTTAGAACAGTTTACAATAGAGGGGAGGTAAGCATATATTGTCAATTGCCATTTTTAACTAGAAAGTCTCCGTTGTTTAGTGTTCCCCCTCCTCTTTCATCCTGACTTAAGATTTTGTGGTTGCATCTGCATTACTTCCTACTGTCTCTATCCAGTCTCTCAGGGTTTAAAGTTCTTGCAGTGCTCAATTATTATGGGGAAGGTCGGGATAATTTCAATCTATTCCAAATCAAGAGACAAACTTGAACACCGTCCTGGGTTGTAATGTTGTGCCATCATTTTCTGGCCTCTATAGACTCATAGCTTTATGAAAGTTGTTGTGCCAGGCTATATAGCCTGAAGCTGAACATTTTTTTCTGGGTTCATTTTCATGAATGAAGAATCTATATGTCAACATCTGGTTTACACACCCAAAGTTGTCTGCAATTACACACACCTTGCTTGAAGCAATTTTTCTCCCACTTACTCCAAATCATTATGGGTCTCCATGGTGTTTTTGGGATTTAAATTCTATTCTGACAATGAATCTTGTTCAATTTAATGATTTATACTTTGGTCCCAGCAGAAGACTCAGTTGTATATGTATACAAATATATGTCTTGGTTTATATTTGTCATTGCTAAGTTGTGAGAGAGCAGAGAAGAATTCTCTCACTCTGGATTTGCATTGACTTTCACAATAAATGCTGATTTTTCCTAAGTGTGTACTTTTTAGCAACTAGCAAGAAGCATGCTAGATTTCCTAAGTTTTGTTACAGAAGTCACGATAAGGACAGAAATCATTGCTGCTTTCTCTCAAGTCAAATGCGTTTTGGAAGGTTTACTAAAATAGAGTCATCTTGCAAAGGTTTATGTTCTCAGCTATTGCCTTTAACACATTTATCTTATGGTCTTTTATTATTCAAACTCAATGTCTAATCGGGCAATTCTGTCTAATATTTTCAAAAACCAAGTCCTAGAAGAGAAAAAGTGTCATTATTCCAGTAAAATAATAACAGATAAAGAATATGACTTCTTTTTTTTTTTTTTTGTTTGGTAAATGTTTGGTAAGTTTTTTTTTTCAAGTAAGTACAGGCAAAGTATATATTTAGGTGCCTGGAAAAATCTCCTAAAATAGTTTTAAATCTGTTTGTCAGTATAATAAGGTATTATTTATTTTATTTCTCAGTCATTGTCTAATCTCATTATTAATAGTACTACTTAGGAAGAGTGCTTTGGTAAGAATTTAGAGAGAAATCTAGTAACAATGATTTTTGAAGCTTAGGCTTTTTTTTAATCTGTTACTAAAACTAAAGAGGCTGTTTAAAAATGGCATTAAGGGACGGTGAGAGATCTCAGGACATAAGTGCTGACCTCTAATTTGGACAACATGAGTTCAACTCTTAGAAACCCTACGGTGTCCAGCACATTGTCCTCTGACCTCCACATGCACACTAGAACGCATGCATACCCAAATCCAAATGAAGACAAAATAAATACAGTAAATGGTTTAAAATTACATTATCTAGGAATCACAATACCAGAGTGATACTTTGGCTTCTGCATTAACAATTAACATTTTTACAAACACTTAACTTTGAATTTCACCTGCTACTTTTTATATAAAACCATAAAATGAATAAAGATCAACTATATAATTTCACAATGATGTGACACTACTGCATACAATTTATTTCTCTTATCAAATTTTGATAACATTGATCTGAGTAAATATTCTGACTTAAAAGTATTTTCCAGTTGGTAACAAGCAGTTTTCTAAATATTGCTGCACAAGAATAATTTCAAATTATTAATTACTTAATTAAGCAGAGTGAAGTTTAACAATGACAATTTTGCACTTAATAATATATATATATATATATATATATACATATATATGTATACACACATATATTTAACAAAAGCTAACTAAAAGGACTCTAATAAGGGAAAATACATGACAACAGATTATATATTCGTGTATCTATGCTGAAAGTAAAGACTAAAACCTACATAAAATCTGTATATCATTTATGATGTAATTGTGAAAATAAATTGAAAAGTGCTGGGGTAAATAATATCCTGGCAAGAATTGCCTGTTACAGATTTGGAAATAAAACACGCACTGAAACCTAAGGCATAATATTATGCTGGAATATTCTGATCTCAAAATGTATGGTTAAGGGACCGTCCCATTCCTAAAAGAAGGAAGGGGCAAAGCCTCAGACTCAGCTTTCTTTAAAGAAGGAATCGTGTCCTGTTTCCAAATGTGTAGCTGGCTCTGCATTACATTTTTGCTTCACTGCACAACTTTCAAGATGACATAGAATATTAAAATATCTGAAAATAATTAGGAATGAATGAGTATTAAATGTTTATTACATTTTTAAAATGGGATTTATTTAATTTAAAGTAAATAAATGAAGTGTACATGAAAGATAAGGCGTTTACTACTACTTCCCTTTTAAGTTTTTTATTTTGCTGTTTAAAGACATTCTGCGTAACGATGTTTCATGTTTTTTGAAAGCAAGAGTCCTATTTATAGGGAAAAGAATTGTCTTAACAAGAGGAATGATGGTAACATGCAAGTCAAATCTGAAATCATGGCTCACACCTAGCACCACCTAACGGCCAGTATTTGAATTGCAGATGTAGAGTTCATGACCTTTTCTATGCATCTGTTGTGATAGTAAATTCGTTTTCATCTCCCCTTTCCCCTCCCCCTGCCCATCATCTTCTTCCCAAGTGCATGGCCAAAATTAACTCTAAGTGAAAGAAAATCATGCATCTCATTTCGTTTTCAAATTCCTCCCCAATTGATGCAATTTAAAATTAGTCGTCAGCGGTAAAATACAATGACTTCTCGAATTTTACATGCAAATGGATGGAAATAGAAAACACTATCCTAAGTGAGGTATCCTAGACCCCAAAAGAGGAACATCTGATGTACTCACTCATAATTGGTTTCTAGCCACAAATAATGGTCATGGAGTCTATAATCTGTGATCCCAAAGAAGCTAAATAAGAAGGTGAACCCAAAGAAAAACATACAGTTGTTATCCTGGGTATGTGAAGTAGACAAGATTGCCAGGCAAAAAATTGGGAACATGGGGGTGGGATGGGACGGGACTAAGGGGAGATGGGGAGAGAAAAGTAAGAAGGGAGGAATGGGGGGAACTTGGGGAAACGGGATGATTGGGAGAAAGGAAGGTTGGATAGAGGAGCAGGGAATCACATAACTTAATTAAGGGAGCCATCTTAGGGTTGGCAAGGGACTTGAACCTAGAGGGGCTCCCAGGTGCCCAGGGCGATGTCCCCAGTTAGCTCCTTGGGCAGCTGAGGAGAGGGAACCTGAAATGACCCTATCCTATAGCCATACTGATGAATATCTTGCATATCACCATAGAACCTTCATCTGGCGATGGATGGAGATAGAGACAGAGACCCACACTGGAGCATCGGACTGAGCTCCCAAGGTCCCAATGAAGAGCAGAAAGAGGGAGAACATGAGCAAGGAAGTCAGGACCACGAGGGGTGCATCCACCCACTGAGATAGTGGGGCTGATCTATTGGGAGCTCACCAAGACCAGCTGGACTGTGACTGAAAAAGCATGGGATAAAACCCGACTCTTTGAACATGGCAGACAATGAGGGTTGATGAGAAGGCAAAGACAATGGCACTGGATTTTGATCCTACTTCATGTTCTGGCTTTGTGGGAGCCTAGGCAGTATGGATGTTCACCGTCCTAGACCTGGATGGAGGGGGGAGGACCATGGATTTTCCACAGGGCAGGGAACCCTGACTGCTCTTTGGACTGGAGAGGGAGAGGGAGAGGAGTGGGGGGAGGAGGAGAAGAGTGGAAGGAGGGGCAGGGAAATGGGAGGCTGGGAGAAGGTGGGAATTTCTTTTTTTTCTTTCAATAAAAAAATTAATTAATTAATTAAAAAAGAAAGCATTAGCAGATTATAAATTAAATCCCATATTTCTAATTTCTTTTTATTTCAGAATGTTGTTTCACAATTTGAAAATTTTCAAATCATCCACATGTAAACAAAATATCTAGGCGTTCTGTTTATCTATCACTCCGAGTAGGCATTCGCATTCCATCCATCTTATAGCATTCTTTTCTATTAGTCTACTTCAAATAAAATGGAATCTGTGAAAGAAAACTTTATAGGTATCATTACTTCATCTGAAAATGCCTCAGCATCTATCTGGAAATTTTATTTATAATGATTAATTTATTATAGCTACCATCAATATAAAAACTATCAAATACTTTTTTAAAAAATAATTATTGGGTCATATATGACAGTAGTAGCTAGATAATTTTTAAAGCAGTGTGAAGTTTATTATTTGTGTCATAGAGTTTGAATCAAGATCCTCATGCATGGACAGCAAACACTCTACTACACTTTGATTAGCCAAACAAACTGCTATTTTTTTTTTGTCATGGAGTGAAGCTAATTGTTTATGGTTCCAGTCATTCCTTCTCCACAATTAAACAGTATTTCTCAACTATACTTTCCCAAGATATAGTTAAGTCCTCCACAATTTTTTGGAAATCTGTTCCAAAACTCTCTCTCTCTCTCTCTCTCTGATCTCTGCTGAGTGATATTTATGTAGCAGACTGTGGGATAACCTATCTGTATGCTCTGGATATATGTTATTCTCATTGGTTGATAATAAAAGCCGAATTGACCTATAGCAAGGCAGAATACAGCTAGGTGGGAAGCCAACTGGAGATACAGAGAGGAGAAGGGTGGAGTCAAGGGGAACACAAGCCAACTGCCAAGAAACAAGATACCAGCAGACCAGTAAAAGTCACGGTCACATGACAATACATAGATTAATAGAATTGTGTTAATTTAAATGGAAGAGCTAATAGTAATAAGCCTGAACTACAAGCCAAACAGTTTGTAATTAATAGTAAGCCTCTGAGTATTTAGAAATGGCCGCAGGATGAGAACAGAGAAACTTCTGCTTACACATTAGCCATGCTCATTTTGTACTTTCATAACATTAACGATATTGCTTTTTTATATTAAAATAGTGGATTGATCATTTATTTTCCTTCGAAATATTTTGATGCAAGTGTTCACATATCCTATTGGGGACACAGCAGTATTTTCTGAATAAATAATGAGACAATGAGTCTTCAGTTCTCACACAGTTTAGCCACGGGTAGAAAAATTAAAAGAAAAGAGCCTGCATTTACAGGCACCAAGCCAGGTACGTGAGGAGTGGAGATTTTTGTCAGCTTCCACACCCATATCGTCTCCTGAAATTGTGGGTTATATGGCACAGAAAGATGTGATGATAATTAGTTATTTCTTTTCAGGAATGACTGAGGTTAGGAAAAATTAATTTTTCTGAAAAGAAAGATCTCAGAAGGATCTTATTGCATGACACTTAGTGTTTCACTACAATTCAGTCAGATTTCAGATACATAGGAAATGTTTACAGAGGAACTTGAATGTTATTTGATGAGGGAATGCTTTCTTTTAGAATGTTATCTTCAATTCCTGGTACAGAGGACATCTAAAATGACAATGTTCATATTTATGCAAGATTTTTTTTTACTACTTTTAAGTTCTGGATTTTAAAATATTTGTTGTGAAGAAATGTGCTCTTGTATGCTTTTTTGTGTTTTTTTAATACAGTCTTTTCTCATTTTATGTAGCTATCCCTATTCTTACTTCCTCCTCTCCTCCCGCTCAACCCTTCCCCCAGCCACTCCTCAGACAGGGTAAGGCTTCTTATGGGGAGCCAATTATTGAATGGTTTAATATCATTTAGTCTACACTAGGAAATTAAAAATTATTTAACATCAGTTATCATTTACTTCAAGTTCTAGCAAAACCATCACTTGCAACTGCAATGGAGACTGACAAAGATCCAGACACCCACTTTATAGACATACAGACAAAAGTATAAGAGTAGAAAGTAAGGATCTCATTACAAGTATAATCCTAGTATTTCAACTTCTTGGTTTCTCAAAAAATTGAATTGGTAAACCACATAATTATCACATGATTTTTCTGAACATATTTCATTATATGAAGTGAATTATTAAGAATAGCTCAGGTTGAAATGTGGATTACTTATACCTTGGTTTTTCTAAGGGTGGCAGACAGTATTTACGATATGAACATAATAATGAAGTTAAAGATATAGGTATTGTTCTTAATATATGTTATGCTAAAATATGTAATACTAGCCTTACATCAAGGTACCCTCCTTTTCTTCTAACATCTTCTATGTCCCATATATCAAATTCAAGGTGCATTTTTCTTTGATTATGATTGTGATTTAAGGTGTACTGTATGTACATGTAAAACTACATGTCATCAGTTAGTTTTCAGCTACTGTGTTTAATTTTTATTTTTAACTTGACGCAAACTGCAGTCATTTTGAAAGAGGGGAACTAAATACAAGAATAGCCTAGATTAGAGTGGGCTGTGGTACAATAATAATAGGCACCATTTGCACCCTCTTCTTGTGGGAAAACCTATAATCTTAGAACTGTATCAAGTTGCTTCAGCTGTCTAACCACAACTCTTTGCATCATAGATTTGCATCAAATGGGCTCTGAACCATTCAATACATGATTTTCCAAAGAAACATGAGATAAGTCCCTCTGCATGTTTATTTATTTTTCTAGTAACATTAAAATATTACATTATAGTACTTTCTAGTTCCATAGAACATTTATCCGAAGGAGCTGTAGAAGCTTTATATGTATATTTCTCACTGTAGAAGGTTTTATGGCATATTTCACAGTGGGAGTACTGGAGGCAGCATTTTAACATTTAAATATGTATCTTTTCAAAAATTCGACTTTCTCTTCTGCTTATGATCTCTCCTCTTCAGAATGATACTATTATGTCAGTCTTAGAACCGCATAATAAAAGTGGCAATATTTTCTGTTTCCCTTTAGGTTTACTTGCATCATCTTAGAAGGTTTGTTTTCTTTCTTTGCTTATTGTATCCCTATCAATGCAAGCCGAAAAGAAAATAAATGCTTAAATTTTTATTTTGACACTTTAAACATTTCTCTTAATATGTGACTCTCTCTTCCTCATATTTTATTGTTAGACACAGTAGTTACATTGAAAAAAGAAAGAAAGGAAGGATGTTGAAATCACAGTAAATGTATGGTCACATACTTCCAGTAGACAAGTGACTAATGAGAAATAAATATTACTACTGTTTGAAGATGAACATTTTTTTTCTACTGGCTTCTCAAGGAAACAATATCCTGACTTTCGTCTTGTGTCAATTATTCCCAAGCTATTCAGTAATTGTATTCCTTCCCCAGTTACTGTGTGTGCACATGTGTGTATTTGGAGGCTAGAGGATAACTTCTGTTGTTATTACTCAGGCAAACGCCACCTTTTTATTTATTTATTTATTTATTTATTTATTTATTTATTTATTTTTTGACAAGGTTTCTCAGTAGCCAAAAAGATACCTTAACTGCCTATGTAGTGTCAAGGATCTCTTTGTGTCTACCTCATCACTCCTGGGTTAACTTACAACTGCATGTGCTTCACACATGGTTTCTAATGTAGAATCCTGAGGTCAACAACCTCAGTATCATCCTTAGAAACGTCATGCACCTGGCTTCTTGAGACAGCATCTTCACTGGCTTGCAGAATGTCAAATAGACAAGACTCGTCAGCCAGTGAGCTGCAGGGACCATTGTGTTTGTGGCTACCCAGCACTGGGCTACCAGGAAGATATTACCATGCCCCACTTTATATACATTGCTTCTGGGGACTGAAGTCAGGTCGTTGTGCATTCAAGGTGAGCAATTTATCAGCCGACTTGGCTCCTCTTCCTGCTTCAGAATGGTTATGATCCAACCCCAGAAGTGAAACTCCTGGATCCTATGTCTTTCTTCAATTTATTAAGGAAAGCTGTTTGTTTCTTAAAATATGATTTCACTAGAAATAAGTAACTATTCGTATGTGTATATGAAGTTGATGTAACATAAAATTTTCAGAGTGGAATAATTATGACATACATTTGTCTGAAAAGATTTTTTGCATGCAAAGAGACTGAACTGTTATGTTATCTTGCCATCAAATTGACAACATGTCTTGAGATAATTTAAGACAATGTATTTAACCGGCTACATGACTATTCATCCTGTTAGGAATATAGATGTATATTAACTTGTATATATATACAAGCAGCAGTAGGTAATGAAAAAAGAAACCATGAAATTGAAAGACAGCAAGGAAGGGCATATGAAAAGGCTCAGAAAGAGAAAAGTGAAGAGTAAAATATAATTTATACAATATTCACAAATTTTTGATAAGTAAAAATAATTAGAGAGAACATTATAAGCAAATATACTATGTCTAAGATTCTTATGCCATCAGTTTTTACAAACTTGGGCTAAGGGAGCAGCTTTAATCTTAAATTATATCTTCTTACATATCCCTGACTCATAATAATGCATGTATGTATATTTGAATTGTGAACATGATTTGTTTAAAACAGCAAAGAGATTCAAGAAAACTTACACCACACATATCAACCAGAATCATTGCAAAAACGATGTGGATGTAGGACATATATGTGTTTACATAAGTGTGCATTAGATCGACACTAAGTTATCAATTTTCAGCACCAATGCACTGATTCATGCTTTCATCTTTTGTGAAAAGTGAGAGCAATGGATGTGAAGCAAAACTCCTTAAGTCTGGGAGAAGCTGGGTTCCATAATTGCAAAGTAATTTGAGCTCCAAATGCTTACCTATAATATAAAACAGATTCATGGTCTCTGCATGACAGAAATCATACTCCTTTGTCATGTTAAACGTCAGAGTAAAATATTTCTTCTCACTGTTTTGCGCATTGCCATAGGTTGGAAAATAAAAGAACACAACTTACAAAGTCGAGAAATAAATAATTCAGAAATACTTCTCAGGTAGCAGACAGCTAAAATGATTCAGTAGAATTATGTCCCTGTACTACAAATTGTGTACTCACTACCATATTATATATGAATGGTGCTTTATTCAAATGATTATAGACAGAGGTGGCTGGAAGTTAAAAGTCTATATATCTCATCTATGGTATGAAAAGGATTTAGGATACATAAAAATAGCACAGTAAATCTTCACTTTGCCGATGTGACTTCTACTTGACATTTAAGTATCTATTAGTAAATAGATACAATTTATAAGATGCTAATATATAATACAAGATTCTTCATTAAGTATATACATTGATTATTTTTTGATCTTATCCAGGAGAGACTTGGTTTAATTTTCTGGATACACTACATTAATATTTATATTTACTGTACTTTTCACAACTAAAACACCTTCCACACAGTGAATTTTAATGAAAACATGTCAAGTAATGCACTGTTTGCAATATTAATGCTTTCATTGTGTATTTCATAAATAGTATGAAATAAAAATTGAATATATAATTGTTACATTTGTCTTAATTTCTTCTATTTTCTCAAATCTTATTTTATAGTATTGAATTTACATTTATAGTATGTTGAAAACAATCAAAGTAGTAAACAATTCTGTATGAAGTTTAATATGTTTTTATTAAACATTCATTATGTATTTTGAGATTATTACAGTTTATAAAGGTAATACTATATTTACCTCATAGATTTTTGTTTGTTTTTTGATTTTGGGTTTTGGTTATTCTAACCAGGGTTTCTCTCTGTATTATTGGCTGTCCTGGAACTTGCTCTGTACTCAAAGATATGCCTGCTTCTACTTCCCAAATGCTGGGATTAAAAGCTTGCTCTTCCATTCCTGTATTGGAAGAGGGAGTTGAACTTGCATTTCGCAGATGATACATCACTACTTGCTGAAAGTCCAAAAGAGCTAAAGGCCATGGTAAATAGAGTGGAAGTAACTGAAAACCTTGGTACAAAAAGAAACATCGAGAAGACTAAGATACAACACATGGGAAGGGCACCCAAGGATTGTATACATTGTAATAAGGAATCAGAACCTGAAGCCAACAGTTAACTTTGTCTATCCTCACTTCAAAGAAGGGAATTATTTCAGATGTCAGGAAGTGGGTAGAGATAGTGAGGGCTGCATTCCGAGTAATAGGAAAGGTTTGGTCAACAAGAGACATAACAACAACAACAACAAAATTACAAGTCTATGAGACATTTGTCTTGAGCTGCCTTCTTTACAACTCTGAGACCTGGACAATGGGACATTCCTCAGAACAGTGGCTGAATGTGTTTGAGATGGCAATTCTCAGGAGGATTCTAAGTGTCACAGGAAGAGATAGACTGTGCAACAATGACATTAAGAAACATCTCCATCTACAGAAGGAAGTAAACTATGATGTGGGAGGGTCTTCTATCTGTTGCTTTCATTGGTTAATTAATAAAGAAACTGCTTGGCCTGATAGGGCAGAATTTAGATTGGCGGGTAGACCGAAAAGAATGCTGGGAAGAAGGGAAGTGCAGCAGACGATATAGCTCTCCTCTCCAAGAAGGATGCAGGTTAAGATCTTTCCTGTTAGGCCACCACCTCGTGGTGCTATACAGATTATCAGAAATGGGTAAATCAAGATGTGAGAATTAGCAAGTAAGAAGCTAGAGCTAATGGGCCCAGCAGTGTTGAAAAGAATAGTTTCTGTGTAAGCTAGCCGGTGGCCAGGGGCTGGGAGGCAAGGATGCAGCCCGCAGCTCCATCTACAAAACTACAGTATACGGCAATGGCACTTGAGATACTTCAGCCATGTTATGAGAATAAATGACCACAGATACCCGAAGACAGCACTGATTGGAGGAGCACACAGGATAAGGTGAAGAGGAAGACCCAAAAATGCTGGATAGACAGCATAAAGAAACACTGTATAACCTTGCATATGATAATAACACAAGCATGTAAGACTGACCAGGAGAAGAACAACTGGAGAACTGCCATAAATAATTCTTTTTTTTTTTTTTATTTTTTATTTTTTTTTGGTTTTTCGAGACAGGGTTTCTCTGTGGTTTTGGAGCCTGTCCTGGAACTAGCTCTTGTAGACCAGGCTGGTCTCGAACTCACAGAGATCCGCCTGCCTCTGCCTCCCAAGTGCTGGGATTAAAGGCGTGCGCCACCACCGCCCGGCTCATAAATAATTCTTAAACATTAATTTTTTTGTGCCCTGGCAATGCTGAAGCATACATGGGCAGCCTGTATGTGGCAATTCTGTTGAACTTGTCCATGGTCTCATGGTCTAAGTGGATGAGGTCTCTTCCTCAAGAGGGCACCAGATTTCATTACAGATGGTTGGGACTTTAACTCAGGATTTTTGGAAGAGCAAGAAATACTCTTAACTGTCAAGTCATCTCTCCATATGCATGCAGTGGCATATACAAACACACACAATAAACACAAATTAATAATTAAATAACAAATATGTTAATTTTAAAAAGAGAAGTTAAAAGTCATCAAAGCTTATGGTTTATTTTTATGACACCTTGTGTTATCTAAATAAACAGATTTTGTAGTAATGATGTTCTCATTTTGTATTACAGAACTAGTCATCTGTTAAATATAATATTGAAGGAACTCAATCATATTTCTTTAAAAATTGTCATAAAATAGCCTCACTTTGACCAGCTATATTTAAACAATGGATGTAGAGTTCAGAAGAATAAGTTTAACTAAGTTGAAAGCTAAGATATTTTGATAGTTGCAAAAATAGAGGCAACTTCTTTGAGTTCTCAATTGTGTTCTTCATGGGAGGTGTGTCTTTTTGTTCATTTCTAAAGAACTATTTATTCTGTCAGGTTACTAACAAACAATCATTTTTTTCTTTTTCTGCTTTTTATATTCAAAATTTTATAGTACTTATAGATGGAGATGTTTATTATTTGTGATATTTCACTACAAAGAATCACAAAATGAGGTTTGTTTTTTTTTTAACCCACTTTCCTGTTAAGAAGCATGGGAATGTATTTCATAAACGCTAAAATAGGATACTGAGTGATAGACTATGACAAACTATACTGGGTTATAAAACAAAATGACTTCTGGTGATATGTGAGACACATACAATTATCAAATACTACAAAATGTGAGGCAATAAGTGTTAATCCGGTTGTGACAACCAGTCCAATCTATTACATTTTACTGCCTTTCAAAGTTTCCTTCTGGCCAAAGCAAACAGCACGCAAAACATATCTTCCAACTTGTTGGTCTCTAGGTGATGCCAACATGAAAGCAGGTTTGTCAATATGGAACTAGGTAATGTTTAATGTTTCTCTGCTAAGGAACATGAACCAGAAAGGACTACTTTAGATAGATTTAACTTGTCAAAATAGACAGATATTTGGATGGAAAGGCATTTCTCACAAGGAACCAGTTGGCTGGAGATTGATGCCGAGAACAGTGCAAAGGAAGACAAGACATGAAAACAGGTATAACTGAAGTATGTGGAATTCAGTAAACATAAAAGAGGTAAGTAAGTGTTTTAGTCTAGGGACATTGTCAGAAATAATGGTGGTCATCGCTGCTATTGGGTGATCTAGGTAATGCACACTTTGAGAGATGAAAGTCATAGTGTTATTTACTTAGCAAGTTTAAAACTAGATTTCATAAAATTTGAAATTTGTTTTTACATAATATAATTAAGAGCTAAGTCAAAATAACAGTCTATACATACTGTATACACTATTTTAAAGATGATTATAATTCATGTTCCTAGAGAAGCTAAATAAGAAGGTGAACCCAAAGGAAAACATATAGGCATCCTCCTGAATATTAACCTTCATCAGGCGATGAAAGGGGACAGAGACAGAGACCCACATTGGAGCACCGGACAGAAATCTCAAGGTCCAAATCAGGAGCAGAAGGAGACGAAGCACGAGCAAGGAACTCAGGACCGCGAGGGGTGCACCCACACACTGAGACAATGGGGATGTTCTATCGGGAACTCACCAAGGCCAGCTGGCCTGGGTCTGAAAAAGCATGGGATAAAACTGGACTAGCTGAACATAGCGGACAATGAGGAAGAATGGGAACTCAAGAACAATCGCAGTGGGTTTTTGATCCTACTGCACGTACTGGCTTTGGGGGAGCCTAGGCAGTTTGGATGCTCACCTTACTAGACCTGGATAGAGGTGGGCGGTCCTTGGGCTTCCCACAGGTCAGGGAACCCTGATTGCTCTTAGAGCAGATGAGGGAGGGTGACTTGATCAGGGGACGGGGAGGGAAATGGGAGGCGGTGGCGGGGAGGAGGCAGAAATCCTTAATAAATAAATTAATTAAAAAAAGATGATTATATACCATTTTAAAATGAATGTTTGCCTTAAAATAATGACTGAACTCGAATATGTTTAGATATTTGCATAGATTTTTGTGTCATGCTTCATTTGGTTGATTGCAGAAAATGGTGGAAAGTACTACTCAATTTTACAGTGGTATTAAATACTTAAAATAATGTGAATGCTGAGATTTTTAGTGAGTCTTTTCTGTGCTCATATAATCAGTCAAATATTTTAGTCAACTGGTAGAAGGTGAGCTTATAAAACAGTTCAGTTATGAAGCAAGCAAAAAGTGCCTAAATAACAGGGATATTTTAAATCTGTGGAGTAATGCAATACTGAGACCATTTTCAGTGAATACTGCAGAATCATAAACTAGTAAGAGAAACCAAAGACAATATTTTCTTCTTCATTTAATGCTTATATTCACTTAGAAATCATAAAATTTATGTACTGAAAATTGTCAGTGTTATAGTAAAAAACAGTAGAACAACAGAATGTTAGATGCTTGATAATTTTGCTTTTATAAAATTCTAGAAAAAAAATTCTAGAAATTTCAGTTTAATTTGCCATGTTAGACAACAGATCAATGGTTTCCTTGGGATTAAGAGAAGGTCAAGAGTGAGTGATATTGAGGGAATGTTTAAGCATGACAGCTGTGCAATTTATCTTGCTTGTAATAATAAATTTATTGGTGGATATTTATAAAACATGTATGAAATTGAATTCTGCAAATAATTGATACATTTGATGACATTTATACATCAATAAAAGTAATAATTTATCAAGAGTACTACCTACAAACCTATAAACCAAAAATATTGTTTCTGTTTTACTTTCTTTGTATATTTGATACCAGTTGCTTGAAATCTCAGTCTGTTTACCTAACAAGTATAGCATTATAGCATACCTTTTAATAAATGTCATGGCATCTGTACTCCCTTAAAAAGAAAGAATATTACCTACATGAATTACTAGGTATAATAATGACATTTAAAAATGCAACCAACAATAAGGATTCCAAATAAAGAATTTTGTCCTTAAAGTACTGGAAGTGTTATTTACCAAAAAATTATAAATAAATCATTCTCTGAAACTTCTCTCAACAGACAGGTGTTTCTTTGCCCAATATTGGATTGCCTAGAAAGAAGAAATTGGAAAGTTCACATCCAAACATTGATGGGATAAACTATAAAGGTCCATCCTTGTTTCACTCAAAAATACTATGAATGTCATCATCCTAAAAAGCTAAAATTATCCTGTAACAACATGAGCAGATAAATCTTGCATTACCAAATATTTTTCGCAAGCAAACATTTGTCTTAAGTGCATTCACCAAAACATGTTTTCTGTTTTGTTTTTTTTTAAATTTAGTTTAATTTAATTTGTATTAGGAGTAAATATATGATGATATCCTAATGTATGCTGTGTATGGGGGTTAGGTGCTCACATGTGAGTGAAGGTAAACGCAGAGTCTAAAAGAGGGGCTTGGCTCTCCTGGAGCGTGAGATACAGGAGTCATGAGTTATTCAACATGGTTGCTGGGAAATAAACTTTGGTCTTCTGTAAGAACAGTATATGCTCTTATCCCCTGGACCATTACTCCATCCCCTCAGTCTGTTTGTTGAGAAACACAAACTAGGACAGCGATTTAGTCTTTTGAAAAGTTTAAGTGCAGAAAATAGAAGTACACACATGAATTAGTTGTATAAATAACATAAAATATATGTTATTATTCATAGTTATTTTGCTTTTGAACAACAAACATTATTTTATTAATAATTGAACAATCATTTACTAAATAATTCATTATCTGTCAATTTGTAGAATTTAAAATATGGACATCATGGATAGAAATGACGGCATTAAATTTATTTAGAGAAATTTTTATGTGACAGAGATTGGTCTTGATTCCGGATGCTTTTGTCTCCACCTCCTCCTAAATTTTACGATTATAAGCATGTGCCACCATTACATTTTTATTCATTCATGTTATTTACAGTCAGTAGGGTAGTTGTATAACTCTACAATAAAACTGTTATAGTAATAAATGTTTGTACATTTGAGGCAAATATATTATCTGAGTCAACAGAACGATCGGAGAGTCTCTGGTTACACCAGTGACTATCTAAATGTATGTCTTAGGTAAACTGTCATCTACTTCTCATTATACAAGGAGTACTGGAAGAATGTGTCCAGAAGTAATTTCAGTCTTTTAAACTCAGTCGCAATTTAATTTCCTTTGTGACTTTTGAAAAATCAAGATCTTAAAAGTTCTAGATGTCCCAACACCCTAGATTAGCCATAGTTATACTCTTACTAAGAGACAAAGAAAAGTCAGGTATAATCCCATAATCCCTGTACCCAGGAGGCAGAGATAGGAGAATTAGAGTTTAATATAAACCTGGGCTAGGCACGGTCACCAAAACAAGGACAGAACTGAACAAAACAAAGGCAACAACAAAATCTGAGCTAACAAACAAACATGCAAACAAATCCCTAAAAAAGTCTTTCGTTTTGTGTTCTTAGTAAATTAATAGATTTTATTTATATTATATCATTTATCTTATTTCTGTGTTCTTCATTCTGAAGATGCTTTAAGCTTTACTCGCATGTCTCTTAGACTGTTTTCATTACACATTTTAAAATCTTTTTTTTTCTGTCTCCTAGCTGGATATTTTAGATCTCTAATCATTCTTATTACTCTGCATGTTACTTAGTCTTACTAAAGATTTTTGTTTGTTTGTTTGTTTTTAGAGACAGGGTTTCTTTGTGCAGCTTCCGAACCTGTCCTGGAACTCACTCTGTATACCAGGCTGGCCTCGAAATCACAGAGATCCCCTGCCTCTGTCTCCTGAGTGCTGGAGTTTTGGGAAGGCTGACAAAAGAGAAAATTATTACCATCATACTCAATCCCTTAAAACAGATGAGTAGGAAGTAGAATATGAACCTCAGCGCTCCTCCTTCTTGTCTAAGGAAAGTAAGAAGCACGTGTTTTATGGTTTTGTAATCCCTTTCTGTAGAATTAAGCTCTAGTCATACACACTGGTAGCTAGCTTAATAACTTTCTCTTCAGACTGCTCTTAACTCTCTTTTAAATAACTTCACTGCTCTGCCACAGAGTCCTGAGAGCATTGCCAAAAAAGAGTATCTGAACTCAATTTCTTATCATAAAATTAGCTCTTAGTAGACTCCAAACCTAGATGCTATTGCCTGATAATCTCTATTATTAAGCCTTAAATCAAACCTTGAGCATATCTAGTTTGACACTATATATACAGATAAGAAAAAAAAATTACTGACCTGTAAAATACATTCGCATTATTTATGAAAATAATGAAACACCTTATTTCTGAACAGGAAATGGAAGTAAACACATATATAAAGATTTTGGGGTGAGTGGAAGGAGGGAGAAAGAAGAAAAACAAACAGAAACAGTTGAATATATTATTTTATATCATCTATTGATTCATATAAGGGGTCAAATGAGAGATGACTTTAAGATATTAAGATTAGTAATGGAAATAAATAAATGATTGGTTCTCCTAATCTTTGGCCACTGAAACATAAACTTGAAGAATTGATTTTCTCATCATTGAAAAGCTGCAGAATTTTATTTTGTACACGAGAGGAGACTATTTCTCCTCTGGTGATGTTGACTAGGATTGGGAAAAAAAAGGATTTATTATGTGTATTACAGCTGTACTTATTTACCACAGCTAGTCAGAGATTCCCTCTTTGTTGTGCAGTTGCTTGTTTTTAAACAAATTTTGCCAGGAGACATAAACCATATGGCCTTCTTCAAAAATATACTGTGAGCCATGATCGTCAGCTTATGGTAGTTTCAAGTAGCAGACATCTGGATACAGAAAGTCATGATGCTATTCAGAAATGTTACTCCCAGCTTCATAGAAACACTAGGATATCACTATGTTGATAATACAATTGAAACTTAAAGATTGTTTTATATTGATTTTTTAGTCATGCTGAAACATATGCTTTATAGTATTATGGCTATCTTTGTAAAACCAAGATTTCTGACACATATTGGATTAGAGAAAAATATTGTAGGAAAAATAATTAAAAGCATTTCTAAATGAGATCAATGAATTTAAGTTAGATTTTATTTTCTTTGAATAATGGTCTCACTTTGTAATTTGGGGTGGTTATATAATATTTTAGATGTGGATATATAATAAATTGTTGTTAGTGACTATATTCTATAGTAATGTAATTCATTTACATATTTGACAGGTATCATGAGCAATAAATTTCTTTTATTCTTTACTTGGTGCATGCTGTTAACTTGCTTAAACCACTGGATGTATGTTAAAGGGAAATTAGGACAGTTACACAAACCAGTACTATTAACATCATGTGCTTGGACTGGCTTTTCTGAGAGCTTAGGCATTTGTCCATGTACTTCAAAGGTGTACCTCAGTTCCAGCATATTTTCTACACATAGATATACAAATCAGTTATATTCAGTCAGTCTACAATCCCAAAGACTAAAGAAAAGTTGCTTAATAGAGGTCCTGTGAGCAGGGCTATAACTAATAATTGTTACTTTGGGTGTGTTTATTATCGATCAGTGTTGTAGCTACAGTAGATCAGTTGCATTTAATTTTGACAAGGTTCCGGAAAAATGTTACCTTTGGTCAGGCCTCCTTTTGGGTGTGATAAAGAAAATTCATGGGAAAAAAAATGAGTATTTGGCATCTGTGCCCAAAAAAAGTAGTGATAATTTATGGTAGACAATGTAGAATAGAATTGCTGATTACATAAGAATTGCTCAAATAAAAGGGGAAATAATGCCTGACTTTAGTTTGCCAATGAAAGTCGTAACTGTAAATAAGTTGGGAGGAGGGAAAAAGAAAAGAGAAAAGAAATTAAAACAAAATTTTACAGAGGAAACTCCATATTTATAATAAATATTTCTATCTTAATAGTTATGATAATAATTATAATACTAAGTTTTATAAATTATAATAATCAATTAAATTACTGTTAATTTCACTGAAATATATAAATTACTCAAAAAATATAATTTTAATATTAAAAGAAAGCATTATTTTTATCATTATCTCTTAGCTCTGGGAAACCACAAAGAATCTTTTAAAACTTACTGTTCAATGTAGAATTATTTTTAAAATCTATTTCTTTGTAATGGACAGTTTTTCCCTTGAGGCAAATCAAAATTTTAAGAGAAATTTCAGAGTGTTCAAGAGTAAACTAAAACTGATGTGAAAATAATTCTTGTGAATAATCTCCTACTGGGAAGAATGCACAATTCTCATAGTAAGCTGAATTTGTTTTAGTGTTAAAACACCATACCTGAAACAAATGTCCACCAAGAGTGGTAGAACTCAAGACAAACAAAAAGATGAACAAGCATACAATTAGTAACCAAATAGTAGTTAACAGTGTATTGCCTTTAGGAAAGCATTTTGAATCTTAAATGCTGTGCTTAGAATACATGTACCTCATAAAGTCTTTTCTATATTTGTTATATAACAACTAAAAATCATGATGTCTAGTAGAATAAAATGAAGCTGACTATAGGAAAAGTACCCCATACCAGTAGTATGTGAAATGAACTATGATACAAATGGAGGTCTTGGCATTCAATGTTCCTTAAGACTACTATTAATTCCAAAATTATACAGCGTATTTTTTGTGGTTGCGAGGATGGAAAGGAGATGAATAATGTTGTGCAAGTGCTCTACCAGTGACCATATCCTCAGCCCTTTGAGGGTATGATTTCTCATTTTTAAAGTTTTCTCAATAAATAATAAGCTTGCATTGTCAGATTCCCAGCAATACTGCTGTATTTGGCTTAAGGGTGATTATAAAAGGAAATGCATGGTTCTTTCCTAGTTAAAAAAAAAATGAAAAAGAAAAAGCAAGCAAGAAAGCTAGCAAGGAAGGAAGGAAGGAAGGAAGGAAGGAAGGAAGGAAGGAAGGAAGGAAGGGAGGAAGGAAGGAAAAGTCCAACGGTGCTTAGCATAGTATAACATACCTAATCTTATGGGCAGAACTTTTTTGGAATTGTATTAAGGACTAGTTTAAACACTCTAGACCTGTCTGCAGATCCATAGACTGATACAAAGTAGTACATATTTACATTAGGTTCTGATAGATAAGCAGGACTTTACAAAAATGTAAAAAACTCAAAATTAGTATTCCCTAGTACTTCATACAAGCACTGTATCACCGAACTGCATCTCCAAAAAGCCTTTATAATTTGCTTTGGCCTGCCTCTTACGCACGCCAGACCCTTTTCATTTCATGTTAAATACAATATTTTTTAAATGTCACTTAAAAACCTTGGGTTTTCAGATAGCAGAGTCTAAAAAGAAAGCATATTATGAACACGCATTCTTTCTGTGGGTCCTGAAACAAAAATCCAAAAGAGAAAATATAAATGATGCAATCTGAGATAGACTGCGAACAGGTGGTACTGCAGCAGATAAGCATTCATAATCAGGGTCCAAACAGGGAGAGACATGTGCACCCTTGTGCACTGCAGAAAAATGTTTCTTTACTCTAATGATTAATTCAAAGCTTAACTTTCTGGTGATCCCATGTAATTTATTGGCTCCAAGTTTTATATGAAGGTATTTCTAAGCTAGACTCTACTTTTGTATTTTGCCGAGGCTTCATCTTACATGTCAAGGAATGAAGCGTGCCACTTTTGTACATTATTGCAGTTTTAACTGTAGGTTGAGAGTCGAGCTCTTTAATGCCCCCTCCAAGGTTCCAGGAAGAAGTTTTCAGCGAAGCGACACTTAAATTATAAGTTTTCTAGCTGAGGGATACAGAATAAACTTACACCCGTGTTGTTCTCGTCATGTTCTTTATTGCTCTGCTTGTTTTTCTGTTCTCTAATTTTCTTCTAAGTTCTAATTTTTTTCTTTTTATCCTTTCTTTCAATTCTTCCTTCCAATTTTCCCTTGCTTTTCTCTTCACCTAGCTTAAATACATTTTTTACAGGTGGCTAAAGACAAAAAAGAAAAAAAAGAAGTTACAAGATTTACATCTCAGTGGTTGGTTGGGTAAATGATAAGGAGCTGCTGAGTCATTTACCATGGAAACACAATGTCTCAAGGTTTCAGGTGTAAGGATGTGACCAGAGGCCAGGGGCATAGTGTCCAATGAGGCAAGCTGTACAGAGTCAAGTCTTATCAGCCAGATTTGGCAAGTGAATAACTGACCTGATTTTTTTAGGTTGCTTTGTGTTAATAACTTTTGCATTAATCTGCAACTCTGAACTTGGGCATATCTGTGAAGTTTTAACTTATGATCCATATATAGAAACATTTAAGGATGACTTCATGATTCTCTGGATTTTCTCCGTGTCTGTTGTTCTGTCCCCCTTTTCATTTCTGATTTTGTTAATTTGCATATTCCCTCTCTGCCTTTTGATTTGTTTGTAAAGGGTTTGTCTATCTTGTTAATTTCCCCACCACCTAAAAAAACCTATTTTCCTCATTGATTCTTTCTATTGCTTTCTTTTTGTCTAATTTATTGATTTCACTTCTCCATTTGATTATTTCCTGGCATCTACTCCTCCTGGGTGTATTTGCTTATTTTTGTTTTAGATCTTTCAGATGTGCTATTAAGCTGCTTGTGTGAGATTTCTCCAAGTTCTCTGTGTAGGCATTTTGTGATATGACCTTTCCTCTTAGCACTGTACTCAGTGTTTCATAAGTTTGAGTATGTTGTGCATTCATTTTCATTGAATTCTAGGAAGTCTTTAATTTTTTTTTTGCTTCTATGACTCAGGGGTGATTCAGTTAAGTATTGCTCAGTTTCCATGAGTTTGATAGCTTTCTGTGATTAGTGTTGCTGTTAAATTCTAACTTTAAGCCATGATGATTCAATAAGATGCAGAGCGTTATTCATTTTTTTTTTTGTATCTCTTGAGGTTTGCTTTTTGACTGAGTATGTCGTCAGTTTTAGAGAAGGTTCCATGAGGTGTTGAGAAGGTGTATTCTTTTGTGTTTGGGAGAAATGGTCTGTAGATGTCTGTTAAGTCCATTTGAGTCATGACATCGGTTAGTTCTCTTATTTCTCTGTCAAGTTTCTATCTGGTTAACCTGTCTATGGGGAAGAGTGGGGTGTTGAATTATCCTTTTATTAGCGTGTGGGGTTTGATGTACAATTTAAGCTTTAGTAATATTTATTTTACACGTGGGTGCTCTTGTATTGGGGGCATAAATGTTCATAATTAAGACTTTGTCTTGATGGATTTTACTTTGAGGAGTTTGAAGTGTCCTTCTCCATCTCTTTTGATTGACTTTAGTTTGAAGTCTATTTTCTTAGATATTAGGATAGCTACACCGGCTTGTTTCTTAGGTCAGTTTAATTGGAAAATCTTTTCCCAACCCTTTACTCTGAGGTAATTCTTGTCTTTGAATTTGAGGTGTCATAGAGCATCCATTCAGCAACTGATGGAAGCAGAAACAGATCTACAGCAAAGCACTGGGCCAAGCTACGGGAGCACAGTCTAAGAGACAGAGGAGCGATAATATGAGCAAAGGCTTCAAGACCATGATGGTGATACCTACAGAAACAGCTGACCTGAGCTAGCGAGAGCTCACTGACACTGGACTGACAACAGGGAGCCTGCATAAGACGAAACTAGGACCACAGAATGTGAGGGACAGTTGTGAGGTTTGGGCAGTCTATGGGACCACTGGCAGTGGGACCAGGATCTATCCCTAGTGCTTGAACTGATGTCGTGGAGCACATTCTCTTTGAAGGGATACCTTGCTCAGCCTAGATATAAGAGGAGTGTCCTGGTCTTGCCTTGAAGTGAAGTGTCAGACTTTGTTGACTTGCATGGGAAGCCTTACCATTTCTGAAGATTGGATGGAGGTTGGGTGGGGCAAAGGGTGGGATGGGGGGAAAGGAGGGACTGGGAATAGGGATAGTTATGTAAAATGAGAAAAAAATTATTTAAAATTCATAATAATAATAAAAAGGAAACAGTACAATTTGAACTTGGTGTGAGGTTAAAAAAATGAGCTAATAGTGTGTAGCTTGTCTTAGATTTGGGAGAAAGTGTTGTCATGTGTTAGTCTGAGGGAAAGAAAAAATTAGTATTTAAGTGTCTTACACTCCTTGTGGGACAACATATTTAGTTATGAAGCATATCTTTATATATATATATATATATATATACATATATATATATATGACAAATTAATAAGTCATCTTCCTGACCACCCACAGATATATGTGCCCATAAGTCTGAGATGCAATCATGAAAATACATATACATTTTACCTGAGATTACAAACTACAATCCACATATTGGGATGACATCATAGCTACTTTTGTCCATGTGAAATTATAGACAGGAGCAACAGCTTCCTGAGTAGCTGGTCCCATTGGCCTTACCTGGATAGGATTCTCCATTAGAGAGTCATTCCTCTGGTGGGTTGACATCTGAACACTAGTTGTCACCTGCTACAACTCCCATGGCCTCCACAGTTGATGTTAACTTTTTATGTAGAGGTTGTTTGGGGTAGTTAAAGGTATCTATTAAATTACTTCATGCAATTTATAATATGACTTAATTAAAGGATATGGAAGCAGGATCCCTGTAAGTAGTGAACCTATAGCCTAGCAAGACCATGACAACACAGTTCTCCATTTCTTTCTAATCTTCAAATATAAGGCTCATTTTTAAATCCAAAAAAGTTAAGGAGAAAATGCTTTGAAGATGTGATAATAAGGAAAAATAGTTTTCTTGATAAATAATCAAATACTTCTTACTTTATCCTAAGTTAATTCAGGAAGCTAGAATCGGAGTTCATCAAATGATCAAAGAAAGTTTAAAAAAAATTAAGTGTAGACAGAACTATTGTTTTTGCAATTTTCTAAGAGTTGTTTCTAAAACAAAATGCTAATTTCTGTGTACATGATAAGATAAAGATTATACATTTTCTTACAACATTATTTTTCCTTTTTTTCTGTAATGAAATACATTTTAGCAGAGAGCACACAGGAAATTTATATTTCCCAGCAATGCTTTCAACTTAGGGATTTTCATGAGACTGATCTTTGAACAATGGAAATACAGTATAACAGAACCTTGACAATTTTTTTAAAAGCCAATTTGGGATGAAGAAGATGACTAAGTGTGTAAAGTGTTTGTTATAGAATTGTGATTATGTGGGTTTGGATTCTTAGAATGAGTACAAAGGTAGATGATGTAGCTCCGTGATCAAGAGTTTCTACAGGGAGAATGGAGACAGTGGCAGGAGCAGGAGAATCACAGGAAATTGAAGAATCAGATTGTCTGGTGTGTGGAGTGACAAATAATAAGTTCTACCTCAAAGTAGAGGATAAGTACAAAAGCCTAAAAATCTCTTCCGATTTCCACATGCATGTCTTGGCACACAGAACTGTCATGGCTCACATGTTACCACACACATGAGAACATGCACATATACTGAATTTTAAAAGACCATTGATATGCATACTTTGTCCTTTCTCCTTACCTTTTTCTATTGCCTTATAATATGAATTTTGTGGGAACTACCTCCTGACATAGATTAGTTTAAGTGCAAAACTGAAGGATAATTAGTTAGAAATCAAGAATTATCAGTCACCAACCTGCAATGATTGAATAACCCCAGAGGTTTTCAGGGACAGAAATATGCTTTCCTTAATGTATCACTGTATCAACATCAATCTTGGCTATGCAAATTTTTACTGATGGAGCAAAAATCAATTCTGAAAACAATGTGTTAGTAGAGTTTTGATGGTAGAATTTTCAAAACTCATAAACTCTAAGTATTTTTTAAATGTGTAATCAAAGAAATTGTTAATAATCTGGCAAAGTAAAGAAACACAAAGTGAAGAGATAGCAAAATAATCTCTAAAATGTTAATATTACAGATATACAATGTTGCTTTGAATATTTTATACAGATATAAGATTGGATCGAGTATATAGTTATAGTCTTTTCATTATACAAAATTAAAATATATGCTTACTAAATTATAAATAAGGTAAATGAATCACTTATACACTGAAGAAATTGAAGTGTCTATGTTCAAGAAAGGAAATGTGTATATGTAACTCTCCTTGGAAACAGAAATATACAATTGCTATAAGAAAAAGACTCTGGCTAAATTGTGCCATGTGAATTTCATAGGCATCCAATTTCTTATATGAAGATAGTATTAAACTAGCCTCTATGTACATTTTTGCACATATGACATGTGAACCATGTGATCTATATGAACTATAAGGATTTAAAAGTATCTATGAAGATATAAGGCAAATGATCTTGTGTGAAATGGTGATCATCAACAGTGAACCAGATTGCAACTCTTCAATGATTTGATATAATGATAGGGACATACAAAAAATAGGCTGATGGAAGAAAGGAATTACGTTTGAAGCATTTACAAAAGTTCTTCCATTTAAAACTGTAGACTCCCTTTATCTGACTCTTCCCACAACTGCAGATAAAAACTAAGGATTTAGAAGACATTGTAAATAATCTAGAAAATATAATCAAAGGGCTAATTTAAGTATCTAAGTAAAGTGCTGTAATATACTTCATGGTTCCAATTTTAAATAAAATATGAGAAAAATCATAAATATGTATAAAGATATATGTTGGTAGTTTGTTTTAATGAGGTTTTGGTAGTCAGTCAACTAAAATTGAGTACTTGTGTGTTGCCTAGAAAGAAAATGGCTCTCAAAGGGAGGGGTACTATTAGGAGGTGTGGCTTTGTTGGAGGAAGTATGTCAAGATAGGGGTGGACTTTTAGGTCTCCTTTGCTCAAGCTTCACTCAGTGAGACCCTCACTTCAGTTCCTGCTACTTGCAAAATGTATCTCAGTTATCTGTCCATGATGATAATGGACTGAACCCCTGAAACTTTAAGCCTCCATGTCAATTAAATGTTTTCTTTTATAAGTGTTATTGTGATCATGGTGTCTCTTTACAGAAACATAAACCCTAACTAAGACAGAAGGTGGTACCAGGGCAGTGGGTCACTGGGATAGGCCTGACCATGATTTTCTTTGGAGGAATTAGGACTTTGCGACTTTGGGTTAAGAAACCAGCGGAATGTTTTAAGTGTTGCTTAATGGATCATATTAGGAGGAGCATGGAAGACACTGGTGTTTCTAATTATTCAGCCACAAATAAGTCTTAACTTCGAGGTTCTAAAGGCAGGCACGTGTGGTCAGGCCCTCGGGCACAAAAGGCTCCGCATGACACATGTGGACACTTGCGTGGTTACATCCACGTATGACATTGGTAAACCCTTGCATGCATGCATGAGTCACCCATCATCCAGACCCCACGTGACCCACGTGCGCGCATCTGTGGTTACATCCACGTCTGACTCAGCTAAACCCTTGTGCGCATGTGTGAGTTACCCTTCATCTACGTCTTCAGTGTGATGTAGTCACACCAACCCCCTGTGCACATGTGCGGGGGCAGCCTTTAAAAGCTGGATGCACCATCTTTCGCTCTCTCTCTCTGCACCTTGATCTCCAGGCCTGTGCACACTCCCCTCTAATAAACTCCTAAGAGGGTTTGTTGGCGTTCTGTGTCTCCTTCTCACTCGCACCAGATAATTTCAGTGTTAACTGTGATTTGATAAACTGTGCATGGGGGGGGGTCTGGTTGAAGAGGTTTCAGAGAACAATTTTAGTATGTTGCCTAGAGATCATTCTTGTGATATGTTGGGAAGAATATGGCTGTTCTTTGCCATTGTCTGAAAAGTTTGCCTAAGGCTAAAGTAGAGAGTTTTGGCAAAGGAAATCTTAAAAGAGCCTAGTATAGACTCTTTTGTATGGTTTCTAGTGTTAATTTTAGTGAAGATATATATATACATACATACATACATACATATACATATGAGCAAGTTGAGCAAGGAAAATTATTTGAGGAGAAAAGGAGCACCAGAAAGTAAAATGAGGTTAGGTTCTGTGTTCAAGGGATGAACAGATTAAGAAATGAAATAAAGGGAGTTTTAATTACCGGGAAATATACTACCCAGATAAGCTTTCAACTTGTGAACAGCAATTAAAGAAAAGCTTAGAGTGGGGTGTGGTGGTGCATGCTTTTAATTCCAGCTCTGAGGGCAGAGGGTAGCAGATCTCTGAGTTTAAGATAAGCTTGATCTACAGAGTAAGTTCAAGGTAGCCAAGCTTAGGCAGTAAAACAGAAAGCTGGTAAAACAGTAAAATGAGGGGACCGTGTTCCAGACCCACCAAGCAGCAGAACTTGGAAGCTTCACCCACGTGGTTCTGGAGTTAAAGATAGAAGAAAAGCCACTGAGGGGTATCCCTAAATTGATGTCTACAGAGGCCATTGCATGAAGTTGTGAAATTGATACCATGATTACCTTGGAGACACCAAGATATTTGAGTTGTCAGAGCCACAAGATACTTGATGACGAAAGTTGCTAAGAGAGTGTGCTGCACCCTGTAAAGATTTGTCACTCATATTGGTTTATTGAAGTGCTGACTGGCCAGTAGCTAGGCAGGAAGTAAAGGAAGAGCAACCAGACTAGGCGAATTCTGGTAAGAAGAAAGTGTTAATCTGCAGTTGTTATCCAGACACAGAGAAAGCAAGATGAGAATGCCTCCCTGATAAAAGGAAAGGCATCAAGCCATGTGGCTAACATAGATAAGAACTATGGGTTAATTAAGTTGTAAAAGCTGATAGGCTAAACAGCTCAAAATTAATATAAGCCTCTGCATGTTTTGTTGGGATTGAATGGCTGAGGACTAGGCAGGGTAGAAACTTCTGTCTACAAGAGTGGAAACAGCCCAAGAGAAAAAATATGTTGTAATAAACAAAGCTCAATGGAATCAGAGATCTGAACACTTTTACATCAGACATGAAGATGCAGAGTTTGGAGTTTGCCAAGCTAGTTTTTGATCTTGCTTTGGTCTGCTATTTCCAAATACTCCCTTCCTTATATTTGTGAGTGGTAATATGTGTCCTGTGCATTATATGTAGGAAGCATGTGTGATCTGCTTTTTGATTTTTATTTTACAGGGTATTAAAGTTAAGATACTGTATGAATTTTTGAACAGTTTTGAACTTTATACTTTTAAATAAATTTGATAATGCTGTATACTATGGGGACTTTTGAAGTTGGACTGAATACATTTTTGCATTATGATATGGCTTCAAGTCTTTGAGCAAAAGGAAGTAGAATGTGGCAGTTTGAAAGAAAATGGCTTCCAAAGGGAGTGGCACTATTATATTAGGAGGTGTGGCCTTGTTGGAGGAAGGGTGTCAATGGTGAAGGTGGGTTTTAAGGTCTCCTTTGGTCAAGCCTCACTCACTTCACTTTCTATTGCCTGAAAGATGTGTAACTCTTTCCTGTCTCTCCAGCACCTTGTTTGCCTGCATGCTATCATATCTCACTATGAGGAAAACGGACTCCTCATCTAATGATGGTAATATCACCTCAATTAAATGTTTCCCTTTAGAAGAGTTGCCATAGTCATGGTGTTCCTTCACAGTAATAGAAACCCCAACAAAGACAATCTGCTAATACTAACTCTGTGGATTTAACCTCTTATATTCTTAACCTCAGTGTTACAAACTTCTGTGTCATTAACATAAAGTTATACAATGCATTTGGGGCATATGGATAAAAACACAGTGTCCTCTATTTGGTTCATAATTGCTGTTTCAGTGTTTAGTGACCAGTAAAAGATATTTACACTGTCTACAGATTAACTTAGATTATAGAAATATGAATGACTGTACAAATATAAATATGAATGACTTGGTATAAATATGAATAACTAAACAAAACAGCATGAAGTAGAATTATTTGGGAGGAGGGTAGATGTGAAATTGAATACTCATGGCTACATAGCTGTAGACAAAAGATTAGAAAAGAGAACAACAGGGTAGATTAGTAAGAGATGTACATTCTCCAATGTTTGTGATATATCTGGCATATGTCATATAATGTCACATATAAACATTATCAATCTGTAGTTTCTGTTACTATTATTAGCAGATATTATTGATTACCATGTGTGTACTTAATACCACTGGACAATATATAAAGAAACAAAACCGAGGCAGTTACTTATGTTCTGAACTAAAACCTAATCCAGACTAATCAATGTAGTAGCATATATGGTAAATGAAATAACGTTACCTATCTGACATGAAATGTGAAAGTCAAGTATAAATTTCTAAATACTTTTAATATTTAGAATTGTAATGTGTCTTCATTTTTAAAAATTCTGCTACATTTGTGGGCATAGGATCTCATTTTTTAATAAAAATACTGAAAATTTAAAAAATGATTGCATAAAATTGTTTACTTAGTAATGATTTTTAAAAATAATATTGAAATTTAAAATCAAAGCAGTCTTCCCCTTTATCATGATATTTAATTTTTTTTTAAAAAATAGATTTTTATAGATTGTCTTATTCTTACTGTTATCACATCTTCCTTTCCTTATCTGTATAATTGATGCAATTTCTCACAGTAAAAAAAAATCTTGGAATGAGATATAAATAACTTACTCATGTTCATGGCATGTTAATTATTTCCTCTCTCCTTAATTCTAGATAATATAGAGACTCAGAGTTGAATTATAATATATTGGCATATAGACTTTTACACCTAGAATGGTAAATGACAGTTCATGCTCACATGAAAAACTTCGGATTTGGTAGAGACTAATTTGAAAACTGAAAAGGGCTATCTCTTGAATTATCAATATCTGTTATATGCTTCTCATGTATCTTCCCAACTGTATAAGATATTGTAACAAATAGAAGAGGACTACTAATGCCATAGATAAATGCTTTATTGGGAGCAATTCTGGAAATGATCCCAAATTAGGCTTCTGTCTTTGTAGCTTGCACTTTAGAGGCTACAGTAATAAGGTGATGACATGGAATTACTGTGTTATCCTTCTCAGTAGGCAGTGTGCAGTAGTGTCTTTTATATTGACAAAAGAGGTGAATCATTTATTACATGTATTAGAGAAATAATAACTGAGAAAAGAGATGTTCTAAGAGTGGTATGCTTGTTCTCCAGAGATGACTGAAGAATTTTCTCTTCAAATCAGATTGTTTTGGTTTCTTTTCCAGCCTTATTTTTAAAGTTATTCATATATTTTAATTGTTTAATGTCATTCTAGAGATTGAACCCATGGCCTTGGGTGTGACAGGCAAGCTCTCTAACATAGATCTAAAACCCCGGATATCTACTGTGTAGTGTAATTATTTCATTCGTTATTTTATTTTCTTCATCCTGTGCACAGGACAGTAAAATCTATGAGGCACCAACAAAGGAAAACAATGAAGACATTTTTGCAGAAGTAGTTTCCAGCTCTCCCAATTTCAGATTCAACTGAAATGTGGTGTTGTGGTTTAAAAATGATAATGACATTCTGGGAAAAGACTTTCTATAAAGCCGTACTCCCTCTAACCTTCCTAACGATGCTATCCTGGGAAATGATAAAGTGCTCTCAGAGGTTCAGGGTAAAATGTTCAAACAAATACAAGGCAATATGTGTTTACTAAAACTCTTTCTTTTATCCTGCTTACATCTTTCTTGTTTTTAGATTCTTTTCCCTTTTACAATCTGTAAATCTATAAATTTCACTCTAATATGGCATCCATGCAGAAAATTGTACCTAAACATTCAGTATTGCAAGAATTATTAGAGGAAACTTCTATATCATTAGCATCACAATAAGAAATTAAACACCACACAAACCTAGAAACTGCTGCTGCTTGTATTTAAAGAAGGTTTGTAAAGAAAGGCAAAAAGGATCGTGCATATGACTTTGAACTTCAAATGTGCTTGTCTTTCAGTTAAAAAGATTGCTATAGAATATGTATTCCTTCCCAACTGCTTTACTGGAGGCGACACTAGCACCCAAAACTCCAGAGAAGGTCTTTCCCAGTCCACATAACACTAAACTTTCCTCAGAGCATGTCCAGCCTACCTTCAGCAGCCACCCCTCTCATCATAATGGTATGGCACTCTATAACTCCAGCAGAAGCCTCATGCTTTACCAGAGGCCACACCTGCACCCAGAACCCCAGAGGCCACACAGGCTGCCAAAATTCTAGCAGAGGTACCCTGATGGACCAGAGGCTACAACAGCCACGAGAATTGTTGGTCACTTAAGCTAAAATACCAAAGAGAAAACAGAAACGAAGGGAGAAAACACCCATAGAACAATGACAAACTCAGAATTAAGCACATGAAACTATAATAACTCCAAATGCAGATGTCTAGAGACCAGCATAAGAACACAATCAACAACAGCCAGGGCAATATTTTACCACCAGAACTCAGCTATCTTACTCCGGTAAGTCCTGAATTTTCCAACACAGATGAAACACAAAACATAACCTTAAAACCAACTTTATGAAGATGACAGAGGACTTTAAAAAGGAAACAAATAAAGCCCTTATAGAAATTGAAGAAAATACAAGCAAAAGAATTAGAGAAATTGAATATATTCCTAACATAAAGCCAAGAAAAAGCAAACACGTGGAGAAAAATAATTCAGAACCAGAAAATGGAAATAGAAACAATAAAGAAAACATAAACTGAGGGAATCCTGGAGATGAAAATCTAGGTAAGCAAACAGAAATTACAGTTCTAAGCATCACCAACAGAATATAAGAGAAGAGATGGAAATAAGAATCTCAGGCATGGAAGATTCAGTAGAAGAAACTAATATATCATTCAAAGAAAATGTTACATCTAAAAAAATTCCTAACCATGAGTGATATAGCTGGGTCATGTGCCAAATTGATTTCCAGTTTTCTGAGAAATCACCACACTAATTTCTGCAGTGGATGTCGAAGTTTACACTCTCACCAGAAATGGAAGAATGAATATTCTCTTTGCTCCATATCCTCTCCAACATAAGCGATAGATTCATATTGATGTGTAGTTCCCTGATGGCTAAGGATGTTGAACATCTCTTAAGTGTTTCTCAGCCATTTTAGCTTCTTCTGTTGAGTATCCTTTCCTTAGATCTGTACCCAATTATTAAACTGGATTATTTGGTTTTTTTGAGATCTAGCTTCTTAATTGTTTTTATATTTTGGAAATCAGCCTTCAGTGGGGTTGGTAAACAATCTGGCCTGCCTTTAAGTTGTACAGAAATAACAGTGGCACAGGACTTTCTAGGAGTGGTCAAACAATGTCTAGTCCATATGGAGGCTCATGCCAAAAGAGGAAGCCCACAGTGGATGTACCAGAAGCAGGATAGACCAGAGGCCCAGCATAGAACCATGCAGGACTTATGGGGTGGTGTAAATAAAGGTCTATGAAATTATTCCTAATGATATTCTGCTATACTCACAGATTAATGCCTAGCCCAATTGTCATCAGAGAGGCATCAGCCAGCAACTTCATGAGACAACCCAATAGAAAAGTGGGGGGAGAGGAAAAGGGATGTCAAGATGTAATGCACGAGAGAAGAATAAAAATTAAAAAATAAAACTAAAACCAGCATTGTCAACTATTGAACAGTATATCTGAAATAGATGTTGGGAAGATAAGAAAGGTAGAACAGTCAATAAAGCCAAAAAAAAAATTGCTTGCTGTAAAATTAGAACACAAAAAAACAAAAACAACAAAAAAAATAAAAGTATACTTATTCTTTAAAGTTTTGTTTCTTTTAGTTAACACAGGGCTAGACAATTGTTCTTTCTTTAAAACTATTTTCTCCCCATACATGTTTATTTACCAATATTTAATTGATTTTATGAAACATCATAAATAATAAATTTCCATTTTAAAGATCTACGTATGCTGCCCATTGGTGGCACATGGCTTTAATCCTAGCACTTGGGATGCAGAGGTAGGCAGATATTTGTGAGTTCGAGGCCAGCCTGATCTGTAGAACAAGTGCCAGGAAAGGCTCCAAAGCTACACAGAAAAGCACTGTCTCAAAAAAAAAAACAACAAATATATACTTATACTGATTTTCTTACCCATTTAAAGGAATTTTGCTATAGAAATTCAACGTTATTTAAAGCAGTGATCTTGACTTTATATTTTCTTAAAATTATATATAAGGCATAAAATCTTGAATTTAAATACTTATATACATAGGAGATCTACCCTGAAACATCTGATTAAATGGATTTTACAAGGAGGAATGAAGATTTTATAAAAACACCATCTTATACTAGACTTGAAACGTGATGTAATACAATAATGCCATCTTATGGCTGTATAGCGATTTGGAGTCTAGAAACTGCTTGATTTTTTTATGATTCTGTTTCAATTGTGCTATAATTACCTATTCATCACTGTCTTTAGAAATCATAAAAGTTGTATTAGAAAAAAAAGAAAACAATACAGAGTGTCTGCCATTTAGAGGTCTTCTTAAAATCATATTTTTTAATTCTCGAGACCCCCATACATGTATACAATGAAATATGATCATATCTATTCCCATTTCACAACACATTCTTTTGGCAACTTCCAATCATTCCAACTCCCAAATTTATGCTTTATTTGGATAACTTATTAAGCCCCATTAGTGCTGCTAGTATGATATGAGTATAAAACCATCCACTAGCAAACCAGTTTGAAGGATTGCAGATATAATAATACATCTCTAATACTAGGAAGCATTTTTTTTTAAATTTCCACATTCCTTATAGGACCTTTGACACCACTAGGCACAGGTTCTTGTTTGCAATCATGCCACGTATAGGTCCCATCGTATGAATTTAAATTCTGAACATAATGTGGTTGGTTAAAGCCATAGCATTCATGCTACTGCTGCACCTGTGGTTGGCTGTATTTTCCAGTTCTGTAATTACTGTAAATCATAGGGTTCCCAGGTGGGTAAGATTGATGATTACATTTCTTCACTGGTAGTGAGTTTCTTCTTACATTTTATAGCAATTAGCACAAAAACACAAGCTTATCATCACGCAGAGAAGACGACACTGCAGAGCATTCTTCAGCCCTAAATGGGACATCTGTATCATACCACTCTCCCTAAGGCTGAGGAAGCATCTCGAAAGATAAGATCGTAAGATTCAGAAATGCTAGATGACTAACAAGGACCATTTTCTGCATACAACAGGAAGGTTGCATATCCACTAGAAGACTGTGACAATGCTCACAAAGTCTGTACAAGCCCAAGCCAGACAGAATCCCAACATTAAGGGTACAGATAGACCCAAGCTGCACCATGTATTAAGAACTGCGAGGATATAATAGGTGCTGGAAGAAGAAGAGTCTATTTTATTTTGGAGTTTGACCTTGGTATGTTGACCATATCCCATGGCCTGCCCTACAGCAGAGGTATTTGGACAGCATAAAAATACTGTTTTCTTCTCAGAGAAAATACAAACAGGGGTAGGTAATGGAATGGTGGTGGATCTTGGAGAAGATGGAGAAGGGTATGAAAATGGTCAGAAGATATTCTATGAAATTCTCAAAAATTATTTAAATATTATTTTTAAGGAATGAATCATGACAGAAGTACTATATTTTGAGTCATTCTGAGTCTGAATAACATGATTCAATTTCAATCACTGGGGAAATCACTCTTGCCATAAGAATAGCATATCTTATATTATCTACCCTTATCTTACTGGCTGGCTATCAATTTTGTTTCCATATCTGTAATGATATCCAAAGCAGAGACTGAGTCTAACTCATCCCTCTGTAGTAAGAGGAAAAAATATGGAAGTATAAAAATAAACTATGGGCTCAGCAGGTGCTTGCTGCCAATGCCGATAACCTGAATTCATTCCTCGGGACCCACATGATAGACTGAGAAAACATCTTTTTAAAGAGTCCTGTGAACTCCACTTGTGTACAATGGAACATGAATGCCCTCTCCCCACATGAAATAAACAAATAAGTAAAACCATAATATATTATCGGAAATCAAAATTGTAGGAGTCACAGGATCAATGTTGTCACTACAAAAGTCCTTATACATGTGCTCTTTCACTGACTCCTCATGACAAAAGAGTAGTTTGAGAAATATTCTTCTCCCATTTTAAAAATAGGGAGAATAAAAGCTAAACACTTTGATCAAGAATGCACAGTCAGTCTAGGAAGAAGCCACAATTCCAAAGGAAGATGAACTCTAGAGTTTCTGCTTATAAACAGTTACTTACAAGTGTTTACCTAGATTTCAGTAAACATCACAGAAAGTGATAGAGCTTCTAAATGTTTGAGAAGGCCAAATGAAAGTGAGAATTCCATTTTGGCCTTTGAACAAGAAAGAGTAAGACTATAGAGTTTAGAGACTTCTTTACTCACCAGAATTTCAAAATACCTCAGATTTGTATGAAATTTCAGCTAGTTCCTTTAAGGACTAGCATTAGTGTTCCTACGTCAATATTCTGTCTAGGGTCAAAGGTGAAATGAAAAGAACTGTTTTCCTCTGTTAAAAGTCAACATGCTGACCACATATTAGCAGATGTACGATAAACATGAAGAAGGAGCCTCGGAAAGCAAAAATGCTACATATTTCTTGGCACAGCCATATCTGATAGAAACCGCAAAAGTTATAAGGCCAGCACAGCTGCTGGACAAAGATCCAGCAAAGCTAAGCTACATGATGGTCACCATCCTACCTTTGCTTTTCGTTTCCACCTGTTGCATACTTGGGGGCCTTTTGACATTTGTTCAGTTTGGGGATATTGAATTGATGGAAAATTTTTTACGAATCATATATGTCTTTCCCAGGGATTACTGTTTCTAAGCTTTGCCAGGAATGTCCTAAACAGATTCCTCCTCTTGCTTTTAGGGAGATGCCCTTATCTATTTGAAGGTCTTCCTCACACCTTGGAGATAGTGACACACATAATGATGCCAGAGATCTCTTTATAAGGCTATGAGATATTTTTTGGAACATTTGCCCCTGTAAGTACTCCAGAACAAGATAATCAAAACAACATAAATTTAAAAGTTCAACAAGGTTCAGTGGACTAGAAGAGTTGGCTACAGATCAGATGGCAAGCCTCTTCCAACTAACTATACACTCAGGCTACTGTGTGGCATATAGAACAACAAAGTTCGATTAGCTGAAGTTACCTCTGCCCTACACAGAGACTCATATTGATGAACAAAATATAGAGAAACAATGATTTTTTTTAAAAAAATGAGAAGTTAGGACCTCCCTTTTTTAGAAGAATTAGCATATGCAGAGCCACTATGGTGTCATATGAACAAGGAACGACAGAATGCCAGGATTAGACTTAAAAACAAATACATACACATATGCATGCTTGTGCATGTGCACACACACATATATAATGTAACCTTTGTACAGTTCCAGAATTTGAATATCTGAAGCAGCTTTGGCTAGTAGATATTTTTGTACACTCTGACCATTAAGAGTTAATACACTGCTTTGGACATGATAATTTGCCATGGCTGACTTGCAAATTTTGTTTTGGTCTAGCATCCTCTAAGCAACCAAGGCTACTAGCCTGAGAACAGGTTGACATGTGCCTCTAGATTCTTAAAATTTGGGTTATGGGCTTAATGAGTAAAAATGGTTATAATAGATAAGAGTTTATCAATTATGTTTAAACTTGAGGCAAAATGATTTTATAAGAACTCTGTTCTGTCATGGTTTTTCAATAATAAATAAGAGATATGAGGGGGTAAGAGAGAAAGTGAAACACGTGATATGATCTATACTTTAGAACAACATTAATCTATCCCTGCTAATTGAATTCTGTATAAATAAGGAAAAAATCTGATTCCTAGTCAGTCAGGCTATAAGATTCTCCCCAACATCATGCCTGGCTCACTCCTTCCTCTCTGAACTTGCCCTCCTCCCCTTCCCCCCTCAAGGATGGGTCCCAACAGAAGCACAGTGATCACTGAATACTCAAGAAACTCCAAAAGTTCTTAGCATATGTGCATAGCCCAGAATGGTACAAGAAAATAAGTGGAAACACACAAAAGGCAGTGGAATGAACTCATTCCAAAAGGTGATAAATCTAATATCATTTGGAGAATCCTGCAGTAACTTACAATTAGTCCACACAGAGTATGAAAATATATTACAGTAGCAATGCAAGACTGTCTTGTACAGTATTTATATCAGATTACTGGTTTTCTCTTCTTCATCAACAAGAAAATTAGATATTGTTGCACTAAATATTTTACCATTTGTTGAGATAATTGCATTACTTCAATGGAGGAACGATATTCTCACATTTGCAAGGCTTAAATTAAAATTATTATTACTACATAGTAAATTGTAAGAGAAGGTCACATCGAAGAATATACTGCATATAAAGTAACAACAATATTTGAAAATACTTTACATATAAAATGATTTATGGATTTATTATAGTAAGTGATAAACTAATCTTTAAGCTTCAAGAAAGCATAGTACACTGATAATCATGGATTTCAAGAGCTGTAAAGCATTTAAAGTGAATCTTGATGAATATGAATGGAAAGATAAAGGAGGAAACAAAACACTTTAGAAACTGCAAAGCAATCTCATATTGCTAAAGCGCAATGCAGAAGAGTTGTAGTGCAGATGACATGTAACAAAAAGCATGGTTGACCAGATCTAGGTAAATAGGGATCATGTGAAAACCTTTTATGCCGAATTAATGAGTCAGTATTTTATTCATAGGAAAATAATATTACAGAACTAAATGTATTATACTTTACAAGAATAACTCTAGATGAAAGATAATTGGGAATATAATAAAGGCAATCATTGGTAAATACTAAAATTATTCTCTGAAATATCTGTTTCAGAGTATAAAGCAGTAAACTAAAACCTAAAGTATAAAAATGACTATAAATACACACATGAGAGATCTAATATAATTTTAATTCTTCTCAGGCAGATGAAGAAGTATATATTTAAACTACAAAATTTGAAATTTTGTATGAGGTGAGAAAACTTGCATTCTAAATTTATTAAAGGAATAATTCGCCTTCTTGTGATATGAGGCTAATGCATATGGATGCCTTCAAAAGTTAACACAAAAGATAAGTATTTTACTTACGGTAGATATAAAAATTGATTTTAAAATAAATAAGCTTTTCATGTTAGAAAATATGGAGGTATAGGAAAAGAGACTATCAAATGTATAAATATCAACTTTCAAATGGAAATAATAAATTAAAATGAAGGGATTTTTTGTTATAAAGTTCTAAGTACCATAATTCTTATAAATACATGGGAGGCGGATAGAATCAAAGATATATGTTTTATATTTTATATAAGTTTAATTAAAGAACAAAACAGCCTTCACATTATGTGCACCTTTAGAGGATGATGTAATATGCAAACAATGTTTCAACAACTCAGTCCACTAGTAATAATATGTTTGTGTTATACAGTAATATATTTTCCTTTCCTTTTCTGTCTTTTTACCCATGAAAACTATTTGAATAGATTTTAATTTTTCCTGAAAATTGCTATATAACCTTTCAGGACAATTAAAATGCTACCTACCCTTGTCGTTCCTTGTACATTCTGTTAACTTTATCCCACTGGAAATCCATCTGTGCCACTGCATCCTGTAGCTTCCCCCTTTCCACAGAGGTGGCATTTTGCAAGGCTCCTGTCTTCTTGGTGTGAATAGCATCAATTCGACCTGAGATTTGTTGCAGATTGTCTTTTATGTTCTGCAAGAGTGAAAATATATGTCATCAAAAAACAAATCAGCTTTCTCTAGAAAGAAAAAAATGGAGAAATGGTCTTAGAAGAAATAGCTTTGCAATTCTAAACCATTGACTTTATACATATTAGTCTTTATTTCAAAAAGTTGAATATATTTATGTCAAATGAGTGAATTATAGTCTTCAATCCAGTATAATTTATTTCAGCCTACAGCTTAAAATTACCTTCATTTGGCTTAAGTTATTTTGGATTTTCTGTGTTCATGTCTACAGATTTACTGTCTCCTCTGTATCCTTATCTTAGGTCAGTAATAGAGTGGACTTTTTGCTGTTTTCACAGCTTTCCTTTGATGTGAAATTTACCTCTATATGCTGTGATTACCATTAATGAATAGAGAAACTGCTTTGGATCTATAGCAGGGAAGTACTTAGGTAGCTGGGAAAAACAGAACTGTATGATGGGAGAAAGAAGGGCAGAGTCAGGAAGAAGCCATGGAGTCACTGGCAGAGTCAGGCATGCTGAAACTTCAACAGTAAGCCACTGCCATGTGGTGATTCACAGATCAATAGAAATGAGTTAAATTAATATGTAAGAGTTATCTAATAAGAAGTTAGAGCTAATGGGCAGTGTTTTAAATAATATAGTTTCTGTGTGATTATTTTGGGGCTAAGCAGCTAGGAACTAACTAGCAGCCTTCCCCCAACATTCCTTTATACCCAAATGACTTTCTATTTGTACTTGTGACTTTCAATGTCATGTAAAAGATAGTGGTATTAAAACTTCAATTTTTACCCAAGGCATATTCTCTGAAATATTGACAGAAATTTACTTTATTGGCAGTATGCTGTCTCAGTAACATCCCTTTTTGACAGGTTAACTCAGGTCCCAGGATTTTGATACTGCCTTCCTGCCTCTGCAGGATCCTTCATGCATATGGTTCACATAAACTCATTCAAGTACAAACATGCACATCCACATATAAATCATTAACAACAGAAATCTTTAATAAATAAATAAATTAAATATAAAAAAGACAAAAAAAATAGAACACTTAATCCTGTTGTCCTGGCCAATCACATGACCAGGTGACTACTTTTCAGGAAGACAGATCCATTATAAGCTTTGCTAAACAGATACGAGAAATAATTATGTTTTTGGTGAGATAATATAGTTTTCTATCCTAGAATACTTGCTTTTTAATACAGCCATTCTAAATCCACTATAAGGTTCTGTTGGGTATCTCTATGGTTCAGAATCCTGATCCAGAAACACATAACTTTTCCTTTTGATTTCTTCGTCTTTATCTTTTGGATGCTGACCAGAGCCCAGTATACTTATTCTAGTACTTTGATCATTCTTTCTCTTTAATGTTTTCTGGAGGTTTGGAAAAGGAACGAAGTGTCACTTGGTCATGAGGAGCATGGAATGTGGAGTAGTCAGAGTTAAGTATCAGAAGTAGGAAAGGCATTATAATCCAAGTGTAGCAGTTATAAAAAGACGTGACCTAAACAATCACAAGTAAGTGATTTTATAATGTAAAGAACCTGTGGGAAAATGGCCTAGGGTAGAGAGCTTAGCGACATCCACTGAACATAGCAGACAATGAGACAATGAGGACTGCTGAGGAGTCAAGAACAATGGCACTGGGTTTTGATCCACTGCACATACTGGCTTTGTGGGAGCCTAGGCTGTTTGGATGTTCACCTTACTAGACCTGGAAGGAGGTTGGAGGTCCTTGGGCTTCCCACAGGGCAGGGAACCCTGACTGCTCTTTGGGCTGATGAGAGAGAAGGATTGAGGGAGGGGGAGGGGTATGGGAGGCCGTGGCGGGGAGGAGACAAAAATCTTTAATAAATAAATAATAAAAAACAAAATATAAAAAAATAAACAAACTAAAAATGGGCTATGAATCTCCAACTGAAAAAAATCTGCATTTAATTTAGTAGCTTAGTGTTAAGTGTAATTTTGTAAGTTATGACTTATGAAAATAAAGCTGTAGATCCTTGTGAGAAGGTAGATTATGTCAGTTAAAAGTAAATGTTCTAAATGGACTTCTAAAATTAAAAAGAAAGCAAATTTTTTATATACTTATATGCATACTCAAAGATATATAAAATATATTATAGGTGATTTGGATTTGTTTCCTGTTAAGATTTTCATAGTAATTATAAGGTATTCTCTTCAGCTCCATGTGTACCCTATGATGGGAAACATATGTATTTGTTCACCAGCTCAACTGAACTCTGAGGTAAAAGGATATATCTGACACATTAGGTACTGACATATGAGGGAAAGGAGGGCGTGATAACACAGAAACAGCCTGTGAATTTACTCATCTTTAAGAATTCACACTAAAACTCCCTTTCACCAGTTTTACTTACAGAAATGGTAATCACAGAAATATGCTGTGTTTTAATTGCATAAGAGATGGTTACATGGCTAAAGGAAGATTTTTAAAGAACACAATAAAGGTTGCATAAGGGTGGATCTCTTTAATAGTAAGGGTGTAGTAGAGAGATCAGTTTGCCTAAAGATTAACTCTTATTAGATCTAGTTCAAGGCACTGTCATTTTCTTTCAGTAAAACCTATTATCGTTTGCTTTATTTGGCATGAGTATATATTTATTGATTAAAGGTTTATATTTTACAAATATAAAATTGACAATATAGCAAAAAATTATAAAAATGTTTTAAGAGGATAGAATGGATTTGTTGTCTGCTATTAACCATAACAATCACTGGACCCAATGTTTCTCTGGCAGTCTATCTTTACCTTTGTCAGTTTCGAGGGTGCTGTCATGTTTAGTGTCTCTCAGCTTTCAGTGTATTCGGGCATGCTGCTGTTGCCTGATAAGGTCATGTGCCAGGAGTTTCTACCAACATGATCTTCCCTGCTGCTTCTGCTAATTTGCCTGATCTAGACAACTTGAATTCAATAGTACTTATGAAATGAAACTTTTAATTCTGGAAATCATTGATATTTTTTTTCATTTGGCTACTAATCCATCGGTAAGAATCAAAAGTCTGGTAAATTTTTCTACTATTTTTTAAAGAATGCTAATTCTTTGAATTCACATTAGACAATTGATCATATTTGCCTATATTTTGGTAGCCCAAATGCTTAAAGGACATAGTTATATGCACCCATAAAGGCAAAATTTAAATAGGAAGAAAGGGATCTTACATACCTGCATATAAAAATTATTTGGTTCTGGTTTAATGAGATGTGTAAGTTTGTATGTGTATAGTGGTATTTGTGTTGCTTTCATTGGTTAAATAAAGAAACTGCCTTGGCCTTTTGATAGGGCAATACTTAGATAGGTGGGAAGACAGAACTGAATGCTGGGAGGAGGAAGGTAGACAGGGAGAGCTGCCATGGAGACAGTCACCAGGTCAGAGTCGCTGAATCTTTCCTGGTAAGCCACAACCTTGTGGTGACCTACAGATTATTAGAAATGGGTTGAATCAAGATGTGAGAGTTAGCCAAGAATTAGCTAGATATAATTGGCCAGACAGTAATTTAATTAATATAATTTCTGTGTGGTTATTTCTGGGGTTAATCTAGCCAGGTGGTCCTCATTACTACATATATATGTTCCTAATTACATGGGTGCATATGTATAAGCAAGCATCACCACACATGAAACATTCATTTTATGGAGATTTGAGATTGAGATTTTTCTTGAAATAATCTAACTTTCAGTTCTCTGGAAAATAGTAGGATTGCTCAGAATCAAGTTGTGAACTGTTCTAGTATTCAACGGCAGTAAAACATTCTAAAATGAGGAAAGCAGAAAATGGGGTGGGGATGTCGCACTCCCTGGATATCTAGAAAAGTGATCTTTCCTGCATTCCCAGAGAAGAATGTCAAAAGTGGCTAGAGTATAGGGAATCCTTCCGAAGTCTATAAACATAATATCATTCCCTAGGCATGGCATACAGAAAAATAATATAAGCATCAAAGAGAAAATTAACATTCTCCAGTGTTTACATTAAAATATAAGATCTTTTATAGATTTTTATTCTTTTAGTTTATCTAGAAATGAGTGATTTTATAGTGCTTGACCTCCAGTAATAAAACCATAGTCCTTGTAGTTTCTATGGTCAAGGAAAAATCCCTAGAAAAATTTGGATTTTGCTTCCAGAATAGTTTCTTACCTTATATAAAATTATGATGTCAAAATGATGGAGTACTCAGGCTTTGTCAACTCCCTTTTTAATTTTGACACGTACTGAAAAATTGACTCCCTCATTTCCAGATTACAAATGATATATGTTTTTAAGTCACACTGCTTGTAAATGAAGAGTTAAAAAATATAATTGAAAAGGGAAATTTAACTTCTAGAAGGTACTTGATTCTGAATTTAATAACCTATGTTTAATTATTATTTTGAAATGTTACACATTGTTTCAAATCTGTTTCACAGTATTAAGTTAACTAATACTTCAATCAATATATTATAAAGAGAGAAAAAGATAGAGTGAAATAAATTTCATTGAAGAAAGACAAAATCCAGGTACTAAAGAAAAAAATTGTATTTATGTGCCACTCTGTGGTAGTGCTAGTATCTGCCTGAAAATGATGTTTAACAGATTCCTTGATGGCATCATAATAATAAAGGCCTTAATGTTGAGGTTGTAATATTTTAAAAGATGACTTTCAGGAAAGTATATTTCAAAAGAGATCTGTACCCAGATAATATAATGCTAAAGTACATTGCTTATTCAAGCTTAGGGAATATGCACCCTTACAGGCTAAAAGGAGAAACAAGCAGGAGATTACAGACAGTGTATCTAGGAAATTAATAAGGGGTTTATTTGCCAGTTAACTATGTTAAAATGAAGGTCTTCACCAACTCCTCATTTAACTATTTTATGTTCCTCCTGATAATAGGGAGATCGCCACAGTTCAATATTTCTACCACTTAATGTATAGTGATACTAAATTCTCTTGCTCTAAGAGCGTTTGTAGTGTCACTTCTTCCAAGCTGGATGGCAAAGTTGTTTATATGGGTTCCAGAAGGTACTATCCAACATAGCAGCCAAAATCAGGAGATAATAGTATCTAATAAATTTCACGGATTTTTAAATGTTTTTTTTCTTTTCCTAGAGTATAATTTTCTCTGTGGAATATCATGAAACATTCTCCTATTTCTTACATTTCAAATAGGCTAACTTCTGTTTCCCCTTCTTATTGTCATGAAAATAAATGGCCAACTCCCTGATCCAACTATGAACTGTAATTCAGCAAACATTGAAGTTTCAGCACTCAGTTAGTAAAAGTCTATTGCCTATAATCCAAGAACATCTGCATACCTTTTTTTCTGCCACTAAATGGACTCTAAAAATACATTTGTGAGGTATTTCTTTTCATACAAAGATTTTAAAAGAGTCAATTAAATATTAGACATATTTTAAAAAGTGACTATAAAATATGCTTTAAGCATATTCTGATCTAAATGGGGCTAGGGAAGTAGCTCAGTGGTGGAACGCTTTCTTACAATGTCCAAAGTGCTGAGTTTAAACCTCAGCTCTAAAATCAGTATATTGAACTTGATGTTTCTAAAAAAATGAAATTACTTGCATGTTCCATAGTTTTCAATTCTCTGAATGTTTCATATCATATAATGGCAGGAAGCATATGGAATTGACTTTTCTTCATGACTTTGAATAAAAAAATATTTATTTTTATTTCTTGCGTATGGGTGTTTTGTCTGCATACATATTTGTGAAAATTACATGTTCAGTACCTGTAAACACCAGAAAAGGCTGGTAGATCCTCTAGATTGAAGTTCCAGCCAAGTGTTAACCACTATGTCTTCTGAAGAGTAGTCAGTGCTCTTAATTGCAAAGCCATATCTCAAGTTCCTTCGTGGATTTTTTTAAACACCTATTCAAAAATATGTGGTCCCTTCTGCTGTTTTGTCCCAGCCCTTTTTTCTCCCAAACTCACCTTTGAGGTGAAGTGAGTCAATTATATTATTTAACTATCACTTTAACATATGGATATTGAGATAGTAAAATAAGAAAAGGAATGGGAAAGAGACCAAACCAGTAAAATATATGTATGACTAGTAGGAACTAAGAGAAGAGGTGTCCTTCAGGTAGAACAAGTAACTCATGAATGTTTAACTCTGCTTTAGGACATATGATTGAACTTGGGAGAGAATTCAGTCTAAGAATTGATAGAAATTCAACAATAGTATTCTGTTATCTTACAGAATTCCTACCTCAACCAATTAGAGCATTTAACTAGCCAACAAGAAACATATGCATGGGAAAAGGAATTCAAAATATTTTGAAGAAAAGTAATTGTACAGAGGTACCGTCATTAAATCAATTTGGAGAAAGAGGAGAAACCTTTTCATTCCTTATTTTTCTTGTCGCTAATCAACTCTAACACTTTAAAATCCAACAAAAATAATTTAGATCCTGGGTAATTTTAGATCAATCTTTTAAAAATAAAAATATGAACTGTAGTTTTTATCCTTATGTATTTCCATAAAAACATTTCAGTTTTTGAAAGGATATTTTGTGTTATTCTTTTGAATTCAGTACTTTTAAAATTTTTGCTAGTATTTTTAGCAAGAAGAACTTTTTTTCGTATAAAAATTTGTCTAATATAGCAATTGAGAATAGACTTTAATGAAGGCTTATCTGTGGTTGTAAGGATAACTATCTACACTATACTGAGAAATTACATTGTCTTCTGAAGTTGAGAGTGTGTGGAGGGGATCACAGGAGTTGTTAAAAGGGGAAGGCAGAGATGTAAACATGATGCAAATACAGTACTCATGAATGAAATTCTCTAAACATTAAATTATATAATAGAGAATGGAGATTTTTAGTGTAAAAATGACAAGAATAATTGATCTTGAAACAATAATATTTACTGACTGACTATATTATCTGAGCAAATTACCTAACTCATAGAAACCTTGGTTTCTCCATATGAATATGAATACAAGAGCAGTGCCTTCCCCATGAGGTTAGTGTGATAAACAGATGAATTATTAGATGTAATTGTTTAGAGTATTATTTTTTTAAAGCTATTTTAAGCTGTTATTATCATTTAAATGTCAATGATCTCCAAAGCTTAATGCAAGTATTCTTCCTTTATGGAATTCTTCTCAGATTCTATTCTTACATTGCTTTCTTTGGTGCATAAATTAAGGTAACATTTAAAGCTTATAATGAATATTTGGAATTAGATTATCTCCTTGCTCTTTATTACTTTCTAACTTGTTTGTCGAACACTGACATGTATAATTAGCCATGTCACATTTTACTTAAACACAAAGGTCATATGGTGTTTTTCTCTTAGCTTCTATAGTGGTAAGCACAGTGACTATGATAACTAATACTAATGATAAATAATATATAATTGTTTTATATTATATAAAATAGTATAGAAATTTATAAATAATGAATTAAATATTTATTATAATGAATTATTATATATTTATAATATATACACATTAAAATATGCATTAAATATAAATGCATATTTTTGTAGACAAAAAAAGAAAGCTGAACTTGCTCATGAAAATCCAGTTAGGATGAAATTATTTCTTAAAGTATTTTTCAGTTATTGAAAATAATCATTCTGATCATCGTGATTAACGTGAGCTGGTCAAATATCTCTCTGCTTCTTCGCTTTTGCTTTTCTTGGTTATTTAACTTTGAAGAAAATGGATGACAAGAAAGCACACCTGCATGTTTTGCCAAATTTTCCCAAAGGTGTCTCTACATGCCTTCACACATCCAAAAAAAAAGCAAAGCCTTTCATTCTGAACTCAATTTGTTCACATCTCCCAGATACCATAGAACATCAGGAGCAAAAATGATACTACAAAAACAGGAACTTGATTACTCAAAGTGTTCTGCAAGCTAAATGCTTCTCGTTTAAATAAGTGAAAATCAATTCTACCGTCTGTGATGGGCACATTTGATATTAAACTGTCCATACTGTCTAAGTAACTTTATAGAAAATTCTGAAGGGCACATGTGACAAAGGAGACTTGTGAGGGAGCAAATATTTTTCTTATACTTGAAAGATGGACATATGGAAAACTATGTTTCAAAAAAATGAAGCAGAATATGCTTTAAAAATCTTGTATAACTGAGCAAAAGTGGGACAGGTAGATTTATGGAGAAAAATTCTTAAGTAATAAAAAAGTCCAAGGAAAACAAACAAACAAAAAGTCTCTTTGTGACGGGAACACAAAATAATAAGGGGCTATTTTGTTATCATTTGTTCATTTTATATGCTTTATTACATTTTAATAAGCAGTCATTGTGGATTTATTATTGTTATTAAAATTGAAAATCTTTTATAAATGAACATAAGTCGAACATATTTAACATATGAAGTAAAATGTTATCAAATCTACACAAAATATGAGATAGTATATTATAAAATCAGGTTTTCAAAGATAGTAAGTATATTTGGTAGAGTTATATGTGTGGCAATACATTATGATAAAATTATATAATCTCATAATCTAAGAAATGAGAAGTTTATTGGAACTCATAGCCAGGGTCACTTAAGATTTAAGACTGCTATCCTCCTGTGTACTTAAGACTGTTTGTTCAACCTGCCTCTAAAAGAACATAACAATCAACTTTATTTTCCTAGGATTTCCCATGTAATCATCTTTTACAATGTAAGATAATGAATAGCTGTAATCTTAAATTATGTATTTTTCCATATCCATGACCCAGAACACTTGAGTGTATCATTTGCAGTGAAAACAGATGATGACAGCAACCTTCTAAAATCTAACATAAAGGCGGAAAGCATCCATTTATAGATATTGTTTGATAAACAATGGGGCTTGTAGTACTATTTATATGGGTTAGGTGGAGCCAGTGACTTAATCCTTGTAAAAATATATTAAAGATTTTTGTAAAGTATCCCTCATTCCTTCTTCGAGTGATGCTTTCTGTGTTGTTCAATAAAGAAAGGACAAAGCCCATTGATAGGGATAGATCTATACAAACAGATCCATACACAGTCATACAACCAGCATAGATAAAGATAGAGAGACAGATTCACAAGACACTTCAGACAGACATAGATTCCAACTCTTGCATTAGACAGAAGACACAGGGCGAGTAAAGTAGAGAATTTCAATCTGGACTCATTCTTCTTAAATGACTTCAAAGTGGAGTGCTTCTCTTTCTTTTCTTGATGATACACTGATGTATATTGGTAACTTGTAGTTAATCACTAATGTGTTTAGTCCACCCATATAATTATTGTCTAAATAATTCATGATATCAACATTTGAGAGGTGTATTTAAGTGTTTTCTGCAACAAATACAATACAGACAAATAAAACCTATCTTTCATACAATTGTTCTATATCTATATGCATAAATTCAAAGAAAACCAATTTTAAAATCCCAAAGGGGGAAAAATGAAATAATGAAGGCAAGTATGTATTTGTGCGTGGAACAGAGAGAAAGGAAGAAAGCAAGCATCTCCCTAGAAAACATCTTTATTGTTTCGCCTAAGGTTTGACCAGTAAAACGTGGTGCTCATACCATTTTTTCAGAAAAAAAAAATGTCTTGTTTCTTTGTGAAATAAGCTTTGACTTTCAGAAATAATCATACTTGTGGAAAGTAGCTGTACTAGATTAACTAAATAAAATAACCGCATTTGAATACATTGATATAATGATATTTCATAATGCTCGGCTGAATATTAGTGGTCGGGTTAGCGTATTCATGTTTACAGATGTAAGCAGGGGAAAACTCCACAATCGAAAATTTCAACTTAAAAGAAAAAAAAACAGTTAAAAAGGAAACAATAAGGAGAGATGTTAAGTCTCCAAAAGGGAAGAAAAAGGAAACGTATATACTGATGAAGTAAATCATTCTTTTAACAAGGTATTCAATATTCCCAGGCTAATCATGGTTCTAAGCTCCTGATTTGAAAAAATGTGTTTTCAGTTCTTTAAAGAAAGTCGGGAAAAGGAATTCAAATCTTAGCACGTAGGGGAGAGGTGTATGGACAGTCTCAACCTAGCTGAGGAACAATAGCCACTGGTAGAGAAAGTGTGAGTTTTCCAAAAGAATGTGGTGCCTTTTTCTATTTGGAAAACCTTCACCCAATGACCAATGGAGGCAGATTCAGAGACCCAAGATCTGGTCCACATGCTCAGGGAGTCCTGCTGAGGAGAGGGAGGAGGGATCGTAGGAAAGAACAGGATCAGGAACCTCACAGGAAAATCACTGAAACCACTAGCCTGGCTCATAGGAACGCCTAGAATCTGAACTAGCAACAAGGAAACCTGCATGGTACTGAGCTAGCCTATCTACATATATGTGGCAGCTCTGTGTGTACTTGGTCTTCATGTGGGACTCTCGGCAATGAGAGTGGAGGCTGTCCCTGTTGCTTTGATTGGCTCTTGGGAACCTATTCCTTCGTGGTTTCCTTGCCTAGCCCGAATACAGGGGTACGTGTGCTTGGTTTTATGGCAACTTGATATGTTTTGCTTTGTTGAAGTCTATTGGAGGCCTACCCCTCCAAAGGGGATGGGAGGGAGTCAAAGGAGAGGAAGCAGGGGAGGCTGCTGCTGTGATGTAAAACTAATAAATAAATAAACTGAAAAAATATGGTGCCAGGTGGATCAGCCAAGCATCATTAGATGGCTACATTCAAGATTATATGGACTGTCTAGATTGTGTGTGTGTGAGTGTGTGTGTCTGTGTGTATGTGTAGGGGATCACAAGTTGGGTGAATACGTAAAGAGAATATAATATGTCTTGGAGGGATTTGGGAAAGGAGGAGGATGACTATAAAGAAGACATACTGTAGGAAATTCTCAAAAAAATAAAACAAAACAAAAATGAAACAATTTAACAAATCAAAAATTAAATAAAAAAATAAAGCAGCATCTTTTCTTAATAAACACTATACTTGTTCCTACTTTAAATCATATCATTGATTTACTAGAAAATAAATATTCTAAGGGTGAGGGATATTTTTAGAACAAAATTAATAGAACAGAAAATGTCACATAACACTGAATAACATGATATAGAAATTTAAATAAAAGAACATGTGATTCTCTAAAAGATATTTATTTCTTAAACACTTTTATCATATATACATATATAACATATACACATGCATGCATGCATGCATACATACATACATACATATATCCTCTTCTACCACAAAGTAAATGCCTGAATGTATGAGATTTCCATTCAAGAGAGGTACATTCAGTGCACATAATAAGTTCTCGGTACTGCTCTTAGAGATGGAAAGGCAGTAGTGAAGAAAAGAGATAATAGATCATTTCCCATATTTGTTACCAAAAATATGGATATTGGTCATCACAGAGAAGAGATCATTACAAAGAAATAGGTCGTTCATTTGCAATGTGTCGTCAGTGCTGAAAATCATATCTTGTTGTTGTGAACTCTTTATTGCTACCTTGATAAATGCAATCCTACATCTAACACAGCTTTACATACTTAGTACACTCAAAATCATTTGCACTTTTATATTTATAAAGCCTGCATTTCAGTTTCATTTTGGGTGTAGGTTATGATAACAGCTTTACGTGGTTTAAAGTATCAAAGGTGCTTTGATACATTTTGTGACTTGGCTAACATAGAACTTTTACTTCTAAGAGACAATATCATTGAAACCCATTTGTAGCTGTGAGTAACTGAAGGGCAGTAGGTCTCTTTTAAAATAAAAAAAAAAAGAGCCAGGTGGTGGTGGCTCATGTCTTTAATACCACCAATCCGGAAGTAAAAGCCAGACTGGACTATAGTTCCAATACACCAAGGGCTTAAAAGGGAAAAAAATGAAATACCAAAGACTCAGGTTGTAGATGTTACCTTTAGTGGCACATGAATACAACAGGCTATATAAGTCAATATTTTAAAATAATGTAATTAAATTAATTATTAAATTAAATTAATACTTAAAAATAACTTTTAAAAATATTTTACTACTTGAATTAATTATTTTGTGTGTGTTTGTATGTATGTGTGTGTGTCTGCATGTGTGAAGATTACAGAATAATTTGCAGGACGTTTTCTTCTGCCACACAGTTTTCAGATATCAAGCTCACATTGCCAGGCTTGGCAGCCAGAAATTTCACCCACTGAGCCCAAATGTCAATACTCATTATGTTCCAAAAAAGCTACACAGAATCCCATCAATGACATATGAATTGAATAAAAATGATCAGCAAAAAAACAATTAAGGGGTTAATTATTTGGGATTTTTGAGATTCTAAAGAAAATTTAAAATTTATTTTTATGGGTTCTTTGAAAAGTTGACCTATTATATTTTTCTATGTTTAATGGTACATACGCAAGAACTAGAACTACTTCCTTAGAAAATCTATAAAATCTCTAATTGGCCAAAATATTTTACCTAGGATGGTATCTATCTGCACATAGAAACAAATATTGACTCATTTCTGAATTGTGTATTGGAATACAAAACATGACATCTTAATTGGTTAAAGAACAGCCTGAATAGTTCTTGAACAGGAGAAAATTCTCCCCACTAATTAATTTAACATACATACTGGCTTGATCATCTGTTATTTTACTACAGATTATCTATATTTTAGAATGTATATATAGAAAATATTCAAAATATTCTTGTTAAGGGAATAAAATGATTAAGAGTAGGAACTAAGGTCCATTTAAATTGAGAAAATAAAATATGAAGAAAAACCTGTATCAAGGAACACAGGCATGTGAGATGTTCATTATTTTAATAGACTAAATATATTTCTAATTCTCTACCTATATCTACAATTCCTACTTCTATATCTATAAATTCAATAATTTATGTATGATTCAAATTCAATAGACAAAGGAGAGAGTTTTATAATGAAATAAAAATATATAAATGTATATGAAAAATTAAATCTCAAATTATCAACGCAGACAAATAGAGAGTTCATGTATAACATAGGATAAATATTTGGAAAACATTTTTATTCAGAGACATGGCTTTTTCTTGTTTGGAGATATTTGTTATCTATCTATTTATCTATTTTGGTTTTTTGATTCAGGGTTTCTATGTTTTGCTTTGGCTGTCCTGGAACTTACTCTATAGACCAGGTTTTCCTTGAACTAATAGAGATCTCTGTCCTCGGCCTCCCAAGTGCTAGAAATAAAGGCATGTGTCACCAGCAACAGGCTCAGAGACATAATTAAATGATTATAATATTCATACTATTTTCATTAGCATGAAATAATTTGTTTTAAAATATCATATACATTTTTGTGTACCAAATATAAAACTGAACTCTCTGATCATGACGAACAATGAGGGCTGATGAGACGCCAAGGACAATGGCACACAGTTTTGATCCTACGCAATCTGCTGGCTTGGTGGGAGCCTAACCAGTTTGGATGTTCACCTTCCTAGATATGGACGGAGGGGGGAGGACCTAGGACTTACCACAGGGCAGGGATCCCTGACTGCTCTTTGGACTGGAGAGAGAGGGGGAGAGGAGTGGGGGGAAGGGGAGAGGGGTGGGAGGAGGGGGAGAAGAGTGGGAGGAGAGGGAGAAGAGTGGGAGGAGGGGGAGGGAAAGGGGAGGCTGGGAGGAGGTGGAAATTTGTTTTTTTTTCTTTATTCTTCTTTTATCAATAAAAAATGTTAAAAAAAAGAAGATTTAAGTAGATTTTTAAGAACTCTTGTAATAAAAAGTTTCCAGTTTCATAGCTTATATGATCCATTGTTATCTTGGGCCAATTGTAGTAACATTTTATTGCAATGTTATCAAATTGATGGAAACCTCAACCCTTTACCTAACATGCCCTTTTATTAAAGCTTTCTTGTATACAACCATTCTTTTATTTTTGTTTGGGTATTTTGTTTGACTGTACACATATTATACCTCTGAATATTATTTAATCCCCTAGCACTAAAATAGAAAAACAATCACTTTGCTCATGGCATTTGTCTTGAGGATTGCCATTATTAAATATGTGCCCAAGTGGCTTGAAATATATTTCAAAGGAGTAAGATATCAACATGTGTGCTCATATAACTATTGGCAGTAATTCTGCCCCTGACTTGAGACAGCAGTGAAATTAACAAGACAAAAATAACAAAGAAATCTTCAAACCATCAGTGAACCATAATCAACTGAATAGGAAACGTATCTTACCTGAGTCAAAAATCTAAGAAGTGGTCTTAAAAATGTAAATATAGAGACAAATCTGCTATCTCTGCTTTGAAAACATTTCCAGACATTTCCACAATCTGACATTCTTTCACTACCAACCTATTCCAAATCATTATAATCTATTTCCTGGAGGCCTTGACCTCATTTTTGGCCTGTACAGCTCTCATCTCAATTGAAAAGCCAGGAGGATTCTTTTAAAACACAAATCAAAACATAGTTCCCATTTACTCAAAAATTTACAAAGGTTCACAGATTACACAAAAAGAACAGCATTCTGTACAACTGCCAGCTAGGACCTTTATAACCTTGATCTCTAATTTTTTTTTGTGCTTTCAACCCCCAGTCGTCCTATTTTACCCTACTACACTGGCTTTCTTGCAGATTGTTGATGAAGGCAGGCTTGCTGTCACAGTTTTAATTATTTACATTTTCCTTTGCACAGATTGTAAGGCTGCGTCCCTTACTTTTATACAGTCTGTGCTTGAATATCCTCTCTGCTATTCCTTTTTACAATTTCAATCTGAATTCTGCTATTGCATTGGCTCTTCTCTATTTAATGGTACTGTGTCTACTTATGTAACTCTGCATTTTTCCCTTCACTATAATCAACAGAACTTTTTACAAGAAACTTCATGAAAGAAGTAACAACACAGAGTCTAAAGCAATTTGGGGGGTTAAATCAATTTCTTGAGTATGATTTGGTGTACTTCAGGCGAAGCTCCTGTCCAGGACATATAAAGCATGAAACTGATCCATTGCACTGAAAATAAAAGCTATGCTTCACCAACATCAGTAGTGTTCACTTTTAATACTTGTATTTTGTTTCTTCAGCTTCTTCATGTATAAAAGAGGTATAATAATTTTATCTGTCTCATAGAGTTATGAACAGGATTAAATAAGCAGATCTAGGTAAGGGTTGGGAGAACATGTAGATATTGTGGCTACAGAAGCAAATGCATTGCAAAATATTAGCTGCTTTCTTATTATTATCTAGTTATTTGTATACTCTGTTGATGGAAACTTGGCTCAGAGATGCATGGCGTCTAACTGTGCACGTTCCCTTCGCCCTTTATAAAGAAATCCTCAAGGTAATGACAGGTAAGAACCTTTTCCCTCCAAGCAACCTAAGATAGAATGTGCAGGATAAAATGCATGTACCAATGGCAGGTAAGTCTGCAAGGTGGAAGAAGACAATCTAAAGCAGGCAGTTATGTGTCCTGTAGCAGAAGCACAGGCAGAAAGAAAGAAAGAAAGAAAGAAAGAAAGAAAGAAAGAAAGAAAGAAAGAAAGAAAGAAAGAAAGGAAGAAAGAAAGAAAGGAAGGAAGGAAGGAAGGAAGGAAGATGTGGGAGCCCAGATATGTAGATTTTTTTCTACCTTGACTAAAGGTCAGAGAGTTCAGGCCTATTCTTGGTTTTTCAAGGTTATGGACAGGAGATTTGAACCAAGGTGTGGCTACTAACAATGTTTTGACCTAGGTTGTGGTTACTTGGTTCTTTGGGTATTTGAGAAGGTGATCATTTGGTTCCTTGAATTTTGGGAAAAATGTTTTTTTGTTTCCCCCTCCTCTTTTGATTGGGGTGTATAATGCTTATGAAAAATAAAAGAGGGTAGATTCAATATTCACTGGGTGTGGGCCCTTCCAACTCTATCCTGTATCTATTCTATTTCTTTTCTATCTAGTCTATTGTTTTTGAGTCTCAGTTTTTTTCTGCCTAACATTTTGAATCCCCACCCCCTACCCTGGAATATACAAACCCTTCAAGGCTCGACCCTGACCAGGAAGTTAGGATAGGAACTCAAACATGTCCCAAAACATGACAGAAACCTGGAGGCAGGTGGTAATACAGTGGGCATAGAAAGGTGTAACTCACCAGATTGCCAATACCCAATATCAAATTAAATGGAGAGAAACTCAAAGCAATCCCACTAAAACCAGAAACAAGACAAGGTTGTCCATTCTTTTCTAATCTACTCAATACAGTACTTGAGGTTTTAGCTAGAGCAATAAGACAAGTAAAAGAAATCAAGGTGTATAACTCAGAAAGGAAGAAGTTTTAAAGTATCTCTACTTCCAGATATGATAGTATACATAAGCAACCTCAAAATTCTACTAGGGAACTCCTACAGCTGATAAATAATTTTATCAAAGTATTTGGATACAATATTAACTCAAAACAATCAGGAGCCGTCCTATATACCAATGATAAACAGATTGAGAAAGAAATCAGGGAAACAAACGCTTCATAACCCTCACAGATAATGTAATATATCTTGGTAAAACTCTAACCAATCAAGTAAAATATCTGCATGACAAAATATTCAAGTCAAGAAGAAAGAAATTTGAGAAAATATCAGAGGATGGAAATATCTCACATGCTCATTAATAGATAAGATTAGCATAGTAAAAATGTAGATCTAGCAAAAGCAATCTACATATTCGATGAAATCCCACTAAAATCCAACACAATTCTTTATATACCTTGAAATAACAATACTCAACTTTATATGAAAAAAAAACAGAATAGCTAAAACAATCCTGTGCAATAAAAGAATTTTTGAAGGTATCACGATTACTCATTTTAGGCTCTACTACTAAGCTATTGTAATAAAATTCACAGTGTATTGGAATAAAAGCAGACAGATAGATCAATAGAATTGAATGGAAGACTGAGACATAAATCTACACACTTATGGACACCTGATTTTACAAAGAAGGCAAGATTATAGGAAGGAAAGAAAAAGGCATCTTCAATGAATGGTGCTGGTCTGACTGGATTTCCACATGTAGAAGAACACAAATAGATCCATACCTATCATCCTCCACAAAATTCAAGACCAATTGGATCAAACCTCAACATAAATCCAGACACTGAATCTGATAGAAGAGAAAGTGAAAAATGGCCTAGAACCCATTGGCACAGGAGACAACTTTCTTAAGAGAATATAGTACAGGCATTTTGATAGATAATTAATAAATGGGAACTCGTGAAATTGAAAAGCTTCTGTAAAGCAAAGGACACTTTTAATAGGTTAAAATGGCATCCTACAAAATGAGAAAATATGTTCATCAAATCCACATCTGACAGAGAGCTAATTTCCAAAATATATAAAGACCTCAAGACAGCAGACATTAAAAACAAATGTACAACATCCTTAGTCATCAGGGATATGCAAATCAAATTGACTTTTATTCCCTCTTACACCTGTCAGAATGGCTAAGATCTAAAACCCAAGTGACAGCTTTCCTGGTGAGGGTATAAAATAAGGGATGCACTCGTTCATTGCCATTGAAAGTGCAAACTTGCACAGCCACTTTGAAAATCAATATGACTGTTTCTTGGAAAATTGGGATTCAACCTATCTAAAGGTTCATCTACCCCATTCTTCAACATATATACAAAAGATGCTCCAACATACCACAAGGACACTTGCTCAATTATGTTTATTAAAGCATTATTCATAATAGCCAGAACCTGGAAACAACCAAGATGGCCCTCAAATAAAGAATGGATTAAAAAAAATCTGGTACATTTACAAATTACTATTGCTCAGTAAAGAGTGTTACTGAGCTGATAAAACAATGACCTCATGAAATTTCAGACAAATGGATGGAAATTGAAACAATCATCCTGAGTGAAGAAAGCCAGATCCAGAAAGACAAACATGGTATGTACTCACTTAAAAGTGAATATTATTTCTAAAGAATAGCCATGTTGCAACCCACAAACCTAGAAAGGCTATGTAAAAAAAGATCTCAATGGGGGACACTTGGATCTCCCTGGGAACGAGAAATAGTATAGATTTCCTGGTGAGGCAGTTACCTAGTGCAAAGGAAACTCTCAGGTAAATAAAAGAATTTCCTTACCTAAGATTCCTAGTAATAGAGCATACATAGCCTGAACTGGCCATCTCCTGTGACCAATAACCGGTACAGCCTGAGACCCATGCCACAAGAGTGAGTCCACCCCTAATCCTGTCCAGAGTTCCATGAAACAGAATTCTATAGCCCAGAGACCTAGGATATAACCAAATATGATTGACAAAAAGAAAAAAAAGTCACTGTAAAGATGTTTAATGATATTCTCCTACACTCATAGACTGGTTTTAGCTCAATTGTCATCAGAGAGACTTCACTCATCAACTGATGGAAACAAAAGCAAGACCCACAGCTCAACATTGGGCTGAGTTCTAGGAATCTTATGGAAGAAGGGCAGAAAGGAATGTAGGAACAAGAGGGGTCAGTGACACCACAAAAAAATCCCCACACAATCAACTAAGCAGACTTCACAGTGACTGAATGGACATCCAGGGAACCTGCAGGGTTCTGACCTAAGCAGTATGTATATATATTACAGTTGTGTAGCCTAATCTTATTCTGGAATTCCTAACAGTGGGAACAGGAGCTGTCTCTGTTTTGCAGGTTCTTGGGTCACTACTCTTCATAGTGGGTCGTCTTGCCCAGCATTAATACAAGGGGAGGTGCTTACTCTTACTGCCACATGATATGCCATGTTTTATTGATATCCGTGGAAGGTCTGCCCTTTTCAAAAGGGAGGGAGAATGGATAGATGGGGGAAGGGTGCAAAGGAGAGGTGGGGGAGGAGCTGGCAGGAGAGGGAAAACTGCAGTCTGGAATGCTAAAAATTAAATAATGATGCAAAAAAGAGGTACTAAATCAAAGATATTCAGCATGCAACTCACTAAGTTCAGGATTACTACTCTTCTGACCACTTATGTCTATTAAGATGAAAATTAAAGAACATTAGATTATTTATTAATGATTTGCATGTTGAATGACAATAATGAGCTTACAAACTGTACTGTCAGAAGAGATTAGTTAATGTGAATAACGACAGAAATGCAGACTCTCCTATATTCAACGTTGGAGCTGCTTCTCCTCCCTGCGCACATAAAGCTTTTGATTTTTACTGCAAAGATCGTAAGATAACAGCACCATAGTCAAGCAGATGGACTGGATCCAGATATTCAGGAAGCTCTCACTTTAGTGTGTCATTTTATAGCTTATTTGATTGAATGTATGGCATTAAATTCAAGTCACTCAAGATATTGAAATGCTGATTTCCAAAACAAACAGTACTTTCTATTTGTTTACTTGTGCAGACAAAGTATACTGTGGAATTAGCTTCCAAGAAATCATTTAGCAAATAATATACTTTAGTTAATATATGATGCTGATATCAAACTCATCTGTTTACAACATTCTGCTGCTTGCTCTGGCAAATGTCAAGCTGTGGCTATACAATAATATTTCATTTTGAATGTTAAGTTTAAGATTGCAAAACTATCTTAAGACACACATTTTTATAAACATTTTCCTAGATAATGCATTTCTGTGTCTCTCTATATGCTGCCTACTAAAATTCATAGCTTATTACCTCACCATGATTTGTCACAGTTGAGAACTCAGTAACAGACTGCTGTTTGGAAGAGGCTCAGTTTGATATGAAGTCTTTGGCTGGTGGTTTTAAAGAAAATATTTAAGGAACATTTACCCCCCCCTCCCGCTCCATCTACCTCACAGGTTGTGTTACTGGAATATGTCACCATGCCTGGCTTATTTTGTCAGATCTTATTCAATTACAGTCTATATATCATATGTTTGAAATGACTTTGAAATGGAATATGTGCATTATATGAAGAAAGAGTAACTAAGGCCATGTGAAATAGATACAATTTAAATTTCATTTAGTTTCCCATTGGGAGAAGATAAAGAAAAGTAATATACTATTTATGAAGAAACTCTTAACAAATCTACCTTCTTGATTCAACTCAGAGTGAATCTGTTATTTCTGTCTAGTACAGTATTTTGGAAAGCCACGTCCCAACACTAATTATTAGAGAGCATTTCTAATTCATATCTTACCTTTAAACCTTGCATTTTTTAAAAAGAATTACAAGAATAAGTTTTTTCACTGTGCAATAACCATTTAGTAAAGTTCAAAGAAAACTCTGTGCTCTTACCTTAAGAGACTCCTCTTGCTTGAAGAGATCTTCAAAATCCTTAGCACAGAGTTCAGGAGCATTTAGAAGTTGTTCGAGTTCTGATAGAGCTTGTGAGATATGACTGATTTCAGTTAAATAAGTAGAAGGCACATAAGAAACATCCAGCGGCATATCTTCTGTCGTCACTACCATCGTTCCTTCACGGAGCGTATGCTGGTACAGATATACAAAAGAACATTTTTTAGCTCTTTAAGAATAAAAAAAAAGGAATTTGCTGACTTTATATCAATTCCAGTATACAGCTGGAAGAGAGCTGGAAATGGGTTAAAAATAAACACATCATGACATCTAGTAAAATAGTAAAAAGCACTCTATACATATATTTTCATCTTCTAAAATATTTTTGATGAGTTCCACACATGTTAGAATTCCAAGTAAAAGAACAAAGGCCAAAGTCATAGGGTTGGGAGGAAGTTAGACTCTAAAAAAGGCAAAATATCAGGAAATAAAGTTTAATATTTAATTTTAACTTCTGCTCATTCATGAGAAAGAAATACTACTTCTTTTCTCCTGGTGTTGATTGAGGTACAAGACTCACAAAATGGTTTGACGGAGACTGTATGTACCTTTTGCCCAAGATGCAGACATTGGCTCTAGGCCTCAATGTTAGCTTGATATTAAAGTAATCAGCTAATTAAACTGCCAAATAAGTTTGGTTGATTTTAGGATTCCAAGTTTTCCAGAAATTCCCCCAAATCTTAGAATGTCTGTCTTGCTTCTCCATTTTCTGAACTGGTTTCCAAACGTCACAGATGGTAAAAGCTTCAGGCCTTTTTTTGGAGTTTGCCAGTAGTACTTATTTACTTATTCTTCATAAAAGCAATAACTAAATGCAACTTGGCATGCAAATTCAGGAAGATGGATGACCTCTGCTCTTTTCTGTCTACAGTATAGGCAACAACACTCTGGTAATTGAAATTATTCTTTCAGTAACTTTGTGCTCAATTGATCAACTGCCACCTGCCTGTTGATGGGGTCAGCTGAGGGCTTCAGTGGCAGGGTCTCTAAGGAGGTTCAGACAATACCATGCTAATAAAAGGGCTTTAATGCTGCGTCTCCTTGACAGAGCCATGCACATTTTTCAATAACATGATTAAATGGAATTTGGGATCCCATACCAAACTCCACTCCCATACTATAAAAACTAAAAGCTGATTAGTATGTCTTCTTTTAACTTCTCAGACTTGGGAATTTCAAAATCACTTTTGAAATGACAGACTAGTAAAATTTATTCGAATTTATTTGTCTCCTCTAATTAAGTTGTAGAAAACTCAGAATCGCAGAAGACCATTTAAAATGACATGCAAATTATGGAATTGGTTATATTTAAGTCAAATTCCTGACACATTATTTTATCATCAATGAAATGATACCATATACATTTCTAACATGCAATTAAAATGATGAGAGAAAGTTGAGCTTGAGTTTGATGAAGACAATTTAGTATTTAACCATAAATTTTAAAATCTAAATTTTATTTCTGCAATTCAAATCAAACATTTCAGTAATTTAAATATATACACTCTTACATATATAAATAATTGAGTAGGGTATTTAAATGTGAAATTTGTAGTGACAAATTGGGTTCAAAACTATGTAGGAGAATTTACATAAAAAGTCGAACAAATTTATTATTACATGCATGAATATCTCTAGACAGGTGACTATGTTTTTCTTAATATTTTGAAGTTAGCGTTTGTCTTCCTTGTAAACTGACTGCTTTGACATCCATGAGAAAACTTTTCATCATATAAGTAAATGAAATTTCTTACACTTTATATAATGGTACAATTCTTTGTATTTTAATACCCGTTCTTAAATAATATTTTTGTTATTCGTGTTGAATATAGGGTAAAGAGCAATTTTTGTGTTTTAATAATTATTCACCTTCTTTTTCCATGATGATTATTTTAAAATGAGAATTTCAAAATATGTAAAGAACAACATAATCTCATGTAAAAATTTAAAATACTGCTAATTAAAAAATGTTTCGATGTACGTTTCGTCTCATTTTTTCTTAAAAGCGTTTTTGTGACATTCTTTGTGTGTGTGCCTTGATTGACACTTAGTTTCCTCACGTGCATTACAGACATTTTAGATGTTAGCAGATACTTAAATTCTTATGTAGAAATTGTAAGTTAAATGTACCGAGTGTATTAACTAAAACATAAACTAAAGTGAATAAGGAGGCACTAGGTAAACTTGCATTTTGAGACTCCTGTATATTTAACAAAGGGTTAATTTTAGAATTGACTATTTTAATTTTTGGTGCTTGTAGCTAATTATATTTTGATTTTCATGAAGATGCTTTAAATTAAATAGAGTTGGCATTAATAATTAGTTCTAAATGCAGAGGCCCGAAGTTCAGAATTCTCAAAAATAAGATTTGCTGTGAATGATGATTTGCTCATTAACGATGGTTCAAAGACACCAAGTAGCTGACAATCCTTGGCTTTATTTTTAAATTTCCATTGCATTTAATTTATTTGTATGTATGTATGAAGATGTGTGTGTATGTTTGCCGTAGTGGATATATGGAAGTCAAATAGCAGTTGCTGGAGTCATTACACTCCTTTCTTCCAGCATGTAGGTTGCAGGGCTAGAACTCAGATCCTGAGCCTGGTAGCAAGTGCTTCCTTTACTTTTTAGGGCATATCACAGACCCTGGGTTTTCACTTCTGCCTTTCTCTACCTGTTTGCATGTGTTAGCCAAACATTTATTGCAAAACTCTTCACCTGTACTTAAATGAAAGGCTTAGCAAAGTGTTTTGTGACAGTCAAATTCTGTTTTTTAAATAGTTAAAACATTACATCTAGTTCAGGAAAATGTTTCCTTTATTTTACTAGTATGAAGTAATTGTTCAAAGAAATATTATTGAATTAATGATAAGAAGGAGAAGGTCTGTTAATATCTATATTGTGATTATTACCAAGACTAACAGTCGAAACTCTTTCAACAATTCATGCATACTCACAAAAACAGAATAATTAAGCCACTAGCTTTCACCACATGCTCAGACATGGAAGTAAAAGATGGTCATGAACATTTCTAAGCATTAAAATTTTACAACTGATAAACTCATTTGAGAAAAATGAATGATAGAACTTTAAAAGTATCTGAATATGAAAGAGTGTAATCATGAATATCCTAAACAACCAATGTGGAAGAAATATTTTTTCTTATTTTTAATTTTTATTCATGACAAAAATATGATATTCTGGCTATACCCCAAAAAGTATTTCTCATTATAGTGGATATTGGTACAGCCAGAATTTTAAAAGAAAAATTTTAAAGTTTTTTTTTAATTTGGATGTACTTAATTATATCTAATTTACAGAACACTTTTTTCCACTATTAGTTTAACACTTAGCATCCAGCCAAAATATAGTGCCAAATTTTAATAGTACTGATCAGTTGAACAGTAGGAAACAGGGAGATTTTTTTGAGCTTTTAGGACCAATCATAATAATGTCAATAACTCTTCAATATCACTAGGAAATGGCTGACTCATTTTTGAAAAATAATCTGTTGAATAAACTATGAATATATAAATGTGTTGTAATACTCAACATTTTTCCAACATGTGATAATTTGAGTATATAAAGATAAACCATAATTTTCTTTTGTTCTCATTTTCTATTTGTTCTTTAAATATATATTATTTTTGACAGAGATATGCAGGTATTACATGTATAAAATGGATCCACGGAATATCTTTCAGCTTGATTTCATAAAAAGTTCAGACAGTCATTATAAAAGTCAGTGTAATTAGAAGTATCGTGTTCATTTTCTCTTCTTTATGCAAAATTCAAGCACTCATAGTCACATTAAGCCTTTTGATTTGAATTTCATTAACTATGCTTTAAGTAATTATATCCTTCTGAATTCTGATGTGTGCAAATCCTGTCTAACCTTTTGAAAATTGACTTGTTTATGTTAATGTTTCTTACTACCTTATATTATTACAGACTTGCATATCTAAATAGGAAGCATGCAATTGCCACAAGAAACCATATTTCTTTCCTTTGTCTATTACTGTTACTAAATACATATAAACAAAAGAACATGCTTTCCTCATTTTTCTCTCAACAACAAAAATAATATGTGAACGCCACCTCAAAACTTCTATTTTTATTTAGAAATAGATTGTCTAAGCAGTGTTTACAAGAGATTATTTTAGGAAAAATACCAAGATTTGCAATCTTTAGGTCAAAAATAGTTGATTATTTGAGTCATTTAAGTAGGTACATACATCATTTATGATTTACTAAATTTGGTGTCTCTGAAAATTTAGTTATCACTATCTTACACTATATCTTACACTCCTTTAAATTTGTTTCTTGGAAGGCCATCTAACTATGATATTAACAGCTCTGTTTAAAAAATTATGCATTATATTTATTCATTAAACAAAATGATTTCTGCTATGATTTAAAGGATTTCACACTTCTTTAAATGCCACAGACTATTAAGTCATTTATGCCACAGTTGGGTCAAAGAGACTCAAGAAGAAAAATGGCATACCATATGCCATACTATGATGACTCTCTTTCTCTGTCTCTGTCTCTGTCTCTCTCTCATTCTCTGTGTGTACATATACATACATTATATATCATTATATATAATGTGTGTATAAGAGAAAAGATGTCAAAATATCCCATAACTAACAAAAATTATTACCCTAGAAAAGAAACAGTGATGGTATCAATTTTGCTATTTAATTAGTATTGATATAAAAATAAAAGGGACGATATATCAAACCTTCAAATACAGAGCAAATACTCATGTTTAAAATAAGCAATGACATTACATCATGAGAGTACTCACATGAAATCTTTCTATTTTTAACTGATTATCTATTTTCAGGATGTCATTATTAAATATTATATATTATTTAAGAGTACTATTAAAATGTTTCATTAGTGCAAAGTATGATTACAGGTTTTCTATTCACATTGATGAATCACAAATGAAAAGGAATTGGGAAAGATAAGTTTCTTAAGCTCCTGATTTTAAAGGTCTTCAAAGCCTGGCAAGTTTCCTTCTTTAAATCATTAAAATAATATCAAAGACACATTATTATTTATTTCCCCTAGATCAATTATATATAAAAAATATTAAAATTACAAAATTTTACCTACTCATTTAAACAAATAAAATCCCCTTGCATGCAGAAAACATTGTACAAATCATCCTTTATTAATGCATTTTATATTTTCTAAAATGAAAATGAATTTCTTGAGGACAGTATGGAAGTGAAAGAGGAATACAAGTTAAGTTGAATTTGTATGGTTTGGGGTAAACTTTTTGTCTCAGAGCACAGGTGGTGCAGGTACTATACAGGCATAGTACAGATATAGTACCCTTTAAGAAAATTCTTGTTGCATCTCCTGAATAGCTTGTCTCATGGAGATCCTTCCTACACTATAAAACCTACCTAATCCCTCAGGGTCAAGCTCAATTACACCTAATCCATCTGTAAACCAAATCTTGCAAATGAGTTAGTGGTTTAAAGTGATTATCCTTCAAAGGACAACATTTGCATTTTAATAAGGAATTTCAATGACTGAACAAAATACTAAGTTGGTAGAATTTTAAGCACTAATTATGGTTTGGGAGAGAAAAAAAAAACTTAGAAAAATACCAGTGGAAAGTGACAACACACATTACCCACCTTAATAAATATAACAAATAAAGTAGAAACTTTATCAACAAGGTTGTATATTCTGAGTAATATATAACACACACACATACACAAATAAAATCTTATACATAAGTACCACCACACAGTAGGTTTTAAAAAATAACTTCATGCTTCTCTCTCACATCACACAAAATTTAACCACAAATGGATAATGGACCTTAGCGTAAGACCTGATACTCTGTATCTGACATTAAAAAATAGGGAATGTATTTGAATTTACTGACCCTGGAAATAACTTTCTGAACAAGACCATGATAATACATGCATTAAGACAAATGCCTAATTAATTGGACCTTGGGAAACTAAAATGCTTCTTTATAAAAAAGACATCATTGTTCGAATGAAACAGCAGTTAACAAAAGAAGAGAAAATCTCTTTACCAGTTGTATATTTAATACAAGTTTTGCATCTATAATATACAAAAAACTAAAAATTAAAAAAATAACTAAACATCAAGGAAGCAAACAACCCAATTAAACAATGGGGTATGCAATTATATGATAGTTCTTAAAGATGAAAAACAAGTGACCTAAAATATATTTTAATAATTCAACATTCTTAGCCACCACAGAGATGCCAATTTAAGCTACTCTAATCAAATGACTTAAGATCCAAAAGCAACAGAGAGCCAGGCAATAGTGGTGCATGCCTTTAATCCCAACTCTCCGAGGGCAGAGGCAAGCAGAGCTCTGTGAATTTAAAGTCAGTCTGATCTACAGACTGAGTTCCAGTACAGCCAGGGCTGTTTCATAGAGAAAATCTGTCTCAAAAAACAAACAGCTGGGCAGTGGTGGCGCATGCCTTTAATCCCAGCACTCGGGAGGCAGAGGCAGGCGGATCTCTGTGAGTTCGAGGCCAGCCTGGTCTACAAGAGCTAGTTACAGGACAGGAACCAAAAAAAAAAAAAAAAAAAAAAGCTACGGAGAAATCCTGTCTTGAAAATCCAAAAAAACAAAACAAACAAACAAACAAAAAAACAGGCAAACAAATGATGGTGTAGATGTGGAGAAAAAGAAAAAAGAATGGCTGTTGGGAACAAAAAGTACTCCAGCCCCTATGCATTTCAGTGTGGATGATCCTAAAAAAGTAAAACTCAGAACCACCACATGATCCGGAGACATCACTGTTGAGCCTAATTCCAAAGACTCGCATCCTACTATAGAAATAATTGTTCATCAATCTACACTGCTTCCCTTATTCACAACAGTCAGGTTATGGACAGTGATTGATGCATAAATAGTAAAAATGTGGTATCTTTACACAGAAAACTGTTATTCGCCTATTAAAGGAAAACAAAATTATCAAAATTACAGGAAAATGGATCGATCTGGAAATAATCATTCTAAAGAAAGATATGCAGACTCGGAAAAACAACCCTTGCTTGTTTTCTCTTTTGTGAATGCTAGCCTTGAATCTTCAGATATGTATGTTTCATCTGGAATACATATAGAAATTAAGAATGTTGTAAAAGCCATGGGAGGAGTTAGAGAGGAATGAGATACAAAGCAGCAGTTAAAAGCTTTAACTGGTCTTAATACTAAGAAGTGTTAAACTGGTCTTAGGAAGTGTTGAAACTGAATGGGGATGGGAGGGCAGTATAGAAGAGGGACTAGGTAGAAGGATAAGTAGCACTAATGAACTTCTTTCAAAGGAGGAAACCTATTCACTGCTGTAAAATCCTTTTAAGACACACACATTAGAGTCACCCTACAATCCCAAAGGCTTACAAATAAATAGCCCAGCACCAGAAATGGGTTAACTCTTTTAGAGCTGATGATCAATGAAATCCCATAGACAGCCCCCCTTAAAAATACATGCCAGTGTTATTGGTTGTTCTTCAGGACTGACTGTAACACAGTATTTCTGATGACAACACACTCTGGAGTCACAGAGCATGTAGATACCAAGTTGTTATTGACCTTTAAGCCTCATCCATCCTGTCTAGCCTCCAAATTGCTGGAAGGTGTTATTCATACTACTAGAAGAGAAAAGCAATCAATCATTCTCATCTGAGAACCTTGTGAGAAAAATGCCCAATAGTATAATAGTGGAACAACCCTTATTATAGCAACCAACTACTTTCTGTTTGCATTTAAGTCCAATTCAATATGATAAAATTTATACCTAGCACTCATATTGAGACTAAGGACCTGTCTCTAGACAGGTTATAGGCCCTAGGAGAAACCTATTAGTATTATTCTGCTTAATGCTTATAATGATAGATGAACTTCGAACACTGTTAAACACATAGGTCAATGCATTTCTCAGTGTTTATCAGCAATGGTTCTACTTGCAGTAGGTGATGATTAACAGTTGTTGGCCAAGGTCCAGATAATAAGAAAATACAGAATATCATGAAGGGATGTTGTATTTTGTCAAAAGCTTTTTTGACATCTAATGAAATGATCATGTGGTTTTTATTTTTCAGCTTGTTTATATGGTAGATTACGTTGACAGATATTTATATGTTCAAACATCCCTGCATCTCTGGGATGAGGCCGACTTGATCATGGTGAATGATGCTTCTGATGTGTTCTTGGATTCAATTTGACAGTATTTTTTTTAGTATTTTTGCATCAATGTTCATGAGTGAGATTGCTCTGTAATTCTCTTTCTTAGTAATGTCTTTCTGTGCTTTGGGTATCAGGGTAATTGTAGCCTCATAAAAAGAGTTTGGCAGAAGACAATTCCATCATTACAAAAGGCATGAAAATAATAGCCTAAAATTCTGTTACATTGTCTTCATAAATATGATAAATAACCAAATGTTTTCTGTGATAATTTCCAATCATAATCATTCTGTAATAATATAATATAGTTTCTGGTACTCCCGTAGTCATAAAAAGTCTTGATGTGTACTCCATATTATACCACAACAAAAAATCAAATAAAAAATTATTTCCTTTATAAATTTATCATTAGATTAAAATGTAACAGGGTATTCAGATTTCAATAATCCAAAACAACCCAAAAACTCTGTTTGGAAAGAAGTGGAAGGAATTGGAAAAGGAAAATGATGATCAAAACCTATTGTATGAAAAATTACTTTGAATATATATATATATATATATATATATATATATATATATATATATACATATATTGTGAGGAACTTTGACACTACAGCTATCAGAAGATACCAATTCCAACAACGGCATTGATAATTATCTTACAATGTTGATTAAGATTGGTTATTAAGTCCTGTTTGAAATGCAAAATGTATAAGTCACTTAATTCATTTTTATATTACAACTATTTGGGTTTTTGATTAACAGTAACTTTTGTTTACATGTACTTAGAGCCTACATGTGCAATTGATCTCTCAACCCAGATCAAGGTTTATAAACAAAAGCACCTAGTGTAAACTGTGCCAAATGAATAATCATTATCTGTTCAAAAATTTATTGTATATGCACAACTGTATACAAACACAAAAATGAAAACATTGAGGAAGTGAAAAGGTACATCATATATATGTGTTCACTCTTTTCTCAGATGAACAGACTTAGCCTGAAAAAGTCATGAATAATTTCTCAAATCCAGTAGACTACAAACATCAAGGACTTCAGTTTATAAGGATTCACATGAGGAAGCATACATTATAAATTAGAAGACTTGTGAAAAATATGTTAATCTTTGACACGAAAAGAGACAGAAATTAGAGCTGATAATTTTCACATGTCTGTGTTGGATGGTGATTAGAGCCAACTGAATAAAGTTCTGCGTGACTTCACAGTGAGTAAATACTTGTTTCTTTGATGAATTACCGAACAGAATGGTATCATCATTACATGCACTTGTTTGTTAAAACAGGTATGAGCTTTACTCATAGTTTCACTGCAAATGTTATAAGTTTTCTTCATCAGGAAAATATTCAATTGTTATTATTACCTCTTATTCTATGATCCTTCAACAAAATCTTTTATCTTGAATTCATTTTTGATTAAAAAATTCATACTCTTCCACTTAAGCATGATAAAAACTAAGAATTTCAAGAATTGCATGGATACAAAGAGAGATAAAAAGCTGTGTCCAAAGAAGATGCACTAGAGGAAATAGTAAAGATCTCTGATAAAAATTAAATGACAGCCCATAAACTGAGTGTAGTGACAGAAAGTCGATTTGCTTTATTTTTAAAAGTTTTTATGATGATGATTTGATAGAAGAGAATAGTTATGGCTAAAACTAAAATAGAAGATCTGGGCAGTCTACTAGATGAAGAAAGCTATTGCTAAGAATAAAGGATAGAATGAAACAAATAATAAACTGAGAGGCACAGACACTAGCTACAAGAGTGCAGGTATATAATGACATGAAAGATAAGGTGGTACATATATTTTAATTAGAAGGGACAATTTTCCTGTGCTAAAACTTAGAGATCAGAGATGGCTTCTAAGGTTGTAGTTATGACTCAATGGATAGAGGTGTTTTTTTCTAGGGGCAGAAATGATATAAATATAGGACTCATATATGAAATTCTCAAATATATTTTTAAAATCAAATTAAAAGAAAGAAGATAAAACTATTTTTCTATAGTCAAGGTGCACTAAAAAGTCTTGAGATATGGCAACAGTTTTACACAATTTAAGTTATAATTGAAAATAGCACATAATAATTAGCCAACAGTCTAGTCTCCTTTTAAATATTCAAAATAACTTTACATCTCTGCAATAAAAATGAAGAATTAAAAAGGAGATTTTTTTGGAATATAGCTAAAATATAGGGAATAAAATACAAATGAATATCCTCAGGCATTTTCTCAAAATCATGCTGTGTATTTACAATCTAACATTTGTATGGCTATGCACAACGATATTAATAGGTTTATAGTATGCAGCATATGTGATATGGATCTCTATGTATGTTGCACGTTCACAAAGAAAACTTAAGTGAACAGCAGTAGTGTGTGCTTTAATGCTAATAATCTTTCATTATTATTCTCTTTTATGCAGAAGTAGGTAGAGATGTATGAGTTTTACTAAATTATTTGCAAAGAATAAATACAAAAATAAAATTAATTGTTCAAAAATATAGATGAATCAAATGGGACATTCTCTTTCATTTTATCTTCTTCTACCACTTCCTGTCTCTCTTCCCCTTCCTTTTTGCATTGTCCGATGCTAAAGAATGCCTAATGACCACGTGTTCTCCATTCATTTCATTTCCTATTAGTTCCCATTTTGTTCACTTCTTATTTCTCTTTCACAACTGAGTGTAGAAAAGAATGTGATTATTAAATTTATTAGACCTATCTCCATATTCATAGGGAAAAACACATATTTAAAAACTTGCAATGCAATTTCACAAAAAAAAAAAAAACGGAGCAACTTTGCAGGTACAGTTTAGAGTCCAGAGGTGTCCTGTGGTTTTTGTTTTTGTTTGTTTGTTTGTTTGTTTTTGGATTTGGGGCTGTTATCAGACATATCTCAAAATAAGATAAGTCATAAGAATGATATTTTTATTTTTCAAAATAGAAACGTTGCTGTGCATGATGAGCCTATTGTATTTGATAATATTTTTCGCACAAATATACTTTATCAGTGTAAAGGCCATCAAATCTCTTTACGACCACTGAAGAAAATAATTTTCTCTTCCACCAAATATACTAGATTATTAGAGGTTTTGGTACATGATGACATCTTGAGATTAATGTACTCCACATTAACAACCTCGTAGTTTCGCCTGAATTATCTTGTTCTGTCAGTGTTCCAAGAAAGAATTATCACTGAAATTTTGTAATATAAAAATGTAAGCAAGGATTACAATATAAGTATCTACTGATCTGCAAGAGAATTTTTGAAAAAATTTAATTTGAAGAAAACATTTCCATATAATTCACTTTTTATTAGATATACTAAAATAGCAATTAATTGAAGTATTAGTTGTATACTTTGCTTTCAAATTCTAACTGGAAATTCAGTATTGTATAATGCTTTTCCAGAAACCATGCTATTTTTTACTTCTCAAAAGTTCTGGGAATACTGATTTACTGTGTTTACATTTTGTATCTGTACAAATTACCTTTTTGAAAGAACACTGAGTAAAATGGTGACTGTTTTGACTTTTTGTACTCTGCAAAAGAGCTATGTTAAGTTTTTTTCATTATGATGATTTGCAAAGGGATTAATATTAACATAAAAATTTATATTTGTCCAATTTTTAAACTCATTTTTTTTCCAATTTGGAAAGGACATAGAAAAAAATCACATTTTTCTGAAATTAAATTAACTTAGTTTTTGCATTTTTTGCATATAATGCTATCGTGAGTTCATTATATAATTGAAAAAAATCATTTATATCCAAAGAATGGAATTTATAAATAAGACATTACCATGTTGTTACATTGATTCTTTGTAGTTATTTTGAACATATATTATGGATGAATTTGGATACTTTAATTATACTCTCTGTGCATGCTGTTTGTCTTATATCTCTTCCTTATATGAGATAAAAATATTTCCAATTTCATTGCAGTGAATTAATCTTGCAGGATGTGTATCCACGGTGCAAATATTCATAAAAATTATATGTAATATTGGGTTTTGATGTTTCCCTTTCCTCATTCAAGATCTTAACCAAGATCCTTTTTGGAATAGTATATGTTCATCTGAATTCATTTGTCCATATTGGTCTTGTGTTAACATAGTGTACTATGGACCAATAAAAACCTTCCAAAAATTAAGAGAAGTATTCAATGTTTTAATCCTTCACTTGTTATAGCAAGTAGCACTATAGAAACAATAGTAATAAAATTAAAGAAAAGAATCTCTATATAATTCACTTTAATATCTCTAAAACTGTAGGAAGCATTAAGTGAAGAATAAACACATTTTCTACTAATGTAGTCTGTGAAAATCTTCAACCTTTTGTGTCTATATTTACTACTGAAATCTTCTGATTATGATAGAATAGCTCTTGGGCATCACTGAAAAGAGAATATAGATTAAGTAACTTAAGACTATAGGGAATTTCAAATTTCCCAGAATGACAGATTGATACCATTCATTTATTCATTCATCTTATATCAAATCTGCTATGAGTGAGCCCATATATTGAGGATATAGTCACAGACCTATACTCAAACAGTGGGGAGAAAAATGTAAGTAGGAATATATACTTTCAGATTACAGAAAGTGATATAAAGATGGGGCTAATAATGTAGACTATAATGGAGATGGCTATAAGAATATTATTGGGCAAAGCACTGAAGTAGGTAATGTATAGAATTTCTATGCACTCTACATTTTGTAAGATGGCAGAATACAGCAAAGAGTGATTCATGTTGTGAAGATTTAAATACATCTGAGGTAACCAGTTGAACTATAACTTATTTTATTCAACATCATTTGGTTGAGTCACTGCCATTTTAATGTTTTTTTGTTTTTAAGCAAAATTCGGTAAGTATAGCTGCACAGGTTAATTTTTGAATCATCCATTTTACTCCATTGGTCTACATGGATTATAATGGCCAGCGTAATGTTATCTTTGTCAATATAGTTCAAAAGTATAAGTCAGTTACTGTGATAATTCCAATGCTTTTTCTTATGTTTATGATTTCTTTAGGTATTTTAATGCTTTAGTGTTTCAATATAAATTTTAGGTTTTCATTTTCTAGTTCAGTGAGGAAGTCATTGGCAATTTACTAGGTATTGTGTTGAATCTGTGACCACTTCAGGGAATGTAGCCATTATTCACAATGTTAGTTCATCTAGTCTTCTTTAATTAGTTTCTTTATACCTCTTGCTTTGTGTATTCCTACATGCCTTATATGTTTTTGAAACTTGTATAGTAAGTTAACTTCTCAGGATTTAACTATTGTATAAAAAATTACTAAATTTTACATATCTTTTTTGTATTCTGCTAATTTGATAGCAATATTACCACTTCCAAGGTTTTTCTGATAGAGTGTTTAGAGTATTTTAAGTATGGAATAATATATCCTGAAAATAGGGGCATTTTATCTCCTTCCATATCTATAAACATTTCTAATTTCTTTTTTTAAAATTTAACTTTATTTTATGTGCATTGGTGTGAAGGTATCAGATCCCTGGAATTGGAGTTACAGACAGTTGTGAACTGCCATGTGGGTGCTGGGATTTTGAACCTGGGTCTTCTGGAAGAACAGCCGGTGCTCTTAATTGCTGAGGCATCTCTCCAGTCCCTTCTATTTCTTTATATTTTCTTATTGTTCCATTTAAAAATTAGAGAAAAACACTGAATAAGATTAGAAAGGGGTAACTAACATGATAACAATACCCCTATACTGCATGGTAACAAATAAAAAGCCTCTTACTAGAAATTGCTTTTTTGGAACTGTTGACCAGTGAGACGCCAAAGAATACTGCTTCAGAATGATTACAGGAACTATATTACCAATGTTTTTAGTTATTCTCCAGAACTAGAGTGTAAAGACCATATTTCAGAAGACACCACGTGCTCCAGTCATAGAGCATGAAAAAATTAACCTGGTACTGATCTGTAATCTTCCTCCTGGTACATAGATTTCATAGTGATGGAAGGTGGCATACATAATATTGGAGGAAAAAAGTATTCATCTGTCTTAACAATCTTACCCATTTCTTAACCTTCATTCCTGGCTTAGCATGTAATTAATTACTGGCCTGGTATAAGTAGCATAAGTATTATGGGAGTAACCATAAACTTTCTGATTGGAATTAAGGCATATTTCAAAAGATGAAACTTATATTGTACCAAAACTGGGCCATGAACTTGTTGCTACAAAATTCTTGGGCCCTACGGGGAACAAACTACTTTTTTTTTCTAAGTTATTAAACCATTAAATGCCATGTTCTTCAGTCTTTGAAAGATAGGAACAAACTAGTTTTGTTCTGCAAAATGGATACTAAACCAATAAAATAAGCTATTTCTCTTTCTTCATTAGAAAGGTTCTGTTTGCAGTAGATAATGATCAACACAGAGACAAAGAACTGGCAAGGTGCAGAAAATGAGAGACTACAGAATACTCAGCACTAATGGGAATATATGTATTATAGCCTTCTTCCCCAGTTGCAGGAATTATTGTGGAAGAGGGGCGTAAAATGTGCATAAACACTGGGTGAGGGGTGACTACAAAGACTCAGTGTCTTCTGGATACCTCAGGACAGCTACACATATCATTCACAGTGATCCCAGTATAGAGCTGTCAAGTACAAAATGCTACCACTAGCTTAAAAAGCTTCTGGTAATTCTTAGCTTCTAGAAGAAGGACCAGTTTTCTCTGAGTGTAGCTCCTATATAAATCAACCATACTCCAGTTGAAGGCTACATGAATATGAATATTTGGGCAGCACACATTGGCCATGAATAAAAACCAAATAAACAAATCTAAACAAAAATAACACAAAATACTTTCCAAAAACAAACAAAAAACAAGATACAAAGTTTGATGGAAATTAGAATTGATTGAGGAAGAGTTGTAGAACGGAGGATGAATATAATTAAAACATGCTGTAGGAAATTCTTAGAGAATGAATCAAAGTATATTAAGAAAAGAGTAAAGAGGGTGGAATTTCGTGTGATACCACACACATAACCATAGCTTTCTGGAGGAAGCATCAAAAGGACTTCACATAGATTAAAGATACCCTGGTCTACACAGAAAGTTTTTAGCCATCTAGACTTACACAGCAAGACCCTGTCTCAAACAAAGGAACAAGTAAAGACCAGAGAGAGTTGGAATGAAAAGAATTCTAATAGCACATAAAGAAATCACAAGAACTGACAAAGTCAGTTATGTGAAATTAAAGTCTTCTGGAAAGCAAGAGAAACAAACGAATGGAAAGAGAAATTAAAGAATGGGAGAAAATCTGCCAACTAAAGTTAGAATATTACCCATCTGTACCACTCCTCAAAATACATTCAAAGGAGTTTGAGTCGTATCACAAAGGCACTTGCACAACTTTGCTGTAGCACTATACAATAGCAAAGACATTACATTGATCTATGTGCTCACAAATGATGGATTAAAAAAACTGTATGATTGAGCATCCTTTGGTATATACCCAAAAGTAGTATTGCTGGGTTTTGAGAAAGGTTGTTTCCTAATTTCCTGAGACATCACCATACTGATATCTAAAGGGGCTGTACCAGTTTGCAGTCTCACCAGCAATGCAGGAGTGCTCTCTTTACCTATCTTTTCCAGCAAAAGTTGTCATCAGTGTTTTTTATCTTTGTCATTCTTCGTCTATAATATAAAAATGTTATTCTGCCACAAAAATATGAAAATATGAAATCTGTAGAAAATTGATGTAAATGATAAAAGGGAAATCATCACGTTAAACTTTATATGTGGATTCTAGATTCTAGTAATCTCTTTTTAATCTCTTTCTCTCTTGCTCTCATGTGTGTGTGTGTGTGTGTGTGTGTGTGAGAGAGAGAGAGAGAGAGAGAGAGAGAGAGAGAGAGAGAGAGAGAGAGAGAGAGAGATGAAATTAGAAGGGCGGAGAGGAGGAAGAAGGAGGAGGAGGAGGAGGAGGAGGAGGAGGAGGAGGAGGAGGAGGAGGAGGAGGAGGAGGAGGAGGAGAAGGAGAAGGAGAAGGAGAAGGAGAAGGAGAAGAAGAAGAAGAAGAAGAAGAAGAAGAAGAAGAAGAAGAAGAAGAAGAAGAAGAAGGAAGAAGAAGAAGGGCAATAAAATAAAAGTAGCATGAAGGAAGAACAGCACAGGGTACCCACTGAAGTGAATGAGGGGTATCAAAATGACAAATATATATATATATATATATATATATATATATATATATATATATATATAAAATCATAATGAAACACAATTGTCTGTATCCTTATTTAACGAAACTAATTTTTAAAGAATGTGAAAGATGCTGAGTGGTGGTGGCACATACCTTTAATCCCAGCTCTTGGGAGTCAGAGTCAGGTGGATTTCTGTGAATTTGATGCCAGCCTGGTCTATGAAGTTGATTTCCTGGACAGCCAGGTCTCTTAAACAGAGAAGCTTTCTCTTGAAAAATCAGACAAAGAAAATGGGAAAGATTAACATAGTACAGTTGATAAACTTCACATTTCAAGTATGTGTGTGATTGTTTAGATTCTAGTCATTTAATATATTTTGAATTATGTGTGATGCAGAAAAGTATTGTAAATAATGGTGAGTAATTGAAGCTTTGCAATGGAGACATTCTATTAGTCAAAAGGATTATAATGAAAATGTATTTTCATGAATATGCTAGCATCTTTCCTAAAAATGTATTCCAGCATTAAGTAATGATGCATTACTACACGACAAACAATTAATAATATCTCTGAATTTTTAATTAATTTGAATAAGTTATACTTAGAAAGAAATACACATTAGGTCTTCATATAATTCGTGGTCTTGTATTAAAATTACTTGCATTATTATAGCTATCATGTTTGTGTTTATTTTTATCCCAATTTGAGAGATTAAAATATTATTTATGATTTTGCTTATGGCACTAATTTAAGAATTCAATCAGCTTATATTCTAGTTATCTATTAAACATGTCTGTTACTCAAACGGTATAGACCTCATCTCAAAAGATGAAATAAAGAAATAAAACAGAATATTTTCTTACAATATCATGTTATACAATAGTCTATATATGAACAAGTGCACTTGAATTACTATAAATAAAATATTAGAACCATTTTATATTGAGAGTCATTTGGCTCATGGAGAAGCAGAAGAACTTTTAGATAATTTAGCAAACATGAAGATATATTCTTGCTTTTATAGTAATAGGGAAAGTGGGAAATGTACTATACATACTTGGATTCATTTTCTTCATCTCTGCTCAGAATAAATTGCATACAATGAAAATCTTAAGTAATCTTTGACAAATCAGAATATCTCCCAGATGGTATGAGCAATTTAATTATTTTTAACCATTTGTTTCAGGACTGCTAAGAAGAATATTTCCAACCCTGTTACAAAAACGGTTTGAGCTCCCTCCCAGCTGCTGTTCCATATTTACAAAGGAAATTTAGATTGGAGAAAATTACACTTTTTATTGTTGTTTTGCAAATGGAGGTCAGATTGCTGAGCATAAATTCTTGTTATTTTTTCCATCTTCATTGTGTGAATTAGATTTATCAAATATCACGGTTTTGTTTTTGTATGATTGCTGTGCATGTTCCATTGCTATTTTATGTTTTGTGTTGTCTAGCATATAACAGACACTGGACAAATGTTTGCAAAAGAAAAGGAATACCAAGCCATTGTATCCAAAATAAAACTTGGGATTATTTGTAGTCATCTAGTAAGTGTATGCAATTCCAATATCAGAGCATCCTTAATTTTATTGAACGTTTCTCTTTAAAACATAACAGAAAACTGAAACATACAAATTAAAAGTACCACTAAAATCTAATGGCAAGGAAAATCATTTGATAGTTATAATCAAAGCTGTATCTTCAAGTTGGAATCCTTTATTTTAAATTTCTTGGAACTAAGGTAAATGACTGAAACTTGTCTTCCTTAGAATGATGTTGCTCTTGTAGATATTAGAAAGATCTATTGATAGACTTCTTATTATCAAGTAATTGGTGTTTAGGCAATAACATAACAGATAATTACAATCATTTCAATTTTACTTTAGAAACATTTTACCTAATCTTTTTTATAAAAAATAATTATCTCATTGTTTTTATTTAGTTTTATGTCATGCAATAATTTTTGTGACTTAAAGCACTCTAAATTCAGTGGTAATCAGAATGTGATGATATCCAAATGAATTATATTTTCTATTTTTCAATAAAGATATATACATGTATATATATTAAAATTCCAAAATTTAATTGGATCAAAGATAATGTTTATTGACATGTAATAGTCCCAGAAAATGTATGATCCTTGCTTTTAATTATTATTTCTTTACAATATATTTATTTTTACTTGATAACCCAATATGACAGTCTATTTTTATAAGAAAGGTAACAATACTTTTACTAATGTTTATATGTGGTACACAAAATAGTATGACTGTAGTCCACATTCATAGCATAAATTCATGGCATTAGTACATATATAATTATAAACCAAATTTAGCAATAGTCTACTATATAATAATTTTATAGTTTGAAATATTTATTATTATAATAATCTAAGTTTACTGTTCTATTGATATTCAGCCCTTTATATATCATATGTGCATAAAATCAGAAGGTTCTTTTAACTTCCAAGACTACTTATAATTCCATCTAATTTCATACATAGTAATGTATTTGGGCTAGTGAGAGTCAGTAAACTAAAAGGCCTGTGTTAATATAACTACCTAGAATTCTTAGTTAATTCAATTAATATTCTCATGGCTCAGGTTCTTGCTTATGTTAACCATTTTGTGTACGAAGTATGCATAATGGTTAACATAAGTAGAAATATGTATTTCTACAATTCAGAGATTTTATACTCTATTTATGTCATATCGAAAAGTCACTGTAAACTATTAAGATACACTGTGAATTTATACCAGTTCTAACCCTACAAAATTTTATCAAGGATTTTATTAACAAGCTCATGAATTATGTGCACACATATATTGTATATGTATTTATCAATTTGTTTTCTAGAACACAGAACTGCAAAATTATTCTGCAGTTAGATTTATCTTCCATTGCAGAGAGATAATTATCAAAAAAGGCTACATATAAAAATAAATAGGGAAAACATTTGTAAAGTGTGACTATGGAGGTAGGAACTGTGTTGTTGGTGCCCGTGATAGAAGAGTGGGAGAGTGATTAACAGAGAGGGAGAGGGAGACAGAGAGAGAGGGAGAGAGGGGGGGGGGGAGGGAGGGAGGGAGGGAGGGGGGAGGGGGAGGAGGAGGGAGAGGGAGAAGGAGAAAGATATTGAGATTTGTTAAGAATATTTTGAATAAATACTTGAAGACCAAAATGGAAACAACCATACAGATAAACAGGGAAGAATGCTTTAGGCAGAGAGAACATGTAATGTAAGATGTATTGAGGTTTCAGTGAAGATCACTTTAGACAGAAAAGAATAAAGCAATACAATGAGAATGTTAGAGTTGAGCAGTGACCTAGCCTGGTACTATTAGGTTTCATTATTTATGGAAGTACTTTGCATTTTACTTTAAAATAAATAAGAATCAATTGCAAGGTTTTGATGTGACATATATGATGTATATTTTCAAATAACGATCCTGTTCATATTAATAATAGATAAAGTGGATGAAGATTTTTGGCTGAAAATTAAATAGAGTTAATAAGGCATTCATGGAAGAATAATGGTGTTGATTTTTAAGATGTAGTGATCTCAACTTACAGCTTGAAGGACTGGTCACAGAAACATTTCACACTTAAAGGAGCGAGGGAGGTGTCTATGATCAATAGTGATTCCCAAGAAACAGATGGACAATAGACGAGGCTAGCTCCAATGAATACCTTTCTCAGGCTCGTCACATGGCACCAGTACCAAGAATATTAATTCCCTTATGTTTCGTGTATTTATAAATGAGTTATTTGTATGCAAGATGTAGTTCTTACGCAGATTTTTCTGTTTCTTATCTGTTCTATTTCTCTGCTAGGTAAATGTTCCACCTCTGGTTACTTTGCTGTTTAGAACAAACTTCCATGTCTATTCAGTGAGATTCTTATCTTAGTTAATTCACTTCTCATCTGAAAATAAGTTTATTTCAGTATTACCCCTTTGTGTGCTTGTGTATAAGTATGGTTTTTTTTTTTTTGCAGTTTTATTGTATGTGCAGGTGTGTGCACAGGTGTTCTTGCAGAGGAAATAGCCTAGCCACTGTCATTGTTCCTCAAATGCCATCATTCCTGCTTTTCTAAACAGTCTCTTTTATGAACTAGAATATTCAGGGTGGTCGAGGAGCCTGAGAGAGCCACCTGCCTTAAGTAGGATCACAAATTCATGTCCTAATATCTGGATTTTTCTCTCGGTTCTGGGGACTAAGCTCAGTTCCTCATGCTTGTGCAACAACCACGTTATCCTGAGCTGTCTGTCCACTCTTCAAAGCTTTATTTTGAAGAGTTGCCTTAAATGTTAAACTGCACGTTCATAGGTATTTTATTTGTTCACTATTTTTGGTTTATACCAAAGCTCTAAAATCAGTTGTAATGTTTCTTTTTAGTAGTACGTAAATCTGTATGTCTTTTCAAAATCACCAAAAACATCCAAGTTTTAGAATTCATTAACTTTAATAATATTGGGCTTTATATGTCTATATCTATCTATATATTATTTTACATGTTTGAGGTTTGCTTAGTTTCTCAGTTGGAGTACGAGAAGTCTTAATGATTTTAGGAAATCTTAAACAGTTGCCATCTCAGAAATTGTTTTTCTTCCTATCTATTCTTCCTATCTTTTCTTCCTATCTATTCTCCTTGGTATTATGAAGATAGCTCATAAGATTCAAAACTTTGGCATGGAGTTTATTTTTATCTCAATAATGCATCTAGTACAAACCTATGTATAATTCTTGCCTTTAACTCTCTCAAAATATTTTCATAGCCATTAGGTTCAGTATCATAGATGATTATTTATTTATGTCTGCATTTTGAAAAATGGGTTTCCTCTGAACTCATATTTATTCAGAATCCCCATGCACTGTAAAATGAGGGGTGAAAATCAGTCATTATACTGTGCTCTTAGAAATTCATTCTAGATTTACATATATCTCTTTCCTTAACATCCACTGAAGTATCAAGCCACACAAATAGAAGAAGCAAGAAATATTATCAAAATCGCAGAAACTATTACCATCATCAAAATCTAGTAAAAATAGATTTATAGAATCTTAACATATGTAATTTCCCTCTTAACCTTTGTGATATGCTAATTACAGCATTTAAGCTGAGCAGATGAAAATTCTATAACCAAGTGACTCCTGGGTCAATAATTTATTTCCTTGGCAACTACTATTAGTCTTTTATAATCACAACTTCATTTACAGACAAAAAATTTGTCTCTAAATAAGAACATTGTTTATTTTCCAAGGATGTTGCATTGACAGCTGATAACCTTTGTTTTAACTTCAACATGAATAAAAATATCTATGTGTCATTATGTAAAGAAAATGCTTTCCCTTTTTTTTCAAGAGTAACTTCTCTTCACTATGTAGTAGAAAATAGAATATAAAAATTGTGCTTTGTGAATAAGTATGAAATCTAGGATCAGACATTATTTTACATAAGGTGTTGGAAAAGAGCACTGAAATTAATTTTTTGTGTATTTCTGTTTGATAGGGAACCTGAAATGACCCTATCCTAGAGCAATACTGACGAATATCATGCATATCATCCTAGAACTTTCATCTGGCGACGGATGGAGATAGAGACAGAGACCCACACTGGAACACTGGATAGAGCTCCCAAGGTCCCAAGGAGGAGCAGAAGGAGGGAGAACATGAGCAAAGAAGTCGGGACCACGAGGGGTGCACCCACCCACTGAGACAGTGGAGCTGATCTACTGGGAGCTCACCAAGGCCAGCTGGACTGTTACCAAAAAAAGCATGGGATAAAACTGGACTCTCTGAACATGACGAACAATGAGGGCTGATGAGACGCCAAGGACAATGGCACGCGGTTTTGACCCAAAGCAATGTGCTGGCTTGGTGGGAGCCTAGCCAGTTTGGATGTTCACCTTCCTAGATATGGACGGAGGGGGGAGGACCTAGGACTTACCACAGGGCAGGGAACCCTGACTGCTCTTTGGACTGGAGAGGGAGGGGGAGAAAAGTGGGGGGAAGGGGAGAGGGGTGGGAGGAGGGGGAGAAGAATGGGAGGAGGGGGAGGGAAATGGGAGGCTGGGAGGAGGTGGAAATTTGTTTTTTTTTTCTTTTCTTTCTTTTCATTATTCTCCTTTTATCAATAAAAAAAATACATAATAAAAAAAAGATTTGTAAGGACATTGAGGAGCAAAAGAATATGATCAAAATATATTTAAAATTAAAAATTGTTTTAAATAATAAAAATATAAAGAGAAAAATATATAAAAATTTTCCTGTAAGCAAGTCTATAGTGTATTTTCTTAGCTAGTGATTGATGTGGGAGGGCCAAGCCCATTGTGAGTGGTGCCACCCCTGGGAAGGTGGACCCATGATATAGAAAAGAGCAGATAAGCAATCTCTATAGAGAAAGACGTTAACAACACTCTTCTGTGGCCTTTGAATCACATGCTTCTCAGGGTTCCTGCCCTGACTTTTGTCAGTAATGATGGGTGACCTCAGAGTTATAATAGATGAAATAAACCCTTTTCTCCTTAAAAAAAAAAAAAGACAGTTACAAGCAATGAAAGCATAAAAGTAACTTGATACTTTCACTATAATGTTTTTATATAAACAATAGTTCCTTATAACTCCATCAAACATGAATTGTTCTCCATTATTTTCCATCATATTGTTCTCCATCAAACATGAATCATATCAGCAATCTCAAATGGCATTTTCACTTTCAACTGTACCTGTTCAAATATAAGGGCCTATAGATTCTATTCCTCTCATAAAAGTTAGGGCACTCTAATGTTAGATATTTTGAGACATTATAAGATAAGGACACTTTGCTTAATTCTGTTTTTCCTCCAAATACTTGAATATAAATCTTTATTCCTTCCACATTCTGAAACTACTGGATTCATTTGATGTCCTCTGTCTCTTAGGTATAAATTTGGATAATTTCAGTAACAATAAAAACAATATGAGGATGTCAAAATAATCAAACTAAATGCTTAAGAAAGAAAAAGAAAATACTATGCAAAATTTTAATTCATAAATTAGTAGAAAAACTGTCTACAGTATAAACATTTTACATAGTAAGTTAAGGAATAATTTTCATTGTGTTTTTAGTGATTTTTAAAGTGAATATTATGAAACATTAATATCCAACAACTTTTTGGGAAAAATGTTTTGGTAATTGATACTGTAGATCTTGTCAATACCTTTTCTGATTACTCTGGTATAATGAAAGCTTTCCTTCTTGATATATTATTGAAACTCAGTTCATATTCACTTTTGAAGATCCTAGTCTTAAATTCATTTCCATAGCATCCTTACTTTCAGAGAACTGGTAATAAAAGTGATTCTTGGGCAGTAGTCTCCATATCCCATTTTGTATGTATAAAGTATTTTAAAGCTAAAACTATTAAAAGATTGTATGTCAAAGATTCAGTATTCATTGTTCCTAAATGAAATGATGACTAAAGGAGTAGGAATAAATACAAACTTATAGACTTAAAAGAGTTCACCAAAAAAATAAAACTTTTAAAATTCTGGAATGAAAATGAAATCCCTGTGCTTCAATATAGAAGAGACATATTTATGTGAGTATAGCAGCACAATAGCAGAAATGGAGATAAATATTCCATAATTGGTGATAAACAATAGAGTTCCTAGAATTTTGTGAAAGTGTAAGAGACATTAGTGACTTAGCATCAAAGATTATAGTGCTGTTGGAAAGACATCGAAAGTAGAAATTGGAATTAGAGGCTGTTGAAATAAGAAGAGAGTTGATGTATTTCAACTGAATGTCTTATTTTACTTTGGCTTCATTTTCCCCTTAACAAAAGAATTTTGTTTTAATTCCTTTATTCAAAAGTAAATACATCAATACTTTTGTTTTCTATACATAATACTAGCTGATGTCTGAATGTATTGCCTCTAGCATTTTGAAGATCATGTAACAACTATTGTAATCAATATCTATTGTTGATGAAGTCTTCTGTGAGTATTATTAGTCTTCAGCTATTACTAGACTTTCTTCATTATTTAATATCATAATTTCTTCAAGACTAGATAGGTATGGACACACTGTTGTTCTTCAGTAGTAGTAGATTTTCATGCCATGTGAAAAGTCAGGTAAACTGAAATCAATTCCAAGTTATTAATGCCACATAATTATATAAAATATTGTCTTTTCACCATGTTCTCCAATTTTACAGTCTGGAAGCCTTCAGATGAGTACCATAGAACACTTTTTATTCTAATTTCCAAGTCGTTTAGAATTTTCAGCAAAGCAAAGTTTCCTTAGTACATTCTAATTTATAAATATATTCTTACTAAAATATATACATGTTCTTTTTTTGCTGTGGATCTTATGAAGCCTTTATACTTGTACCTTAGTCTTTATTTTCATGAAGATGATCAAAATTTAATACGAACTTAATCAGCCGGGCGGTGATAGTGCACACCTTTAATCCTAGCACTCGGGCTTGGGGGGCAGAGGCAGGCAGATCTCTGTGACTTTGAGGCCAGTTTGACCTACAAGAGCTAGTTCCAGAACAGACTGCAAAGCTAGAGAAACTCAGTCTTGAAAAAATAAATAAATAAAAAAGAAAGAAAATTTCATAAGAACTTTATCAAAAAATTTGTGTAGACGCATACCCTTCATTGATTGAGACAAAAGTTTTGTCTGAAATATCTGCTAATATTATTTGACAGCATAAAAAATACTTGGCCATAGATCAATGTGTATTGATCACAATAGATTAGATAAGGTTATTGTTTTGATCCTTTTTTCAATGTTTTATTTTTTTCTTTTTAAAAAAAAATAAAAATATTGTTCTCATTTTAAACAAATGACTCATAATGAACCTAACTGTCCTAATGGCTTAAAAGTCACTGCTTCAAAATGTGTATATTGAATCTCTAACTTAAAAACAAAAAAAAATAGTTTCTATAAGCTAATTTAATAAGCTAAGAACTGTTTTATAACTGTTCTATCAAATAAAAGCAAAATTATTCTACTAGGACATAGGGAGGTAGTTCCAAAGGAAAATACTCACCTTGAAAGGATGATGGCTGGGATTTGAGTTTGAGTACCAGAGACATGCATATTATCTAATCTAATAATATATATTATATCTAATTGTATATATTATACTTGCTACATATTATGTTATATATTATTATTATTGACATGGTTGTATATGTTTGGACTCTAAGTATTAGAGAGGCAAGAGGATTTATTCTTGGGTCTTATGGTAGATAAATAAGCCTAGATAACTCATTGGTTTCCAGGCTAATCTGAAACCCATTCTTCCACCAATATTTGGAACTTAAAGAACCGTTGGCTGGAACCTGGTCAACAACACCCAAAGCTGTTTTCTTACTTAGAGTTCAATCTGCACCCACACACATGCACATTTAACAACACCTACATTTGCAACCACATACACATGAACATACACGCTTCCTTATATACAGAAATTATCCTACCATGTTTGTTGCCTGCTATTGTAAGCTTCAGCGATTTATGCAATATTATGCTTATAATATTAAATATGAAAGATCATAGACTTTAATGTTCAGTCAGCTAAACTTAAGACTCAAAATAAAATAATTCCAGTATTTCAATTTTTATTTTTAATTTTTATATTTTAAGGCAGGTTGACTGATCTTGATGTCCTGGTTCTTGTACCTAGACCTCATAACTGCAGTAATTACAGACATGCACCATCATGACTGACTAATATTTCTTAAATTATTTTGTTTTCAATTTATTTGGAATACTTAGCTGCAATTAAACTTTAGACTATTGAATTTCATAAAAAACCACATACTTAGAAACTTTCTTAAGAATATAAAAAGAAGCCACAATAATATGCCATGTATTGTGCCATACACATTCAGAAAACAGTTATTTTAATTACTTTAGGCATGTTACAGCATAACTGTAATAAATGAAATTAATAATATCATAGAAACGATATCATTTTGGAATTGAATCCCATGAAGATTTTAGTTACACAAAGCAAAACAATCATTTTGTCTCAGACATTTATATCCTGGGTTTGTGATGTGTACTTCCTGGAAATGCAGAAGGTGGTCATTCTTCTTTACCTTCTAAGAACTTGAGTAAGGAAGAAAAGTATATTGGTCAAAAAGTCTCTGTTTCTTCTACCCTGATATGAATAATAAAAAATGATTACATAATTTTGAACTGCCTTTTCCAAGAGGGTATCAGAAATGGTCCATTCTGTCGTTTAAAAGGACTCTTTTTACCTTTTGGATTCTAGTGCTCTAGTGATGACAATTTTATTTAATCTTCCATCAAATAACTTATCTTGAGCCATTTATTTCATATAATGAGGAATGTGACCCACTAAGTGTTTAATCCAAGAGTAAAGACTGTAGTAGTAATATCTAAGTCAATGAGATGACCTTATGTAAGTCAAAATAACATATTTCATAAAATACCTTTATTCAGAATATATACAGCAGGAAAATAAAGTTAGCATGGGATGATCTCAGGAAAGCAATGCCTATTTCTGAATTAGACAGTGAAGTAAATAAATGTATGAGAAATTGACAAATTCACATTGCCAATGTTATGAAAAATGATGCAGCAAAAGAAATTAAGATGTTTATATTTTCTCTTTCATTTTGAATAAGGGTCCTATTCCTATCACTTGTCCTCTGGTCTTTAATCTTGAAAATTAAGCTCTTGAGTTACAGAAGCCCAAAGTGAGGGGAACAACTCACTTTTAGAATGTGCAATCGAAGTTTCTTATTGAGCCTATATTTTTGGTGCTGTTAGTAGGCTTCTGTTAATAGAGTAGTAGTTGCAAACACAAACTTGGGTTTGCCAGTAACAACTCACAATTTGTGCAAAGTTGAGTCTCCGAAACTGAGCAAAACTGCTCTCAATGTCCCGCCAGCGCTTGCTGAGCTGGATCTGAGTTGGCTCCACTGCCATTGCGGCCCCATTCTCAGACAAGCCCTCAGCTTGCCTGCGCACTGCATTCAGCTCCTCTTTCTTCTTCTGCAATTCACGATCAATTTCCTATTGAGCAAAATCAATACAGGGCCCAGGGCAGTTAGCTAACCACATCAACCGACCTACAAGTAGCAAATACTTCTCTCAGAAATTTCATAGGCTGTTGTTCCTTTTTTTTTTTTTGTATTTTCATCATTTCGAAATAATGGAAGGTGTCACTGTCATCCTCACCCAGTAAGCCAAATACAATTTTATGTATCATTTGAATGCTCAGTTTTAGATATTCTAATTAGATTATTAAATGTTTCTTAGCATTCTGTTTCTTTTGAATTTTTCTGGTGCTTTGAGAATTGACCCAAATTTAGAGTGATTCTTCACTTATTTACTAGGGATGATTCATATAGAATATAATTTAGAGGGTAAGTGACTACTTTTTTTTAAAGGTTTGAGGAAATCAACAGAGAATGAAGCAAAATAAAACGTGTAAAATAATAACAGAAAGAAAACATCTTTGGACAATTTGCAAATAAATCTCTAGAGATTTGACAGTGATATGAAAAGATATTCTGATGAAATGAATGTGCTAACACGAGAAAGAAGTCGTCCATGTACCGATAAGCCATTACTTCATCTGGAACAAAGATACACAGAGTCAATTACAATTGGGCCAGAAAACACATGACAGTTAATAATTCATTTCACATTGTCTAACATTTTATTCATTCAACATTACGTCAATTCAATAACACTCAGTACAATACAGTTACTGAAACAAAACACAATACAAAGAAATACATCAAAGCACAGAGCAAGCTTCTAGAGGAAACCAGACACATTTTATACATGACCATTGTAGGTTATGTTAATGTAGTTAAAATCTAGCCGCAAAATCTAGTATTGCCATTCTAAAACAACGTTACCTTTATTTTCCTTTCATCTCTGGGTTCAGGTAGGCTGGCTAATTTTTTTTCAATGTCATCCAAGCATTTCAGGAGATCATCAGCCTGCCTCTTGTACTGATACCATTGGTGAGAAATTTCTAGGGCTTTTTTTCTTCTTTGAGACCTCAAATCCTGTTCATGATGCAGATATTATTAAAATATCAATATATGTGGATAATACACTCTTTCTGCAGTTATTTATGAAAACTAAGTTGAGACCTTGTCTTTTTAATTGCTTTGTAAAAATCACATGTAAATACAACACAGAGGCAAATTATTAAATTATGTATTTATGCCTTAAGATCTATGTACAGAAGCTAAGAAACATTAATAACACAAAATATTATTCAAACTTGATTACAAATCTTTTTGACATTTAATTATGTCTTAATTATCTAAGAAAATGATTTCATAGTACATTTGAAACAATTTCATATATGAATTCAATGAATATAACCAGTTACTTACAAAAGCATTGAGCTACACTTGACTTTTAAAGTACTTAAAATTCTCCTGAGTAAATTGGGAGTATGGGGACCTTGGGAGAGGGTTGAAGAGGATGGGACAGACATGGAAAGGAGCAGAGAAAAATGTAGAGCTCAATAAAAATCAATACAAAATTCTAAAAGGTATATGTTCAGCTTGGGGCTTATCAACAAAGTTAACACATACTATATACATTCATGATTTTAGAAATGTCTATAAAGTTAGGTTATTAATATCGTTGCTTAAAATTTTAGTTATTTTGGAAACTGCAGAAATGACTCAGTAGTTATGAAGATTGGAAGGTCCTGGTTTGACTCCCAGTACCCTTATAGCTGCTCGCAACCATCTGTAACTCCAGTCCCAGAGGATCAGAGAACATCTTCTGGCCTCTGTGGGCAATTCATACACATTGTACACAGAAAAACATGCAGGAAAAATACCCATATACATAAAATTGAAATCATTATAATAATTTAATTAGTTATTTTAAAGTTTTTTACATGTTTATGTGTAGAAGTATAACTATTCTTTGTAGAGCTATAATTGTACATGAAATTAATATTAAACAACCCTAATTTTTCTTCCAATGCAAGCTTAGCCAGGATTTTTATTATAGGAGATCATATTCAAAGTATAAAAATAATTGCTATTTCAAAAAGAGTGAAGAGTTTTCAATCAACTTGGTGATAAAAAAAACAAACTTTTTTAATAAATTTTCAAAGGAGAAAGTAGTATTTGTCTGGCTCATAGAAGTTCACTCAAAATTTTCTGAAATCAATGGAATTAGCTAAAGTACCAGTTTGTACCCCCACTGAAATGCAACAAGTCTACCTACAGATTCATTTCATCAAAGAGTAGCAATTGTGCTTTTGATGTAAGTTAATATGAATTTTAAAAAATACCAATAAAGAACCGAATGTTTCATTGCCTTGGAAACTTCAAACTTCTTTTAAAATATTTTATAATAACGTAATTACAACTAATTGGTTAACTCTATAACTGTATTTGGTATAAGTTGGTAGGTAAACAAAGTTGATTTTTATGAATTCCTTGTGGCATTAAGATTTACTATTTCTTTTAGTTTGTACTTTGTGTGTCATTTCTAAACTCCATGTAAAGGTACTACATGCCTTGGAAGCATCAGATGGAATTCTGCTCCCCCTAACAATATACTAAGGTTCAGTTTTGGGACTTATTGAACAGTGACTTATTCATGATACAATGTACATATTGGATAAAGGACTTGAAGGTTATAAATCTGATAGTTTTTTTTTGGTTTCAGTAGAAAGAGGTAATGTGCAAAATAGAATATTATTTTTTTAAAAAGTATGTATTTGTTAGATTATGGAAGATTACCTCTAGATACTACTGATCAATAGTACATATATCCTCGTGTGACTAATCTATAAACTTCCAAAAGCTTTTGTCACAGAAGAGTGTGAATTACACAGGTTTCTGATGTTCTGTGTATATTATGATTTGCTCTTGTATTTCTCGAAAGGAAGAGATCTTTTCTATTTACTGTATTTATCAGCAGTTACCTTCAGAACACCTGCTGGCCAATTAGACTCTCCTTGTTGATTCCTTTCAGGCACAAGTTTGTGTAATTACATTCTCAGCAGTGTTTACTTGCTTAACAATAAGGAAAAAAGATCCTACACACTTATTTGCATGTAGAAAGCAGACTTCATTCACCTACTAGGTGAATCTATCTATATAGCCATATAGGTTTAAAGCAATGATTCACGATGAAATATATTACTATTAGCAGTATTAGAAATAAGCCATTAAGGAAAATAGATAATATTGCAAAACATACACAAAAATAATGCTTCACAAAATGTTTAGCATATCTAGTTCCATCTCAAGGACTGCATAGACAGCATTAGAGCAAAATCAAGTTATTCTGCTCTTGCACAGTACAGATGGGTCACAAGGATACTTGACTGCATATACTAAAGATGATAGTATTTTTCAAGTGCAGTCTGAACACTTTTGAGGGTTTCTATATAAAGGAAATTAGGCTCTTGTAGATTCCTAGATGTCTGCTTTTACAAAGTATCTGTTATAAGCAGAGTGAAGATTATGATTTTTAATGATCAAAATCCTGGCCCTACTAAAGAAACAGTTACCAAAATACTAGACCTACCATATAGAAACTGCAACAGTGGAGGGAATAACAATTGATTATTCTGGCAATCAAGACAAACATAACACCAGCTTATAGAAATAAAACATATTTGAAAATAAAATTTTAAATACTGTGAATAATACTTTTGTATAGCTTGCAATATTACTAAGAAAAAGAACAAAACAAAGGTTATGTCACATATCTCTGAAAACTGGTTGCATAAGGAAATCATAAATAAAGCACACACATTAATAGATAAAAGTAATTTTCTGGTAACTAAAATTCTTAAACAGATTTTTCTTTATGTACGTTGTTTTTTACCCTATACATACAAAATCACAGGCAAAGCACATTAGAATTTGAGCTCTAATACCTTGAGAGCATTATGTTTAGTCTGTAACAGCTGCTGTTTTATCTTTATTTCCTCTCGCTTTCTCTCATCTGTGATTCTTTGTTGTAAGTTGTCTCCTCTTTGCAACAATTCATTTACAGTACCCTCATTGTCTTCACTCTGATTAAAAACAACAAGTACAGTCTTCATTTTGATTCTTAAAATGCTGTACATTGTGAACAAAGATAAACATATTTAAATACACACAAAAATTGAGTTTACAATTTTTAGGGAATGCTGTCATAAAAATATGCTCAGAATATTTCTTTTATGCTTATATAAAAAAACAAAGTTTATGTGTAACTCTTCTAAAGAACAAATTTTGAGTGGCATATGTATGAATTTGGAGTGTAAGGCACTTTAGATCATAGAAGTTATAATTTACTATAAAATATTCTTTTGGATTTTGTTTATATTACTTTTAAATATATTTAAAATGTATAGGGAAATAAACTAATCTTGTGCTTCCAATAGTAACTATCTACATCTGTACAGTAGATTTTACATACTAATCTATGATTTTTATTTAAACCTAAGTGGTCAAATTTAGTATCTGGAATATTAATAAAAACAATGGGGAAATTTGTAAAATATTGAAAAAGATTAATTTCTAAAATGACACATAATTATGCTAGGTTTAAGCAAACAAAATAATACTACTAGTATGTATTAAAATAACTTTGAATTTTTTTCAGTTTTCTTCTCTAAGAAAAATAGTTTAATTTTATTTTGCTTAAGATATTATTTGAAAAAGTGCTGTTGCAATCTTATTGCAATATTGATTACATTTGTGCATCTCTGGTTTCTTACCATTCAACTCTAAATATGAAAAATATCTGCGACAAAGGCATAGTATGCAATGGTATGCAGGTATGCCAATGAGCTAATGACAAATGACACACAAACTTCAAAAAGCACATTTATGTAAACATTTATATTATTATGTATTGTAATAAATGTAATATATGTAAATCTATGACATGTTTAAATTTTGAAACACAACAGCAGACTTATCCATTGTGGTTAAAGGAAATGGGATTATTTTGTACAGTTTTCATTAGAAGTAAACAAATAAAACTAATTTGTTTCCCTAAGTGAGTATTCTGTGGCAGGTTGTTACTGAGACTGAGAAGTAACAACATTCTCTGACATCTTTACCCTGGAATTTCTTCTTTGACATGAAGTAAAGGTAGCTGGATCTCAGAATTTTGGGAAATTTCTTCCTGTCTTTCTTTCCATGAGTTGAGAGGTGAAGACCTCTAAATTTCTTACATAAGGGGTACTGATTAGGATAGCTCCCAAAAGTTAGAATTGCTACGAGAGAGGCTAAGAGTACTGGGCAGAAATATTTCTCCAATTGCTCTATATTATCTAGCATCAAAAAATCATATATTTCCTCCAATGCTGTTTTTAATCATAGTCTAATACAACTCTAGCATTGACACATATATGAAAATCTCTATTGTGACCCCTATAAAGGTTAAGTATGCTACAGTGGTAATGGTAGCGGAAAAGGGGAAGAGAACATGTGAAAAAGTAAAGTGAATGCAGCATAAATACACTCGGTGAATAGTGATGTGACGCAGATATAGTCAAGCCAGAGAAAAATATAAAAGATATTTTAAAATTAACAAGGATTGGAGGAATATGTTCTTGATGTACAGATGTAAAGGCCACATGTACATATGTTTTATTCCCATTGAATAAGATAGATAGATAGATAGATAGATAGATAGATAGATAGATAGATAGATAGATATGTATATTCAGCATTTTCTTAAATCTTTTGTAAAAACCACTTTTTTAGAAACTTTGATGGACAATTTTACATTTCACACAACTGTCCTTTCTATTACCAAAAGCATCAGGTATATATAAGACTATAATTTCTATTATATTTTAGTTTACATCCAGAATGACTCCTATTTTCTTTTACATTTTGCCTTCTGAATTTGAAAATGAAAAAGTGAGCCAAAATACAATTGAACTATTTATTAGAAGTTCAAAGTGTTCCCATATGTTCATAAGATGGTAATTTGGCAAGTATAATAGCATGTCAAAAGGAATACTTTTCATTTAATAAAATCATTTATAATAATACTATGTGAATGTTGGTATTCTGAGAATTCAGTTGGAGACATAAGTTATAATATTTCTTTCCAAATATTTACTCATTTTCATTCCCAGTTCATTCACACTTTCATCATAACCAATTTACCATATCTTTATTGAAGTCTTCCTCTTTCAGATTCACCCCCTGCTGAATTTCAGCCTCCAGTGGTTCAAGCAATTTTTGTATATCTGAGTTAAACTGCTCCAATTCCTTCAAAGGAATGGAGGCCTAAAAAAAAAAAGATAGTGCTAATTTAAATCAAGATTACTTTTTATTAGAAACATAAACCAAATGAAACACATTTATTCAGCCCCCTGTTGCTAAAATAATGACATGCATTACGTTTCCATATTAAAGTTTATGAAGGTTTTGAACTACAACTGGGAAAGTACCTGAGAATGCATATATGGAGAAATACTTGTCATCAGAGCTGAACATACATGCAAGATAATGTGATTTATCATTGCAGAATAGCAAGACAGTCAATTTACACATATTTGTCTGTGTTAATTTCTATTACTTTAAAGTTAAAATTTACCTTATTTTAGGCATTATGTTAGTATAAACTTAAATAAATATGTCTTTCCAAAATTGCCACATTAATCAATAACAGTAAACTTGGGAAAAATTTTTAGAAAAACCATGTGGCAATCTGTTTAAATATTTCAAATGCTATATTTAGAATGGTATAAATTCCTGGCATGTCCTTATAAATCAACATAAACTTGCACCAGGAATGTTTTCTTAGGTGGCACAAATATATCCTTATGACTAAAACCCAAATATTTCACATATTCACAACATATTTAAATCGGAAATTGATAGTGATCATGGTCTCAACATTTTTAATAATCCTTTGATTTCCTGCACGAAACACTTGAAAATGCATGAAAAGACATTGAAAATAAAATATCCAGAAAAACAGGCAATCCTTCAAGTTCTGTTAATAAAGTGTACTTCTTTTTTTTTGGGGGGGGGGGTTCGAGACAGGGTTTCTCTGTAGCTTTGGTGCCTGTCCTGGAACTAGTTCTTGTAGACCAGGCTGGTCTTGAACTCACAGAGATCCGCCTGCCTCTGCCTCCCGAGTGCTGGGATTAAAGGCGTGCGCCACCACTGCCCGGCTAAAGTGTACTTCTTTTTCCTTTTAAACATTATGTAGTATTTAAATTTTTTAAGATTATAACACTAGGAATTATTTTTCACCCGACCAATTTTAAAAACTAACAGATAGCAAAGAAAATATGGTTTTCTTCCATAATTATTTCATGTTATGGAAATAAGAAAACACCCATGCATTTTATTCCCAAGTTTAGGTTAATTTTATGAGTTTTGGTTCCTTTCTGTTCTTTCCTAGCCATATTCCCAGTAATAGCATGATATTATCATTTTTAGATGATATTATTAAATGATATTATCATTTTTAGATGAAACGTTCTGAGCAAAAATTTGTATTAGACCTCAAGGGAAAACTGAGTATTTTATGGTAGTCTGTTACTAGTTGGACACTAAATAAACAATTGCTATTCATAACAGCATCACTGTAACAAGAAATGTTAATAATGACACATCTTCAATGTTCTTCTCCCTGTCCCATGAAGGATTTAAAGGGCCATTTTAAAATAACTTATTATAGTAGTATTTCTTCTAATTTTAATTGTGTTTTGTCATTTGAAATGCCATAAGTTTTGGAAGGATAGAAACTAAAAGCTTTCAATTATCATAATACCACCTCAGTTCATGTGAATATAGGCTGCAAATGTATATGTAATACCTGTCTTGTGGTAATTTAAATTATTTTTCACCTTTGCTGATACTCTGTGAGAATAACATATTGTTCAACATGACTTTATGGATAGAAAATGAATGTTTAAAGCAAACCTTTCACTAAATAGATACCAAAATAATGAGTCTATTTGTGGTCAGATTTACATTTTTTCTCCACCTGCTTTTTTGCTAGCTTATCACCTGTCCACAAACTCAAACACAGCAATTTCAAGAGCTCAGTATGTGGTTTCTCTGGCCCTGTTAAAATTCATCTTCCATATCTAATTAATTGCTTTTTGAAGTCCAATGCCTTTCAAATTGTCACATTTAGGTATGAATTTTACTTTTGCATTCCAGTCTAAATTTTTCAAGAGATAATTAGTTTCTTACTTAAGCTTATTATCTTTTCCTCAAAGTATATAGGACATCATTTTACCTTATTTTGTTAAGATCACATTTCTATTCGCAGACAACCATTCTCAAAAGACAAATCATATTCTTGGATACATTGTCAGATCTTGCCTATCTTTGGATCTAATAAATATCAAATATAAATCAATTGCCTAAGGTACACTTTCTTTGTAGTCCCAGTAGTACCAAAGATCTCCAAAAAGGTGTCCAACTCCCTTCCTTACCAACCAGTTCCATCCAGCGCAATGTACCCAAATCAATATGCCCCTGACTAAGCACTAATGCAATTGCATTTTTTTCTGCACAAGAACCTTACACAACTACTAAAAACAAACAAGAAATAGGCTCCAGAATGCTAGTCAAGTTATTGATTTTCCTTAATTTGCCAAATGTAAATGGACTAAATATTGTAACTATAATTCTTGCATAGTAATTGTTTTGCATGTGTTATTTTTATATGTTAAAGTTTAAACTGTTCTTTTTAACTGGACAGAAAAGGGCAGATGATGTGTGAAGTCCTCCAGTATATGTGCTGTTATATTGGCTAATTAATAAAGCTGTTTTGGCCAATGGTTTAGCAGAGTGAAGCCAGGTGGGAAATATGAACAGAAATAAAGAGAGTGGGCAGAGTTAGAGAGATGCCTAAGGAAAACAACTCCGGAATGACAGAACCTTACCAGTAGGTCACAACCTTGTTGCGATACACAGATTAAGAGAAATGGGTTAATTTAAGATACAAGAGCTAGCTGGAAAAGACACCTAAGCTATGGACCCAACAGTGTTATAATTAAGATAGTTTTGTGTGATTGTTTGGGTGTGAGCACCCAGGAAATGAATGCACAGGCTCCTTCTATAATTCATCTCTTAATCTTTTCTCGAGGAATATTCTAGGCTTTATTTACATCTTCCTGATATAGGATTTCTTTGTAGACCATTTGGTCCCTCTGTATTATTGTCTCTCAAGATACTTATAATGTCCCTCATCTTCTAATAATGAACATATTTTTATATAGATATTAGGCTTTACACACTAGATGAGTAATCTTAGCCAACATTTGCTTTTATCTTTTCTAGGGCATGTAATATTTTATTAGTAACAGGGGGGGCAACAACTACTTCATACAAATGTTTTGAGGAGCAAGTGTGTTAAAAGTTTATCTGATGTAAAATAAATGGTCAGTAAACATCTATTATCATTGTCTCCCAAATTCCTATGCACCTATGTGACACAAATTAATGCTCAATATATCTTGCCTCAAATGCTTATCTTTAAATTATAGCCATTGCCTGATGTTACTATTTTGGAAATGTTTCTGGAAGAAAAATACTTCTTGGTTTCATGTTTTTTTTCAAATAATTAGAGAAAAATAAATTAATTTATTTTTAATGTTAGTATGGAAAAATTTGATGACAATTTGGTAAACTTTATCAAACTGGAAAGAAAATTTGATCTATTAGCGTGTATTATAGAAAATATTCTCAATGAAGAGGCTAATGTACATCTGTTTTGTTTTCTGAAGTATTTTTATTAGGACCTATTTAGAGAAATATCTTCAGAATCAGTGAGACAAGATCTATCAACTATTAAAACAGCTTTGTTTCATTTTAACCATAGACATTTCTGCTATGGAATATGTCCTCCAATATATTTTTTTTCTAGAAAAGTAAGTAAACGTTACTATAACATTGTAATGCCATACCTAAATGAATGTTGCAAAGAGTCTAGCAAGAAATGGATACATAAAACAGTGTCTGAGATCAAACACAGAGTATTTTATGTGGTAGACAAATGCTCTACCCTCAGTAGTTTATTTACCAATATGCACAAATCCTAAACAGAAAATTCAAATGATGTGACTGATGTTATGCAATTCACATGTAAAATATAGATAAAAGATATGAAGAGCATATCATTATATAAAAAATAAAACCCAAATGAAAACAATAGAAAGTTGCTAATACCAAAGTACTGATGTAAAAAGACTTTTGGAAATACTGTTGCAAAAATGAATACAAATTCACACAAAGAATAGAAACTTAAAAACTGTTTGGGGGTGTTTTATTTTGTTTTGTTCTGTATTTAGTAAAATGCACAGGGTCCAGATTTCTTGATATAAAACCATTCTACATTTGATAAAAGACTATTATTCAAATTAGAGATTATAAACTACAAGTGTTCTTTAAAATAAATACTCTAAATGAATAGGTAGAAAGTATTTGCAGACTAAGATTTGGCTAACATAAAGACATGTTTAGGATTGGGACTTTTTCAAGTTTTATTAGAAGTAGCAAGTTTTTTATTGCTGAAAATAAATAAGCAGATGCTAAATAGTGATGCATTATCTCATACATTTAAAATATTCTTTGAAATAAGTATTGCCTTAAAATATAATATCTCATGATGAAATCTATTCTCTGAGTTCAAGCAAAGTATTATTAGTAGTCTATCTCGATAGACGTATAATGAAAGTCATAAATGTCATTTAAGATGATCTAATTGTTGAATTAAAAACAAAAATCAGCTTATTATAAATAAATCCAAAATTTTATCTTCTAAATAATAAAAATAAAAATTATCTTTTACACTCTCTATTTAAAAACAAATATTCAAAATGTACACATATTTTATAGTTATACCACATCTTAATTTAGTTTAGGCAACTTTTGATTTATTGATAGACTTTTGTTACAAGTGTAGATTTATTTTCTTTTAGCCAGGACAATTGATAAGATTTATTATTCATTATTAACTAGAAAGGTCTATATGGAATACCATCTCATCAAAAGTATTCAAAATGTGATTATTCAAAGATTTTATTGGGTGACATATAGATTAGTCATAAAACAGTCTCATTCACATGCATTTTAAATTTTAGATCATTTTTTTAAGAAAAATTTTCTAGGTATCCCTTTGTGTTTAAGAAATATTAAGTGGGGCTGGAGAGATGGCTCAGTGGTTAAGAGCATTGCCTGCTCTTCCAAAGGTCCTGAGTTCAATTCCCAGCAACCACATGGTGGCTCACAACCATCTGTAAAGGGGTCTGGTGCCCTCTTCTGGCCTGCAGACATACATTCAGACAGAATATTGTATACATAATAAATAAATAAATATTTAAAAAAAAAATAAAAATAAAAAGAAATATTAAGTGGGTTTTATATAGAATTTCAAGATTCTCTATCAGTTATTTATTATTTTAAACCACTTTTTACTATCTCTTTTATCTGAATATAGCATTATCTAATCAGTGATATGCTTTTCCCAAACAGACTTTTTCAGTCTTTGAAATTACCAATACCTTAGTCTGCATTTTGCATAGCAAATATGACCTGATGCTTTTATATGACAGGATGGTTATTATATACATTACAAAATTTTAAGACATCTTGCACATTGACTTATCATAATCACTTTTCACAATTAAATTGATAAAATAATCAACCTAATTATTTCAACTATTTGCAAGAAAAAAAATCAGTCACTTAATGTATATGTGATTACTATTCTATATATGAAAAACTAGTAAAACCTAATTGCTCTCTTTAATAATTCCCTAGTTCACCTGCATTGCATGGTTTCAAATTCTAATGAGAAAGACATTCTTGCTAACCAGTGAAAGTTTTCAATGCCATGTTTTCATTGTACATTATTTTGAATTATTATGCAAATTATCTGAAGAAATGGATGATATGGAAGTGTCTGTTGTTTCAAAGCTCACTTAGACCTGGGTGTGGTGATGCACATCTGCAATTTGGGTACATTGGAGGCTGATCTAGAAGAATTGGAGTTGGGATCAGTCAGACCTCCATGATTAAGCCCTGCCTCATAAAACAACAAGCAAAATGCATGAGAAAATAAACTCGTAAATAATTAAAGTTCAGTTTAATGTACTAATTCTTGCTTTTCAAAATTGAATTATGAAACATTTACTATGCTAGTTGAAGGCAATGATTGAAAATCATCTTAATTGTCAAATAAAATATTTTATTTAATTAAAGAAAATTTGTGAGCACATCAAATTTAGAATCATAATTATGTCACATTATATTAGGCAATGAACACAAGATAAGTTTTAGAATATACAGAAAATAGTACAAATGAAGTTATGACATTAGTGAAGCATATATCAATTATTATTTGCACAATTTAATCTTTTACTTACCTTTATATATTAAGAACTTTAGCATGACCGTGCAGTTACACAAAAATACATAGAAGATAGAACATAGAAAACTTTAATAAACAGATAAATGGACACAAAGAAAGAAGAGACAGAGAAACTGAGAAGGACAACACGTTGTTTTCCTTGATATTTTAATATTCTTTTAAATTGCTTAACAACTATTAATTGTGTTTTGTTGAAAAATTGAAGGATTAACGAGAATTAAAGCTCTATTGAAGCTTTGGCAATAATGGTCACTTATATCACAAGCCGACAAAGAATAAAAAAAACTGAACAAAATTAAAATAAATTACAAACTGATTCACTAGATTTTGAAAGACTTTATAATCCTTTATCATACTTTATTGATAATAAAATATCAGCTTTTTTGGTTAAATATTACTTCAGCCTGTACATATACAATCACATAACAATGCACATGTTTACACAGATAGCATTGTAAACATCTGTTAATCTTGACTATGGAATCTCAGTCATCAAAATAAAAGCACTAGATGGAAACACAAAGTGGAATTTAAACTGAAAATTAATTATCCATATGCTACGGTTTGGTTTAAAATACCTTAAGCTCAATCAACGTGTTTCTCAGGTTGCAGGCTTGAAATCATTTTTATCATTACAACAACTAAGCAGGGAATAAGGAAAAACTAGCTAATGACAACTGAAAGAGTACAGTTAATTTAAGGACAACTAACAATCTCCAACAGAGAAGAGACTAATGGCATGATATGGACAGTAATTTCAAATATTCCTGTGTATAGAGAAAAGAAAACTTACAAATATAAACAAGATTTTTGGAGAAATCTTTATCTTTGTAAGGAGAAAGAGTAAGAAATCAATAATTTGTGGGCCTATTGACTTTTTAAATTTAAATTTAAACTATGAGAAAACTTATGAAAAAGTTGAAATAAATTATGCAGTGGCTCAAAGTAGTATCATTTACTATTAGGAATGGTTTGGTAATAGGGATGGTAATTTATGTGCCAGGTACCAATTTATTTTAAATGCTTTATTGATGAAAGTATGGCTAAGTTTTGCAGTTTAATAGGAGGATTACCCAATACCTTTCTATTGATTTTTAAGTTGATAAAATAAACTTCTGGGTTACCCACTTGAGATTTGTATAAATACTGGTTGTGGAAGACATTGATAGATCAAGAATCATTGGCTAACTTCATGTTAAGTGTTCCTAAAAGTATCTCTCCTTTTCATGATTTGAGGGTTCAGTAGTATCAAATGGAACAGGAAAGATGCAACTCGAAATTATACTGAAGAATTTGATGGGGCTAGATAGATTAAATTTAGAATGACAACATTTTGGAAAACTGCATTTTCAACTTTCTACATTTTATCCACTCAGACATTCTCTTTAGGTCTTTGTGGTTTTAAAACAACATGCACCAAAGTTACCATTTAAAATAAAATTGGATATAGTCAAACTAATATACCATAGATCAATCATGATGATTTTCTGACAAACAGACGTAAGACACTATGTTGGGAATCAGAAAAAAACAAAACAGTGTTCTAAGCAAAACAACTGAGATCTAAAAATTTCTAAGAAGAGCGTCTAACTGTGAGAAATTTAGGAATACAGAGTGTCATTTATATCCTCTAATATTAGATAATATAATTATCTAATAGTTTGTTGTCCAAAGAATGACTGTTTTTCAATGCATTTACACTAACTAATTGGGAAATTTATTTTTGTTTTTATGTTATCTCAATCAGTAATCTCCAAATAGATTTAATTACAATAAATACCATGCTAATAAAACTGAAGGAAGGAGTTGTATCAAAATACACTGTTCATTATATTCAACTCCATATCAGCATTCAAAATATTTAGAATAGTTATAAGAGAATATCAAAATTTAAATATATTTTACTCTGCTGGCTCTGTAGTCAAATATAAACGTGAAATAATGTTATTTGAATAGAAACTCTATAGAGTAGTTCAATTCTTATTCCTTTCAGTTAAATTTAAATAGCATGTGTATTATATAGTTTGAAAATTAATCTGTTATTATCATTAAAGATATGAATTATGGATTGTATATAGAGCACAATATCTGCAATTTTTATCCATAATTTTCATGTACAAACATTTTCTTTTCTTTGTAGAAAATCAAATTGGTACATATTCATATAACATGGATAACTGTGCCAAATTAAGCACTTTAGTTGTTTATTTCTGTCAGAAAAGGTGCTATGTGAGAAGAGGATTGGAAACAGATTTTAGATTGGGGGAAAGATAAGTATATTCATATTACAAAACTGACAAAAGAAGTTATGTTTTAGTTAAAATTACTAAGTCTTTTAGGTCATATAAGCTGTATTGTTTATTTCACTTTGATGTTTAAGAGATACAAAGTATCAGTCTAATGTATACCCATTACTCCCCCCTCCCCACAAAACTATGTGTTAAAGAAGTCATGTGTTTTTATTTTGTGTGTGTGTGTGTGTGTGTGTGTGGTATATTCTACCTTATATAAAAAATGTGTCACATGTGTCATTGGTTATCTCAAAACTTACTATAATTATCTAAAATTCTCTGATCTGCAGAAAGATTAGATTTATATCTGCCGATGGTGACTGAATGTCAAAAAAGTAGACACACATAATTATTATACTAATAAAACAATAAATATTTAAACATATGATGTTAGATTGTCCAAATCTTATTATAATATAACAATAAATACGTAGAAACTTCTAGATAAATTTTGGTTGTGAGTTCCATGGCCCATAATGGAATTTAAAGAATATTCCATAAATATATTCTATGGCATATATGTCTTAGTGAATAACTGAAGAAAGAGGGGAAAAAACTCGACTTTTAAAAATTGTTTGTCATCTATTTCAGGGCTAATATGTAAATTGTCCAGTACTTTCAAGAATAAAATATTTTAGATATGTAGCGGTCATATTGCATATTTTTGTAGTATTTTTCAATAAAATTAAATAAATGCCTATGTTCATAAAAAGAGCTTTATAGATTATAGTTAAAACTGTTAAAAACATTGAAATGTGGGAAATATATCTTGAGCCTATTTAATTACTGAATCTCAAGCACAGACTTCCTCAACGAATCAGTTTGGAATACTAATTAATCATTGAGTTCCTATCTTCATGACTCTCAACGACAAAAATCTCTCAACTATTTCCAAATACCTCTAACTAGGTAGTTCTGGAGGTGGGCTCTCCTAGGCCAGTTCCATTAAAATCACCCCGAAACTTGTTAGTACTCTAAATTTTCAGGCTTCTCTCTACTTTCATTGAACAAGTGTCTCTTGGTGTGAAACTTTTGTAATCTATGTTTTATAATCGCCCAAATTCATACAAACGTTGGAGAGTTCTCTCTTGATTAAAAACTTCTTCATATTCCCATAAATACTCCAGTATTAAAAGTCCTCATCCAGACTATCGTGATGCTTTCCTATCTGGTTTCCCTAATTCTAGACACTTTTCAGTTTTGTTCTCCTCACATACCAGGGCTCTTCTATTCTTTCAGCAATGTGTGAGAGAGAATGATTACAAAGTCCTCATTGCATGCTAAATTAAGCACAAGCTATTAGTCTTATTGTCATGACTTCTTCGTACTTTGTCTAATCAACCTGTTCAGTTTTATCATCCACAATTAAGGTTCGTGCCCCATACTCTCTATCTTATAAGGAATCTTAATTTACTCTCTGGAGGGAAAAAATTTTGACTTACCCAAAATTCTTATCTCCTCAAAGGTTTTGGAATGACTGCTAAATTCACTTACCATAAAAATGACTCTCAAACCGTTATTCATGAATGTATCCTGAATGTAATTGAATGTTACATAAATCTATCACATCTGAACTAACTATAGTGTCGCCACAGGACAAAACATTTTGTTCTGGGAGTGGTATATGGCTGATGAGAATTCATCTAGACAGCTCCTTTATTCTCAATTCTATCTTCACAAGTTCCTTAAGTCCCACCAACAACAATTTCCTCAAATGCTAATTCCCCTTCCTTCAGATCCGGCTTCTAAGAGAATGAAGAGAAATAGTGATTTTCTAAAAAGTAGCATTAAAAGATAACTTCCTTTTGTCTTTCAAATCTCTTTCCTATCCATCTGTTTCAGGGCACATTCTGTTCCTAATAGCATCCCCTTGACAACCACCTTGTCATTCAACTCAGATACTCTAAAGCAAAGAAAGTTAAGCAACGGTATCACTGCCCATTTCAAATTTGCCAGGGATTCTTAAAGGATCCATGATTTAATTTTATAAGTATGGTCTACTCCATTAAAACTATCATGTCCTTACACTAATCTCAATGATTAAGGAATAGTACAGGTTCTCAACATCCTGGATATTTGGTCAATTTAAATAAACAGAAAGAGGTAGCATTTTAGGTATTTTAAGTGTTGTATTAGGTGAGGTAAAACTTTCTAGTATTTTAAGTTTAATTGACTACCCTTTAGACTAGTTTTTGCCAAAAAAAAAATTTGCAAAAACATGTCATCTAGCAGAAACCAGGAAGAAAAATAAATCGTTCTTTTTTTCTTTTGCTTATCAGTTATTATCTTAGTTCTCAAAATATAAGAACTAAGCAGTGACTCAATATAATCTTAAAAATAACAGCTATTGATATGCTTTCCTTTTCAGCATTTCAAACTTTTAAAACAATTTTTCTAAATATATTATTCTTACATCATTTATCCACATGATGATACTGAAGTTAAAGGGAGACTGGCATCATTATTGTAATTTGAATATTTCAGGGACATCCTGAGATTTCAATGGGAATATGCCAAATTATATAATTCATATATATTTACCTTTTTACCAAAACAATTGAGGAGTTTCAGTTTAAGAATACTCCTCATGCTGCTCTGTCCGGATCCACTATCAACCGAAAATCCAAAGGCTCACTGTTTTGACTTTTAGAATTTCTTATGATAGACAGTTTGTGTCAGAAATATAGAAGTATGCCTTTCACTAGTAATGACTCAAAAGAGCATAGTCGAGTAAACAGTGACTTCTCATGATAATCTTTGCGACTGCTAAATGGCTAGTCTAAAATTAATCCTCATATTGAGTTACTAATATACTTCAATACCGAGTGGCTTACATATTTCATTCATCATCAAATATTTTGTTTCAAGTTACACTTGTTTATGAGAAAATCTACTTAGAAAAGCAGCCATAATCTTAAACATGCAAGTAATTCGGTTTTGACATCCAAGATCATACTGACACTATCAGACTCCTATTCTTTAAGCAAAATCATACCTAAGTCATCAAGTATCTTAAAGATGCAATTTATCAAGGCAAAAATACAGACGTGTCCAACACAAAAGTTATAGGTTTTGGGGCTGATCTAATGTGAAAATTTTAACAACATAGTCTACAGCTGTAATTTATACTATTTGAGATCAATCATAGAAAGAAAAAAAAATTAAAGTGTATAATCCCACCCTATCTAGCAACTCCACTATTTTATAATTTATATATTTAATTTTGAATGGTTATTTTTGAAGCTGAGAGTAATTTTCCTTTTTGCAGAGAGACAAAATTGTGCAGGACTACACATGAGCTAGAAGTAAAATGAGACCCTGAACACTTATGTACATAATATTACAGTCTATATCTTTAAACTTGTGTTCATTTTCTTATATATCAAATTTCCAGAAATTTTATCTGATGAGATGAGTTTATGATTATTTTTAAAAAGACAAATGCAAATCTATTTTTTATTTTTCTTTTGCAACCAAAGAACACACTGCTGTTCCAAGAATCTTCGTGGATATTTGAACTTGGTTATATTTCAGAATGGTAACAGCAATTTAAATCTCATTGTGCTAAAAGTCTATCATTTTGAAGTCTATGTTTTCTATAAAGATCTTTTTCAATTTAATATTTACCATGAAATATATCTTTGTTATGTGTTATTCTACATTGTGGAGTTTTTTACGCAAATAAATAAACCGTTATTGAAAAATAACGGTAAATGTAACTACCTTATACAAAAACTTAGACATAGATATTGTCTATATCCAGACTCTTGGCAATGTTAACATTGCTTCCTCGTAGAATTACCTCAATGGTGTTTGAAATTTTCCTTGAACAAGTTTTAGTGTTTAGCAGATTTTTATGATTCCAATTTGTTTGATTTTGTGTTTATAAGGTGATATTTTTAAGCAAATTTTTACACCCTTGCATCTGCACAATTCCCAGCAAAATGGAGGCTCAATATCATTTCTTGGCACCATAAACAGACAAATAATCAGACATTTTATCTTTGTGGTTTGAGTTTTATCATGATAAACTTAATTATCTCTCCAGAACAGTATCAATTTTTATATATAGTATTTTTTGTAATTAAGGGAAAACAAGGATACTCTATGAAATAAAAAAACTCATTGCTTTGTCAATATGTATGTCAAACTATTGATTTGAAATAACTTAAGCTCTATTTGGAAGGAAGAATAAAATATGAAATTTGGATGTCCTGCTTTATCCATGTTTTGTAAATTACTTCTCACAAATTCAGGCAAAATATAGAAAAAATTTCATTGAAATCTTGGTTAAGAAGCTCACTTATATATAGGTATTAAGTGTATCATGGAGGATGAGCTCTTCGTTTTTTCAATGTAGTTTCTGGGAGTCACAATCTCATTGCATAATTTACCTAAAAGTACATCCATACATTCTTTTGAATATCTTATAACTTAGGAGTTTATTAAAATTGTATATTCTTGATGCGGACAACAGAAAACTGAGTAACCCGTTAACACAATAGGATTGAAATATTAGTTATTTTGTTACTTTTGATGACTACACCATGGATATAAACAGAAGTAATGACAACTGCTATTTAAGTAGCAGAGTTCAATCTTTAAAAAGTATACAAACAAAAGAAAATTTAAGAGCCTGTTTGATATTTTCCAAATTGTGCACTGTATATTTTGGGTAAATGGTTTTTGATGATAATTGATGATACAAATTATTTATAATTTCTGATGCTACATTTTATATATTTTGAATCATGCTTAAATATGTACATATATATATATTCTGACATTGCAGTGCCTTAGAAAATTTAGCAATTATAATATATATAGTCGATGACCATATTGATGAAAATAGTTTTTTAACACTTTCTCCAATCTTTCCACAAAACAAATAAATAGGCAAATCATCAATCAATACTTCATCTCTGCAGGTTTAGATTTACTATGATGATAAAGTATAATTGTCCTTTCGGAACCCTAACATAATATCAATACTATATCTAGTCAGTCATTGTTAGTAACTAAGAGAAATAAGGAAAGCCTTGAATTGTTTAATCATTATATATTTTTTTGGTTAAATTTATTCCATGACTTTACTATATTTATAAATATGTGCTTCTTTCATACATATTTTATATTTGCATGTGTTCCATATTATATTGAAAAATGTATCAGATTACATTGGATACATTTTCAGATAAATCCTTGCATTTCAAATCTTCACCAAAACATTAAAATGCTATAATCCAGTATATACATATTTTGGCAAACTACTTCAAAGGTTTTTATATCCATTACATGTTATATAAATATGAAAATTATCATGCAAAAGTACCATACTCTCCAGTTCTTCATTAAATAGAATAAGGATAACTAGGCATACAAAACTACAGAAATATTGAATTTAAGTTTCACATTCAGTTGTTTTCATGGCTTGAGCGTTTCATCATAACCAAAAGGATTTTTGTCACAGTGCTTGCAATTTGCTTGAGAAAATTATATATACAAATGTGCATAACAAGTAAAGAAGTACAAATAACCTAGATCATGCAGAGGTACAAGGCCTCATGGTGGATATGTGATATGCATTCCACATGAGCAATATTATACTTAGGAAAATATTTCAGTAGTGCTCAGTTTAGATAGATGTCTTTTGTGCTTTTTATTTTTTGGCCTGCTGCATGCTCTGTTACTTTGTTGTAGGTGATCCCTGAAAGTACAAATGAAAACCATTGCAGGGTGCAGTTCTAGCATAGCTGTGGCAGGAAAAAGTGTGACAGAAAGAAAGATATAGAGAAAGGAAGAGAGATTTGACTCCATGATAGTCAGCGGTAAATTTTCCTTAAGCATATTTTGGCCTTCTTACTCCTTTTGAAAACCTTGTTGTGGGGATTTCTTGATCCCTTCAGTGTATTGCGCAACCTTCTCAAGAGATCATTTAGCACAAGTTTCCACCTTGAAGTAGATCTTCCTACCTTTCCAGTCTTAATTCTGTGAGAAATGGCTGCAAACCGACGGTTGAGCTCAGAGATTTGCGGCTCTACTACTTTCCTGCAGTGGTCACCTCGGTTTGCCATCAAGTTTGCTGCTTGGTCACGTGTGGAGTCCACCTTTGGACGGATGTCATTCATTTCGGCCTTTAAACGCTATATTCCATGAGTAAGAAACAGGGCTTTAAGTTAGTAATCAAAACTAGAACAGACACAGAGGAAGAGAGAGAGAACGAGAAAGAGATGGAGGGTGGGGCAGAGGAAAACGTGGAGAAGACACCACAAGGAAAAAGTGTGCATATATGCAGAAGACCAGAGTGGGAAGAATAAAACGAATTTCAATAAGAGTGAAGTGGAATGAAACTGTGTGTGAGCTTAAAATTACTAGGACAGTATTTTGAAGTTTCATATATGTCTCTTTAATCTGTCTACCTCCTCTAAGGAAAGACAAGGAAAAATGTCCTGGCTTCTAGTTATTGTCTGAGAACAAGTGTGTTATTATGCATTTAGTTTTATTTCCTTTTATCCTTACTGGAATTAATAGTTATGGCACCAGTGAATTATGTGCTCCAGAGGGAAAATACTGGAAGCACAATTTTACATTCTTCTCTGATGCACCTCAGATCTTCTTTATTTTATTCAATATCAAGGAAAAGATTGATTCCCTAGTACATAAATGTTCTGCATTGCTTATAAAAGGAGATGGGATGCACATAAACCAACAGCCAAAAGCCCATATGTCGAATATCCAGTTTGGATAATATTAAAATATTTGTATGAATTTTACATTTACATGATATCCTTGATTATAATCAATTACCAATTAAAAGTATAGAGTATAACACAAATCCATTCAAAGACATAATCCATATAGTGAGGTTAATATTCATGAGATATCCTAGAATGTCTGTAGTATTTTAATAGAAAAGGAAATTAATTGACACAAACACAAAAAAATAAGAGCTGATTATGGTGGAGTTCAGCTAAGAACTCCACACTCTTGAAAGACTGACAAGAAGTTTGCAAATGAAAAGATAATGTATGTTACATAATGCATTCACATGACTAGCTTATGTAATTTAAGAAGATCCTGTTTCAAAAACTAGTAATTGAACTAAAGGAAAGACAGAAATGACAATAATAGCTGAATTTTGAAGCAGTAATAATTATCATGTATTGTTTAAAATTTCAACCAAAAATATACTGAATTATTAATTTAAATGAGATCTGACTCTTTTAATTTGATTGAAAAATAAATAAAATAACATCAAATAGAGATAAAGTAGCAAGAAGATATAGTTCCAATTTATATATTTTGTTATAGAAATCATGTTTTAAAGCAAAGTTTAATTTGATCTTGTAACATAAAACATAGTATGCCTGAATAATAAATTTAAAAATGAGATAACCTATTTCAAAATGTTACTTTTCTTTACATATGCATGATATTAAAAATTTGGTTTATATAAGCTGATGATAATGGACAATATCATGTCCAATATTCCTTATCCAAAATGCTTTAAAAATTTCTTTATGCTTTTTTCTAAAATATATGCATATCCACAATGTGGTATCTTAATGATTGGTCCAAGAACAAACAAAAATTAATTTATACTTCATAAATAAGTATCCATTTATCTAAAAGTTAATTTTATGTAATATTTTAAAATAATTTTGTAAATGAAACAATGTTGAAAGTTATATTCTATTGTGAAAGGATAGAAATATTTTTTAAAAAGCTCAGAGTCTGGAACACTCTGAACTTGGTGTTTTTTAGACCAGAGATACTGAATCTACTCTAAGATTGGAATTTGTTACTAGCAGATAAAAAATGAGTATTTATTGTGGGCTGTATGAATGGACACAAGAATACTGACATTATAATAAAAATGAATTTAAATATGACAGAAAAATAAATCCTCATAATTCTTTGTGATCTGAGATTGAGTATAGAGAGGTCAGACATGAACTTGAAAAACTATCTAAATTTTAGAACTCTACAATGTCAGTTATTCCAATAAAAAAAGGAAAATAAAAAGGAATGGAGGGAGCAAAATAGGAAAGAATGGTGAATGATCAAAAGAAGGAAGTGACACAGAAAGAAAAGAAATAGAGATGGCTAGATTTATAAAAAAAAAAGTCTAGTCTTTGGTATTTTGTGTTTGAACATGATTGTTATAACTTGTGCAGCTTGAAAACGACTTCTCATAATATTATCTTTACTACCTTAAGAATGTCTTCCTTTTGTTGTGGTTTCTTCTTTTCAGATTCATCCAAAAGCTCATCTGTGCGAATGATCCACTTTGTGATGTGTTGGACATTCTGATCAAAGGTTTCCATGTGTTTCTGGTATTCCTGAATTGTACAGAAACATGCCATTTTATTGGTTAGACAAAATTTTTAGAACATTTGTTCTAATTTGTAGAAAGAAAAGAATGCAGTATTTAAATTGCCTTAAAGTCACATATCAAAAACAGAAATTAGTATTAAGTATTGTAAAATATCTTAGAATTGTGGTGTGATATATCAGTATATATAAATTGTAGTTGAATTTTAAAACAGAGACATCGTTCCAGAATTCTTATTTCCTTATTTTTATTTTGCTTTGTTTGTTTCCTTGTTGACAAAGAGGAGTGGAAAAGCTTCTGCCACTTTTCTTACCAACAAAAGGTTTAGCCATTCTTCTGCTCTAGAGGTGACAGCTATCCAGTTACTATTTAGAAGACTCAGTTTATCTTCCACCAAGGTTTCCTTCTTGCCCAACACCGCTTTCAATGCCTCTCCTATTTCTGTGACACTCTTCAAGTGAGCCTTCTGCTTCTCAATCTCTTTCTGAGTAGCCTGTAGGAAAAATTAACATTAAGCTTCGAGTAAAGCACCATGTGTAGCATTAAGACTTCAACTTGTGAAAGGATTGTGAGTTTGGTTCCTATGCAAAGATTTGTAAGGCCATAAATCTACAAACATGTGTTTATGAATGATGAAATCCTTCCATATTTTTTATTGTAGTTTCATTACTGGGTATACAGGATGTTTATTATTAAACAACTGTGATTGATTTATTAATCAAATTCTATATATATTTAAAAACTAAGTCTTCAGATTTTTAATTTAATATGTATGTATTTAATATTGTATGTTCACTAATTTAATCATGCATTAGCTAATGACAGATAATTTAAGACTCATTTAAAAATAAATACTGGTTTTTAGAAAACTAAACAACTATGGTTCTAATATTTTACTATAGCAGTATTATCAGCCTTTTGGAGATATAAAGATTTTTGACACCTCATTAAACTTAATGACCCTTCTCATAATGTGTTCTAAAGTATAAAATAAAAATACACAAAACTGGAAAAGAGGAAAAGTCATTTTCAAAAGAAGCCAATGTTTTAATAACCAAAATCAATGTTAAAACAAAACAAAATCACTGAGGAATAGCAATAATAAATCAGGATAAATTCACAAGTAGAATCAAATAAAATTAAGTATAAAGAAGTATAGAAGTGTTCTATGCAAGGAAGCTATCTCTATCAGACAGCAGATTTTTCATTCCTAGGTGTTCTCAAAAAGTCTTTTCTGACTATGTAATACATCACAATTCCTTACAGTGATCTTCTCTCCATACTTTCAGATCCTAGTCAACTCCTGATCCTTGAGCTCTGTTTTTGTTAAGTCTCAAAGTCATCCAGACAAATGATTAACTGTGGTGCCTATTCAAATAATCAGATCAGACACTGGTCACTACACTCTCAGCTAGTATCAATTACACACTTCCCACGCCTACTCTCCACCCTAAACTTCCCCAGCCCCTAAGGTTGATTTTCTTTTCCCAAACTTCTCTTTCCTATATAACTTCAAACATTTTGGCTACATGGTCTCTTGTTTTTGGTCCTCACTTGGTTCTCTTTGCCCTTTTGGTCTTCTTTTGCTCCTCCTCTCTTCTCTTCTTCTCTTGCTGCCCCCCCCTCTTTTTTCCTATTATAACGCAGTCTGTTCTGTTGGCCATTTTCAGCCTGGACTTTTCCAAATGCCTCTGGATGTGGTCTCCCTCATATTTAAAATAAAATCCTCCTCAACCATACCTAGAAGCAGTCATGTCTTGTTTCCAATCATTTTTATTTTTGGATATGTGCTTTGGACATCAAATCAACAGAAAGAATAAACATGCTAAAAACAACTATTGAAAAAATAATTATCAATGAATATTCATTTTATCATATGGATTTTTATGTTTGTATTTCGGTTCTCATTTTAATATTAAAATACCAGTACTGAGGTAACTTGTGCCAAAGAATTTATCTGTTTGACACAAACTATTACTTATTTGTTGTACATGAGTGAGACTAGCATTTCATAAAATCAATTGTAACATATCAATCATGAGTGTTTATTGTATTCCTCTTAGAATCCAGACATTACTGAAGAATTGCCACAGATAATACTATTAAATGCCTTTTGGAATATGAAAATACCAGGTTTGGGAAGACATAGTTCATTTAGAAATGAATAGACATGGACTAGATTTCAACTCTAAAAAAAGAACTTCTGTAAACTAGTGGACAATATATATATATATATATATATATATATATATATATATATATATATATATATTCTTTACAAATATAGAAGGTGACCATGGTTCTAGGTATGAAAGATAAAAATGATATAGAAGAAAATATCATTCCTGCTTTTATAATAAATTATGCTTAGGGTTTTGTTTGTTTGATTTTCCCTCAAGTTTCAATGTATAAGCTCCTTACATTGATATTAAGGTGAGGAAAAAGTAAGATTATATTCACAATGTTATATTTTGACCTAGATGACAATTGTATATACTTTTGGAAACATAAGAATACCGAAATTAGAACTACTTAGGTGACAGCAAGGAGTCTTATGATGCAACAGAACATGATTAGCATGAGTAGAATTCTACTGAAACAATAATTTCTGCAAATGTTAACTTTTTGAGTACAATATATGAGTAGGCAAGTGCATAAATATTAAGAACTAAGTTTTATAATTTCTAGTAAACAGATGTACTATGACCTGGCTACTAAATAAAGGCTGCTATGCTTTCATTATCATGGCAGATTAGGTAAAACAGATTAATTTCTTCTTATAAAAAATTTACATTGTAATTCCTTTAGTCACCTGTAAGTCTGCACTTCCGGGTTCTGAAGCCAGCGCATATACCCCCTGTGCACATGTGTGGGTCACCCCCCCCCCCCAGCTGCATCACCAGCGTCTGACGCAGAAGCCCCCATATGCAGGTGCAGGGCATAGCATTGGCCCTCATCAGCATCTGACATGGGCATATCTTTCCCCCTTGTGCGCTTATGCTGGGGAGCCTTTAAAAGCTAAATGTGCCATTCCCACGCTCTCTCTTCTCCCCTTTCTATCCACAGTGTTTTGACCAAGCTCGTGCACATAATCTTCTTAATAATCTTGTACACATAGGTTCGTTTGTGTCTCATGTTCTCTCCTCATTTCCGCCGGACATTTTTATAGATTGTAGTCATAGACAATGTGAGAAATGTATTCAGATCAATTCCTCATAGGTAGTTTTGGAGGAAGGTGATTTTAGAAATGATGACGTGCGTACACTGTAGTGAATACACTAAATCATGAATTCACATTTTGATGGGGAAACCTACTCTGTTGATTTCTGTTGATGTTCTTATTTTTAACTTTACACTTATAAAAGGTATTACAATAATTATCTTATTTTACATAAACAAACATGTAGTCACTATTCTCCAGGAACACAAGACAGGCCTCATTTGGGCTTGAAAACATCCTACTATCTCAACTATGTATTCTTCCAAGTTTTCAATGCCTCTGAAAATTTCCCATGATAATTATTCTAATGATAGCTTCTATGTATAATGGCACAGTACACTCATTCAATCCTTTTAAAACAATTTCTTAATGGCAGTCTGCTTATAGTTTATATCTCTAGCTAACCACACTTTTATCTGCATATCTACTTTACAGGCATTTATTACATTATCATCCCCTTTACTAGGATACTACCATAATTTTATTTTAGTTATTATTTGTCTTATGCATTAAAATGTATATGAGAGACTAACTAAAACAATATGCTTATGAAAGACATCTTAAAATGTTTGGCCATACAAGTTTATGTGTAACCACCCTAGCATTTCTAATCATGAAAAACTGGGGGTGCAGGAGAATTGTCTGCATTTTGTCAACCATGTTATAAATAAACGCTGACTGTCCAGGCAGGAAATATAGGCGGAAAAACCAGACAGAAAGTAGAAATGATGTAATGAGAACAGGAGAATTCTGGAAAGGAGGAAGCTGATTCTTCCCACTCCTGCACAGACCACCCCTGAAGCAGCAGGATGTGATCTGCCCCACTGAAAAAAGGTATTGAGACACATGGCTAATATAGATCAGAAAAAATGGGTTAATCAAGATGTGAGAGTTAGCCAGTGAGAGGCTAGAGCTAATGGGCCAATCAGCTTTATAATTTATAGAGACCTATGTGTGATTTTGTTAGAGACTAAACAGCTGGGGGACCGGACAGGACAAAAACCCCCAAAACAAGCAGGCCTGGCCTTCATGTTACAGAATGGCGCCTACATGGATAACTACATCCACAAAAAGCCTAAAAAAGCTTAAAAAAGACTAGAATAAAGCATTTCAGTTTTCAGCTGTAGCAGAAAAAAAGCTGGGCTGTTTAAAAAAAAAACTGGCTTTCTGGGCCATCCTGCCAGGGAAAACTGTCTTTCAAGCAAGTGGTCCAGACTATAGAGCTATGGACAGAACGTTGCAGCTTGCTACCTGGCAAGGACCTTAAAACGCCATAGAGTTGTGGCTAAATCTTCTCCATATTCCTTAACAAATTAAAGACCCATGTGATCAAAATATATATATATATATATATATATATATATATATACAGTAAAGAGAAATATAACTGGTTTAGAGTATGTTAAAAATATTTACAGGCTAAAGATTAAAGTTCTCAAAATAAATAAATAAATAATGAGAGTAGCCTGGGAGGCACAGACAGATGGATCTCTGTGAGTTCAAGGATAGCCTGGTTTACAAAGGGAGTTCCAGGACAAAGATACACAGAAAACCTATCTCAAAAAGCCAAAAGTTAAAAGTAAAACTAAAAGAAATAGAGGTTAAGGCCGGGCGATGGTGGCGCACGCCTTTAATCCCAGCACTCGGGAGGCAGAGGCAGGTGGATCTCTGTGAGTTTGAGACCAGCCTGGTCTACAGAGCTAGTTCCAGGACAGGCTCCAAAGTCACAGAGAAACCCTGTCTCGAAAAACCAAACAAAAAAAAATAGAGGCTATAATAAAGCTACATAAAGATGAAAAATACAGAAAAAAATCTTGATGCTGTATGCTATTATGCTCTCTTTAAATTGTTTAAATGCTGAGGAAGGAAAAACAGCTGCTAAAAGATATTTGCTTATAAATGCTGCAGAATTAATCCAAGATGGGTATTTTAAAAATACCTTAATTTCAAAATTGAAGTTAAAAGTTATGTTACTTTGGAGAAGAGATTTTTCTTTTGTTTCTACAAAAAAATGAGAGGCTGTGGATTTATTCAGAGTTAAGAAAAATCAGCTTTGATCAAGGAAGACCACCTGGGAAATCTCCGACAGAAATAGATGGCCCAGATGTCTGAGTTCTTCATCCAAATCAGGTTCAAGACTGCTGCCTGAGGTGATTAATACCCATAGGATCCTTCAGTCAGGACTTGATCATAATTCTAAATTTTCTTTATGTCCCCATGAGATTATCAGTGCCCCCAACCAGCTGGAAGTAGCCTAAAATACTATACCCACATTCCACAAAAATGGACTATGGATATTTTCCTTTATTTTTTTTATTTAAAAGAGAAGGATATGGTGCAGGAGAATTGTCTGTATTCTGTCAATCATGTTATAAATAAACGCTGATTGGCCAGGCAGGAAATATAGACAGGAAAAGCAGACAGAAAGTAGAAATGATGTAATGAGAACAGGAGAATTCTGGGAAGGAGGAAGTTGATTCCTCCCACTCCTGCACAGGCCACACTGAAGCAGCAGGATATGATCTGCCCCACTGAAAAAAGGTACTGAGACACATGGCTAACATAGATCAGAAAAATGGCTTAATCAAGATGTGAGAGTTAGCCAGTGAGAGGCTAGAGCTAATGGGCCAAACAGCTTTATAACTTAAAGAGACCTATGTGTGATTTTGTTAGGGACTAAACAGCTGGAGGACCGGACAGGACAAAAGCTCCCAAAACAAGCAGGCCTGGGCCTTCATGTTGCAGGGGAGTCGAAACAAAATTAAAAGATGAAAATTTATCATGTTGAGATTTTTAAACTTTTTTTTAATTTTATTTTAATTTATTTATTTATTAAGGATTTCTGCCTCCTCCCCGCAACCGCCTCCCATTTCCCTCCCCCTCCCCCATCAAGTCACCCTCCCTCATCTGCTCGAAGAGCAATCAGGGTTCCCTGACCTGTGGGAAGCCCAAGGACCGCCCACCTCTATCCAGGTCTCCTAAGGTGAGATTTTTAAACTTTAAATGACAATCTATATTTACCTTTAAATTGATAGTATATGTATGCTGTGTTTCTCAAGAGTGTGTAATACAGTCTAACATGCTTTACACCTAGTGGAATTTTAAATTAATTAATTTATTGAGACCTTAAAATTATCATGGCTTAAAGTTGTAGGACATATTTTATTCTTAGACTATGCAACAATATGTTATAAGTTTAAGAATAATATAAAGCATTAAAATTTGGATTTTATAGCAATGGATATTGAATTTTTTATTAATAATGTATCATGTAGTAAAGATTTTCATGAAAGCAGAATGTGCAGAACAGAAATTATAGCCATAACTATAATGACAGTGAATAGTGACTTCAATGGCATTTAACAGATGTTCTATTTTCTAAGTAACAGCTGTTTGATGCATTCATTGTACCAAGTTAATGATCTGCTAGTGATATTTCACTTCACAGATAAATTACTATGCTCTCTTTTAAAACAGATATGTAATTTTTCATGAGAATGATAGTGTAACAGACTTTAGAAATAAGAAATGGTTCTCATACTTTTGTAGTTAAGAGGGTGATGAGATGAGGCAATTATTCCCACAAACTAGGAAGAGAAATTAGATTTCTTTAAACAGTATAAGATTAAAAAAAACACAGAACAAAACTAACAGATATGGATATATATCCCATCAGACTGTTGAAATGAATGGATCTTATATTAATGATATTTTCCAGTGATGCACAACTGTGCAGAATACTATGGTGCTAACTACCTTTGGGCCGACCAATTAAACACAAGACTCCAAGTCCACTCATTTGTTTATTTTGCAGCTTTCCCAGGTAGTTTCTACGTGTTGCTAAGAAACTTCTGTCAGACAGAAAGACATTTTGAGATGAGGTTGTATGAGGTAATAGTAATCATTATATTTTATCACTGAAGTGGCAAGAGAAAAGGTAATTTAGGAAACTAATAACTGTCCTTTATGTTGAGCTTTGTAAATACTTAGCCGTTAAATAAAAGTGAAAAGTAAAACATGTTATTTCGTAGGTGATTATTTAAATATTGTCAGGTCCAGAGGTAACTCCATTTCTCCAAATTCTTGTGGTGGTTAGACAAAAGCCAATATTCTTTAGGAACTTGCTAAGTAGGTTCCTCTATACAAAAAGTAGCCATTTCCCTTATCACTGGCAGAGGAGATAAATAGCTATCAATGGTGGCTATTAGCATACCAAACAGCACGCTGGCTAAGTCTCCCTCAGTATCACAAGTACCTGTTACACATCAGAGTCCCTGCTGGCATCCTGGCTCTTCTTCCCTCCTCTCACCATCTACTATGAATTTAGCTCAGGAGCTTCCATCCCCCAGTTACTACTCCTTATCCTTGATAAACCTGCTATTCTTGTTCCACTTCCTTTTTTCTCTTCCTCTTTTTTGCCTCTCTGTTTTGCCCAAACTTAGTCTTATTTTGCTGTACCCACTTTGTTTTTCTCTTGGTCTCTCTCCCTCTTTCTAGCTCTCAGGACCAGTCTGCTGGCCGTGTTCTATCTTGTACTTTATCTCTCTCCTCTGGACTTGTCTAGATGCTTTTGGCTATTTTCTACCTCCTAGCTATAGTGCCGTTAGTATCAATTTATACTGATCAGTTATTTTACATTTTTTAATATGCTGAATAGAATTCAATGTTTCTCTTATTGATTCTGTTAGACAACTCCTATAAAACAATGCGATGTTTATTACAAAGAAACCAATGGATATAAAATAGCATAGGGCAAGAACATTTTAGGGAACCATGTCTAACTGAGGTTTTAGACGGCACTGTGAGTTTAGAGAGCTTATTTAATTAATTTGGAATTTTCAATGATGACACTAAATTAAAATAAATAAAATCTGTTAGTGGTTAAACCAGAAACATATAAATAAATAAACTTAGAGCTGCTACTAAAAATGATGATTGTTAAGTAAATATCTATGTATTCACATAAATATTTACTTTTATGTATCATAGGTAAAATGCTAGGCAAATTTGTTCATTAATGAGATACTTAGAATTGATTTTCTTGTTTACAACTAATCACATTTATTTTTAAAGCATTAAAAATACTATTTGATGATTGAGCAAATTGTTGTTTACTTGTAATCCCAGCATTTGGGAGGCTAAAGCAGAAGGATCATGTGTTTAAAGTTACATCATATAGAAGGCCATGTTGACTATAGAAGTGTCAATAAAAAAAGTAAATAAAAGACATAACTGCTTCCAAGGGATTGAGGTTTTTTATTATAGACAAAAGAAAAACAAGCAGAGGTAGAGACATCTGGGAAGCTCACAGTAAACATGCTTGGCAAATTGGACCAGGCCATGTGAAAAGTGGCAGGAGGAGAGAGGAGAGAGTCAGAATAAAAAGAGGTCAGGAGGCCAAGAAACCAAAAGGGTCAAAAAGTCAAAAGGGTCACAGGGACAATGTAGTAAAAATGTGTTGAATAGGAACAGAGGAGTTGGTAGGAGATGAAGACTCAGTCTGTGGTCATAACTCCAGAATGCTCAAACCTCCTATAATTTAAAGAAATTACCAAAAGCCATTGTGATGTGGAATTTTAATGCTTTTCGTTTTGGTTTGATTTCTGTTTGTTTGTGAAGTTAATGGAAATATACCTCTTCAGAAAATTGTGAAAAAATTCTTATGAGGATTCCAAAGTAAAGCATATTTGATGTAAGTTTAAATTGTCTCCTAACTTGCTTATAAAAGACAACTAGCTGAGTTTCCAAATCTTTCCATGTCTAGATCTTGTTCTTTATGCATCATTACAGAAATCTTCTACATTGCAGGCAGGTCTTTTCCCTTGTCAGATTCTGTTTTATATTCCCCATAAGTCACATGATAATGTTCCAAATGCCATGCCTCAGAATTGGCTTTATAGCAATAGAACATTTACAGAGGTAACTATTACAATAATATCAGAGTGATAATGAATCTATGTGACTAGTGTCATCATAAGAAGATTAATTTGGCATTCAGATATGCCCATAGATGTGACTAATGTGAAGAATAAAAACAGTTAGTTTGGACAGAATCAACTAAACTGCCACTTTTCTGAATAGAAACAGAGGATGAGAAGGAGGGGGTGAGGGAACAGATGGGATGAGAGGAAGGAGGGGAAACTGGTCAGTATATAAAATAAATACATTTAAAAAAACTGCACCCTGATATATATGTTTGGGTTGGGTTGGGTTGTTTTAAGGAGACTTATACTAGAAGATGCTAATCACTGATAATTTTTTATAGGTTTACAGGTTAGGTGGAACTTTTTTTCTCATTCTTTAGTTACTGCGGCAAAAGGTCAGTAAGATATTGCATTAGCCAAGATAATTATCTTTGAAAATGCTTTATCTATGTATCCATTTTAGTGCAAGGTCATTTAACCATGGTACAGCGTTGCTCATCTAAAGTCCATATTTTGTTACCAACTCTGGTAAATAGATAAGGCTACATTAGCTCTGACAAATGAAATAAGAGCAGGAATAAAGCATGGAGCTCTTACCATTCATCACTGAGAGAGAACTACTGTTCTCCACTTCATTATCTTCCTTGTGGGTGAAATTTAAAACGCGGCAGTAGTGAACAAGTTTTATGAAAAGAGCAGAAATAACCAAAGATTTTAAAAAATATAACCAAAGGACTCTGAATGATTTCTTATGCCAAAGACACTTCCTTTACCCTGAACTGGTAAACTTATTTTCGATAACATCTCATCTTTATTTTCTCTGAAACATTGTACCTTGCCTGAATTTTTAGAATAGCCTAGATTGTAACTAAGCATATAATTGGTGATTTAATCTAAGCAAACACATATAAAACCATTATATGGTAGACTGGTAAGGGATAAATGAAGCTAGTTCAATTTTAGTCTATATTATCTATTTTTTCCTTATCATAATAATCTCATATAATATATGATTTTGAAACAACAGCTGTAACTTGAAAGAATTATTCTAAGTAGAGAGAAAAGAAATGTAATCCACCACTATTTATATGAAAATTTTATCATTACAAATCATGTAAATTGTCACAAAGAGAAATGATTTAAAGTGTGGCATCATATCATAAGTTTTTGCATAATGCACTTTTTTCAGATTTGAAGTGTAATGTTTACCCTTACTAAACTAAATATAAGTGCAAATATCGTCAATAGCTAATTAACTGAAATACTTACTAATTTGAAGAAATGAGAGTGAGCATGTTTCTTAAATGGCCCAATGCCTTGGCAAAGTCTCAGATGAAGATTTGCTATTAATACCAGCTACATCAGCTACTTCCCTTTTATTAAGATAATTTCAAATACTCTAGTAATGAATCACTTAGGAAAGTATTAAGCTATGAGCGTTTGACCTTAAATTCTAGGCAGCAATAAATGTCTTTCTGACTGTCAAGAGAAATGACAAGGATTTCCCAACTAGAACGAAAATAGGCCAAATGCCCTTTGGTGACAGGAATGATAGAACCTTCACTGTTCCCTTTAGATTCTTTATGGTTATGACCTTGGCAATATGCTGAACTGTCCACAATCACTGCATCTGGCTGCATCTAGTTGGATGTTGCAGCTAGGCACCCTAGTTTGAAATAAACTAGTAAAACATGGAACTTAATCACTGTGAATGATAGATTTAGAGCATTAAATGCACATAATTAATTCATTTAGAATACTTACAGAAGTTTGAACTCTGTGTTTTTAGTAATGTACATATTTTCAAGGATTTACTTATAACCCACTTATTCAGTTTATGCTTTGGGGTGATTGTTTGTAAAGTTTACCATTTCATTGAAATACCCAGTTAGGTCCTGATTAATTTTAGAGAAAAGTAAAAATGAATTGAGGTAATACAGATAATTCTATTACTGTTAGGCATTACTATTCAGTTATAAAATAGTTTATTGTAAGTTATCATATATGTTAAAAATTACTTTCAATAATAAACAGTTTACCTTTCCCCAGGCAACCTCAGTATCCAAATTACTTGGCATTCCTTCAACTGCTGATCTCTTTGTCAGTTCCATATCTGTTGCTGCCAGCCATTCTGTCAAGACATTCATTTCCTTTCTCATCTTGCGGGACAATTTCAAGCATTTCTCCAACTGTTGCTTTTTTTCTGTTACCTAAATATAATAATAACATAGCAAATTTGGCCTACTTTGTAAGTCAAGTTTATTTGCAGTCATTTTATTGTAATTTTTACATTGCCAATACTGTAAAATAACTATTTTCTTACATGCTGTTTCCATCTTATTTTAGAAAAGTCATATAGTTAGGAAATTAATAGTAAGTGAAAAGTCTTCACCAACTAACATGCTTAGCCAAAATACAGCATCTGGTATCTTCTGCAATGATAGCACAACAACAGAAAACAAAGTAATTTGTTTCTAAGTAAAATAAAAACAGTATTTATGGCCAAAATTTAGAATAAATAGAATACAAATCAAACTGAAGACATGACCTATTTGTCATAGGAAACCTATTGTCATTTGACAGAGACATGGACAAACAGGATTACAGGCTTCATAATGCAAATGAATCTTTCTCATGTTTAAGAGGCTATCAAAAAAGAATATTTATTTACAGAGGCAAAAAAATTTGAGCAATATATAGAATTACCAATTTCATCTCCATTACATTTTCAAATTACTTTTGCATAGAATACCAACCACAACTTTTTCCATAAGGAGATTTTCTATCAAAAAGGGCAAAATAATTTTAAAACTAAAAATTTTATTCATAACATTTGAAAAATGATTTTGTATATATATGCATTTATTCCCAGGGTTTAAAACCTAAATCTTTCCAGTGGTGAGAATGTGGTGTTGAAATCTTCTGCTATTAAGTGTGTGGTATTTGATGTGTGCTTTAAGCTTCAGTAATGCTTTTTTTTTTTAATAAATGTGATGCCCTTTTAATGGGGCACAAATGTTTAGAATTGAGACTTTATCTTTATGGATTTTTTCTGTGCTGTATATTAAATGTCATTCTCCTTTTCTTTTGATTAATATCAGTTTAAATGTCTATTTGGTTAGATATCAGGATAGCTACACCAGCTTGTTTCTGAAGTCCATTTGATTGGAAATTTTTACTCTGAGGAAATGTCTGTCCTTGAGGATGAGGTGTGTTTCTTATATGCAGGAGAAGGATGGATCCTGTTTTTGTACCCATTTTGTTAGCCTGTGTCTTTTTATAGGCAAATTGAGTTTATTGATATCAAGAGATATTAATGACCAATGATTGTTAATTCTTGCTTTTTTGGTTTTGGGGTTTTTTCTTTTTGGTTTTAGTGGTGGTGGTGATAACATGTGTGTGTTTCCCTTCTTTGGGATTTGTTGGTGTGAAGTTATCTATTGCCTGTGGTTTTGTTGGTGCGGCTAACTTCCTTGAGTTGAAGTTTTCCTTCTAGTACTTCTATAGGGCTGGGTTTGTGGATATATATTGCTTAATTTTGGTTTTGTCATGCAGTGTCTTGCTTTCACCATCCTTGGCGATTGAAAGCTTTGGCTATATATATATATATATATATATATATATATATATATATATATATACACACATATACATATATATGTGTATGTATGTATATACATATATATATACAAACACACACTCATATGTGTGTTTATTTGTTTTCAGAAATGGCTTAAAACCTGTATATACAACTACATGTTAAATTTTATTTATATTACTATTTTGTTGGTAAAGAAAATCACAGAAAGATTTATTTATTTTTTGTTTGTTTATTGCTTTTATTTTGTTTTTGAGACAGAGTTCTCTATGTAGTCCTGCTGCATTAAGGGCATGTACTACCACTCCCCGTTCAAGATTTTGTTTTGTTAATATATTATCTGAAAAATAGGCTAACTTAAATTTAGTTCCAACTGTTATAAAATTATATAAGGATATAAAAACAACAATACAAATGCATGCTTATGCTTCAGACTCTGGAGATGTGTGTGTGTGTGTGTGTGTGTGTGTGTGTGTGTGTGTGTGTGTGTGCATGCATATGTGTGCATGCTTTCCTTTGCCATAGAGCATAGGTTGAATTCAGAGCACAGCTTGTAGGATTTAGGTCTCTCCTACATTGTGAAGTTCCAGGGGTTAAATTAAAATCATCAGGCTTGGTAGCAAGTTTCTTTACCAGCTGAGCCATCTCACTGGCCTATACTGAATATTTTAACATATTTTCATTTCTAATGTTTCCCCAGGAGAAGTATAAACCTTTAGCCTGCAAGAACTTTATTTCTATGCAGGAGTCAAAAAATAAAAAACTTTATATCATGTTTCTTTGCATAGTTATTCAATTTCTACTCTTTGTAGAAAAGGATTCTAGATTCAATATTTCAAAAAAATCCAATTTTTATAGTTAATGCATTATTGATTTTTATTTATTTCATTTTGTTTATATCCAACCAAGTAGGATTTTATAAAACAGGAGATACTGCCACCTTAAGGAAATCATTTTACATTGTCCTTGTCTGTGAGAAAGACATATTAATATTTAAAAATAATTCCAAACACCACTAACACTAAAATACCTCAGTAGTTATTGTTTTGATGTATACTTTTTGATGTACCCCACTTTTTAATTAGATTAGTTGGTTTGTTGATATCTAGTTTCTTGAGTTCTTCATACATTTTTCTATATTAGTCCTCTGTTTAATACGGTGTTGGTACAAATCTTTTCCCATTCTGTAGGTTGATGTTTTTTTCTATTGACAATATCCTTTATTTTACAAGTTCTTTCCAGTTTCATGATGTCCCATTTATTAATTTTGTTGATCTTGGTGCCTCTGCTACTGGTGTTCTATGCAGGAAGTTGTCTCCTGTGCCAATGCATTCAAGTCTATTCCCCAAGTTCTCTTCTGTTAGGTTCAGTGTATCTGCTAAAGTCTTTGATCTACTTGGACTTGAATGCTCATGGAGATAAATATGGACCTATTTGCATTTTTCTGCATGCCGTTATCCAGTTTGATAAGCATCATTTGTTGAAGATGCTTTCTTTTTCTTTTTTTACAATGTATATTTTTGGATTCTTTGTTCATAGGTGTGTAAATTTACATCTGGGTATTCAATTCAATTCCATTGATCAATCTGCTTGTTTTTATTTCAGTACCATGGTCTTTACTACTATCGTGGAGTATAACAACTTTAAATCAAGAATGGTGATACCGGCTTAGTTGCTGAGGAATCCCATCAGGACGGGTGAGTGTGTGCTATCCAGGGGTCAACTGTCCCGGAAGAGAGCACAAACCCCCTCCCCCAGCTCCTTCTGCAGGGCTGTCTTTCTTTTGAACGACCCAGCCCCCCAAGCACCCCTCCCCAACCCTGCCCTGCTGTATGCTAGGACCAGAGCTCAAGTACAGTTTTAAGCTCCTAAACTAAGGCGACCCACCCAGAGCGGTGAGTGCCTGCCTACCAGGCAGGCCTCAGGGTCCCCTGTAAGGGAGCCTGGCACCTTCAGCTCTGGCGCCAGGTTACCTGCGCGCTCCTGGATACCATCCCCCCCTTGCTCCATTCATCTTGTTGGCCCTGGATCATTGGGCTACTGGCGGCCCTGCTTAGTTGCTGAGGAATCCCATCAGGACGGGTGAGTGTGTGCTATCCAGGGGCAGACTGTCCCTGAAGAGAGCACAAACCCCCTCCCCCAGCTCCTTCTGCAGGGCTGTCTTTCTTTCGCACGACCCAGCCCCCCAACACCCCTCCCCAACCCTGCCCTGCTGTATGCTAGGACCAGTGCTCAAGTACAGTTTTAAGCTCCTAAACTAAGGCGACCCACCCAGAGCGGTGAGTGCCTGCCGACAGGGCAGGCCTAAGGGGCCCCTGTAAGGGAGCCGGGCACCTTCACCTCTGGCGCCAGGTTACCTGCGCGCTCCTGGATACCATCCCCCCCTTGCTCCATTCATCCTGTTGGCCCTGGATCATTGGGCTACTGGCGGCCCTGCTTAGTTGCTAAGGAATCCCATCAGGACGGGTGAGTGTGTGCTATCCAGGGGTCGACTCTCCCGGAAGAGAGCACAAACCCCCTCCCCCAGCTCCTTCTGCAGGGCTGTCTTTCTTTCGCACGACCCAGCCCCCCAACACCCCTCCCCAACCCTGCCCTGCTGTTTGCTAGGACCAGTGCTCAAGTACAGTTTTAAGCTCCTAAACTAAGGCGACCCACCCAGAGCGGTGAGTGCCTGCCGACAGGGCAGGCCTAAGGGGCCCCTGTAAGGGAGCCGGGCACCTTCACCTCTGGCGCCAGGTTACCTGCGCGCTCCTGGATACCATCCCCCCCTTGCTCCATTCATCCTGTTGGCCCTGGATCATTGGGCTACTGGCGGCCCTGCTTAGTTGCTGAGGAATCCCATCAGGACGGGTGAGTGTGTGCTATCCAGGGGTCGACTCTCCCAGAAGAGAGCACAAACCCCCTCCCCCAGCTCCTTCTGCAGGGCTGTCTTTCTTTCGCACGACCCAGCCCCCCAACACCCCTCCCCAACCCTGCCCTGCTGTTTGCTAGGACCAGTGCTCAAGTACAGTTTTAAGCTCCTAAACTAAGGCGACCCACCCAGAGCGGTGAGTGCCTGCCTACCGGGCAGGCCTCAGGGGCCCCTGTAAGGGAGCCGGGCACCTTCACCTCTGGCGCCAGGTTACCTGCACGCTCCTGGATACCATCCCCCCCTTGCTCCATTCATCTTGTTGGCCCTGGATCATTGGGCTACTGGCGGCCCTGCTTAGTTGCTGAGGAATCCCTTCAGGACTGGTGAGTGTGTGCTATCCAGGGGCAGACTGTCCCGGAAGAGAGCACAAACCCCCTCCCGCAGCTCCTTCTGCAGGGCTGTCTTTCTTTCGCACGACCCAGCCCCCCAACACCCCTCCCCAACCCTGCCCTGCTGTATGCTAGGACCAGTGCTCAAGTACAGTTTTAAGCTCCTAAACTAAGGCGACCCACCCAGAGCGGTGAGTGCCTGCTGACAGGGCAGGCCTAAGGGGCCCCTGTAAGGGAGCCGGGCACCTTCAGCTCTGGCGCCAGGTTACCTGCGCGCTCCTGGATACCATCCCCCCCTTGCTCCATTCATCCTGTTGGCCCTGGATCATTGGGCTACTGGCGGCCCTGCTTAGTTGCTGAGGAATCCCATCAGGACGGGTAAGTGTGTGCTATCCAGGGACAGACTGTCCCTGAAGAGAGCACAAACCCCCTCCCCCAGCTCCTTCTGCAGGGCTGTCTTTCTTTCGCACGACCCAGCCCCCCAACACCCCTCCCAAACCCTGCCCTGCTGTTTGCTAGGACCAGTGTCAAGTACAGTTTTAAGCTCCTAAACTAAGGCGACCCACCCAGAGCGGTGAGTGCCTGCCTACCGGGCAGGCCTAAGGGGCCCCTGTAAGGGAGCCGGGCACCTTCACCTCTGGCGCCAGGTTACCTGCACGCTCCTGGATACCATCCCCCCCTTGCTCCATTCATCTTGTTGGCCCTGGATCATTGGGCTACTGGCGGCCCTGCTTAGTTGCTGAGGAATCCCATCAGGACGGGTGAGTGTGTGCTATCCAGGGGTCGACTCTCCCGGAAGAGAGCACAAACCCCCTCCCCAGCTCCTTCTGCAGGGCTGTCTTTCTTTCGCACGACCCAGCCCCCCAACACCCCTCCCCAACCCTGCCCTGCTGTTTGCTAGGACCAGTGCTCAAGTACAGTTTTAAGCTCCTAAACTAAGGCGACCCACCCAGAGCGGTGAGTGCCTGCCGACAGGGCAGGCCTAAGGGGCCCCTGTAAGGGAGCCGGGCACCTTCACCTCTGGCGCCAGGTTACCTGCACGCTCCTGGATACCATCCCCCCCTTGCTCCATTCATCCTGTTGGCCCTGGATCATTGGGCTACTGGCGGCCCTGCTTAGTTGCTGAGGAATCCCATCAGGACGGGTGAGTGTGTGCTATCCAGGGGTCGACTCTCCCGGAAGAGAGCACAAACCCCCTCCCCCAGCTCCTTCTGCAGGGCTGTCTTTCTTTCGCACGACCCAGCCCCCCAACACCCCTCCCCAACCCTGCCCTGCTGTTTGCTAGGACCAGTGCTCAAGTACAGTTTTAAGCTCCTAAACTAAGGCGACCCACCCAGAGCGGTGAGTGCCTGCCGACAGGGCAGGCCTAAGGGGCCCCTGTAAGGGAGCCGGGCACCTTCACCTCTGGCGCCAGGTTACCTGCACGCTCCTGGATACCATCCCCCCCTTGCTCCATTCATCTTGTTGGCCCTGGATCATTGGGCTACTGGCGGCCCTGCTTAGTTGCTGAGGAATCCCTTCAGGACTGGTGAGTGTGTGCTATCCAGGGGCAGACTGTCCCGGAAGAGAGCACAAACCCCCTCCCGCAGCTCCTTCTGCAGGGCTGTCTTTCTTTCGCACGACCCAGCCCCCCAACACCCCTCCCCAACCCTGCCCTGCTGTATGCTAGGACCAGTGCTCAAGTACAGTTTTAAGCTCCTAAACTAAGGCGACCCACCCAGAGCGGTGAGTGCCTGCTGACAGGGCAGGCCTAAGGGGCCCCTGTAAGGGAGCCGGGCACCTTCAGCTCTGGCGCCAGGTTACCTGCGCGCTCCTGGATACCATCCCCCCCTTGCTCCATTCATCCTGTTGGCCCTGGATCATTGGGCTACTGGCGGCCCTGCTTAGTTGCTGAGGAATCCCATCAGGACGGGTAAGTGTGTGCTATCCAGGGACAGACTGTCCCTGAAGAGAGCACAAACCCCCTCCCCCAGCTCCTTCTGCAGGGCTGTCTTTCTTTCGCACGACCCAGCCCCCCAACACCCCTCCCAAACCCTGCCCTGCTGTTTGCTAGGACCAGTGCTCAAGTACAGTTTTAAGCTCCTAAACTAAGGCGACCCACCCAGAGCGGTGAGTGCCTGCCTACCGGGCAGGCCTAAGGGGCCCCTGTAAGGGAGCCGGGCACCTTCACCTCTGGCGCCAGGTTACCTGCACGCTCCTGGATACCATCCCCCCCTTGCTCCATTCATCTTGTTGGCCCTGGATCATTGGGCTACTGGCGGCCCTGCTTAGTTGCTGAGGAATCCCTTCAGGACTGGTGAGTGTGTGCTATCCAGGGGCAGACTGTCCCGGAAGAGAGCACAAACCCCCTCCCCCAGCTCCTTCTGCAGGGCTGTCTTTCTTTCGCACGACCCAGCCCCCCAACACCCCTCCCCAACCCTGCCCTGCTGTTTGCTAGGACCAGTGCTCAAGTACAGTTTTAAGCTCCTAAACTAAGGCGACCCACCCAGAGCGGTGAGTGCCTGCCTACCGGGCAGGCCTCAGGGTCCCCTGTAAGGGAGCCGGGCACCTTCAGCTCTGGCGCCAGGTTACCTGCGCGCTCCTGGATACCATCCCCCCCTTGCTCCATTCATCCTGTTGGCCCTGGATCATTGGGCTACTGGCGGCCCTGTTTAGTTGCTGAGGAATCCCATCAGGACGGTTGCTGAGTAATCCCATCAGGGCGGGAATGGTTCCTACTTCTACACTGAAGAGATATACCCGGAGAGTCAATCACAGCAAAGACTGGACCAAGAGACCAGGCCTCTCCTGGCTCCATTTGAAGGAAGAGATGGGAAGGCGCCAATACAAGAATTCCTCCAACAACCTGAAAGGCAACATGACACCACCAGACACCAGGGATCCCGAAATAAGAAGAATTGTACACCCTACTCCTGAAGAAATAGAAGAAATCGACTCAAAAGTTAACTATATGAAAATAATAGAGGACCTTAAACAGGAGGTGAAAAACTGCCATAAACAATTAGAGATTACAAACAAAAAGGTAGAGGAAATGAATAAATCGCTCAAAGACACACAAGAAAACCAAGAGAAACAAGAAAAAGCAATCAAACAGGTTAGGGAAGCGGTTCAAGACATGAAGAATGAAATGGAAGCAATGAAGAAAGCACAAACCGAGGGAAGAATGGAGATGGAAAATCTGGGTAAACGAACAGGAATGACAGAGACAGGTACTAACAACAGATTACAAGAGATAGAAGAGAGAATATCAGACACTGAAGATACCATAGAGAAAATAAACACACTGATCAAAGAAAACAGCAAAACCAACAAATTCTCATCACAAAACATTCAGGAAATTTGGGACACAATAAAAAGACCAAACCTAAGAATAATTGGAGTAGAAGAAGGAGAAGAAGTGCAGCTCAACGGTACAGAAAATATACTTAATAAAATTATAGAAGAAAACTTTCCCAACCTGAAGAAAGAGGTACCTATGAAGGTTCAAGAAGCATACAGAACACCAAATAGGCTGGATCAAAAGAAAACATCCCCTCGCCATATAATAATCAAAACACAAAATATACAGAAGAAAGAATATTAAGAGCCGCAAAGGAAAAAGGCCAAGTTACATATAAAGGTAAACCTATCAGACTTACACCTGATTTCTCTATGGAAACCATGAAAGCCAGAAGGTCCTGGATAGATGTACTGCAAAAACTAAGAGATCATGGATGCAAGCCCAGACTACTATATCCAGCCAAGCTTTCGTTCACTATAAATGGAGAAAACAAAATTTTCCAGGATAAAAACAAATTTAAACAATACGTAGCCACAAATCCAGCCTTACAGAAAATTATAGAAGGAAAATCACTAACCAAGGAGTCCAACAATGCCCACAATAACTCAGTCATCTAGAGACCTTTCACCAGCGCATCTCAAAAAAGGGATACACACAAACCCTGCTACTAAAAAAATGACCGGAGTTAACAACCACTGGTCATTAATATCACTTAATGTCAATGGGCTCAACTCACCTATAAAAAGGCACAGACTAAGGGATTGGATACGAAAACAGGATCCAACATTCTGCTGTCTACAAGAAACACACCTCAACCACAAAGACAGGCACCTACTCAGAGTAAAGGGCTGGGAAAAGGCCTATCAAGCAAATGGACCTAAGAAACAAGCAGGTGTGGCCATACTAATTTCTAACAAAGTTGACTTCAAACTTAAATCAATCAGAAGAGATGGAGAGGGACATTTTATACTCATAACAGGAACAATTCATCAGGATCAAGTCTCAATTCTGAATATCTACGCCCCTAATATAAAAGCACCCACGTATGTAAAAGAAACATTACTAAAACTCAAGGCAACCATCAAACCACACACACTAATAGTAGGAGACTTCAACACTCCTCTCTCACCAATGGACAGGTCAATCAAACAGAAACCTAACAGAGAAATTAGAGAATTAAAGGAGGTAATGAAGCAAATGGACTTAACAGACATCTATAGATTATTCCACCCGAACAGGAAAGAATATACCTTCTTCTCTGCAGCTCATGGAACCTTCTCGAAAATTGACCACATACTCGGTAGCAAAGCTAACTTACACAGTTACAAAAAAATATTAGTAACCACCTGCGTCTTATCAGATCACCATGGATTAAAGTTAGAATTCAACAACAATGCTACCCCCAGAAAGCCTACAAACTCATGGAAACTGAACAGTCAACTACTGAACCATACCTGGATTAAAGAAGAAATAAAGAAAGAAATTAAAGTCTTCCTTGAATTCAATGAAAATAAAGAAACAACATACTCAAACTTATGGGACACTATGAAACAGTGCTAAGAGGAAAGTTCATCGCACTAAGTGCCCACTTAAAGAAAACAGAGAAAGCACATATGGAAGACTTAACAGCCCACCTGAAAGCTCTAGAAAAAAAAAAGAAGCAGACTCACCTAGGAGGAGTAGAAGATTGGAAATAATCAAACTGAGGGCTGAAATCAACAAAATAGAAACACAGAAAACAATACAAAGAATCAATGAAACAAAAAGCTGGTTCCTGGAGAAAATCAACAAGATTGATAAACCCCTATCCAAACTAATCAAACGGCAGAGAGAGAACACGCAAATTAATAAGATCAGGAATGAAAAGGGGGACATAACCACAAACACAGAGGAAATTCAGAGAGTCATTAGATCTTACTACAAAAGCCTGTATGCCACTAAACTGGAAAATGTAAAAGAAATGGACACTTTTTTAGATAAATACCATTTACCAAAATTAAACCAGGACCAGGTGAACAATCTAAACAGACCTGTAAGTCGTGAAGAATTAGAAGCTGTTATCAAAAACCTCCCTACCAAAAAAAGCCCAGGGCCAGATGGGTTCAATGAGGAATTCTACCAGAACTTCCAAGAAGACCTAACTCCTATACTCCTCAATGTATTACACAATATAGAAACAGAAGGGTCACTGCCAAATTCCTTTTATGAAGCTACAGTTACTCTGATACCAAAACCACACAAAGACTCAACCAGGAAAGAGAATTACAGGCCGATCTCACTCATGAATATCGACGCAAAAATCCTCAACAAAATACTGGCAAACCGAATCCAAGAACACATCCGAAAAATTATACATTATGATCAAGTAGGCTTCATTCCTGAGATGCAGGGCTGGTTCAACATACGAAAATCTATCAATGTAATCCAGCATATAAATAAACTGAAAGAAAAAAACCATATGATCATTTCATTAGATGCTGAAAAAGCATTTGACAAAATTCAACATCCATTTATGTTAAAAGTCTTGGAGAGATTAGGGATACAAGGGTCATACCTAAATATAATAAAAGCTATATACAGCAAACCGACAGCTAACATCAAATTAAACGGAGAGAAACTCAAAGCCATCCCGCTTAACTCAGGAACACGACAAGGCTGTCCACTTTCGCCATACCTCTTCAATATAGTGCTGGAAGTTCTAGCAATAGCAATAAGACAACATAATGGGATCAAGGGGATTCGAATTGGAAAGGAAGAAGTTAAACTTTCGTTATTCGCAGATGATATGATAGTGTACATAAGCGACCCCCAAAACTCCACCAAAGAACTTTTACACCTGATAAACAGCTTTAGTAATGTGGCAGGATACAAGATCAACTCCAAAAAATCAGTCGCCCTCTTATACACAAAGAATATGGAAGCAGAGAGGGAAATCAGCGAAGCTTCTCCATTCACGATAGCCACAAACAGCATAAAATATCTTGGGGTAAATCTAACCAAGGAAGTGAAAGATCTATTTGACAAGAACTTTAAGGCATTGAAGAAAGAAATTGAGGAGGATACCAAAAAATGGATGGACATCCCTTGCTCTTGGATTGGGAGGATCAACATAGTAAAAATGGCAATTCTACCAAAGGCAATTTATAGATTCAATGCAATCCCCATCAAGATCCCATCAAAATTCTTCACAGATCTGGAAAGGACAATAATCAACTTTATATGGAAAAACAAAAAACCCAGGATAGCCAAAACAATCCTATACAATAAAGGATTGTCTGGAGGCATTACCATCCCTGACTTCAAACTCTATTACAGAGCTACAGTAATGAAAACAGGGTGGTACTGGCATAAAAACAGAGAAGTCGACCAATGGAATCATATAGAAGACCCAGATTTAATCCCACAAACCTATGAACACCTCATTTTTGATAAAGGAGCTAAAAGTATACAATGGAAGAAAGAAAACATCTTCAACAAATGGTGCTGGCACAACTGGATGTCAACCTGTAGAAGAATGAAAATAGACCCATATCTATCACCGTGCACAAAACTCAAGTCCAAATGGATTAAAGACCTCAATATCAGCCCGAAAACACTGAACCTGATAGAAGAGAAAGTGGGAAATACCCTACAACAGATGGGCACAGGTGATCGCTTCTTAGGTATAACCCCAGAAGCACAGACATTAAGGGCAACATTGAATAAATGGGACCTACTAAAACTGAGAAGCTTCTGTAAAGCAAAGGACACTGTCACTAAGACACAAAGGCAACCTACTGACTGGGAGAAGATCTTCACCAACCCCACAACAGACAAAGGTCTGATCTCCAAAATATATAGAGAACTCAAGAAACTAGACTTTAAAAGGCTAATTAACCCAATTAAAAAATGGGGCACTGAACTGAACAGAGAATTCTCAACAGAAGAACTTCAAATGGCCAAAAGACACTTAAGGTCGTTCTCAATCTCCTTAGCAATCAGGGAAATGCAAATCAAAACAACTTTGAGATATCATCTTACACCTGTCAGAATGGCTAAAGTCAAAAACACCAAGGATAGCCTTTGCTGGAGAGGCTGTGGAGGAGGGGTACCCTCATCCATTGCTGGTGGGAATGCAATCTTGTGCAACCACTGTGGAAGTCAGTGTTTCGGTTTCTCAGGAAATTCGGGATCAACCTACCCCTCGACCCAGCAATACCACTCTTGGGAATTTACCCAAGAGATGCTCTATCATATGTCAAAAGCATTTGTTCAACTATGTTCATAGCAGTATTATTTGTAATAGCCAGAACCTGGAAACAACCTAGATGCCCTTCAATGGAAGAATGGATGAAGAAAGTATGGAATATATACACATTAGAGTACTACGCTGCAGTAAAAAACAATGACTTCTCGAATTTTGCATGCAAATGGATGGAAATAGAAAACACTATCCTGAGTGAGGTATCCCAGACCCACAAAGATGAACATGGGATGTACTCACTCATAATTGGTTTCTAGCCATAAATAGGGGTCACGGAGTCTACAATAGGCGAATCTAAAGAAGCTAAGTAAGAAGGTGAACCCAAGGAAAAACATATAGTTATCCTCTTGGATAAGGGAAGTAGACAAAATTGCCGGGGAGAAAAGTGGGATGTTGGGGGTGGGGTGGGATGGGGGTAAGGGGAGATGGGGAGAGAAAAGGTAGAAGGAAAGGAGGGGGGACTTGGGGAAACAGGAGGATCGGGATAAAGGAAGGTTGGATAGGGGAGCACGGAACCCCATTTCTTAGTTAAAGGACCCACTTTAGGATGGGCAGGAGACTTGACCCTAGAGGGGATCCCAGGTGCCCAAGCTGAGGCCCCCAGTTAGTTCCTTGGGCAGCTGAGGATAGGGAACCTGAAATGACCCTATCCTAGAGCAATACTGACGAATATCATGCATATCATCCTAGAACTTTCATCTGGCGATGGATGGAGATAGAGACAGAGACCCACACTGGAACACTGGATAGAGCTCCCAAGGTCCCAAGGAGGAGCAGAAGGAGGGAGAACATGAGCAAAGAAGTCGGGACCACGAGGGGTGCACCCACCCACTGAGACAGTGGAGCTGATCTACTGGGAGCTCACCAAGGCCAGCTGGACTGTTACCAAAAAAAGCATGGGATAAAACTGGACTCTCTGAACATGACGAACAATGAGGGCTGATGAGACGCCAAGGAAAATGGCACTCGGTTTTGACCCAAAGCAATGTGCTGGCTTGGTGGGAGCCTAGCCAGTTTGGATGTTCACCTTCCTAGATATGGACGGAAGGGGGAGGACCTAGGACTTACCACAGGGCAGGGAACCCTGACTGCTCTTTGGACTGGAGAGGGAGGGGGAGAAAAGTGGGGGGAAGGGGAGAGGGGTGGGAGGAGGGGGAGAAGAATGGGAGGAGGGAGAGGGAAATGGGAGGCTGGGAGGAGGTGGAAATTTGTTTTTTTTTTTTCCTTTCTTTTCTTTATTCTCCTTTTATCAATAAAAAAAAAAAGAAATGGAAAAAAAAAACAAGTCATCTTTGCACTGTCTCTCTGAGATTAAGACAAGGGTTGTTTATTTTCTGATCCAAAATGTTGTGCCTCTTCTGTTTTGTGAATGAGACTGGATCTATGCTAGATGTCTAGGGTCTACAGAGGAAAAGGAACGACAGTTGGAAAAAAGGAAAGGTTTCTGAGTTCCCCAAATTTCTCCCTCTGTTCATGGTGAGAGTCTTCTCCTATGTCGGAGCTTTACACAAAGACTGATATTAGTTTTATCAATTAATTGTTGAGATGATAGATTTTTTGTTGCCCCTATTACCATAAAAATGTAGTTTTTCAAAAACTCTTACAGTGTGTGTTTTTAACATACACACACATAGAATGATGCCCAGTAAAATGATACTGCTTCTGAATTTCATTACAAATTCAAGAATATATCCCACAAGACAGTAAGGTTTAATGTATGACCAATTGTAATTTTATATTTTATCTTTAGAAAGCATATCATATGTCAAATTTGATTAAATTGATTTAGTTTTATTTTGTATGCCTGGGTGTTTGCATATTATCTGTATGTCCAAAATAGATTTTTTGATAGTTGTGAGGCACCATGTGTGTAATGGAAATCAAAACTGAGTCCTCTTGAAAAACAGGCAGTGATCTTAACTGCTAAACTGTCTCTCTAACTACATGTAATAAAATTCTTTACAGTTAATAAAAACTGCTTTCCAGTATAAGTAGTGTATGTAACAGTACCAAAGAGTCCTAAAATTTTAATTCCAGAATCTGCTTTAGTAATATCCAGTGTGCAAACAGAAAAGTTTTATTCACATAGTAAAAATTACATTTATATATAAGATTGGGATTATAGGTAATTATGCTAACTATTGAATCTACTTAATGATAATAATATAAAGGAACAAAATTTATATCTGAATAAAGCACATTCAATGATTGTTTTTATCCAAATTTCCCTCAGAAGTAAATAAAATCTTAAAGAAAAAAAAAAGAATGTTGATACCTCCAGAAGTTCTTTTATTAACAGGATTGTTTTATTTATCCTAAATTTTATTGTTTTTGCCTATGAAGTTGAGTATTATCCTTTCAAAATCTATAAAGAATTGTGTAGGAATTTTGATGGGATTGCACTGAATTTGTAGACTGCATTTGGTACGACTGATATTTTTCCTATGTTGATCCTACTGTTCCATGACCATGGAAAATCTTTCCATTTTCTGATAGTCTCTTCAATTTTTTTTCCTCAAAGAAGTGTAGTTTTTAAGCATACAGAACTTTCAGTTGCTTGGTTAGAATCACACCAATATATTTTATATTATTCGCGGCTATTGTGAATGATGTTGTTTCCCTGATTTCTTTCTCTGTCATTTATATATAGAAAGGCTACTGATATTTGCATTAACCTTATATCCAGATACTTCATTGAAGGTATGTTCAACTGTAGAAGTTGTTATAATCTGCTGGCCTGGTCTGTCAACTGGGTACTTGTCCCTTTAAGAGACAAGTTCTGCCCACCTCCAATCTTGTCCCCTCCTGCTGAGGCAAGCTGAACTCATGCCTTCTCTCCATCCTCTCTCTCTTTCTCTCCCCTTCTTCTAGAGAGGCAGCTTCTGCCCCTCTCCCTTCTCCCCACTTTCTCTCCTTCCCTTTCTCTCCCTTTCCATAGACTTCCATAACTGACTAGATAAACTCAATACCCAAACTCTCTCTGTGTGGCATATTTATCTCTCACCCTGTGCAGTCTTCCACTGACCAAGGGGACACACTGAGGCCTCTGGACCTGTCGAGGCCTCAGGTGGCCCACTGTTGCCTCTCTTGGGACTGCTCCCCCTTGTGGGACTGGTCCCCCACCAACATGTGTTTATAAATAATAATATTGGTGCGTGACTCAGCCAGGCTCTCTCCATATTCCTTCCTGCCCACAGGAGGACTGGCCAAGGACTTGTGGGGACCCTGGACTGGGACCACTTTCCAACATCCTGTGCCTGCTCCATCACTGTAAATGGTAAGGTTCTCTTTCCAAGTCAGCTTACATCCACATTCACCTCTGGTTTACTAACATTTTCTTTTGTCTCTAAACTCCTCTTATTGACTCTGTTACATGTGTGTTTTGTGCAATGATATGCTTTTAGTAGGGCCCAATAAAAACACACACTTCACCTAACTCCTGTTAAATGTGTGTGTGTACAAGTGACTTGAGTTAACTTTGTATAAATATAAGTTGGCTTTAACTCTGTGTGTATATGTGTATAAAACTTGGACTTAACTGGGTATAAATGTATGTATACTTACTGTTAAATGTTATATTGTCTGTTCATTGTATATCATTCCAGACTGAGAGAGCACTGGGTCTTATGCTTAGGATTGGTGTGTGCTTTTGAGTCTATTATGGGAATGCTGTATATGTAGTCCAACCCTGCTTAAGAGTATGTTGAGTTATTGTCCACTATTGTCAGTTCTACTGTTACGTTTCTATTGCAAACAGTTTTTTTTTCTTCTTTGTCTTTCACAAGTATAAATATCACCTGTTGAGAGCCAGAACAGTTAAGCCTGCACCCAGCTCTCCAGGCAAATCCTATGTTGTCGTTATAATTTATCTATACCCAATAAACAGCCTTCAACTGCTCAGAGATCTGGGGAATATGAGATTTAAATGTTTAATTATTAAAAGACTTCTCATAACAGAGAGCAGGTACTAGAGCCTAGCAGCAGTACTCTATTTCCTCCAAAAAAGACAGATGGGCAGAAAACATTCATCTGCAATTCACGTCATCAAGTGAAAGTGATTCCATTGGGAAAAAACTGCCTTTCAAGTAAACTGAGGGTCTGCAGACAGTGGACACTATCAATGGAATCGACAGCCTAGCTGCTCAGGTCAAGGTAGGGTTGTCTTCCTACATATTTTCTAACTTGCAGGATCTTCTTCTAACAACAAAAGGTAAACACGACTCTCAAGGACCAAGGAGGTCCCTGAGGAGAGGCTCTGTTGTTTTTTAGTCAATAACTCAAATAAAATTTTATTCTTGTCAAAGATCTCTAATGCAGTTTGACAGCTAAAAGATTTTATCAGTTTAAAAGGAGAAACTCACCAAACAAATTTTAGTACAACTTCTTAATATGTTTTAAATAAAGGGTATTTTAAGATATAAAAATGCAAGTTATTATGGTGTGTGCCTGCAAGTTATAAAGGTGTGAGAAAAATACATGTTATCAAATTTCTCTCTCATACTACCTTTCAGTCTTAAAAATACTTTTTATTGTGCAAAACCATCAGGCACAGTCATTCTGCCATAAATATGCTACTGTTTATACAATGTATATGCTTAAAACTTATATTTTCATAAACTTAAAAAATTCTTATGAGTTCCAGGGAGACAAATTGAAGAATGAACCTTAAACAGGTCAGATACACCCCTCTCAATTCCCTGGTCCTAATTTTTTTTTCTTTCTAAACTTAACTTTTTCGACTATTCTATCAACACCTTGCCAGGTCCAAGAGACACCAGATAGTTCCATACCACAAACCCTGAACAGGAGTAAAGTGACCAGCTACCCCAGAATGTGACCAGCACCCACCTTTCTCAGCCTCTTCACCCCCAAGATGACCCCACAAATAAGCAGGAAGCAATGTTGAGAATCCACTGTCCCAATTCCTTCAAACTGCTATGCCTAACTTCCAGCCTTTTTATTATAAGAAAGAAATGGGACTGTTACAATCTGCGGTTCGGTCTGTCACCTGGGTACCCTGTCCGATTAAGAGACAAGCTCCACTCACCCCCAATCTCCCCCCTTCCTGCTGAGGCAAGCTGAACTCATGCCTTCTCTCCACACACCCCCCAGTCTCTTCTCTACCTTCTCCTCTTCCCCTCTTCTTCCCCTTTTCTGCCTTCATAACCGGCTAAATAAACTCTATACCCAAACTCTGTCTGTATGGTGTGTTTCTCACCCTCCATGGTCTCCCACCTACCAAGGGGACCCGCTAAGGCCTCTGGTGATCCTCTGCTGCTCCTCGTGAGACTGGCCTCGGTACCCCCTGGGTTTGTAAATAATAGAAGTTTTGTGCTAGATCTTCGTGGTCACTTACATATACTAACATACCATCTGTGGATATTCATAGTTTGACTTCTTCCTTTCCAAATTATATTACTTGGTCTCCTTCAGTTTTCCTAGTGTTTCCACCAGAACTTCAAGTACTAAATTAAATAGATATGGACAGAGTGGACAACCTTGTCTTCTTCTTGATTGTAGAATTGCATAAATTTTCTCTCTATTTAATTTGATGTTAGCTATAGACTTGCTATAGTGGCTTTATTCATAATAGCCAGAATTTGGAAATAACCTAGTTGTCCCTTAACCAAAAAATGAACAAAGAAAATGTGGTACATTTATACAATGTATTACACAGCTATTGAAAACAGAAGCATTATAAAATTTGCAGGCAGATGGATGGAACTAGGGAAAAAATCATCTGAATTGCAGTAATTCAGATCTAGAAAGACAAACATGCTATGTACTCACTTATAAGTGGAGGTTAGTTATAAAGAAAGGCTAATGTTGCAAACCACAAACCCAGAGAGTCTGACTAACAAGGAGGGCTTAAGGTGGGGCACATGGATCTCCCTTGAAAGAAGAAATAGAATAGATTTTGTGAGGGGATTAGGGGCAGCTGGAGATCAGAACATAAGGAATTAGGTGGGGGGTTGGTGAGCGTGCTGGGAGAGACAATTGGAATTGGTGAGCTTCTGTTGGACTCTGTGGAAACCTGGTGTGAAGAAACTCCCTGGAATCTTCGAGAGTGATTGTAGCAGAGGATCCTAGCAATGCAGGATACAGAGCCTGAACTGACCATCTTCTGTAACCAGGCAAGTCTTCCTGCAGTGGGACTACAATATCAACCCAGTCACAAACCCTTCAACCTAGAATCTGCCCAGCCTCCAAGATGTGTTGGCATAACAGTAGTACAGAACTTCTGGGAGTGTCCAACTGGAGGATGCTCAATTTGAGACCCATGCCACAAGAGGGAGCACACACCTGACATTGACTAGATACCTAGCAGACAAGCTGGGCAGTGCAGGAATCTAAGATGAAACAAAACACAACTGGGAGTATAATGCTATACTCATAGATCAGTTTCTAGCCCTGTTGTCATCAGAGAGACAAGATCCAGCAACTGATGGGAGCAGGTGTAGAACCCCACAGTCCAACACTAGGCAAAGCCAGGGGAACCCCACAGAAGAGATGAGGGAATAACTGCAGGAGCCACAGGGGTTGAAGACGCCAGGAGAACAAGGCCCACAGAAGTAACTAAGCAGGGCTCCTAGCAGATCACAAAGACTGGAGCAACAATTGTGTACCCTGAGTTGTTCACCTCTCTGAGGTTGGAAGGACAGGCCCCAGAAATTTGAAGAAAAACATTACTTATATTGGTGTTTCCCCAGAATATCATGTTGTGATGGTAGTATAAACTATTTAGTACAAATGGCAATATAAATTAAAGTACAAGCATGTAAATTCTGAGAATTAAATTAGAATGGTTTTCTATTTGTATATTAAAAGAATGACTTCATCAAAAAATCATTTTGTCTTTGTTTTGTGAAAACATTACTTACGTTGAAGATATTTTGAAGGTCAGTGAAGAGAAAATTATTTTTCTTAGGCAAGAAATACATTAAATATAATAGCTTTATATGATGCTATTAATATACAATCCCTTCATCATTAATATTCTAAGTTAATATTTACTTCAAATACAAATTTATTTCTTCTATTCAAAGCATTTTTTTTCTATCTAATAGCATTCTGACATGCTATTAAAAATTATTTATTTGTATTCCTATCACTTTGTATTAATGATATTACTAAATGTCAAATTATTAAGCATAAACTATCAAACTTGTAGCTTCTAGGATAAATAGGGATTAGCATTATTATTATATTCATTAAATTCTTAATAATAATCAAGTGGTGATCTTAACAGTCTTCTAATTTTATTTTTGTTGCTCTACATTCCATGTGATCTTTCTCTGTAGTGTGCTACGTAAAAACTACTCATGTAAAAGGCAATGGATTTGTGCAAAGAATTGGCACAGACAATTATTTATAAAGCACACACATTAACCAGGTCTGGTAGAATATTATTGTAATCTCAGCAATTGAATGATGGAGGCAGAGGATCAGGAGTTCAAAGTCAGCCTCAGCTACATTGTGAATTCAAGAATGTCGTGTGCTCCTGTCTAAAAAATAAATAAAAAGCACACATCACAAATTTCAGTATAGAAATGCTAGTAAATATAAAGCTTTTGTGAATTGAGCATTCAGACTTGAAAATTGAAATTCTTTAATAATGATCTTGTCAAAAAAGTATTAAGCATGATCGTTCCCCATGAAGCAACATCATCAAAAAGAGAAAAAAACAATTATATGATGTTAAGAATGGACTGGAAAGGAATAGGAGGGGAGGAAATAAGGAACAGGTATTATTCCAAACACATGTATAGATGCATAAATATTTCAGAGAATGTTTGTAAAATAATTTGAACAAATCTATAAATTTCTGTGTTGATGTTAAACTGTGCTAATTTCACTCCACCAAATTCATTCTAAATGTGTTACTCCTATTATGACTGAATATCAAATATGTACAAATCTTCCAGCCAAAGCAAATAGATTTCTTCCACTGAACAGAAAGGCTGCAGAATAAGAAAACCCTTTTATAATTATCTGATTTACCAATAAGTACCTCCTTAACCTTTCTTTTCTTTTCAATTTATATGGACAGAGATTATTTGTATATATCTTAAGTTTATTCATTTTCTTATTTTACATACCAACTACAGTTTCCACTCCCTCCTCTCTTCCAGTTCTGTGATCCAATCCCTTCTATCACCCCTTCCATCCACTCCACCTTCCTCTCCATTCAGAAGGAGTAAGGCCTCCCATGAGAGTCAACAAGGCACGCATATCAAGTTGAGGCAGGACCAAGCTCCTGGGCCTTATCAAGGCTGGTGGAGGCATCCCTCCATAGGAAATAGATTCCAAAGAGCCAGCTTATGCATCTGAAACAGGTCCTGGTCCCACTATTAGGGGCCTCAAACAGAGCTGACCTAAGCTTGTGGGAACTTACAGACTCTGGACAAACAGCTAGGGAGCCTGCATGAGACTGACCTAGGCCTTCTGTATCCGGTGACAATTGTGTAGCTTGGTCTGTGACTAAATGTATATTGATATCGTTTTCTTTGGAAGTACTCAAATGAGACAGAGATGCACAATAAGGGTTGTATTGTGCATACAATAAAGGTGGTATTGTATATTTTTTCCTTGCCTGTTATTTATCAATATACGGTAAATATTATAAAATGTGAATTTGGTCTAAGTAGGCACTCACCTTTGCACCCAGTTCATTATAATGCAATTTCAAAGCTGTTACTCTTTCATCAAGCTCTTTCGGATTTTCTGTCTGCTTTTTCTGCACAATTTGACGTCCTGTTTTAATTACCATTTCCACTTCAGACTTCACTTCACTCAGGCTTTTATACAAGTTCTATGTTAAAACAAAAACCAAACATAAATACTATACAAAAAAACATGGTACATTATATTATTAAAACAAATAAATAGAATATACTTCATTTTAATTGCCCTTTTGCATTCATAATTTAAATGAAGTACATATTGTGGCTGCTATATAATTTTATATCTTCTTTTTGGTTAACTTTGATATTTGAGATTATATAAATATATGTGCATAATTTGCAATTAGTCTTATAAATTAAATGGACGATTTATATTTATTTTGTTCAATCTAAATTCGTAGATATTATTTCCAAATGTTACAGGATTTTTATTTTAACTGCACTTTTATTCAATTCTAGCCATAAGTTTACATGACTGAATTTACTTACTTATCTGGTATATTGAGTGCCTGCAATCCACTGGAAAGTATTTGTGTTTTTGCAATATCAATAAAGGAAAAGTAAAGAAATGTACACTGTTTTTCTCATGGTGCTTCCATCTAAGTAGGATAAAAAATCTGGATATCTAGATCACTGTATCCATGTATAAACTTTTATAAGGAAAGGAATGAATTAATTTTAAATATTTAATTGAAACTACAAGTATATTATATTGATACTGACAGTAGAAATATATTATTTCTTCATGTAGATCAAAACTTCAGCCACATACACATTCCTTTGCACAGGTAGTTTAGCATTATAAAACCTTATGAAGCAAATATTATAATTCTCAAAGGCAGCAGAAATTATCAATATATTGTCAATGCCACTTTGGTGCTATATTTTTTTGCTAATTTTATGAGAAATATGTGAATTTATAAGTGATTATAAATACATATCTACAGGTACATATGTTTGTGTGCATATATGTCTATGTATATAATGACTAGTATATTTCTGCATTAAATTGATCCATGTTTAATCAAAATAATAATGTTTGGTTGTGAGTGAGCCTAGCCTTTAGCAGCTGAACAATCTTTTCAGCCCCATAGGAGACCTTAGTCTTTGGGAAGAGTGGATGGGTGATAGATTCGGGGAGGCAGGAGTGGGTGGGGGAAGAACTATTTATGGAATGTAAAAGAAAATTTTTTAAAAATTAAAAATGTTTTTTATTTTTACTATGAAAAAAAAATCTCACTAGAAGGTGGGTTGTCCTTGGGATTAAAACAATTCTTTCTTGTTTTCTCTTTTTAGGTGTAAGTCAATATGCAAGAACAAACATTAAAGGCTTAGCAATGTACCAGATTAACTATGGCCACATGCATAATCTGCTTTGCTATTAATCCATTGTTGATGACTAATATTGATATTTTTTATCAATAATTATGAATCCATTTGCAGCTTCTCAATTTTTACTTAATTTAGATCTCATAATGTATAGGAAAAAACTGCACTTTTTTCAAACAGAAATTATTCATTTTTATGCTAGAACATAGTTATAATAATGTATAATATATAATAATTATACACTGATAATTCTTAGTGATTCCCTGCCTGAACTTGTACAAAAGGATTTTTGTTTTATCATTGTGAATAGGGTTGGTTTAATGATGAGCTCGCCCTTTTTAATCAGCAAAGAAACTATATACAACCAAGGGATGAAATTGACTCCATTCTTTGTCTCTCATGTTAAGAATACCTTTATTTTAGAAAAAAAAGTCTTATCAAGTAATTACATGCTTTTAAAATCAGCACCTGGGAAGTGGAGACAGGAGGATTCATGAATTCGAGGCCCACTTATCTACATAGTGAGACCTCATAGAACAATATTAACCACCACGACAACAAAATAACAACAAAAATAGTTTATAGAACAAGGATATGGCTATAGTATATATCACTAAAATAATATTTTAAAAAGAGAGAATATAAAATCTGTGAAATAATAATTTCTTTACAGAAAACATCTTAACATCACATTTAGCGTTTAAACCAGAACTAGACAGAGAAAAAGCTAATGTTGTGCTATTTACTTTGTACAAATGTAGTTATGGTCATCTTAGCTCATTAACTGTCAGATAAATTTTATTAGGCTAGATCCTGCTAGAAGAGAATGAAAATCTTTTCCATTGCCAGTGTAAGTAAAATGGACAGTATATTTGGAACATTTTGATTTTTATTACTGTTTGAAGAATTTAAGGTAGACCCTTTGTATACATGCCTATTTGTATATGTCTGTCTATTAACAGCAAGTCAATGTATGACATTATAATCAATTACTATTCTGGTTGCTGAAACTACTTAATACAATTATTCCATTAGAATGTATTCAAATGATTGATGATATTATCAAGTAAAATAATTTCATTTTAATCACAAAGTCACACATTTATTTGAAAGCACTTGCTAAACAGGGAGACATTACACATTGATACCGATACAGCTAATGCATTTATAATGATATCTTATTTTTACTTATAGTATCAAGTAGATAATAAAACCAAAAGCTAAATCTCAGAATACTAGATGAATACTTTATGTTATCAAAGGGGTTATGTGACTAATAGATTTTAAAGACTGATGGCATATGATAGTATGACATATACCAAAGGGTATATAGATTTATGCTATAGGTTGTATCTTTCCTTCATTTTTTATTGTTTTGTGATTTGGTGACATTTAAGTATCTATTCAGCACTGCTATTAAATAAAAATATGATAGGATTTGGAGTCCTAGAATTAAATCTGCTCTGTCCTTCACAGCTGTTTGTCTTTAAATCCTCTCAGGTAATCTGTAATTTTGAGACTAAATATGGCTACTGTATATATTTAACCTTACCCAAAAGCATTATTTCTAGAGTGATTACAACTATTACAATTAGTGCTATAGTTCCTGTTTCTAGATTGATATATTTCCCTTCTTTATTTCAGTTTAATAATATGTCTGAAGAAAAATTATATAAATAGGACTCTTTTTATTCTGTGTTGATACTAATAAAACTATTGATTCAAAACACACTCCTAAAATTATATCAAATGACTCTTATTTCTATAAGAACTCCTATATCTTAATATATTGCCATTTTTTTTAAAATATTAAAACCAGTTACTAAAATTATTACACTTGTAAGAAATACATTGTTACACAAGATTATCAAATTCTTCTAATATAGCAAAGTAAAAATTCAGCTGGATAGTTGCTGTTAGGAATACATACCACACAGTGATTTAGTTGTGACTGGACTACTTCCTGTTCAACACTCTTTGTCTCCAGCGCAGGCAAGTGCATCTTGACTTCATCTAAAATCATCTTACTTTCCTCTAGACGCTGTTCAAAATTGGCTGGTTTTTGAAATAATCGAAATTTCATGGAGACATCCTGTAATTTTTTCTGTAACAGCAATGTAAGGAAATAATCATTTACCCACCAGTTATATTTTGTTAATTTACCCTTTTCTGAAGTTTTACCTCAATAAAAACTTTCAAAAAATCAATTGAAATCTGTCATTTTCTAACACAAAGAACATTGGGTTGGAGAATTTACTACTCTTCATAAATGTAGCACTAAGTTGTCATAGGTTAACTTTTTTTTAAAACTGTATGTATTATTTTTAAATATTATATTGCTAAACAACATAGCATAAATTTCAATTTTCTGATAGGAAAGTTGTCTAATATGTAAACCAAATTCCCCAGCTTATACAACAAAATATACCTGTGCAATATCAATTTGTGAAAGAACTCTTGGAGCAGCCTCCTTCCCCTGGTTGTGTTTCTTCATTTCCTCTAAACTGATTTCATGACTTGTCAAATCTGATTGGATTTTCTGTTGGAAAGACAACATTATTAGCCAGAATGCACTTCAAGCTATTGCGAAAGGCAGCTCCCTTTCTAAGAACACGTCATTTAGAAATAGCCTTAAACTATCACTAACAGCACACATTCCTCAAAATTGACAAGAACTGTGGAGGCACAAAAATGTGAGCTTATTTCCACCTAGTCAGAGAGTTTTAAGGTTGCTTAAAATGGCTGACAACAAACGTAGCTACACATCCTGACTCAAGATATAGTTACTTGGTTCTTTTGACAATAAGATGGCTCATACAGGTAGATCCATTCCATCCTGACAGATGGACAAGATTGCAAGCCAAGTGTACTTCTGCTCCTTTTTTCTAAAATAAGGTTACCTGGGGAGTAACAGCCTTCAGGATTCTTGGTCTAGGGTAGATTCACTGCCTAAACAACAAAATGCTATGCTAATGAATTAATGTCTAAAAACATTAAAGCAATAATCTTCAAGTTGTTCTTTGCATCATGTTAATGAAGTCTTTTGTTACTTTCTCTCCCCTTTTGTATTGGGTAAAAAAGCATATGGAAAATTTAAAGTGAGGGTGGTTTCAGTATTCACAGGAACTCCCACCTGATACTATTCTATGGTTTCTGTTATATTATTTTTAAGAGTCTTCATACTCTTTACTTCTATTTCTGATCCACATACCCCCACCCTGGCAAAAGGTATTTTGGTCAAGGCTGGTCCCTGACAAAGAATGTTTTAAAACTTTCCCAAATGATAAAAAAATATGTTGTTCATAATTGAGATTATTCTAAAATTTTTTTAGTTACAAGTTTCAATAGAAAATGTATGTTTATATCTCATATGTAGGGTTGATTAAATCTTAATTTTGAATGTATACTCAAATTTGGCCAAATATAAAAATGTCAAGATATATAAGTATTCTAGTCATGATACAGGTGAAAAAATATGAGATTTCTATTGGGATACCATACTCCGTACTAATGATGTTTTTCCCTCATTCTTTGACATTTTTCAACTAAATTTCCTAAAAACTACTGATCTAAAATAAGTAGACTGTATTAGTTACTATTCTTATTGCTGTAACCAAATGTCTTAAAGAAACAATTTGAGATAGTGGTGCCTTATTTTGTCTCATAGGCATAGAAGAAACAGTCCATTATGGTGGGCAAGTCACAGCAGCTAAGATAGCTTCACCTTTAACCTTGAAGCTTGGGGTAGCATTTGCTTGATGATATAGTACAGGCTAGAATATTTTAAGGGGTTTAGACTAGCACAAAGGATTCCCAAGATTCCAGAGGGTTACACTTAGTGTCTTATTTTTTTTGCCAGTTAGGTAACAAATGGTACCACAAACCTCCAAAAGAGTGCCACCAGCTATAAGAGTTCAAACAGTTCAGAAACAAACAAAAAGAAAACTAAGTTTCTTTACTGGAATTATTTTTTCTGAGATAATAAGTTCCTACAGCTATTGATTTTTGAACTTTAGATAAGCAAACAATATTTTCAATGATTTCCACATGTTGTTAGACATTTCTTTTTGAATTTTGGTCTGGTCATCTGACTGTCTTGAGCAAAAGAAAAGAGCACAAGAATGAATCTGTCTGCTGTAGTGAATGTTCATAATGGGCTTATTACATTCTACTTGTTATCTTTGGGGGATGATGTTCATTGTTAGGATATTCTCTCTTAAAATCATCTCATGCTTAATGAACTTTAAACCAAACAGAGAGAACACAGAACGTGTTTTCAGTAAATAATCCTAGACAAGCTGTCTGCGGATAGCTTCATGTAAGCCCAAACGAGCACTCAGGTCACTAAATTATCAGTTCCAAACCTACAATAATCTTATTAGAGATGCTAAGAAAAAACTGAACATTTTTAGTTCACAAAGCCACTAGAAGTTACAATAAATTGCTGTTACCAATATTGTAAGTTTTAGTTTATTTAAAAATGAATTTTACGTTTGAATTTATCACCCATGATACACATTCCTTATACATAACAACAAAATGTTTCCTTTAGTTTTATTTCAGTTTAGTTAATTACATTTAATTATAGCTATTTAACATAGACTAGTGTAATATAACTAAGAACAATTCTAGTTTTGGAAAAACAAATTTGGTATAATTTAACTAAACTATAAGTAGCAATCAAGAATTAAGTATCATCCTGTTCTAAATGAACAGTATGATGGTGAGATTGCCAAAATTGATTGAGCTAAGAACTGCCTAGTAGATTAGTGAAACACACATCAGGATATGTCTGTAAAGATGCTCCTGGAGATAAACTAAGATTAACTAAGGACGAAAAGCCTGCCCTGACTATGTATTCCATCAATCCCTTTAGCTTCAGATGTGAATAAGATACAAAGGTGAAAAGGAGAAAGCCTGCTGGTGTAGACATTTGTGCACTTCCTGGTGTCCCTCATGAAAAGACTCGCCTTCTCCTCCATAACACCCCAACTCTATGTTATTAAAGCCTCCTCAAGAAAGAATAATGAAACCAGACAGACCACAGATGAAAACTTCACTGCCTGTAAATCTAAATAAAACTTCTTTTATAATGTTTTGTTCAGTATTTTAAGGATCATACGGGGAGAAAGTGATCAACATAAAAGACTGTCATTATTTTGTAAATGAAGTTTTTTTTTTCATTTGAAACTAATAGAAAACAAATTAAATTATTGCCTTAAGGCATCAGAATTCAAATCCAATACACGACACTCAAATGTATTCTTATATATTAATAGTAAACTGGTTACACATGAATTCATGAAAGAATCATATTTGAAATAGCTATTACATAAAAATAAGAAATAGTTCTTAAATCTAGTAATTGATTTTACCAAGAAGGTGAAACTCCTCTACAATGCAAACTCAAAAACATGGGTGGGAGTAACTGAAGAAGACAAACAAAAAGTGGAATGATCTCCCATAGCCAACTGGTTTGTGTGTTTGTTTTTGTGTTTGTTGCCTGCGTGTTTTTCCCCCCCGACATAATTTCTCTGAAACTTTGGGACCTTTACTGAAACTCACTCTGTAAACCAGGCTGGCCACCAACTCACAGAGGTCCTTCTGCCTTTGTCCCACCTCCCCACCCCAGTGCTGTGATTAAAGGTGTGTGCCACCACCACCTAGCTCCAACTTTTTTTTTTATTAAAAATTTCTACCTCCTCCCCTCCCCCTACTCTCCCTTCCCTTTCCTCCAATCCCCCTCCCCCTCCCTCTCCACTCCAAAGAGCAGTCAGGGCAGAAAGAGGGAGAACAGGAGTGAGGAAGTCAGGACCTGAGGAGGGCACCCACCCACTGAGATGGTGGGGCTGATCTAATGGGAGCTCACCAAGTCCAGCTGGACTGGGACTGATGGAGCATGTGCTCCAACTGCTTTTTTTTAAAGGTACTAAAATTATAATTTGGTAGAAGGGCAGTCTGTATATAAGTATGTAAAAAAATGAAACTTAACACTTACATTTACCCAAACTTAAAAAGGAAAGAGCTCAGATTAAATAAGTCTTAATGAAAAGACCTGAAAATCTGAAACTACTAGAAGAAAACCAGGTAAGCACTTCAACACACTCCTGTAGGCACTACATTTTCTTCTTTCAACTTGATAAGACGTGAACATAAAAAGCACATAAAACAAAGGCAAAAAAGGATAAATGGAATTACAAAAGCCTAAAAAGCTTTTACCCAGGGAAGGAAACAATCAACAGACTGAAGAGACGGCCTAAAGAATGTGAGATGATCTCTGTCAATAATTCTTCTGACTTTGTGAACAGTGTTGATGTTCAGAATAAGAAAGGAACTAAACATGAAACAAAGACTAAGGAACCACTAAAAATTTTGAGTCATGTGAAAAGGCATTTATCAAAAATTAAATGTAAGTAACAATTAGCCATTATGGCAATACAAATCACAATAAAATTAGGTATCATCTCTCCCATCCTGAATTACTATTATTTGAAAAAAATTAAACAAGTACAGGTAAGTATGCAGAGAAAAAAAGAACCCGTATTCTGTTGGCAGCAATGTAACTTAATTTGAATACTATAAGTGACAATACATAGGCTCTGCAAAGTTCTCTCTATATAATGTTTAATATACCTGCCACACTAGCAAGTATACTACTGAAATTATTAAACTCTGGATACAAAAATGATAGCTAGGTATTCATATTTATTGTGTCAATATTCACAATAGCTAAGATATAAATTTAGTCTATTTGTCCATCAAGAAATGACTGTATAAAGAAATTATGGTATATGTAATAAATACACAAAAGTAAATATTATTAAGCCATATAAAAATGACATCCTTTCATGGGAAGCCAAATGGATTGTTACATTAAATTTTCTTGCTATATAGAACAAATATATGTTAATCAAAATCTTTAACAATTATAATAATTACAAAAAATATTCAACTGGTCATTAACCTGTTAATAACCCAGGATAAGTTTTCTGGGTGCAATGATTCATACCAGAGGGTGAAGAGGAGGGGATAAGTTAGGGATATGGTGAGCCTGGGAAGATCTTAATGGACTCTCACAGAACAATGGGGATAGAACAATGATCAGTTCTAGAGAAAAAAAATGTAGTAAAATTTCATTATGACTTAGTCCTGTCTTTAGTATACAGATATATCCACTTAAAGCAGAAAGATGGCTTGCTTAGGGGAAAAGTAAACAAAAAAAAATCCTCAGCCAACAAATAACATCAGCTACTAAAGCCCTCATGCAGAAACAAAAACAATCCAAAATTGCAAACCCCATGACTCTTCCAAATATCATGAATCCCATAAAAATGGCCCCAAAGAGAAAAGCTTAAAAGAATGGTGATAATTATCTTCAAATAACTCAGACACAATCATACTCTGAGAAAACACACACATACACACAAACAAAATATAAAATTCAATAAGAAAGTAAATTCAAGATATTAAAGATATTGAGTAAAAAACAAGAACTTAAGGGAAGCCTGGAACATTATGCTGGAAATGAAAAACCCAATAAGTCAAATACAAAGCTCATTAGGAAAACCTCACTAATAAGATGGCATATGAAGAAAAAAGATTATCAGAGCTTGAAGACAAGATAAGGGAACTGGATTATTTGGTAAAAGTTAATGCTTTTTTAATTTATAGAAAAGGGGAGCACTTTATAATAACAGAAACAGATCAAGTATTCAAATTACAGGTGTAGAAAGAGAATACCGTACTAAAAGCATAATACCTACTAAAATCATCTTCTGATAACTGATTTCACATGTTTGCAAATAAGTTATATCATTTTCATGATTTATAAACAAAAGAAACAATTTAAACTTACTAATATATAAATAGAAAGGTAATGTCCATCTGCCACCAGGGGATATGAAAGATCAGGTAGGCATGGCAGAAGAAGGTTGGAAAATTTTAACATAATGCATTTTAGAGAGTTTGAAAGGTTCATATTCACATCAAATAACTATGCCAGTGAGAAAAATAAATCTTTGCATTGTTCAAAATGTCACACACATTAAAATATTAAATGAACAGTATAACACATAACATACATCATACAAAAGTGAGACTTTGCCACAATATATGGGATTTAATGCCAAGTTGTCACTTTTATAGCACTGTTCCAAAGTGATTAGAGATTAAATTTTCCTCATTTTTTATGCAGATTGTGCACATGAAACAAACTCAGTGGCTAAATAAATTATGTAATTTAAATATAACAGTTTTTATACTGTAGGAAATCTTAACTATTATATTCACTATAATAATTGAATCCATTTAATGAATTATGAATTAAATGATTAAATTTTCAGTTCATTCTACCTCAGGAAAGTCGCAGGACATGTGAAGCTTTTATCTAGTACATTTATAAATTAATTAAACATATCTTAAATTTAAGTAATAATTTGAACACACTTTATACTTACTTTTTACATTATACCTTAACAAAATACTCTTCTTTGACCATGGCACTTAAAATATTTATAATTTTAAGAAATGATTTTTTGAAGCATAACAATTGCTTGAATAATACATTTATATAGGATTTTAAGCAGTATATAAATTTACTATTTAAATTATCAAAAATAAGAAAAAACATTTTTAATATTATGGCCAGGACATAAAGAAACGACATTAAGTATGGAAGAGTAAATGTGAATAAGAATAATTTCCATATTTTGCAAGAAATTTTGAAATTTTCAAAAAATTCTGAAGGTTATACAACTTGAACTTTCTTTCGACCCTAGTACCTATTACATGTTTGAAAAAAGAAAACAAATCTTGTAAAATTGTCATCCTGACTACATTCTTTAAAACTCCAATAGAAACAGTAAGTTAACAAATGCATATACTAAAATATAAGCCACATCTAAAATCACATGGAAATTTCAGAAGCACTATCATTTTTTTAAAATTCAAATAACATCAAACACATTCCATCACTGTATGGGGGGTGGCTTGAGTAAGAAGTGTCTGACATAGTCTTGGATATTTAAATACTTGAGCCCCATTCAATGGCAGTGTTTGAAAGGCTTAAGTGGTATATCCTTGATAAGGGTGGTCTTTCTGATTAAAAAGTCAGCAGTATTTGCAGATTTTTCCAGTTACTTTGTGTGTTTAGTTTAACAAATGACCTTCCTATCCCTGCTATTGAGACTGCTACCTGTTGCCGTGTTTTACCCATGATCATAGATTCTAACAGTACGGTATTACAAGCCAAAATAAACTCCAGCACTGACTGGACCAGCAAGCTGTCCACAATGCTTCAATGTGGCACATTTATCTTGAGGGTAGCAATAAACTTTCTTCTTGGACTTAAAACTCACTCCAAAGGAGGATATTCATACTGAGTATTGTAAATGCAGCCAATTGCCTATGGCTAGATAAATTAAAGACCAATAGAAGTAAATACTGGCATGCTCCTAAACCAGCATAAGATTTCTATATTGGAAATGCTTATCTTTATACTCACAGATATCTATAGCCATCAAAAAAGATTCTTTTTGTAGTGATGATGACAATTACAGAGATCCGTAACTGGTAAAAATGCAAATGAATAACTGTGATATAGCAAAACCTAACAGACATTTGCAAGCAAACGCTACGCCTATGACTCAAGGAAAATCACAAAAAAGAGTGCAAAGATTTTAAAAGTCAGAGAGTCCATGTGGTCATCTGCTGTTACACTGTTACTGTAAACACGACAAAGAAAAAGTATATTCATAAACTTTCAACAATCAGATTGCCTGAACAGGACCTGCATAATGATAGATAATACAATTTAACATACTAAGGTGGACAAGGAAAATTCCACATGTTCTCACCATGAAGAGATATAGGTGGTCAGTAGCTACTGAGAGAGAAAAATAAATATATCCTCCAGGGACAAGCTCTCACACAGGTTGTCTGATTCCAAGAGGTTAGTCATAAACACATAAACTAAGGGGCTCAGCATGTGTTCACATGGTGTGTGTGTGTGTGTGTGTGTGTGTGTGTGTGTGTGTGAGAGAGAGAGAGAGAGAGAGAGAGAGAGAGAGAGAGAGAGAGAGAGAGAGAGAACATGATAACTTAAGAAGAGATCCAGAATTTGGAAAGGGGTTCATGGGACATGTTGGAGAAGAGAGAGGCAAGGGCAGGAGATACTTAGATGTAGTCTGCAAGCATGCATTTCTAAAAAAATGAGGTGTTTAAAAACACAGTAATTATCCTTACAAGTGAAAATATTATTCACATGTTAACTAAAACAACTAAAATTAAATACCATTTTTTCATTTAAGATGGTAATAGGAGAAACTATAGAACAAAATAATTTTTTGAAACATAAGCATATGCCTTTTCATAATACTTTACTTCATCCAATCATTCTCATGTATCAAATTAACATAAAATTGCAAACATGATTCAATTGTAGCTACCTGAAGCATGAAATCAATAAAATAAATAATGGCAAATAATGATTTAGAAATTTCTTACTGCTAACAAACAAAAATATCACAAGACACTTGAAAAAGAAATGTGATAAAAGGTATCAAATACAGATTACTAATCATTTATTTAGATGTTGGATTTATAGTTTTATAAAGTGGACTGTAATTTTGAAATTGCATCCTTAAAAGTATAGAGTTAAAGAAAGAAAATGTTCCAAAGGATCCTGATTTTTTTTCTTTTCAACCATGAGGGAATATATTAAAAATATAATTGGTATCATTGATAAATAATGAGAAAATTTCAGAATATATTTTATACAATTCCAATAATCAGAAAAAGAAGACTTTTATTTCTATTTGTAAAAACAAAACTCATAAATTGAACAGACAAATGAAAAATCATTATTCCCTAGAAACTTAGGTGTCTTCTCTTCCTTTGCAGTGACATTTCATTTACACTTAATCTTAAAAATGAAAATAACCTGCTAAATCTCTTAAATATACTATCAAGTTCCATTGTTTAAAATAGATCTCAACCATGTTAATAATCGTGCTATTTAGAAATATCCTTTTCTTTTTTATTATCTGATAGTTTTTACACTTGCAAAATGAATGTTCCTTGTTTTTAACCCATTCTCTTTCATTCCCTTCTCTCTCTTGCTGTAAACCTTCTCAACTGCTTGCTCCCTGCTCTCATTCCTAATGTTTATATTCTCTTGTTTTCTGACTGTCACCAGGTAAGTTTTTCTGCCTTTGAGTAGGTTATAATTACTGTCACATTTCTCTTGGACATGCTTGACATAATTATTGAGTATATCCTTGTGGATTTCAGTGAATTTTCCAAATACTTATAAAATATCTGCTAGGTAGCCTTAATATCTTGAACATTGCAGGAAGGAATAGAGGTAGAAAATGACAGCAGAAAAACACATTTAAAGTAACAGAAGTTTCAGGCAATTCAATCAAAGAAAAAGAAATTTCTTGGTGTTTACTATTGTCTTGTATATTTTAGATTAGCAATTTCTGTGGGAGTTATTTTGGGGGAAAATATCCCCCATATAAGACGTATGTCAATACAGGTGAAATCTATCGTTCCTTGAAACACTCAGAAACGATTGTTTGATACTGAAACCTTTATTTTTATATGTAGAAATGTTTCATATTAAGGTTCAATAATTGAAATCTTAAAACGTATGTAAGTTTATAATAGAAAACTGCACACCTCATTATCATACTTTCTTAGAAGACATGATGTTGCCTAACTACAATAAATGACGCATGATCTGATTCTACTCTTGCATCTTCTGTAGCTAAATACGAGCCAAAACATCAAAATACCAATAATCATTTTAAATTGAAAAGTTACCCATTGTTGGAGTAACACTCAAATAGACTTAGTGCAGTGCTACCCTTGTATTTACTTTGTTGGGTGACAACAGCCAAAATCTCCACTATCTGCATTTCCTTTGTTTTGGCCCCTGCATTTGTCCTTGTCCACCCCAATCTGGAAGTGTGTGTGTGTGTGTGTGTGTGTGTGTGTGTGTGTGTGTGTGTGTTATTGGATTTACCTAAAATCAGGAAATCAGATTTAATTGGCAAATACTTTATCAACTGAGTTATATTCCCACCATTAAATTGTTTAATTTTCATATATATTCTAAAACGGCGACCCTTTGTGAGCATATACATCAAAGAATTAGGCTGTCAAAATAAGCTGTTCCAAATCATTCACAATCAAAAAGTGACTGTTTACATCTTATGTCTGTTTAAATCCCTAGTGAAATCATAAACTCAATCTGATAGAGCAAAATCTGTAATTGTGACTTTATTTTTAACTCCTACTAGAACATAATGACATCAGCAAGTTCACATTTGCCCCCAATCGACTGTTTAAACATTTTATAATTTCAAAACCTAAAATTACTTGAGGGAATGCAGGACTTTGACATATGATCATAATGTAAAGCACTATAAACATGTAGCTATTTAAATATAGTTACCTGTGTCTTGTAAATTGATAAAAAAGTTCTTCTAGTTAGTTGATCTATTACATATATGGAATTAGAAATAGTGAAATAATAAATCTAAATTCATTTTCAAATGTACACATACAATGTAAGTTCTACCTGTGTTAACTATGTGTAGTGAGTGGTTCTCAGCTATTTCTACTGTTTTCACCCATTTTCAATAGGAGTGATGTAACAACCAACACAGAAAAATAGTCAACAATAAGTGAAGGGTCGCTCTGACCTTCATCAACCGAAACCGTTAGACAGTTATCAGTAAAGTCTTTGCAAGATTGGTGAGAAGTGAAATATAGAGAACCCAAAATACCAAACCTAAAGAAAAAAATATCCTCGGTTATTTCAGAGTACTCAAAAGTGTTTCTAAACTTTCTGCTGACTGAACGTACCCTTACTTAGTAGTTCTGAGGTGCGGTTTTTATATCTGAATTCTTTTTAATACCTGATTTGATTTGTAAACACAAACCTTAATGCTCCCATATATTGCTATAGAAAGTTAAGAAATACTTATTACATTTGTGTTTTGTGATGTTTGCCATTAATACAATTGTATATATATTTTTTCAAGACATGGTTTTTCTGTTTAACAACCCTGGTTGTCCTGGAACTTGCTTTGTACACTAGGCTGGCCTTGAACTCAGAGATAGCTGCCTGCCTCTGCCTCAGGAGTGCTGGATTAAAGGCGTGTAGCACCAGTGCTGGACCAAATGGATTATTTTATTTGTATAATTGCTTCAAAGAAGTATTTAAGGGGTTTGACATTTTAAATCTTAGTGTTTTTAAATGGTCCATAAGTCTAAGGTTTTACTACCTAGAAGATATATTTCTGCATCTAAATGAGGCTCTGTGTTTTATTTGAATCAATTTATAATATATATATATATAGCACTAGGCAGCTGAAACATTTCAAATGGTGATTTTTAATATTACTATTTGAAATAAAATATACAGGACCACTTGTGCTGTTTTAAGGATATACTTTTATGATTAAAATTGGTTAAGCTTTGTTTCTATAAACGCACATCACTAAATACGAGGGACCATACTTTTCTAAAAGGTAGATGTCAAAGTTACTGTGTTCTATCTAATGATGCTAGACAATTGCTCAGTGGAAATAATAATTGGGGCACTTTCTGAATGTAAACGTGGAAAAGTTAAGCATATTCACCTATATATACTTTTATGTGCAATAAGACACAAATGTCAGAAATTTGTGACAAAACATATATCCCCACATAGTTACAATGGTTTTATACACGAGGCTCTCAATTTAAACTGAAGAAAAGGAAAGATGTATTTTAAAATTCTATTTAGTAGCAAAACTAGTAGTGTACCACACGGTGGAGACAGACACTCACAAATCCCCAGGATCGGCATCTCTCAGATCTAAGCTCTTATGTAAATGAATAGCAACCACAAAAATACTACACACGCACTTGTTTGTTGTCTTGTTTTTGTTTTTTTTTCTTTTTTCTGGTTCTTGTTAATGAATTATAACAAGAATGCAATTTCTGTTGAGGAACACAAAGCCCATTCATTTTTAAATTGTTATCAAACTATTGACCCGCATTTAAGGAATCACATTTCAGTCTTTTTTTCTGCCAATATAAAGCATTCAAATCCATTCCCACCACAAACACAAACTTCAGAGAATGTAATTTTGCTGGCATTCTAAGTGGCTCCTGTGTCTGGAACGCCGTTTAAACTCTTGTTTCACAGACTGTTTCTGTACTCTTCAACTCTGCCTTCAACAGGTGCTTCAACTGAGATTTTAGGAAATGCTACCCTTCAAGGAAATCTAGTACATCATAGCTCTTTTACAGAATAAAAAAAAATATTTGCAGTCATGGGCAAAAGAGAGGTTGGGATGAAATAATGTTCAACAGTTTGTAGGTGTTTTGTATTCTCCAATGTTACATATTGTCATTTACATAACAGGGGACTCCGTTTCAAGAAATATCTTTAAAAGTTAAGTTTAACCTGGAAAATTGATTTGAATTTGTTTGTCTGTTTGTCGTGCCTATGAAATGTGCTGGAGTAAAGGAGGAGCATCAATTGTGGCAGTGGGCAACCAATGACTAGTCCAGCCTGAGACACACACCATAAGTGTGAGCATGCCCTTGAAACAGCCTATAGCCTCAGAACCCAGAGGCTGGGTAGTCCAGAGACCGAGGATAGAACCAAACATGACTAGAGAAAAAAAACGTTAATGTAATAATGCCTAATGATATTCTGCTATTCCCTTAGGTTAGTACCTAGCCCAGTTGTCATTAGAGAGGCTTCCCCCAGAAACTGATGGAAACAGATACAGAGACCCACAACCAATCTCCAAGAATCCTACTAAAGAGAAGGAGGAACGATTGTAGGAGCAAGCAGGGTGAAGAACATCAGAAGAAAACCCACAGAATCAATTACCCTGGGCTCATAAGAGCTCAGGGAGATTAAATTGACAATCAGGGATCCTGCATAGATCTCACCTTGACCCTTTTGCCTATATGTTAAGCTTGGTTTTCTTGTGGGCCTCCTAAGAGTGTGAGCAGGTTATTTGACAATTGCAATGATGTGGATTCCATAAAGAATGCATTCTTCTGAAATTTGCCATACTATGAAAAAAATCTTATCATCTACCCCAAATGCCCAGAGACTTCATTTTTTAAATGTGGACATTGTGGTAAACTACTAAATGCTAGTATGTGTCACAACAAATTGTGATTCAGTGCAGTATAACAGCATTTATTGCCAAGATCTACAAATCCTAAATTTTAAACAATTATTTGCCTTTTAAGTAAAATGCTCCTAGAATTTCTGTAAGTAAGGTAGAAGAGGAACTATGGGAATTACACATCACTTTTTAATACCTCATACATCATTTCATAGAGATATTAATTATACTTGGTTATTATGTATATATTATGTATGGTTATTATGTATATATATTATGTATATATGTATATATTATGCATATATTATGTATGTGATTTTTACAAAAGCTATTTACTGTCCTAACACATAGCACAGGTTTAAAAATTTTAACTAATGATACACATGTGATTATATTTACATTTGCATGTTATTTAAAAATGTAAATTTGCGCAGGGTGGTGGTGGCGCACATCTTTAATCCCAGAACTCAGGAGGCAGTGGCAGGAGGATCTTTGTGAGTTCGAGGCCAGCATGGTCTACAGAGTGAATTCCAGAACAGAAAGAGCTGTAACAAAAAGAAACCCTGTCTCGAAAAACAAAAACAGATATTTGCCGATTAAAATTCTTACCATATGAAATATGTTAGGGTATGGAATTTACTTAGTTAATTCCTATAAATGGGATTCATTTTTACATTAAATATCATTTTCCAGAAAATGCAATTAAAAGTAATTCATAATTTGGGTTGAAAGCATGGGTGTATGTGAGTTTCTGCACATGAACACATCCAGTGTGATTAATAGTAACAAAGTGAATATTTATTTCTACAGTGTGGTTAGCTACTTGTAGCATATGAATATGAAATCAGAAACAAATTTTAGAACTTTGATTCTCAGCATACAAAATAAGTATTTGAGACAAATGATTGGGACTAATGTTTAAGAAAAGAAAAAATTATTTCTGTGCCATGTTAATTGTTATGGTTCCACTCAAGGTTGACTATATTTCTGAAACATTTGTGAACAATAAATATCAGATATCTTGGTTTTCATTATCTCTGCTGGAAATTGGTGTACTGTAAACTTTGAAAAGTAAATCTCAGCACTGTAATACTGACTTCTTTAAGCTCTTACTTCAAAATAGACAAATGAGTATATGAAAGGAAACCTCTTCATGCTTAATTAAATAACACGTAAGTATGAATGTACAATATCCCACTGGAGTAAAAACATTAAGACTATAAAAGTAAAAACAATGCTTATTTCCAGTTTGTTATACTTACCTGGGCTTCCTGAGGCATTTGAGCTGCATCCACCTTGTCAGCAATATAAGCTGTCAACTGCTTGTCAATGAATTCAAGGGACTCCTGAATTAAGTTTAAGGATTTTTCAATCTCTTGGGCAGACTGGATACTCTGTTCAAGCAACTTTTGTTTCCTCACAGCCTAGATAGAAGAAGAAGTAATAGTGGATTATTGAAATGTTAACTCTTAGGAGATTTTCAGCAATTCCTATCACACAGACAACAAAGAAACTAGACTCTTTCACGATCACCTTTTTGTACGACAGATTGCGTAGCTTTCTGGTACTCATTCAGCTCTGCTCACATAAAGAAAAAGAAAAGACAAACAACATCAACTTAGTACACAGGATCAGGATCAGAGGTGTCTGCAGAAAAAAGGTCACAGAATCTTGCACATCAAAGGAAGAAGGTGAAAGAAAACATTAGCCAAATCATCTCAGTTGTTACATTCTGCTGTTCTCAGGCTGAGTGCTCCTCCTGATCTTATTAGATAGTTCAAGAGATTTGGTTTACTTAGAATAGGGTCACCGTCATCACAATCCAATTCAAGACAGATAATCCACTTCCACCACCAAGACACATATACAATCTGTTCTGAATTGGCACCTATTCGAAAAGAGAAATTAAGATAACCGTGTGTTCAAGGATTTGTTTTGAATTCAGTTTTTACTTTGCTTTGTATGGTTGTTTCCTCTTTCCTAGTTTCCTTTATAATTTGCATTATGAAAACTGTACAATTGAATAATGCCACTGTTGAAGTAGAACAAATAGTCACCAAACTTAATATAGCTGTAATTAAATGTGAACAGGCTAACTTAACACTTTCAACTCTTAATAGCATGGTGAAGAGATTGTAAGGTCTACCTTCCAAGATCTAGTGACATTTAAAAGAATCCTTCTAAGGTAAACTATAAGGCAAAAAATTTATAAATTTCTTAAGCCATCCACAACATATAGCTTAGGACTGATTGTCATAATGTAGTTCTGATAATTCTCCTTTCCAAAGTTTGCACTAGGATTTCAAAATGTTCCTGGGTTTTATATTATACATATGTGAATAAACACACACATATACATATATGAGAAAAACATATATGAGATGTTACTATTGTTTGATAAAGCCAATGTAGAACATTCTCAAGAACAAATTCATAAAAGATATCTGGAAAAGAAAAAAGTAGCTAGGAGGCTGTATGACTACTGCTCCTACACTTGGTACTTTCTAGGACCTGTTATATACCACTCCAATGTTCTGTTTGAATTTTTAAAAATATCATTGTTGGTTCATTCCCTTTTTGTTATTTACACTTGAGTATAAAATGTATGAACTTCAAATTTATATTTTGATGTAACTAGATCATGTCCTATGATTATATTTAAATCCCATTATCACCCCCTCATCTTCTCCCTTTCTAATAACAAAACTTTATATATCTACATTGCAACATTTTGATATTTGTATGTGTTGTGGAATATTTAAACTGGTCAACTTAAAATAATACATAATATAATTTTCTAAATTAATTTATTAAATATAAACCTAATTTTCTTTATATTCTCACAGTCTCCATTATTTTAAAATTTGCATTAATATATCACATTGTAGTTTCCCATTAAGAGTGTATATTTACTTTGGATTCTTAGTGCAAATAAGGTAAGAGATTCTGTCTACCTAGTTCTTTACGGAGTGTCAGCTCCCAGAGCAACACCTTTGTGCATGGTTAATGAATGCTATAAAAGTTTATTTATTTAATGACAAAACTGAAAATTTCAAGCAGCTGAAGAATGGATTTATAATGAAAATAGGGACTAAAATGTAAGCACTAATTAAAAGATATTACATTTGCAGTATAATCCTTCCTTATATTATGTTTGTATTAAAAGTATAAGAATAAGTATAAGAACATTATATGAAGCAACCTTTAATATATTTCTATTAAAATATTCTAAGATTGATTAGTGAGACCTTGTCCAGTGCTCTAATTCAAATAATTCTCCTTATTTCAGTTAAAACAACAACCAAGTTTCTTTCCATAGTGATTCAAATAACAGTGCTCATAGTTATAATGAGAGCCTCCTGCAAGGTAGTAAAGACTGTCAATGGTAGACAGAGTTCCTTCAGACAAGCGGATCTCTAACTAATGATACAATGGCAGCATTGTGACAGGCGGCTGCAAAAGTCTTCCAATCATAGAACAAAGTAATTGTCTGATCAGTGTTTAAATGTGGCTCATTCTCTGAAGACAAATTCAGCATGCTCCTCAGTGCACATTTATAGAATTTTAATGTAATTGAAAAGGATATAATGTAGCAGAGTTCTAAATCTTATCTCTGGATTTGAATTTATGCTTCTAAATATAACTTTACTTTTGCATTCTTGAAATTAAAAGGTCAGTATGACATAGTATGATTTAAAAGAAAACGTCAAAGGATCTGAGGTGGGTTGTTTCTTAGTCTAGTCTAACAGACAGCCAATAACAGAGTGAGTACATGGATTTTTTGATTATCTCAGGCAGTGCAGTGAAAGACTTGATGTCAATCCAAGCTTTGAACGAGTCATGGCTTAAGCTGCTTTCTATTTTTAAACATCTTATTAGGCAGACCCCAAAAGGATGCCAGACTGTGACTTTTCAGGACTCTATGAAATGCTTGACCTGCTATTAGCCTGAGTGGAATTAGTAGGAACTCCTACAATGACTAACTGTTGCTTTAAAATATAATTTCATAACCTTAGCTAATTCATTCCGCAATAACAAGAATTATAGAGATCAACAGAAATAGCAAATATTAAGGGAGTTAGAAAAACATTAAAAGGCTAGTAATAAAAAGTATATGAATGTGAAAACAAAATCTTAGGAATGGCTGTTAAGAAATGAAGAAACATTAGTACAACTTTTTGCAAATTAAAGATAGTGCAAAAGAAAATATTTTTTAGAACTTCCTGCTATTTTAATGTGCTCAATATAAAATAAAAATTTTTTCAAAATAAAATTTTGTGGTTTGTTTTTGCCAGAAAATAACTGTAAACTGATAATTGTTCAGATTCTCATGCAGTTCCCTGTTGTGTAACAGTATAAAAAACAATTATGATGCTCCATTGCACTGTAAGAGCAGAAAATAAAATTGGGTGGAAAGTTGGGGATGGATACAGTGATGAGCTGAATATTAGAGGCAATAGAAAGAGGAGTGGGGCATGAATATAATCCAAATAATTTTGTATAAAATTCTGAAAGAAAAATTTTTTTTATTGAAAAAAATTTCTGCCTCCTCCCAGCCTCCCATTTCCCTCCCCGTCCTCCCACTCCTCTCCCCCTCCCCCCATTCCTCTCCCCCTCCCTCTCCAGTCTGAAAAACAATCAGGGTTCCCTGCCCTGTGGGAAGTCCAAGGTCCTCCCCCCTCCATCCAGGTCCAGGAAGGTGAGCATCCAGACTGGTTAGGCTCCCACAAAGCCAGTACATGCAGTAGGATCAAAACTCAGTGCCACTCAGGATAGTGTTTTCTATTTCCATCCATTTGCATGCAAAATTCGAGAAGTCATTGTTTTTTACCGCAGCGTAGTACTCTAGTGTGTATATATTCCATACTTTCTTCATCCATTCTTCCATTGAAGGACATCTAGGTTGTTTCCAGGTTCTGGCTATTACAAATAATACTGCTATGAACATAGTTGAACAAATGCTTTTGACATGTGATAGAGCATCTCTTGGGTAAATTCCCAAGAGTGGTATTGCTGGGTCGAGGGGTAGGTTGATCCCGAATTTCCTGAGAAACCGAAACACTGACTTCCACAGTGGTTGCACAAGATTGCATTCCCACCAGCAATGGATGAGAGTACCCCTTCCTCCACAGCCTCTCCAGCAAAGGCTATCCTTGGTGTTTTTGACTTTAGCCATTCTGACAGGTGTAAGATGGTATCTCAAAGTTGTTTTGATTTGCATTTCCCTGATTGCTAAGGAAATTGAGCACGACCTTAAGTATCTTTTGGCCATTTGAACTTCTTTTTATATAAGGAACTCTGGAAGGATAAATTGATTGAATGAAACTACTAAGAATTAGAATGAAAATGTATTAAAAATATGATGATATATTATTCCAAAGTAGAGAAAATTAAGAAAAACAAGAACCAATAATATTTTACAAAACATCACTTTTAAAGAAATGGTATATCTCATATATTTATTAGATACAACACAAAATATGTAATATTTATCCTTTAGTAGAGAGAAGATAAGCTCATGATTGAAAATACATCTGGAATATGAACATTTTATCACTAAAGTAGTATATTATTAGAAAATTATAATCTATCATTGCTATATAATACAGATTTCTAGTAAAAACATGTTTATTATGAATATCATATTCTTACATATTAAGGTACATATATTGCCCCATAAAAGTAGGAAGAATGTAATCAAAGTATGAGCAGATCATGGATTATTAGGGAATATTATATTTTCAATCATAGGGAAAAATAGAAAATAAAATCTAAGTTGCTTGTACTAAAATAATATTAAAAATAATTTTATATAAAATTCCCTATTCATACTTGTCCTTCATTTCTTTGTTGCACTATACATTCATTATACACATGCATACACACACACACACACACACACACACAGGTTACAGGGCCAGGTGTAAGAGTGTTTGTCTAGCATGTGCAGGTCACAGGTTCAATTTCCAGCAAAGGAATGCCAACCACATTTATACCCCAATGAAAGTTAAAATACATGTCACCCTATTCTGAATATATAAACATGACAACAGTATCAGCTGTTCACTTTTCTCCATTTTCTTTCATTCTTATTTTCTAGAGAAATTCAGAGTATTGTGAACCCAGTGACTTAAAAAAAAAGACAATAGAAATGCAGATCAGAAATTCATTACTCTTCCTTTTCAGGATAAATCTTGAGGTAAAAAATAGGAAAGAGAATTAAAGCAAACGTGAGGTTGGAATTTTAAGCAGAACAAAGCAAGAATTAAGTCTTTCTTTCACAGATACGGGAAATAACTAGGATGATACCGACCTAGGATACCAGTAACAAATATTAGGTAAATAACAATTTGAGGTAAATCAGATTGAGGTATTTACAACAAATTGGCAATCAAAATGTGTGAGCTAAATGCATGTAAAACCTGAGAGGGCTTGGGAAAATATTCTAGGAACTAGAAAACAATGTTTAGCTGCATTTTTTTTCCTGGATGGGCTCTGCTTGCTGGCAGCATGCTTTAGCTCCTTTAAGAGAAGTCTTCCTGATTCACCCATAGCAGGGGGAAAAAAAAAAAAAATTATAGTTTAAAAATGGTGATTTCCTGGTTTGCCAGCATGAATGTCTCTGACTCTTTTGGGAGGTCTGGCTATGGAACATTTAAATAAGATTTGTGAGCAGAGTGCTACAACTTACTTAATGGTAATATAGACACACTGTGTGCCTGAAAACTGTGAGCATGGCTTGCACTAAACAGACCTCTGCCCTACTGTGTTGGACTGGGCAGAGCCAAAAGTCAAAGCAGCCTTAGTCTTAATAATGATACTTAGCATTTTAAGAAGAATTTCTGGTCAGAAAATAATTACATATATGCAATAAAGATAAATCCAGATGGAAAAGACCTCTGAATGGGTCACAATGTTGGATAAATACACATAGGCTTGGTAGAGAGAATAAAAATAGTATAGAGAGTTATTAAAAAGTAGATGATTTTTTAAAAAATGAAACAAAGTCTTTAAAGTGACAGAGTACAAAAAGGAACAAATAAAAATAAGCCATGTAAAGATGGAATATACATACAACTTCTAGATTATGTATATTATTGTGTTTTCTTTGAATTTTTTGTCTGCAGAGAAACATTTTATTCTGAGGACTGCTAAGATAAACCAACCTCTATATTTTAAAGATATCTTGTTTCCAAACTTTGGGTCTAAGGATTTATTACTTTGGAAAGAGTTTTTGCTTTTGTTTCCACAGAGGATGAGAACCTGTGGATTTATTCCAGGCTAATGTGGTTTGATCGACCAAGATCCCCCTGAAAAGTCACCAAAAAACTTCCAAAATGATTTTGCCCCCCCCCCAAAAAAAGCAGGAAGCAGTTTGGAGAGAACTATGCTCAAATTCCCAAATATTGCTGATAAATGTTTGTTTACATTTAAAGGAGGACAAGCTATCGATATGAATACTTTGCATTAGTATGGATCTTGGTTTATTGATACAAATTTAAGGTCAGTTTTGGTATTTGTATATTTCTGCTCTTGATTAATATATGTTTGTGTATTTCATTTAAAAATACAACGTACAATTAAGAAATATTGGTTAGTAGATAATCATCTATAATAGTCAAGCTTATAGTCATGTTAGTTAGGTTTTCTAGATATATAGAGATATATTTCAGTTAGATAGGTTATTTTTCAAATCTTTCAGGGACCTTCTGAATATGGCATTTAAAGTGTTTTAATACTTAGGACTTTTCATGACATGAGACACATCTGTTCCTGGCAGCACCAATCTACTTCAAGAGGATGATGGGCATTGAAGAGGCTTGTTAAAAAATTGGTTAGCTTTTTGTCCAAGACTCTGATCTTATCTGCACTGCTTGATGATATGCTGTATGAACTGGACATGCAGGACTCACAGAGAAATGACTGCTGGACTTGCCTAAAGGAGAAACTATCCTTCAGAGTTTTTACTTCATGAAAGAGACTGCCAGAATATGCTGCCAGGACACAAAAGAAAGTGACTGACAAACTACCAATATAGGCAGTGCTGTCTTAGAAATTTCCTGTTTCATGGAAAAGTCTGCCATATACTATGAGCCTATAGGCTGAAAATGGATGCCCCAATGGTACAGAAGAACTTTGGGTGACTCTCCAGGTAGCAAGATATCTCTGTCATTTCTAGAGTTTTGGAAGTTGCCTACAATGTACTTTCTTTTTACTTAGGTAATATTATATTCTTCTCGAGTCTTTGATGGAGTTGAAGAACAGATAGTTATAGTTTTTGTTAGATATAATAACAGATAATGTAGATATACATATTCTAACTGTAATTCTTGCTTGATAACTGTTTTATGTAATTTTACTATGTTAAAGTTAAAACCTTCCTTTTTATTTAAGCTGAAAATGGGAGGCAATGTGGAATTCCCCTCTGTATGTTGTGAATACCATTGGTTAATAAAGAAACTGCTTTGAGCCTATATAAGAGCAGGGCAAATAGAGCTAGGGCACAGAAAACTAAATTGAATGCTGGGAGAAAGAAGGCAGAGTGAGGGAGAAGCCATGGAGCCACTTTCAGAGACAGACACATCACAACTTTGGCCATTAGGCACAGCCATGTGGCGATACACAAATTAATGGAGATGGTTAGTTTAGGATAGAAGAATTAGCCAGAAATATGCTTAAGCTATTGGCAAAACAGTATTACAAATAATATAGTTTTTATGTGGTTATTTCAGGACTGAGAAACTGGGAACAAACAAGTGACCTCCTACAACAAATTTTTTTTCCTCATACAATATATTTGAAATTCCATAATCCATGAAAATAAGAAGATATGATGAACTATTGATATACCAAATACAATCCATTTTCTATTGTTTGTCACTCATAAAGAACAACTTAGAAATTTATACTCTCTGGGTAAGACTGGACACAATGCTTTTTGCCTACTCAATTTTATTTAACACATAAAAAATACATCTATCATGGTCTCATTTTTTGAAGGAGCTTCAATGGATATAACTATCAATCTTGAAGATAACTGTTTTCAGGCAATATAATATATATCCTTGACAACCAGGAATGGTAGTATTTTTTTTAAACTAAACATAGAATACTTTTCTGGATAATATAGGCCCATAATAGATTGAGGCATTTAATTTACCTTGAAATAAAGCACTACTGTTTATATTGGAATCAATGATCAATCGATATGGAATATGTTTCCTACTTAGTGATATATCTCTCAGTAAGTAAAAATTTCCCTCTGTACTGGGATTATGGAACCTTTAGCATAATTTCTAAATGTAAAAGTAATGATATTTATTGATCAAAATACTCCAATGATTTCTATAGTTTTGCAGACAATTAAGAATAAGATGGTTTATAGATACTGCTTAATAATATCCTAATTAACTACATCACATTTTAAAGCTTTAAATGCAAAACAGTAAATATGTACACTCTTTTCTATTTAGGTAATTGCAAATCTTTCAAGTATTTTGCCCACTAAAGGCTCCAATGAAATTTTGTAGATTTTTTTTTCAGGGAATGTGGCTATTGTGTTTCATTTAGATGGAATGTGCAACCTGAATAGTAGAAACAAGATATAGGAACCGGATCATTTTCCTTTTCCTTTCTAAGCTTTCTATACATTGCGTGAGTTATAGACTGAAATTATGAAAACTCATATGTGGTCCTGTGATGATGGTGATCCCACAAGCTCTGGCAAAGCTGTTTGTCACATTCAGTCTCTGCTAGAGACCATACCTACCTGGCAAAGAATACTTTTATAAATATGCAATCTAGTTGAAAGGCAGATAAGATGGTCCCAAACCTCATTCTTCTTTATTCTCCTACCCCCAGAGTTTTCATATCATCTATGTATGGAATTGACAGCACCATCATTTTTCATATGAGTGAAAGAGTAATCAGGTTTTCAGTTGTTTGAAGACCCTTGAATATAGGATCAAACAGTGGTAGTAATTACAGAATTAGTTTAAAATTAGATGAAGGACAATATCTATAGCCATGCATAACTGAATTATCTTCCCAGTGGAGAATGTTCCATCTGGATTATAGCTTGCATGGAAAGAGAAATCACAATGAAGACCAGAGAAAGATTCTTTCAATCCTATTAATGTTTGGCTGTGGTTTACTATAAAGAGTTCGTTTTGTGCCAGGAGGGCTATACAGCTATGAAGGACAATCACTTTTCCACATGCTTGGTTTAATTGTGCAGAAATTGGAGATGAGCTATATTAATAGAAATCAGCGATCACCCAGCTGTATTGAGCTGGTCAGAAAAATGTTAATTGCCCTTAGTGGGAGTGAATCTTAAATAATTTAATATTAGACAGCCTTAATCTCTTATGAGTAAAATTATTGACTAGTGTTAAAATTAATCTAAATAATCATCAAAACCTGTAGAAATACATTTTTAAATTACATTTGTTAATCAAGATTTTTTAAACTAGAAAATGGAAGTTGTAAAGAGAATACATTTATACTACTGCATGGAACTGCATGATTTCTAAAATTGAGAGTTGAAAGAAAATATATCTCAAAAAATAATAAATACTGTCTTTGAAATTTTCTGCTTCATGGAAAAGTCTACTGGATACTATGGTCTGTAGGCTGAAGATGGATACCCCAATGGTATAGAAGAACTTTGGGAGTCTGTCCAGGCAGTGAGATGTCTCTGTCAACTCTAGAGTTTTGGAAGTTGTTTACAATGTACTTTCTACTTATTTAGGCAATATTATATCCTTCTGGAATCCTTGATGGAGTTGAAGAATTTATTGTTATAATTATAGTTTTTTAGTTATGATAAAAGATAACACAGACATAAGTATTGTGACTATAATTATTGCTTGATAATTATTTTGTTATATGTGATTTTAATATGTTAAAGTTAAAATATTCATTTTTATTTAAACATAAAAGGGGAGCTGATGTGGTATTCCCTTCTGTATGCTATGAATACAATAGGTTAATAAAGAAAGTGTCTTGGACCTATGCAGGGAATAGAGGTAGGTGGGGAAAACTAAACTGAATGCTCGGAGAAGAAAGACAAAGTAAGGTGAAGCCGCCAGAGACAGACGTGCTGGTAGGCCACTAGCTTCATGGTAAAATATAACATAATGGAGATGGGTTAATTTTAGAGGTAAGAGCTAGTTAGCAATACACTTAAGCAATTGGCCAATCAGTCATTAATTAATACAGTTTCTGTGTGATTATTTTAGGTCTAAACTGCCAGGATACTGGGAACCAACAAGCTGCCTCCTCCAACATTCTTGGAAGACTGTTTACTGTCTAAAGGCTTGCAGCCCAAGTACCTAAATTTGGATTCCCAAACCCATCTAAAAGTTAGACTCCATAGCACAGAAAGGTTAGTTATCCTAAAGCTTCCATAGTGGATGGGTGCAACAAGAATTGGCTTAAGTCTTGGGCCTGTATCCTGCCTTTCATAGTAGTAAACAATACAAGAGATCAAATATTAAAGCAAATTCATTTGAGCACAAATATGCAATGCTTTCTTCTGACCTCCACATGTGCAGTGATACACACACGTGCACGCACACACACACACACACACACACACACACACACACACACACACTCAATCACATATGGAAAAAGTAAGAAGAAGAAAGAAGAAGAATGAGAAAGAGGAGGAGGAGAAAAAGAAAGGAAAGTGTAATACTGTTAGATTAGAAAATGTCACTACTGGCATTAGAACAAAAATAGTATAAGGCAGAGTACTACAAATTTTGAATATATCAATAAGGATCAAACAATTATTAGAAACATAGTAATATAGAAGAAATGAACGTTTTCTGATATTTTTATACTTTTGATGGTAACTTATTAATACATCTGTATTTTAATGATAAAAACTGATCTTAAAATAGTTTCATTCCTTTTTCTTTATGTTTATTTCTTTGAAACATAGAAATTACTATAAGTAAATGTTACTCTATATATCCTTCATCTACTTTCCTCTTTAAAAAGTAGTGCTTAATCGTAAACTACACCAAATCTCTCACACATAGCTCAGGAAATATTTCAGGAGAGAGGGTAGAAAGATTATAAGAGCTGGATACTAGGGATGAAGGTGGCAAAACAGTATCATCTGGTCATAACAGAGCCATTGCTATCAGGAATTCAAAGATTTTGGTCCCTGCACAAGACTACACAAGCCCAATCAGTAAAAACCTCAGCATAAATGAGAAGGAGCTAACAAAGCTCAACCTTTAGTTGAAGGACTTTGGAAGCTGTGGTAGGAAAAGTAAGTTTTTCTTCAGAAAGTGATTCCTGTTTAGTTGCCTGTTCTCAATTGATAAGAGTATGCTCAACCACATAAGGAAAGCACTAATTGGACTCATTGAACTAGGAAAAGAAGATGTAAAGTTGAGAGGAAGATGTATAGGAATGAAATGAGAATAGTTGATATGAGTAATTTTGGAGTTAATAAAATTGTATACAAGTATAAAATTCTCAGTGAATGAATAAAAAGAAATATATTATTTTAGTGTGTTTTGCTTAAATATTAAATAAAAGATTTGATTATTAGACCTCAGAAATCTACAAAGTAGTTGACAGAAAAAATCTATTCCAAAGTGGCTATGGGTATTTAAGTTTTAAGAAACAGCTAAGTGTCTAACTAGAGAATGGTATTTTATGTTACATGAATTAACTGCTAATTCTAATTCTGGAGGTAATAAGTAAAAATTATAGGCAAGTTTTCTTTCAATAAAGATGAAATCTCTAAAAACGATTCTGAAGTGGCACACACATAAAAGTTAAAAGGAATTTATCAAATTAAACAACTGACTTAATTTTTAGTTGATTTATCAGTACCTTGCTCAGCCATCATCAGAAAAGCTTCCTCCTGCAGCAGATAGGAACAAATACAGAGTCCCACAGCCAGACATTCTATAGAGAATAAGAGACCTTGGTCCTAAATCTGCCCCTCAGTGTTCAGGGGACCCCTACAGAGGAGGAGGCAGAAAAAGAGTAAGAGCCAAGGGGCATGGAGGATGCCAAGAAAACAAGACTCTAAATCAACATGAGTGAAGCTCATATGAACTGACAGAAACTGAGGCACCATTTACGGGACCTTCTTGGGTTTTCACTGGGTCCTCTGCACACATATATGGCTTGAAGTTTAGTGTTTTTATGATTTCCTGAGTGTGTAAATGAGTGGGTCTCTGATTCTTGTCCCTTCTCGTGGGCTCTTTTCTTTCTCTTTGTCTTGTTCAACTCCAATGTGATTTTCCCATGTTTTACATTACTATATTTTATTTTGTTAATTTTGTTTTTGAGACAGAGTTTCTCTGTGTAACAGGCCTAGCTGTCCTAGAACTCACTTAGTAGACCAGGCCAGCCTAGAACTCACAGAGATCAGCCTGCCTTTGCCTCCGGAGAACTGGGATTAAATTTGTATGCCAACACTGCCCTACTGTTACTTTTTAAATTATTTTCTCTTAGAAGCCTGTTTTTTTCTAATGAGAAAGGTAGTGGATCTGAATGGCAGGAGAGATGAGGAGAAACCCTGCCATATACCTGTCCTTGATGTTTTTCAAAGTCAGGACCTCTTTTATAATAATTACTGTTATAATCATGTGGGTGTATATGAGTATGTGCATATAAGCACAACCTGCACAGTCTGTAATGTATACTTCATTGTTTCTTGTACAATCATTTACACTGTTGCTCTATTTACAATAGCCTGGAAATGGAAACAATCTAAATACCCTTCAGCTGACAAATGGATAATGAAAGTGTATTAATAATATTTTTATAGTATAGCATAGTACAGTATAGGATATTATACTGAGATATAGAAAATGAAACCATGACATTTGCAGGTAAATGGATGGAAGCAGAAAAGATCATACTGAGTGAGGAGAACCAGACTTAGAAAGAGACATGCTATATATGCTTAATCATCTCATTTCCTAGCTCTGAACCATTGAATCATTCAGGTTATATAACCTGAAGTAATCATAGAAAACAGAAAAGTTAAGAGTCTTTGGGTGGGGCTTAATAAAGAAGAAATAATAGTATGTAAGTAAGAGGAAAAGTGAGGTGGGAAAAAATAGGGTGTCTCTTGTTATGGAGAAAGGAGAGAAAAGGTAAAAATAGCAGAGATGTATGAAAAAGTATAAAGCAACTCAAAAATAAAAGGAATAATTTAAAAATATCTTTAATAAAAGTTAAGTCAGCATCCAAATACGCACACACGCATTTGCACGTGCATGTGCACACACGCACACACTTCAGACACACGTCCTTCTAAGAGGACTTGGTTTCTGGAATCAAAAGGTATCATGGAAACTTTCAAAGGAGGTAATTACCAGCATTCCTACTGAGCTATGATGCCTATGAATTACAGCAATCAGCATGACAAGGTAACCTAAGGATGCAGCATTGGCCTGAATACCTTGATGGTAACCATCAGCCTCTCACTGATGAACCACTGAATGAGAAAGGAATTGCGCCTAGCTTCGGAAATCTAACCAGCTATCCAGGTCTAGTGAAGTTATGAGCCTAAGAAGGGAATCTATTGCTGCCATTAACTAAACCAGCATAATCCCTAAGTACATTATCCATAAATGTCCTTTACCCACGGATAAGCATAGTTATTACCTTTCAAAGGAAATTCCCTTTACAATATATGGAGATGGCTACTGAAAACCATAATCCAAATTCAGTGCTGTGGAACTGTAGAGTGATACATCTACAACAGAAATCCTGCTTCCAAGGTGCAAGGATCATTGTGGAAGAGTGGGTGCAGACTGTAAGAGCCAGAAGAACAAGGCGTTTGTTGGGAGACTGTGTTTCCTGACTGTGTCAGGAGTGCCATATAATGTCTCACCGACATGGTTGTTGATACATGACTTGAACTGATGCAACAAAAGTAGATATGCTGACATGGAAGGGGGAGAGCTCACACAGCCACAGACCTACAAAGAACTATAGGCAACTAGGAAATGCTGAGAATATGAGAACTGGTCCTTTCTACTGGAGAGTACAGCAAATGGTTATCCAGTACTAACTGGGAGGCCCTGACAAAAGGCACACACTCAGTTTGCATTCCTATTCCTATGCACTGAAGAACTACTTGCTCAGTGGTGTCACCACTCCCAGTGGGACATGTCCTTTCCAATTAAACACTAATCAGGATAATGTACCCATAGACTTGTGTTCACACCTATCTACTTGAGACATTTTTTTTTCTATTGACGTTCCCTTTTCGAAAGTGACTCTAGCTCGAGTTACATTGAAAAAAGAAAACTAGGAGCATAACTTTAAGTCTATGTTTCCTGCATTTAATGGTTAGACTATTTATTATCTTTACATATATCAATATCTGTATTAATATTATTAGAACTAATATAATATTAATATAAATGGCTTTCTTCCCTCAAAGTGTAGTTACTAATTTAAGTTATTACAGTAGCAAGCATAGTGTCTACTATCCTGCTAAACACTAAGTCAGCTTGAACCCAGATGTTCATCCTAACAGCCTGCTTGCACAGCAAAATTTTTAGAAGGATATTAATTTTATCTTAATAATAAAGATCCATGGTATGTATTATGCTGTTTTTCACAAAGAAAGAAAGATCACACAAAAAAATAATCCCAGATGATGTTTCTATTATTATTAATGGATTAAGTCTAATAGGGAAAAAAATCTCTTTTGGAAGAAAACAAATCATTTTTGTTGGTAGATTATCTCCAGTGAAATAATTAACCAGTAACATTGTATAGAAATGGGGTTAAGTTATTCTGGATACTTTTGAAAAGAATTAAAAGTGTAAAAGCAATAAAACCATAAAAATAACACTTGAACATGCCATCCTTTGTATGTAACTCAGGCAGTCACATAGTAATGTATTCTAGAAGAGCCCCTACTTAGTCTAAAGTTCTGCTGTTTCTGTCAGAAAATTATAACATTTTGAACATTTGCTGTTTGTACAAACTCCTTAAAGTATGAACCTGATCTGATTACCATAATTTAGGGAAAATGATGAACAGATAACAGGCTAAAATAAGAAGGTAATGTAAATCGGATAATTTAGAGAGAAAATAATATGTAGAATTCACATGAAAGCTACAAGGACATGGTGACATATTGAAGAATATCAAATGAGAAATTTCTGAATATTGCTATAATTGTAAGACAGGATTCCAAAGACTATGCTCTTGGTTTTTTTAGACTATAATCAAACACTTCTTGGAGACAATAAAGATAACACAACCAAGATTATATATTCCTTTGAATCTTTAGGTATACATTTGTTCATGGTTCTGATTAAGGAAGTATTTTAGAGAAAACTGTGAGATGCTTAGAAACGGACTGTTCTCACTACATGTGATTTTACTGAAGGAAAAAAAAATCATGATTTGAATCGGAACTCTTTTGCTGTGCACTTTGCCTCTGTAGTGGCTCTTTTACAATGGAGATCCTGTTTTAAATACGCAGTGACACCATGTTTTTGTTCTACTACCTATTGCCTCCTCACATGTTAGATTCATGAGCCTAAACCTTGTACAATTCCTGAGAGATGGAGTTCACCATAAATGAGTTATTTTACTCTTACTTCTTTCCTCGTCAAATTACCTTGGCCTAGTCCAAATTTTATTTTTTTTCTTTCCAAAGTAAATCTTTTTATTATTGTTTGTCTTTTGTCTTGCAATGACTTGATAGTCTAGGTCAAATATGTCTTCCTATTGCATCTTCCGTTGACTGAAAACTTTCTGAAGGTACCAGCGTTTGCGAAACTAACCAGTCTCCTTTCCCCTCTTACTTGGTTTGAATATCCAGACAAATGAATAACTCAGAGTAATTGCAGATTATTAGTACTAATCAGAAACAAATGCAAATATTTTATAAGGAAAAATATCTTCCTCTTAGACTTAGTTGAAACACGATTAATAAAATTACTTAAGTCTGATACTTAGACTTACTTACTGTCAATTATCTTGATTTACTGAAAAAAAATGACTAGATTTATTAGGGCGACAGAAGGGTCAATGCTCATGGGTAGATTACCTGTGATACTCTTCTCTATATCTTATCCCCTGCTCTTAAATGTTTACTTCCACATTTCTTCTAGTGAGGATGTTTCAACCCTAATCTATTAAACATTTTCCTGTGCCATACCACTCAAGGCATGTTAAACGCTGTAGCCTGCTGCTTCATGGCACCGCAAGTTAACATCCTTCCTGCATTTTTAGATCATAAAATTTATTTCAGAAAACTAAGTTGGAAATAAGTTTCAAACTATGTGTAAGTAACATCAAATAGACTAACATAAAATTGAGACTCACTGAATAGCGAGCATTAATATTATTATCATTATAGCTTAATGTTTTAAAAAATTAAATCACAAAGCACATTTTTTATTTTAGAAAGAGGGTTTTGTAACAGAATTAAACCCTGTATTTGATGCAAAGCCAGTTCTTTTCAGTGTGCCTTGAATCGATATTTGCCTTTCCGGTCTATTTATCCTAAGCAAGATGTAACACAGAGTGAACAATCTGTCATAATTACCTGGAACAGCTAAGAAGTCTCTGCAGCTATCTATCATGATGGTTAATACTAAAGTAGCATTAACCAAATATGATGTTGTTTCTTCTTTTTTTACTCTGCCTCTTACTTAGTTTCAGGTAAAAGACTATAGACAGAGACCCTGGGATTGTTCAGTGAGTGGGTCAGGGCAGTTGCCATAAAAGTCTATGATGGGAGCTTGATCCCTACAACAAACATAAAAGTAAATTGAGAGAAGCAACTGCACAAATTGCCTTCTGATCTCTACTTGCATGTTATAGCACGTAATTCACACATGCCATTAGAATATAAATACATAAACTCATAGGCAGATATGGAAAAGATAGAAATTCTTATCAAAGATTAAAAAAGATAACTATTTTCATAAGAAACTGTAAAGGCTTTGGATTTCTGAACATACAATTAAAATATTTAAAATTATAAAACATATCCTTTTAATTAAACATTCCTAATAATTCTATTGTAATATATTTATTGTTCATAGAGAAAGATGTCATAGTTATTTTAATGAAAATATATCATGTATGCTGAATATATTCAACATTCTTTCTCCTGTTTCTAATCTCTTCTCTTCTTTTAGTCCCCCATAGCTTCATTTAGTCTTAATTCTTTAAACTCAAGATCTAGCTTTCTTTAAAAGTTGAGAAATAAGACAGGAGTAATCAGTGTCCCTGCATTAACACAATAACGCTAGCACTTGTGAATGTGATGCCAGAGAATTATGAGTTTAAGCCCCGAGTGATCTGTAAGGCTAAATCGTGTTTCAAAGTGAAAAAAATGTAAATAATAAAATGCTCATGGGCATAGGTTCCATGTACAAAGATATTTGAATCTAAATGCTCAAAAATCTTGGCCCACTTATTGTTTTTGATACTTTTGCCATTTGCATATAATAGGTATCCCCAAGATTCCATATCATAAAGAAATTTGAAAACAGAAAGAGAATATGATGTCAGTTATTTTGAATAGTACTGAGGTCTTGATAACCAATCAAGTATTACTACCATCAGTAAGCATTTTGTTGCATACTAGAACAACTTAGAAATTTTGTCACTTAAGTAGAAAATAAAGCTATAGTTTTCTTGATGTGCCTTGGTATGATTTTGAAGCTGATTTCTGGTTTGTTAATCATCATTTAGATTGTTTCTATAACTATAAAATATAGTATATGAAGACTGAAAGATGCCTTTAAAATTATTGAAATAATTTACTTCTTATTTGAGTACAACTTTACATTTTGGAATTAGGAGTAGGATAGAGCACACCCCTTTTAAGTATTCATAGGCAATAAAAATCCCTGGCTGTATGATTGATTTTACAGGCAATTGAGTGTTACCTTATCTCTGCATAATTGCAGCTATAGGAAACATTAGGTAGGCAATAAAACCTTTTCAAACCTCTGACATAGCATTTAATTGAGGAGAAAATGGGGTAGGGCTCATCTTTGGATGGAAAAATATTTTGTTTTTAATGGAAAATATGCTTTTCTCTATTCACAAAAATAATGACTTAAAAACAAATTTATGATTCTTGACTATAATTATTCTTTTTCTCTGGCCATCAAATAATATATCCTGAGTAGATATCCAGTGACATTATCCAAAGAATAATACAATTGATACTGTTAAGCAATTCTCAATTACTTAAGTAATTCGCAATTTCCATTCAAGTGCCCAATTTATACTCTAGAATCTGGGTTTTAAACTATCAGTTGGTCAAAAAGACAAAAAATAAGATTCTGTGGGATACCAAACCCCAACTAATATATCAGCAACACAATTTATATATGCAAGGGCCAGTAAAAAACATAAAAGAGGGAACAGAAAGATTATAAGAGCTGGAGGAGCAAGATTCTTGTAACTAGATAGTGTCCTTTAGGAAAGACAGTGAAAATGCATCCACAAAATCTCCACAATATGCTTGGTGATCAGCATAATTAGAATACCATATGACATGCCAATATTGACAGGGAAATTTTAACATGGTATCACTTTAAATAAAGAGTTATAGCTGGACAATGGTTGATGAAAGTGGGATAATTAATATCATCTATGACTGACCTCTTACATACGATGTCCAGTCCAAGGTGTTAGCACAGGACAAATGTGCATACAATGCTAAGTAGACTAGTAGGTTATATATACATGCATACACATACCATACATATATAATGCACACATATGTTATACATATATGTACACATATTTATAATATATAATAATGTTAATTTGTATAGCTGCCATAGATTTCAGATAGAGGAACACAGACAAACTTGAACGGGGAGGGAGCAGTGGTGCAAGCATGGTGTCTTTTGGTGAAGTCTTTAAAGTGAAAATTATAAGAAAACATTTAATTTCACAACATATTAAATATCAGCATCACAGATTTTAAGGATATTATTTCAGAAAGAATATTGCTTTAAACAAAGTACCAGATATTCTTATTTGCATTATCAAATATCAAATAACTACAGGGTTATTATTGGTTTGATATATATATATATATATATATATATATATATAATAAACACAGTCATTACTTGTAGTAGTTTCAAGTTTATTTTGCAGATATATTTAGTGTTTTGATAGCACTCTGTTTAATTGATTACTGAGGCAAATATGGAAAATACCTAATGTGAAGACTTAGAAAACAGCCTAGCGTGATGGCACATGCCCTTAATCCCAGTGCTTGGGAGGCAGAGGAGGGTAGATCTCTATGAGTTTGAGGCCAGCCTACTCTAGGGAGCAAGTTCCAGGGTAGCTAGGGTGGTTTCACAGAGTAACCAGTTTCTTGAACCCATTCAAATGCTTGATAACTTGTAAGGAGTGCTTTCTCAATCCTGTTACAGATACATTGAATTTGTAAGAGCATACATGTTTACTACATTTAAAATTGTCATATATTTTATATATTTATTTTTATTGGCTTTCCTACGCTTGTCTTAATTAACTATGGTACACACATATATGTACACAACTATTTGTTAGAAGGAATGCACTCTGGCATACAAACCAGGCAAAATTTTTAAAAAATCTTAACATTTATTAAATATATATTTTGATCTTGATTCTTTATCTAACACTTTTAAAGAAATATTTTCTCACAAAAAATTCTTTGGAAAAATATCAATATCACACATGAGGATATGGAAAACTTAAACTGTTACCCAGGATCAATTGATTTATGCAACCTAGGTTTGACTTTTGATTATTGATCCGTATTTGCTTGTCTATGTTTGCCTTAATGTAACAGTAGGAACATATGTTATTTTATGTTTGCTTAGGAAAACCATGCCATGTATGTGAATCCTCATATATGCTTACCCTTTAATTATGTATAATGTGGTGATTTGAATAGGAATGGCCCCCACAGGATCATAGATTTAAATTTTTGGTCACCACGGAGTGGCATAATTAAAAGGTATGGCCTAGTTGGACTCAAAGCTGACAAGCCCTTTCCTCCCCAAGTTGTCTTGGTCATGATCTTTCATAACAGCAACAGGAACCGTAACTAAGTAAGACAGCATAGTATAACATAATTTATTGAGTTAACATGCTATTTGTTCTTGACATGTCTCGGTTTCCTGCTAAAAAACACTTTTTTCCTATGTAAATTGGGAGCATGGGGATCTTGGGGGAGGGCTGAAGGGGAGGAGAGAGCAGAGAAAAATGTAGAGCTCAATAAAAATTAATCAATAAAACAAAATACCATACTTTTCATGTATTTCTAAAAGGAATGAAAGGCATGCCAAAAGAATTCAGTCACTTCTCTAAAACTGAAGGCTGAAATAAACTGAAATAATTTTTCATTTTATTGGAAAAGACCATGTCTGTCTGGCATGCATTTATAAAAGGTAAACAAAAGAGATTTCCCACTTGTCTCCATACCTCTTCATGTAGTTCCCTCCAACGAGAATTAAATGTCTCAAGTTCCTCATTGATTAGTTCATCCATGACTCCTCCGTCTGTTAGGGTCTGTGCCAATATGCGAATCTGATTTGGGTTATCTTCTGAATGTTGCATCAAATTTTCAAGAGACTAAAACACATTTTCTATAATTAATATTTCTCCTTTTTCTAAGTTTTCTAATTTATGCACAAAGCTCAGCATTTTCTCATTTACATACAATTAAGACATTAGCAGTGTAAAGCAACATTTAATTTGGATAATAAAGCATGAAGGAGCACTCTAAAAATGGGAGGATGGCTTTTGATTTTTCACTGACTTGTCATTATTTTATAGACTGTAATTTTAAAACATGACACTTTCTTAGGGATGACCTTTGCTCTAAAACGTGAAAAGGTAAAGTGCTCAATTTCTCTCTCTTTTTGCTTGTTTGTTTTGTTTTGATTTGGATTTTTCTTTGTTTGCTTTTGTTATGGTCAGTGACATGTAAATAATGTGATTCTTCTGAAAATATGTGCTGTAGCAGCTCATAAGCCGTTTCTTCTCAAAGAAACTCCTTCACTCTTCACATATTTTCACATTGACATCTTAGGACTGGAAGTAGATAGAAATGACATGAAATTCCTTAGTGCTCAGAAAGAGACAGCAGACAGAAATCACCTGGGGATTTTGGCTGGACCATTGTCATTTCTGTGTGATTTTCTTTGTGGTGTGAAGCGTGTGTGTGTGTGTGTGTGTGTGTGTGTGTGTGTTTGTGTGTGTGTTTGTTTGGATGTATGATTGTGTACATGTATATGTGTGTGCACTGAGGAAAGATGTTTCCTTTCATTTTGGGGGAAGTTTGCTGCCAAGTCATTTCCTGGCTTCCTATTATTTACAGCTTTCTAATCCTTAATTGAAAAAAAAATGTTCAACGTTGACAGATTTTTTTTGGATAGATTATATAAAGAACCATAATCTCAATGCCAGTTTTATGTATTCTAGGGAATAAGTAATCCAATATCATTTCACTAGAACTTACAACCATATAATAAGTGATAAATACAGGCTCCAATTCTTTCAATCCGTTGTTGTTTCCAAAATCATGAAACTGTTCTCAGAGGTGTTTTATGTCATTCTTATGGGCCTATTACTTTTTAAATTCTGAACAACTTCAATATATCTTGCTCTGAAGTTTCTAGAGCATCAGAATATTATTATTTCCTAATTGTTTTTCAAAAATGTACTTTTGACATCTAAATTCTATAAAAAACTCATCAAAATTTTAATACAAAAATGTTAGTATTGATTTTTCTAGTAACATTTCATTATATGTAGCAAATATGTGCATTTTATAAAACTTTTAGTAGAGCAATTTCCTCTCCTTAATTCCTGATGAAGTATATAACCTGTTAGTTAAATAAAAGATAAACTGATTAATTAAAGGTTAACTGATTTTCCCTTTCCCAGAGGATCTTGAAGAAGTAGGGGTGTGGGAAGAATATGCTAAAATGTATATATAAATTTAAACAAAAATGCAAACAAAAACAATATCAATTAAAAATTCAGGTATATAAATCTTTAGTAGCTAGGAAATCTGGAAGTACTACAGCTTTTATATTCTTGTCAAATACTGGTACATCCTTTTTGTAATCTAAACTGCCTGCAAGAATAATTGGCAGCAACCTCCCTCATCAAACAAAAATTTACCTGCAACAGTCAACAAGATGGTAAATATTAGTAATGAGGCCTCCTCTTCCTCACCTTAACATTCTCCTTTGATGTCTTATTAGTCTTCTCTATATGGGCTACATTTTATTAGCAACTATAATTATACAAACAATGAGACATTTATACTTTTCCAAATGCATCTAACACATTTTGAGCATATTTGCTTCCTCTCATGTCCCTTATAACACCTCTAGTTTTCTTTTTCCCATATTTTCTATTTCATTTTTATGTTTTGGGGGATTATTTTTATTAGCTTTCACATGTGAGAGACATACAAACCAATTTGAAATGCCACCTTCTTTCAAAGTATTACTTAAAATGTGGTATAAAAATTTAATCTGGTAAAAAGTATAAAATGAGATAAATTCCTATGATAGCTGTACTATCCCAGTCTTTATTCTGACTGCCAGACTTTTTAATGAAGCATGATAAGTTTCTTTGTTTTTTTTTTCTGGAGAATTTATCACACTGTTATTTCACAAGAATCGTTTGGTTATGGAATGTCTCTGAGCAGTCACAAAGGTGCTATATTTATTTTACAGATCTACATATACTGAATATGCTAACACTCTAATTTATTGCAGGTTAGTGATAATAAAAAAAACTAAGCAAAATGTATACAACATGAATGGATAATTAAACATCAGAATATAATGTAATTTATACCTTGTGTGTGCAAACCCATTTAATTTTTCATATCTAAAGTCTAAAATAAAAAGTATGTATATGACAATTTGAAAGGTACATTTGTTTATAAAGTATTTAAGTCATACAGTACTCATTGACATGATTTTAAATATCTAAGATAAGAAGACAAGTAAATTCATTTTAAGTTCTTGAGACCTGGAAGGATCCTAGATGGAAGAAGGGTTTGTCCAAACAGCAGGACTGAAGGATCCTGTAGCTATTTTTCTTCCTTGTGTTTTTAAACATTGTCTTCTCTTTGGCACTAGTGCTTTTTGAGGTAGCACACAAAGATCATTTGGATGAATTTACCACTTACTTCTAGCACCTCAGTGATTTCCTCAGGTCCTGCAGGAATATTTTCAGTGGCTTTAAGTTTCAATTCTACTTCATTGAGCCACTTGTTTGCCTTCTCCAAGTATGACAATAATTCATGCCAACATGCCCAAACTTCCTAAGAAAAAAAATGAATATTGACAATTAAATATGGCCTCATAAAGGTTAATATGGAACCTTCATATTATGATTTTAAAACTTCTTAAAATTGAAAATTTAATTTTCTACATTTCAGTCATTATGGTAGATGACTTAAAATAAAACTAGATTATTTGGTGATACAACAGCTCAGTAATAATGTCATTAAGGAAGCAGTGTATTATTTGAATAAATTTAAGATTTATTGAATTGCCTTTTAAAGAAGACATTCCCTTACACATCAGACTTAAAAATAGAAAAATCAAAGCACATGATAGAATGTATGCATAAGTCTTTCTTTAAACATCAGTAGCTAATACTGTTGTGTTGCTTCTAAATTCACCAAAATAGTTTTATATTTGAAATTTAAACATGATTTTAACTGTTTCTTCTGCCATTATTAAACATATTTAGGGTTTCTATATTGATAGGAAGAGAATTTTATATAAATCAAGATTTTATTTCAGCAATTATATGTTGATTTTCATAATAATAGAAATTGATTTAACTTGACTATGTTCAATCCTGTTTTGCAAGGAAGACCCTCATATATATGCATTCCTTTCTCGTATTTCTTATTATTTCCTTGGGCCTTAGTCCCACAACACACAACTGCTATTTCAAATGTATAGTTATTTCTCAGTCATCTCTGATACACAATATAAACCTTTGTAATTTAGTATTCAAAGATAAGAAAATTTTTAGATTCCTAAAAAATAATATAGAAGAGGATTACTCTAAACTCTCAGTATGGGAGGACATTGGACATAAAATATATTTTACAAAACTAACAATATGAAAAGAAATGAACATATTTGACTACATTTAAACAAAATCTTACCATTACCAAAAGAGAGTCGAAAATATTATGAAAATATTGTTATGCACATAAAAATGAAACATTTGTTAAAACTAAAATAATAATATTCAAACATCTAAATAAGTCTATTAAAAATAAATTAAAAGATCCTGTAGACCCATGAAAGTGAAGCCCATCATAGTCATCAAAATGGAGAAAAAAAAACTAAATAGGTGCTCTAGAGACTCTCAGTGGTAAGAGCACACACTATTTTTAATCAGTCTTAATAGGTGCACACACATACACAAGATTAAACAATAAAGTGAATTTTATATAGAAGGAATCATAACCATATGTATTTATTCTCATTAACATTCGTTAGAATAAAAGTGAGAAAAGTGATATGGCATTTTAGCTAGCACAAATGAAGAAATAAATCAACAAAAATTATATGTATTGTTAGGAATATGTATATTGGAAAGCCTACTCCTCAGTCTTATTAATGTGGGCATTTATTTACATACCCAGTAACTATATAATTCTGGGTTTTAGTATATGTTTTTGAAAAAGTATTTTTTTTATCACAAAATAGAGCTGACCAATCCTGCAACTATTCAGGCCCAGAACCAGGGTTAGGTGTTGGCTCATCCCAACATCTATTCCATCTGGGATCTGTGGGAGAACGTAAAGGAACTGGTCCCACGAATTCAAAGTTGCAGGATGTCTACAACTCAGGGCAGCAGCAGGATAACCAAGAGTAGTACCAGTGAGGGCCCAGCATCAACAATGTAGCAAAAACCAAAGTCCTCAAACCAGACCAATGACTCTCTACAATAAACACAAGTAAAGCTACATAGATAAAAAGGAGTCACAATACAACTTCTGTGATGAGACTGATAATTTCCCTCTTTTTTTTTCTTAAAATTTATTTCATTTTATTTTGGGGGGTATATGCAAAGGCAAAGGGTAAATGTAAAGAGATAGGAATATAAATGGGATGGAGATGCATGATGTGAAAGACACAAAGAATAAATTAAAAGAAGGAGAAAAATACATTTAGGGTTAATCTGCAAAGTACAGTAAAAACAAAGGTGCAATCACCATTAATCACCATTATAATGCATCATCCTGAGAGTACCATCAGTAGCAAGTCAACAAAAGAATTACATATTAAGGGAAACTGAAAGATTGTAAAATTCCCAATATTTTCTACATAGTTGATTAAAAATAATGGAGGATATTCTATAACTGAACATCGCTATGCTGTGTCTGTAAACCTATCAACTTACTGTAATTTCTTGAGCATATGTTAGAGATTTAAAGGTAAGGGGTGACACTTGTAATTAGGCATATGGACTTAGGCGCAGATTGAGGTACTGATGTAGCGTGATGATGACTTAACTATCGGGATAGATGCTTTCTTCTGTACTCAATACACCTGAGTGACACAGCAGGAGAGGCTTTACAGGTCATGCTTTCAAAACAAAATATACTCCTGAATCCTAAACCGGATGGAAATTGTACTTAGAGTAACTGCTAAATTTAAGTTTGGAATTTTAAATTGCTTTGAAATCGTAGAATTTAAAGTGATTTTTGAAATTGAAAAAAAATCACATGAAAGAACAAACTCTCCAAAAGAGTAGAAGAAACTACTGATCACTTTCACAATGTCTCAGCCTGATTGTAATTCCAAGTTGAATATTAATAATGCATTTTAAATTAAAGTTTATCCTTTTAACCATGGATCAGGAAGTTCTACGTGTCAGATAAAGAAAAATAGGGAAGGAACACAATACAAATTGGGAGGATAATATGCAGTTTAACAAAGTATGGGGTTATCAGAGTATATGACATGTCAGCTATGATATTTAACTGTAGCTTTATATTGGAAAAGAAACGTTGGTCTCAGACAAGTCACTAACAATAACATGGCACTTCTCCTGAAGCAAAAACTGGAAAATATCCACCCACAAGCATTAAGAGGAAGGTGCAAAAAATTTTGCTGCTTGGATGATCTTTCTTTGAGGAATCGAAACCTAAGCTTACATTACAGATGATAACAAAGTATGACATCTCAAGGACCATAGGAGATAAAAAGACACACAAAGACAAGCTAACAATCAAAAGCAAAAGAATTTCCAAGACCAGTTTCTATAAGAAGTAAGTTCACAAATAAACCTTACAGGCCATGTAAGGAAAGACAATGATATTAAGAATAAACCATTCTTTGAGTTGCGCTGGTGAAGGGTCTCTAGATGTCTGAGTTATTGAGGTCTTTGTTGGACTCCTTGGTTAGTGATTTTCCTTCCATTATTTTCTGTAAGGCTGGATTTGTGGCTACGTATTGCTTAAATTTGTTTTTATCCTGGAAAATTTTGTTTTCTCCATTTATGGTGAACGAAAGCTTGGCTGGATATAGTAGTCTGGGCTTGCATCCATGGTCTCTTAGTTTTTGCAGTACATCTATCCAGGACCTTCTGGCTTTCATGGTTTCCATAGAGAAGTCAGGTGTAAGTCTGATAGGTTTACCTTTATAAGTAAGTTGGCCTTTTTCCTTTGCGGCTCTTAATATTCTTTCTTTATTCTGTATATTTTGTGTTTTGATTATTATATGGCGAGGGGATGTTTTTTTTTGATCCAGCCTATTTGGGGTTCTGTATGCCTCTTGAACCTTCATAGGTACATCCTTCTTCAGGTTGGGAAAGTTTTCTTCTATAATTTTGTTAAGTATATTTTCTGGACCGTTGAGCTGCACTTCTTCTCCTTCTTCTACTCCAATTATTCTTAGGTTTGGTCTTTTTATTGTGTCCCATATTTCCTGAATGTTTTGTGATGAGAGTTTGTTGGACTTGCTGTTTTCTTTGATCAGTGCGTTTATTTTCTCTATGTTATCCTCAGACTCTGAGATTCTTTCTTCTATCTCTTGTATTCTGCTGGTTATGCTTGTTTCTGTAGTCTCTATTCGTTTACCTAGATTTTCCATGTCCAGCCGGCCCTCTGTTTGTGTTTTCTTCTTTGCCTCCATTTCATTTTTCCCACACTGGAGCACTGGACTGAGCTCCCAAGGTCCCAATGAGGAGCAGAAGGAGTGAGAACATGAGCAAAGATGTCGGGACCACGAGGAGTGCACCCACCCACTGAGACAGTGGAGATGATCTACTGCGAGCTCACCAAGGCCAGCTGGACTGTTACCAGAAAAAGCATGGGATAAAACTGGACTCTCGGAACATGGCGAACAATGAGGGCTGATGAGACGCCAAGGACAATGGCACACGGTTTTGATCCTATGCCATGTGCTGGCTTGGTGGGAGCCTAGCCAGTCTGGATGTTCACCTTCCTAGATATGGATGGAGGGGGGAGGACCTAGGACGTACCACAGGGCAGGGAACCCTGACAGCTCTCTGGACTGGAAAGGGAGGGGGAGAGGAGTGGGGGGAAGGGGAGAGGGGTGGGAGGAGGGGGAGAAGAGTGGGAGGAGGGGGAGAAGAGTGGGAGGAGGGGGAGGGAAATGGGAGGCTGGTGGGAGGAGGTGGAAATTTGTTTTTTTTTTTCTCTTTTCTTTATCCTCCTTTTATCAATAAAAAAATTAAAAAAAAAAAAAAAAAAAAAAAGAATAAACCATAAGTTGTAAAAATATTTAGATTCATATCTTATGATAAAGATATACCAGAAAAATTGTATAAACAAAAGAAAAATGGGCAATATTACTATGTGTGTTTAGTTTGATCATATGTATTGTCAGTATTATTTGAATTTGGTAACTAGTTTTCATACTTAAATAAAATGGTTAAATTATAGCATTCTATAAATAATATATGCAATATTACTGTGTAGCAAACATAAACTTTTACAAGCTATGGCCAAGATTCGATTTAAAGATTTGAATATAGGGAAGAGAGCTCTGTTCAGAAAGTTAAGCAGTAATTTTTCATTTGGAACACAAACATGAATTACTTCCTTATCTCAATATATATTTTTTCTTTTTGCTGTTTTTACAAGGTGAAAATTGAATGAGTCCAGGACTTTCTGTGTGTTAATAAGTACTTTCCCCACTGTGATATGCCCTCAAATGTCCACTGAAAAAGACAACAGGGAAACATTTGGGAGGCAATGTGCAAATCTAGTTCTGGAACCTATTATGGTGACCCTGGCAAGGACATCTGGTAATTAATGATACCGGCCATTTTCTGTATCTAGTGGTGGGACTGGGACACCAACCCAGTCACAATACCTTCAACCTACAATCTATCCTGCCTCCAAGATTTGCTGGGTCAATGGTGGCACAGAATTTATGGGACTATCTACCCAATGACTAGTTTAATTTGAGGCCAATGTTATAAGAGGGCATTCATACATGACATTGCTTAAATGGCCAGAACTGGAAGCTGCATGGCTCGGAGAACAAGGACAGAATTAAATATAACTAGAACAAAGTCAATGAAATGGTTCTTAGTGATATTTTGCTATATTCATAGATTTTTGTTTAGCCAAATCATCATCGGAGAGGTTTTCTCCGGCGGCTGATAGGAGCAGATACTTTATGCACAGCTCATGGAGACCCATGAGTGAGGAAGAGGAAGGTTTGTAGGAGCTAGAGGGGTTGAATACAACAGGAAAACATGGTCCACAGACTCAACTAAGCATGGCTTATGGGGACTCATAGAGACTGAACCAAAAATCATGGCGCCTATATGGTTCTAAGCAAGGCCATCTGCAAATATGGTGTGGTTGTTTACATTGGTATTCCTGTGGGACTCATAACAGTGGGAGTGAAGATACCTCTTACTCTTTTGTTTGCTCTTTGGACCCTTTCCTACTACTTGATTGCCTTGTCCAGTCTCGATATGATGGTCTATGCCTAGGCTTATTGTAACTTATTATGTCATGTTTGGTTGATGTCCTTGGGAGGTCTGCTCTTTTCTGAAGGGAAAAGGAGGAGAAATGGATCTGGGAGAAAGGGGAGGTAGAGAGTGGGAGGAACTTGTAATAAAAGAAAGAGGGAAACTAAAGTTAGGATATATTGCATGAAGGAAAAATAACTAAAAATAAAAAGAGCACCATCTGTTTAGTGAGTGGGCATATTAAGGAAGGGATAGTGGCTTTGAATTTCCAGTTGAGAGGAATCAAAGATAACTTTTTTGATTTGTCAGCTCATGAAAGGAATGAAGGACTAATTCTTCCATAGCCAAAGAGTCAAAGAAGATGAATAAATAAAATGTCTGGGAACCACCAAGTCATCTTGTTTTCAAGGGGGTTTGATAAAAATATAGAAAGAACTTATCCAGAAATTTTGTTAAATTATTTTATGGCACCATGAATACCTGAAGACACTTATTTTAGGGGACTGGAAATTCATTTGAATAAAACTAACCAAACTTTTTAATAAAGCACATAAAATCAACAGGAAACAAGGCAGATCAGTCATAATAATATAGGAAATGGCAACAGAATAACTATCATAGACATATTTAGGCATTAGCAAAAGGAAAGATAAGTATGGCAATTTAAGCAAAAGATCTCATTATAAAGAAATATCCTCTTTTACTTGTACTAACATTGCAAAATTAATACTCAGAGCCTAGGAAGGTGGGGTGAATTAATATCAAATTTTTCTTATTCTCACGTCAGTAAATATTGTTTAATTCCTAATATTTAATTAAACTACTGAAAATTAGAATGTGCAAACTACAATATTAATATTTAAATTTTATAATATTTAAAAGTTAAGAGCAAATAAAAAGATTTGGAACCAGATGCAAATATTAAAATATCACTATGAAAAAAGCCCCAAACTAGACATCTAATAGAATTTGGCATGTTTGGCTTAGCTATTTGGAAACTAGAGTTATTAAATTGTTATAATTCAGTGAGGTGAGACTTAATCAAACAGATGGTGAATGTTTCAATTGTCTTAATGAGAAGCTATAATTACACAAAACAGAAAATTATGAGAAAGTGTCAGATTTACAGAAATGAACTTGTTGAAAGGTAAACACACATGCATGCAATTATAGAAAAATATGTGTACAAATGAACAGATTTAAAGCACAAGCCGTTAAAAACCAGGAAGTTAATCACAGACTTCATAAATTAGTCTAAATTGGACAGATAGAGGAAATAATACAAAAATTTTACCAGAAAATTGAGAAACACTATGTAAAACAGAGAGATTATTCACAGATATCTTCAAAAATGCTTTTAGGAATGGTGTGCAGATGAGCGAAAAGACAGTCTTCAAAAATGTAATAAAGAATCGCTGTAGAAAAATACAATGTATCTATTCTCCTTAATATATCAGTTGACAAAATAAAAAAAATGAATATAAATCTATACCCACATAAAATAAATCAGAACTGTAGACCATGGCAGACAAAGCGAAATTAAAGGTCAGCAGACAAAATAATATAATAATAAACTGACTACTTTGACAGTAGACTTCTTGTGAGTACAGAAGGTCAAAAGACAGTGGAATAGAATTTTTGTTAATAGAAAACTAACATCGGCAATTAAGAGACCATAAAAGTGGCATTTAAGAGAGAGAAATAGAATGTAGATTGTATGGAGACCAATGGTGAAAGGCATGTTAAATAGGGCGGGGATGGGAAGGCAGGGTGGACAAAAGAGTGTGAAAAAAGCAAACTAAAAACTTACTACTAAAGAAAGCTTTATATATATGAAATGAGTGAAACTGAGTTACCCTATAACGTGGCAACAATGCCTCTCACGGATTTCACAGCCTGTCACATTAGCACCTCAATACCAGTAATAAGTTTTACCTAAGGATTACCTTGTGTTGTTAGCCTGTGGGCTTCTCCAGACCAACATGCACTGCCACATATTCCCACTGCTCTTGCTAGCCCTATAGATTTTAATGTCAAGATTCTATTTATGAAGATGCCACATGCTTGACTCATACAACATATAGAAATTGAGCTAAGACTGCATGAAGCTTCATCCTTACTTTTCATCTTTCATAGTGCTGAAGGTTCTAAATACACTAATTATAGGAGAAAAAAATCTCCAGTCTTACTCAGCTGTGAAACCTGCAAGCTACAATGATTGGCCTAGTAAGACATGCCTACTGGTGTAATAGTGGCATTACTGTTGTGAGAGTAACTAACAACCTTCTTACTGGAAATAATGTCAATCCACAAGACAGGAGTTGTGCATAGAAATGTTAACAGGGTCAAGAATCCAAAGCTAAGTCATTCATAGTCGTAGGAAAGAACATTTGTTAATATTCAGATAAATATAGAGAGAGAATTAATGAACTCCTAGATAATTAGTCTGTAGATTAGTGCATCTTTCAAGATTCATCCAAGAAGGTTCTTTTGACCGTAGATGGTTTTTAACACAAAGACCTAAAACTCATCAAGGTATAGACCATAGAAGATTAAAGAATGTTCATCTCTAAACCAGATGTCCCTATATCACATCCTTGTGCTATAGGGACCGACTGTGTTTTGGCGACTTGGGGTTGGGAAAGCTGTGGAATGTTTTAAGCACTTTTTAATGTGCCATACTTGTAGGTCATGGAACAGTAGTGTTGAGGGTGATTTGAACTGTGGAGACCTGTCTCTAGAGGATTCAGAGGAGAAGAATTTTAATATGTTGCCTGGAGATCTTCCTTGTGATATTTGGTGAAGAATGTGGCTGATTTTCACCATTGACCTAAGAGTCTGCCTGAGGCTAAAGTAAAGAAATTTGGTAGAAGAAATCTCAAAACAGCCTTGTAATGATTCTGTCTTGTGATTATTAATGGTCACTCTTATGAAGCTCTCTAAGGAGCAAACAGTAAGGAAAAATACAAAATATACAATTTGAGGATAAAAGGTACTTCAGAAAGTAAGAGGAAGCTAACTAAAGTTCTGCCTTAAAGGAGGTAAACATTTATATAAAGCTTGATGCTAAATGGAATAAAGAGAAGGGCAACCTGAAGGCAAGATCCCACCCAGCTAAGCTTCTAACTTGTGAAAAGAAATTAAAGGACAGCTTAGGTCCAGATGTGGATGTGGTGGTACACACATTTAATTCCAGCACGTAGGATACAGGGGTAAGCAGATTTCTGAGTTCATGGTCAGCATGGTCTACAGAGAAAGTTCCAGGACAGCCATGCTTAGGCAGTGAAGGAAATCATAAAAAATAGAAGGCTAGTGAAGATATAATTATAATAAGGTGGTCAAGTTTAAGCCCCAGTAGCAATAGAACATAATAGATTTGGCCATGTGGCTCTGGAGTTAAAGATAAAAGAAAGAGGCTATGGAATTCGCCCCTGAGACTAAGGAAAACCACTGAAACTAGGCTTGTGTCAGGGATGTTATTGAATGGAGGCCCAGAGAAGCCATTTTGTGAAGTGAAGGTGAAGCCGGAACTGCCTTGTAGACAACCAACATGTTAGATATGCCAGAACCATGGGATTCCTGCTGAGGAAAGCTGATAACAAGGAGTGGAAACAGCCCAAGATCTAATGGGAGCTCACTAAAGCCAGCTGGACTGGTACTGAACGAGCACGTGATCAAATGGGACCCTCTGAATGTAACTGACAATTGGGGCAGACTGAGAAACCAATGATAATGGCAATGGGATTTGTCTCTACTTCATGTACTGGCTTTTTGGGATCCTAGTCTGTTTGGATGCATACCTTCCTAAGCCTGGATGGAGGGGGGAGTGCCTTGGACTTCCCACAGGGCAGGGTACCCTGCCCTCTCTTAGGACTGGAGGGGGAGGGGAAGAGGGTGAATGGGGAGCAAGAGGGAAATGGGAGGAGGGAAGTGGAAATTTTGATGGTATTATTTATAAAGCAATAAAAAAACAACACAAGAAAATGAAGTTTCGTCAATAATGTCAATAATGTTGAAGGGCATTAGAAATCTGAAAACCATTTTGATATCAGACATGGAGATACAGAGTTTGGAGTTTGCCCAGCTGGTTTTTGTTCAGTATTTCTTCACTATCCTCTCTTTCCTCCATTTTCAAATGTTAATGTGCATATTTGAAGTATGTGATCTGTATTATTACTATTATTATTATTATTATTATTATTTTGATTTTATAGGGGATACCAGTTGAGAGACTGCATGAATTTCAGAAGAGACTCTGCACTTTGAGCTTTTAAACATTGTTGAGACTGTGACAGACTATGGAAATTTTTGTAGTTAGACTAAATGCAGTTTTCATTATATTATGACAGTAAACTTAGGGCACCATGGAGAGGAATATTGTTGTTTGAATAGGTATGACCTCCATAGATACATGTGTTTGAGTGCTTGACCCCTAGAGAGTAGCATTATAAGGAGGTGTGGCCTTGTGGGAGTAGATGTAGTTTTGTTGGAGGAAGTATTTGACTGTACAGGCAGGCTTTGATGCCATATATATTCAAGCTATGCCCAGTGGAGAACATTTCTGGTGACTGTTAATCTGGATGTAGAACTCTCAACTCCTCCAGCACCATGCCTTTCTGTATGCTACCATGCTTCCTGTCTTGATGATAATGGACTAAACATTTGAAACTTGTAGCCAGATCCAATTAAATGCTTCCCTTATAAGACTTGCTGTGGTCATGGCCTCTCTTCCAGGCAATAAAATCCTAACCTTAGTTTTAATCTCTCTCAAGGCTCCGGGATCATTGTGGAAAATGGTGCAGAAAGACTGCAAGAGGCAGAGTCAGTGAATGACTCACAGGAAGTTGTTTGATGAGCTCATCAGAGTTATCACACATATGAAGTCACAGTAGTTGAGACACCATCCACAATACCCATATAGAATCAAGACAGACAAATCCTAGCATTTCGTTTTGGTAGGAGGGAAGAGATGAAAGAAGTCTCACCCCTTGTCGAGAAGGGACTGGCTATTTATGGCTACTAGAAAAAAAAGTCAGGGTAGTTTAGGATAAGAGCCCTTATGAGATTATTTATGCTCAACTAGATAGCCCTGTGCCCTCAGACATATTGGAAACACTAAGTTGACTATATAAGTTTTAAAAAAGAATTTAACATGTGAAATTGGGATCAAAGAGCAATATTCATGGGCATACAGGAAGAAATGGAGGAGAGGGAACTGGGAAAGACTAACAAAACTTGTTATATGCATGCTGGAAATTATTTACCAAGAAACCCCCAAATTATTTAAATGTCTAGCTACTCATTCAGAACTGCATATGCCTCCACATTTCAAAGAGAATAAAACGAACAAAACAGTATTCTTCAACAATAATCATGTAATCGAACCCTTTATTGACTACATTTGCAAGATAATTCTGTCTGGGAATAAAAGACTTAAAATTCAACTTGTATCCTGTTCTTGAAATCATACCCATTTGGATGCTTGTGTCCTCCTTCCCTTTTATATCTTAAAAATAAAAATTACTGCTGGCAACTGTATGAAGTACTTGAATTCTTCCTCTATATTCACACAAACATAATCTAGAGAATAAGTCAAGTGGGAAAACAAAAGCAGGATTTGTGATAATGAATAAATAGAAAATGTCAAAAAGGAGCTAGTCACACATTATGTCTTATAAAGTAGCCTGTAGGAGCCTAGTGATTATGAAAAATGATCATAATAAGAGAACTTTTCAAAGAGTGTTTACATGTAAGAGAATTAAGATAATACACATTCAAATGTTTTATTCCCATTAATATATATGGAAAATACTTTAATATTATATATAATATTCTAATATTTATAAATTTTGTACCTAACAATACCAGGAAAAATATAACTGTTGTCTATGTACTTTAGTCATATAGTTAACTTAATTTCTAAACATAAAATTCTATTCTTTTTAAAACAAATGCTATTTTCAAAACAAATAGTTTATTAAAATAAATACAATTTTTTAAAAAGATTTTTTTTGTATTTCTGTCCATGTGTGGGTGCCCCCATGTATAATATATGTGCAAGTGCCCACAGAAGACTTGAGGTACAGGCACTTGTGAACAGCCTACATTGGATGTTGGAAACTGAACTCTAGTCAACTGGAAGAGCAGAAAACATTCATAAATACTGAGCCATCTCTCCAACAGCACAAAATCTATTATGATCATTCCCAACCTTGAACCAATTTTATGCAAGTTAAGCAATCGGCACAAATTTATACACGTTGTAAATGTTTGGATAAGGAATTCTAGCTAAAATGGCTTTATAGCAAAACATAAGTTCTTACTATCCGTTTGACACTGAAATGATAGAAACGAAGAAAGATAACTAACTTCCAAAGTTTTGCATTTTCCATTCAGCCTTGTGCACAGCCACTGGTAGTTGGTGGTGAGAGTTGCAAGCTCCTTTTTTAAGGCCTCTTGTGCTGCAGGTGGAGCCTGAGCTATTACACTATTGACAGTCTCAGTGAGGAGTTTCACTTTTGTTTCTTTTTGTAGTGCCTCTTCTTTAGCTCGCTGAAAAGGAAAGGAGATTCTCTTAAGAGCAAGTCAACATTATCATTCCCAATATTAATTATCATAGACAACCTAATTTCTTCCTAGTAGCAATCTAATTGGGATACTTCATGAACATAAACTTAATGCTTATTTTGGTTCTTTTCAGATTTATGTATCATTATAAATTTGAAAAAAATACTATCAAAATATAATTGACTTCTAATAACTGTTTCAACTAAGTACGGTGTCATATACCTGTTTGCCCTCTTCTTTGGAGGTAGAGCAGAAAAGGAAATTACCTTAAGGCCATTCTTGGATATATAATTATATATGAGGTCACCTTAGGCAAAACGAAACTTAGTCTCAAAACATAATAATTTAATAAGTTATCTGTACATTAGTATATATATGTCAAATATGTATGTTTTATATAAAGTTTCAAAAAATTAAGAAACAAATATTTTAATACTAGGTTTTAAAAATATTTAGAAGTCTATGATTAAGATCACTTACAAATTATTCAGGTGGATCAACATTGAATATAGTAAAGATACTATCTAAATCAAAAGATACTAAATATAAACAGAAATTCCTTAATGCAATATTTGATATATTTTGTTGAAAAAAGTCTTCAGTGCTTGGAAACATAGAAATAACCTAGAAAGCTTAAGTATAATATCTCACAGCTATCCCTCCTATTCTCCTATGAAAGACAATTTGTTTCATGAAGCTTAAAAATTGGATCAGTCTATTTTACACACATCGAAGTGTAATCCAATAAGATTACTTAATAGTATATATGTAAGCATTATTCATGTACAAGACATCTTCCATCTACACTGGATAAAGCACAGCGTGTGAAGCGCTCTCCTGTCCCCTGTCCTGGTTCTCATAAATGGCTTTAATAATCGTGATTCCAGTCTGACTCTTGTTTCCCTTCTGGACAGGTAAGCAAATGTGTAGGAGTGTTACCTCTACTCACCGGAAATAACCCATCTAAGCAAAGCCCTTATGTTGGTCTTCAACATTGTCTGACACTAAAACAAATCTTTAGCTACTTTTTGTTTTGTTCATACTATCAAGGATTCCTCACAGTGTCTATTTTGCTCATTGTAGAGAGTTTAAGAAAGCAAATAATCCTCACAAGAAAGTAGTATATGTCATTTAGTAGGAGGCTATTTACACTTAACCCGTAATGTGAAAATACATTTTTAAACGGACATACAGAGAGAGACAGAGAGAGAGACAATCTGTAGTTTAGATTCTTCCTGAATTTAACAATACTGACTATAAATAGTAAAGTTTAGGTTGCTTGAAAAAGAAATGTCATTACCTGAATAAGGAGTGGGTATAGGAAAGCAAAGGAAAATTATGAAGATCTAGATAATTCTAGCCAATTTCGTTAATGATTAGACATTAATTCTACAGGAAAGCTCTGGAAAACCGATGCCTCAGAATTTTTGTGTTCGTAGGTGAGGGAATTGGAGGGTTGTATACCCATATTTTTCGGCAATTGATTAAAAGGCAGTAGACACAATTTTACTTTCCTAATTACATGTAGCCTGTCACAAAATTTTGAAGTGGAACCCAGGCAAAACAATACAGATTTTGGCTAGTAGAATTTGGGCCTAAATACAAATGATGGGAAGAATTCAGAATATGGTAAGGGCATGGACAAGAGAGGTTTAAAATTCTATGTCATATATTTATAGTTTTAGTATAATTAAACTTTCCATTGAAAGTTTAATTTCAAAGATGCCATAAGTACATATTATGATAGAAAAATACGAGACAGTTTAACTATAAAATGTTGGCCTCCGTAGATTTCAAATTACATATTTGAAAAACAGTCCATTCTTGTAAACATTTTTGACATCATATGAACTTGGGGTTTGTTTCTATTTAAATCATGTTTTCCTATAGTAATATAAACATTTTCAATAACTTTCACTTGCCACCAATGGTACATTGATGCCAATCCTTACACATTTTGTTATCCTTTATTAGACATTCAGAGAGTCAAGTGATTTAAGTGAATGGTTCTAGGATTATGCTTTTTCATTCTGATGGTTTGTGTTAAACTAGCCTAAAGTCTGATGTGGATTGAGAATGAAGTATCATAATATCTTCCATAAGTGCAATCACTATTTATACAAACTATAATTAACTGTCTAAAGAGTAAGAAATAGTTCTTTATTTTACAACTTTTACACAATGTTTTATGACTACAGATTTAAATGTTATAGAGATTTTGGGAAGAAACAACAAAATTTGCAAATTCAGATAGGTATTAAGAATGGAGTTTATATAATTTAGATACTATTTTCAAAAAAGTGTATCTTTTGGCATTTGGTGCATCTAACTATATATATATATACACACATAAATATAACTAGACATATATATGTGTATGTATCATTAGATACATAGCAATTACCTGCATATACATTATCAGTTGCCTCTCATCAGTAATATTTTGACTGATGCTTTTTAATAGGTGGTTATACTAGTCAAAAATTTAGTCATTGGGATTAAATGGAAAATTACTGAAAATTTAATGTTTCATAGACACCTTAAAACTCATTGAATTCCAAATTCTGAATCATGGGAACAGTGTCATATATTTTATTTATCATTTATTACTTATTACATTTGTGTGTGTATACATCCGGATATCAGAAGACAGTTTGTGATAGATAAATGATGCTCCCCTTCCACCATATGGGTCCAAAAGCTGCAACTTGAGTCCTCTTGCTTGGCAACAACACTTTTGCACTAGATCCTCTCACCATCTTTTAAGTAACCATTTATACCAATCGTGCAGATCGTTCTGATGCCATCTCTAGTACAAATACCATCGCTTTAGTGATTAAGCAAATGCATATTTCTATTATTTCTTTATATTACAACTACATGGTTTCCTAAGTTCCATAATTAAAATTAGAGTAGTTAAATGTTAATAAAAGAAAATATGTTAAAAATATAATTAAAGATTTTTTTACAAAGTTTTAGAATATAATCAATGACAGTCTTCAAAAAATATTCAAAGTAGGAGGCTGCACATCAAAAACTCCCTTTAGGTCCCTTTATGACAGGAGAAATTTTTTTACTTGTAAATTAAAATAAGTTACCAAGCAGTAGTGTCATTTTAATGTCACAGAAGAAAATAAACATAAAGAATATATCTGTTTGTTCTCTTAAAGAGATGTCAAAATAACTCTGCTGGCATTTGCAACAATACAAATAAAGTTGTTCTTCAAATAAGCACAGCTAGAAATCTGTCGGAAGCCCTATCACTGCATACCAGACAGCAAACTGACCTCAAGAAATTCTTTGACTTGCAAGCAGAACCTCAAGAAATTGAATTTCCTTGCCAATTCCCTCAGCTACTGTTGCCAGAGGCTGCCTGAGCCATTCTTTTTCAATTTTCCAGCATACTGCACCAATTGTTTAAACATGCCAATCAAAGTGAACAAATTGATTGGACCACTCACTTACTTTTAGGATTGTTTTCACAATTTTAAAATTTGAAGCACACCACTACACTCCATCCATAGAAATAAAACAGGAAAATAGTATCTCACTGGGCTATGTGTATGTGTATGTATTTGTATATATATACATACACACACACACACACACACATATATATATGAACGTATATGTACACACACAAAGGCACACATACACACACACACACACACACACACACACACACACATATATATATATATATATATATATATATATATATGCTGCTCCAGTTACACAAGCAGTTAGCATGAGTACTTATAAAAATACAAAATAGATAGACAATGAGTACAAAACAAAAGAATTCATCAAGAAACAAAGCAGGTGCTAAGGAGACATTCATCTTCTGAGAGATCTGAAGTTTTATTTATTGACTTTCATTAAAGGTAATAGAAAAAATGTCACCCAAGAACTGTGATATAAGAAGATGGAACTCAAAAGGTGGCAATGATTTTGAAAATTAAAAAGGTGTTATTCCAAAATATAATAGGTCAAAACAGAATGGGGCAGCATATCATCGATTCATGTTGTTCAACTACATATAAAACATGAGTAGCTATAATTAATTGTTCTATTGGGGGTGTACCTTAATTATTTCTGACTAACAGAGAAAGTAGGATCTCTGTTACCGTAAAAATACCTACCATGAATATGGCTAGTCTCATCGTGACCTCTTCACAATCAAATTGAAAATCATCATAGACTTTGATGAGAAATCCTTGAAAGCTCTACCCTGCTTACTCAGAATGAAAATTCTTATCATTGCCCACACGACTCTGGTGGCAAAGGATGTTTATCCATTGCCTCAAATGAACCTCATGTTATTTAGCCTCTGATCTATCGCTTTTGTGTAGACAGTGCTTCACTACTTCCTTTCTCAATTTGTCATAGTGTCTTTGCTAGAAGTATTTCCTGTGACAGGAATGCGCTCCCATGATTTATTTTGGAACACTGGCTTTTTCTCATGACTCAGATCTCCCACATTAAACATACTTCCTCACAGATGCTTTAAAAGCAAAATAGCATCTCACACCCATCAATTGTCCTGCAATCAGTAATCATTTTCCGTTTTATGAAGCAAGTGCTGTTCTTTTTTGAAAGTTACTATAAACACCATTCCCAAGTTCCTTATAAGAACAGTAATATAAAAAGTACACATTTTGCAGAATCACAGTTTCAAAGATGTTATTTTTCCAGTTTTTTTCTTTGGTTTCTTTTACCTTCATCTCTTCAACTGCAGTCTGTAATTCATCTGGAGTTTTGTATTCAAAATCTCTCTCTAGATATTCTTCTTCAGCTTGTGTCATCCACTCATGCATCTCTGATAAGTCTTTCTGGAGACTGACAGTTTTATCCAAACCTGCTTTCAAGGCTTCCTTCCTGGTGTAGACCTTTCATAAAACAATCAAGCAAACAAGAACAGCAATAGCAAAAGTTAAAACATAAGCATTGGCAGCGAATAGGAATCATTTTCACCATATTACTGATCAGTCTATACATAATGAAAAGCATGGATAGTAAAGATAAAGCAAGAAGGAACATGAGTAATGAGATAAATAACCCAGATTTCACCCTCTGCTCTATGAAAGGGGCTATTGAATATACCTGGGTCCACTTGGTAATGTTCGGCCCAATGCACAACCAGCTTAGAGAGACTGGTGCTGCGAATTCTTTTCACTTCCATCCCTCACTAAAGGAACTTGTGGGCTCAATGATCAGACCAGCAGAGCTGACCAGGATAGGCAATTGAAGAAAACCTTAAACTAATGGGGTTTGAATGTGCTTTATAGTTGTAAATATAATCTGGAGCTACTTAGTTCGCACCATTAATAAAATAACCAGGTTGCTACATTATATGGCAATATATATATATATACATATATATATATATATATATATATTTGTGTGTATATATATGGCAATTCTCTTTGTGAATAGAAAAATAGAAAATATGTGCAGTTAATAATTTTATTGGCCCATATACAATTGACCACTTTACATAATTATGTATATTTTGTGAACAATTTTAAATATTCTAGTACTTAAAAGTTGTATAAGTACTTAAAAGTCTCATAAATCTAAGTGAAAAACAGTGGAAATGCATAGGTGGTTCATTAAAAAAAATATATCGTGATGTACAATACAGGCATACATATAGATGTAAAGGCGGATAGATAGAGATACATAGAATATGATGTTGTATAATATGTATCATAAGTATAATGGGTATACCTGCAAAGGATGTTCAAATGTGACTAATAGTTAAGTGATAAATATCAATATATTTTCATATACAAAAAGGCAAAGAATAATTAGTGAAGACAAACATTTTGGAAGAGGTAGCAGAAAGATCTTTCCATGCCTGTTGAGAATAACATGAAATAGCAGGCTACCTTACTAGAGTATATTACTCAAATATATTTAAAGTACTAATACTTTACGAATTTCCTTTTTTCATTCTTAAGAGTGAATCAGAGTATATAGAGTTGCATGTATGCTGTTGAATTCAGCTTGGAAATATCAGTTGATTAGAAAGAATTCTAGGTATTTTTAATAGGTGAATAAACAAATTATGATATAAACTGACCATTAACTTATCTATAGTAAAATTAAAAGTAACTCAACCTGTATATATATATATATATATATATATATATATATATGTGTGTGTGTGTGTGTGTGTGTGTGTGTGTGTGTGTGTGTGTGTGTGTGCAGTATTTAAAAATCAAGTTGTTAAATAATGTATGTAGACATATGAAATATTATGTCTGAGAATGTTGTTTGTTTTGTTTTATTGGCCATTTTCTTTGATGCTGGAGATCAGACCCAGGGTCTCCCAGAAAGTATACAAACCCTGGATCAATGAGAAACAGACCCTTCTTATAATGTCCAGATTTTAAAACCACATCAATTTCTGAAAACTTAAGTTATTGTATACTTTAGTGCTAATTCATCACAAAATCAGCAAAACCTCTAACTTCTAAAAAAAATGCCTTATTAGAATAGCTTGTTCCAAAGTAGCAGACTGTTACCCTTAGTGTAAAATGCTTCACTCTCTGTTCACATGTAACTCTTTAGTGATTCTGACCAGATGTGAACAAGTTTCTATATTTTGAATAATGCCTTGTTTTACAAAAATGATGTTTTCTGCATGTTTGATACTAAATATCTTATAATTACAAATCAATAATAATTAATGTAATGTAATTATTATGTTTTTTCTCTTTAGTTCAATATACTAACCTATCTACCAAAGCAAATACTTCTCTTGAATATATCACCAATACCTATTCTGATAAATACATATTTTTTTCACAGTAAATCCATAAAGACCCAGAGCCAACACACTATTAAATTTTGTATTATTTCTTTTCTTTTATTTTTTTAAAAAGAAAACAAATTATTTTTTTTCATTTTACATACCAATTCTAGTTCCTACTTCCTCTCTTTCTCCCATCCCCTCCAAATAAGCCCCACCCCGTGTCATCCACTCTTCAGAGAGCGTAAGGTACATTGCTTTGGGGAAGGTTTAAGGCCCTCCCTACTATATCCAGGCTGAACAAAGTATCCATCTAAAGAGAATAGGTTCGCAAAAAGCCAGTATAAATAGAAGGGATAAATTTTGGTGCCACTGCCAGTGGTCCCACAGTCTGCCACAGTAATACAAATGTCACCCACACTCCGAGGGTCTAGTTTGGACCTATGCTGATTCCTTCACTGTCAGGATTGGGTTAGTGAGCTCTCATTAGCTCAGGTAAACTGTTTTACTGGATGTCCGCATCACGGTCTTGACCTCTTTGCTCATATTCTCACTCCTCCCAGGGGAGAAGCAGGAAGAAGGAACAGGATAGTAGAGATGGAGGAAAGACTGAGATAAGAGCAAGAAAAGAGATGTCTTGGTTGAGGAAGTCATTATGGGGCTAGCAAGAAACCTGGCACTAGAGAAATTCCCAGGAATCCACAAGGATGACCCTAGCTAAGACCCTAAGCAATTGAGGAGAGGGTGCCTAAACTGGCCTTGCCCTGTAGTTAGATTGATAACTATTTTAAATGTCACCATAAAACCTTCATCCAGCAAATGATGGAAACAAAGACAGAGACCCACAGCAAAGCAGCATGCGATTAAATTTTTACATAGTTACAATTCTTTCTCTGAATCTTTTGAAGCTGTTGAAAATACAAAGTATTAAAAAGACTAATAGAATTTAATCAAGATTTGTAGTTAAAGAGTCATGCTATACTATACAAATAAACTAGAGAAAGAGGGTTGGCAGCAGACTTTCTAAGGACTGAAAGGTACATTCTGAGAAGATAACATGCGTGTCCTGGAAGTGGAACTCGTTGGAATCAGAAAAAGTGATTCTAGGGACAGAAGTCAGTCCCTAAAAAGATAACATCATTTGTCTTCCTTCATGTTCATAACTAACCTAAGATCTTGTTAGCAAGCATAGCTTCTAAATTCTTCCACAAACCTGAAAAAAACATGGCTTTACTAGCCAGAGAGAAATTCTGAAACTTTTTGTTTTCCTAAATTAAAAGGGTTACATGGCATTTCCTCTTAAATATATCATATTGGCAATGCTAAACTGTCATGATCTACACAGCTGTCAGTACCAGCTGATTACAGTGCATTCTAGTTCTTCTTGTCTTAATGTTGTGAAATTTTCAAGTATAATATTGAGTACTATTTCACGTATAATCTTTAATATATGACTTCAGAATAAGAAATAACTTTAGTTTTCTTAGATAAAGTTTAACTAGGACTGGAGAGATGGCTCAGCTGTTAAAGGCTAGGCTCAAAACCAAAAATATTAGATAAAGTTTAACTAATTTAAATTCCATCTTCTAATTTAACTAGCATTTTCATGATGCTAACTAAAATGTTCACTTTATTCCTGATTTACTTCTGATAATAAACATTTAGTAATTACGTAGTCAAATAAAAAGGCAAAGGAAATTGATGAATAAAATATCTAATTGAGCTATATCTTCAGTGCATTTAAACATTTTAATAAATATCTACACACTATGGTAATTTAAGGTATGTATAAACACAAAACTGTCTTTCTTCTCTGTCCCTTAATTCCTTACTTTCCTTGTGCTTAGTTCAATAATTTGTAGACTACCTTAATAAGAATTATCTTTTATTTTTTATTAATATTTATTTATTTAGTATACAATATATGCCTTCAGCCCAGAAGAGGGCACCTGACCTCATTATAGATGGTTGTGAGCAACCATGTGGTTGCCGGGAATTGAACTCAGGACCTTTGGAAGAGCAGGCAATGCTCTTAACCGCTGAGCCATCTCTCCAGCCCTATCTTTTATTTTGTTAAATAGCTAAAATCTTGACATGGATCATTCAGATCCATTATCTCTGAAATTTCAAATAATGTTTTTCTTCTTTATTTTTAAATATAATCTAAACCCATTTTCATTTTGTTATTTTAAAAATCAGACAGTGGGACTGATCTATTGGGAGCTCACCAAGGCCAGCTGGACTGTGACTGAAAAAGCATGGGATAAAACCGGACTCTCTGAACATGGCGAACAATGAGGGCTGATGAGAAGCCAAGGACAATGGCACGGGGTTTTGATCCTACTCAACGTTCTGGCTTTGTGGGAGCCTAGCCAGTTTGGATGTTCACCTTCCTAGATATGGACGGAGTGGGGAGGACCTTGGACTTTCCACAGGGCAGGGAACCCTGACTGCTCTTTGGACTGGAGAGGGAAGGGAAGAGGAGTGGGGGGAGGGGGAGAAGGGTGGGAGGAGGGGGAGGGAAATGGGAGGCTGGGAGGAGGGGGAAACTTTTTTTTCCTTTTCTCAATAAAAAAAAAAGAAAGAAAGAAAAAATAAAAATCAGATTCAGGGATTGTTAAGTATTTTCAACTAATACAGACATTTGAACTTTTATGAGAAAGTATTATTTAACATCAGAGTAAACACTACATATTCATTCTAATGTGCAAACATTTCTAGAAAAGACCAATTTACATTTAATTTCTATTTTCCTTCTGGAACAGTGAAGTGAAATCACCATATCCCACCCCCTGAAAACCTACGTAATTTGGTGATAGAAAATATATGTGGAATATGATACCTCAAGAAAAAAAAAGATTTTTTTTTTATTTTTCAATACCAGGATTGGAAAATAGCTACACTCTATGGCTAGTTATTGTTAGGCAACATGTCACTAAACTCATAACTTTACTTGAACAGTGAGTTCCTAATACACATTATAGAAAATAATAGGTCTCAAGCATGAAAACAAAATGAATTGAAAAGTTATTTTAAAAAATGCTTCTATAAACTATGAAAAATCTGTTTGAGTAATGCTGTTGGCTTTCTTTTTTTCATTTCCTGCTGCTGATCCCACTTTTTTTTCTCGGTAAAATATTTGTGTTATTTCTAGTCCTCTGTTCAGGATCTTCCTAAAACTATTATATTTCATCTAGGCCTTGTGGAAATTTTCAGAGATATAATCCACCATTTAAGCGTTTTTACTCTGGGCAGCTGTTCTATCAATGACGAGAAGATGTGAAGAATGCAACTTAGCTGACCCTGGGCTATCTCAGCTGTGAGTTAATGGAACAGTTACGCATTTGTCGACAAATGTATCAACTGCACAGATTTGCTTTGACTTTCTCTTATAAATTTGTTCCTTTCTCAAACTTAGCCTTTGTCTTTTGGCATCACTACTTTTCAACTTTGAAAGGTTACTTAAAATAACCAAAGACTAATTATCTCTTCAATACAGAAATGAAAGGGCACAAAACTTAAAAGCAATTACTGCTTTAGTTCAAAATATAGTGATATAACTATTTGATACACACTCTCCATGAATGTGCTTTATTTTCCACAATTTAATGCTGAAATTAGAAATAAATATCTACAAAATGTTGTATTAACAGGAAATCCTGAATATGAATGCAGAATTTATTTCCATATTAAGTAAATATAAATATGTATTCTGTCCTCATTAAGTCAAGTAATAAAATTGATCCATTTTTAGAAATAAAGAAATTTTATTTCAGTTTTTAGTATGGATATTAGGTGCTATTGAAAAATTGACTAAAATGTAGCCATATATGAGAGAAACAACTAATTTGTTTGAAATAAAAGTAGTTTTGACAGTCAACATGGCCAAGAAGAAGGTTTTCAATGTAGGTAATGATGAAGTCAGACCATCAAAAACTTTGCTAAATTCATGGACATAAGATAAGCCACAGTGAATTTAACTGTGCGTACCTGGCGGCACATGTAATCCCACTGACTGTTAAGTTCTCTGAGTTCTGTTTCAAATCTGGATGCAAATTCTTGTTCAGCTTCACTCTTTATCTTCTGGCCACCTTCATTGACACTGTTTAGACTTGGCTGTATTGTCTGAATATCACTGACTAAAAGCTGAAGAAACAATGTGTTGTTTAACATGACATAAAAAGTATCACCATTTACAATTATAAATATATATATAATTACATCTGAGATGAATTTTGATTACTAAAAGATTAACAAAACACAAATCTGCATAAAATCCTTAAAATATTCAGTGGCTGTTATGCTATCAACGATGTAGGAAATTATCTACACATATGCCACTTTTCTCACAAAGACTTTCAAATAAACTAGGTATTTCTTGCTAGAAAATGAGTCAAATTAATGATCTTCATACATGAATAGCTTCAAAATAATTTTGGTTATGAAAAACAGGCTACTCCAATACTTGGCCATCATAGAATTGCCTTTTAGCTTTACTTGAAAAGAAAGTAATTTCAAGAGACTGATTACTTGCCCCATGTTGCATGACAATGTTCTGAGGAATAGCATTTCGGAACTATAGATTGTTGGGCTTAAGTGGGCAAAATGGTTGCTATGAACAGAGTACTTAAGTTCATATATGTAAAAACTTGGCCACAGTAGTGTGTGTACTTATTCTACTACTTGCAAAGAAAAATGTACACCTGGTGCTTGCTAGTTAGTGTTAGACAACTGTTGAGCCCTGATTCGCTGAGAGACTTACTCAAAAAATACCATGGAAAGCATGAGAGGAAAGCACTTAATATTCGTCTCTGGTATTTGTTCAAAGTGTACATGACACACACACACATGCACACACTAGTATATAGTCCATTGAAATGCAATTAAACTTGAAAAAATAACCTAGAGTAAGAACTAGTAAGTGCTTGAATGTTTTCTTTAGATTATATTGAATTTTGTGTTACGATTTATAAAGTGAGGCCCAAACAATATGCAATATGGGCACTAGAGATATTTAAACTATTTTCTGAAGTCCTTGAAGTGTTTTTAACCATGTCCATGATCTTTATGCACTAGGTGCTGGGATATCCAAAAATGTGTTCAGATATTTTGAACTGTCCAAACAGCAAGTGATTATGAACTGTCCCATCAGTAAGTGACTGAGCTAATGAAATGGTATTACCCAAAGAAAAGATAGCATTTGAAAAGCATCAGATAAAAGTCTTACTCTGCATTGCTTCAGCTGTTTTTTTAGAATTTCAGAATCCCCCATGGCAGGCCATTCCTCTTTCAGAAAAACATCAACTTCAGCCATCCATTTCTTCAAAGTTTTTATGTGATTCTGGAATAAAAAAAATACAAAACAATTTTGAGATATTATTAAGCTCTGATTGTTCTCAACACAGTTCATTATGATGATATGTCTGAATATAAGTCAGGAAACAATTTCCATGTTTGAGGGATGTCTCACTGGAGCTATTCTAGAAAAGAATATTTTTACTAAGACTGCATTTTATGGCTCATAGTATGAGCATTGGTGTATGAAATCTGCTATTGTTAAAAATAAAAAAAAATACTGCCAAATGTGCTTTTATGGTGTTTCTCTTGAGAACATTAAATCATATCCTCTCTTGAGAAATTTGAAGTTACAAAACAAGGCACGATAATACTAATAATGTGCCCTTAGTGTACATAAAACAAACGATGAACAGTAAACCCAATGTAATCGTGCCTTTATAGCTTCCCTAAACCTGAACCTCCACAAATTGTTTTCTGCAGTTGACAGGTTAAACAGTTCCTTCAGTTGGGAAGCTTCAGGAAAGATTATGTTACCTTCCAAGACAAAGCTTTTAGTTTCATATTTGTGTGACTAGTTAGAAATAATGATCAGGAAGACCATGATATCTTTTGTCATTTATAAATTTACAAGAACCTCCCATCCATTTTCCTTGTATTACTTTTATTCATGTACTTCGTTTCAGTCACTTTTCAAAGGTATAGCTGTCACTTCTTTAACTACATGTAATTCAATCACAATGTATATTTATATTCTTTCTCCTTTCTAAAATTTCTATTGAGAATATATGCTTCACATAAGGTTTTCCCTTACATGTCTCCACTATCTTCAATTCAGGTCTTACCATGAATTCCTTGATAAATTAATTTTAATATCTTAAGTTCATTCATTCTTACTTCACAGAAATCCTTTTCCTAAATTTATGCCAGTGATCTCTTCCCTTTTTATGATGATGATTGGATGATGGAAACATAACTTCAATTTCCATTCTTAAAATTACTGGTAAAGCTGGGTGTTGGTGGCTCATGCTTTAAATCACAGCACTTGGGAGGCAGAGGCAGGTGGATCTCTGTGAGTTCAAGGCCAACTTGGGCTACAAGAACTAGTTCCAAGACAGGCTCCAGAACTACAGAGAAACCTTGTCTGCAAAACTTAAAAAAAAACAAATAAACTCCAAAAATAAAATTATTGGTAATAAACCTTTGTAATTGTTCTTTTGTTGTTATGTTTAATTCCATTTCCCATGTGAAATGACTCACGCAAAAGAGAAACATTCATGACCATTTATGACATAGTACATTTCTGAACCATATATTTTATTAGAAAACATACATATTGTGGATGAAATATTGTACATATTTCAAACAAATGAGAATTTGCTCCATTTTGCAAGGATCTCATTTTGCCTCTTTAATACTGATTTCCAGTAGTTCAAATTATAGTTGAGAACATCTGTATAATGATTAGTGTTTCATTAGCTCTTTTCCTTATATATGGAGTTCTTTCTTGCCCAGTTATACTGCTTAATACAGTTCCACATAGTTAATATGTTCACAACTATTCCCAATCAAAAATATCCAATGTGACAGGGTGACGTTGCAGATAAAAAAAGTTAAACATGCAAACAATATTCTTTATCAGTTGGCATATCATAACATCGATAGTAGAATGCTAGAAGGCTTATTTTATTAAGAGAAAACTAAAAAAGACAAAAGGTGAAGACAGTGAAGGAGAGCAGATTAGATGGAAAAGATTCAGAGTCAGAGATAGTCAACAGAAGATGCTAGGATAATAGAAGATGTGCTAATGAATAAAAGATTGTGTGCTGCTTTGAGAAGCTAAACAGAGCAAACAAATCCACTTTCTCTTAAAGCCTGCATTCATAGCAAGCCTCACCCATACATGTAGATTATTGTACATTCTGCGTAGTGTTTAAAGCTGGAAAATATAGGAACGAACAATTCACTGGTAGGACCAGAATTGAAGTAAGGACACTTCTAATATATTTGACTCATAAGTATATGTTTAATTCTGGAATAATATGTTTTAAATATTTATATTAAAATTTTTAACTGTAAATTGTTGTTGGTGAAAATAATCGATTCAGTCCTATAGAAAATCCAAGAAGAATGTATCATTAAATTTTCTTAGGAAAAATAGTAAAGTTATACTCATTTGTGGAAGATTTGTCTTTAATCTCATCAAGCCTTTGAAGGACTCTGGGAGTCAAATATCTCTTTCCCATCACATATTACAGTGCACTGATCTGTGGAAAATAAGTATGAATATACAAAGAAAAACCTTGGCTTACCTGAATTTTTCGAAGTTTATTCATATGGTCTTCTAGCTTTTGGCTATGTTCCATCAGCTGGGTGGAGAGCTTCTTCCAGCGCCCCTCAACCTCTTGAAATTCTAACTGATATTTCTGGCTTATTTCTGAAGGCGCTTTCTGGGACATTTCCTTCACAGTGGTGCTCAGATAGCTGAAGCCACTTTCTTGCTCTTTCAAAGAACTTTGCAAAGCCTCAAAATTAAACAATGGAATGCGTTTATATTAAATGAGGCATAATTGATGAGATTTTCTCACATCAAGAAGAAACTAAATGATAGCTTATGTAATTTAAAGATCTAAACAAAGAAGAATTTCTGACAAAACAATTTGCATGTGTTCATATAAATAATGTCTAATGTGTTCCAAAGCATATTTTATTTAAAGAGGAATTTGGTATATCTAATTTTTACTGAATACCTATATATTGATAATTATGCTTATTATATAAGTAATGCATTATAGTTTTTTAGTTTACCTGCAGTGAAACCTCAATAAACCAACCTTCAATATTTCTTCTTAAAATTATTACTAAATTAAACTTATATGTGTGAAAACCTTGAATAGTTTATCAAGACATCTGATTACTAACAGAAATTAACTAAAGTTTTATAATTAATTTCTAACTTTCCACTTTGATGAAATGTGCTTACATTCATCCACTTGTACTACTGAACATTTTTAAATTATTTGTGTAAAAATAGAATTTTTATAAGATTATGTTTGTATATACAACGAAATGAAAATTTGTGTATTAATATAAAATACTGAAGATACTTCCTCAAAAAATTAATTCCCATCATGAAATGCATTTACTCACTTCTGACTGACACTAACTATGTACTAAGGAAGATTATATCTCATTTGTTACTTCATCCTTTAGAACTGCATTTATAATTTATCATAGGGCTATTCAAAGTTTATTATATGCTTGGTGACTTTTTTTTTGAAGACTATTCCTTGGCTTTAGAAAAAAATTACTTTGTGTCATTTTTCTTTCCTTTGCTCTTTTTGCATTGGTTGTTCTTGTATCTTCCCGACATGTATGACTCTAACAGATGCTTAACAATATTTCACCATTATAAATTCTTTAAAACACTTCATTGTACATAGTAGTTTTGGTTTTCCCCAATGACACAGGGTCTTTCAGATATTCCCAATGGTTTCTATGATTGTTCTTCTATGGCTTGTTTTTTTGTTATAATATCAGCTTCTAATAATTAATTTAACATTAGTTTTGTACTTTCAATATTCTTAATAGCTTATTTTTATAGGCTCAATTTTCTGAAGTGTATTAGTTCTTTTGGATCACACTTTTATCAAGTGAACATCAGAAATACTATACCAAATATGTAGAAAGAGGAACTCTGCTGCAATTTTTTCTGTATTATAATATAGGAAAACTATAATTAGGGATTATATAGTAAAAGAAAATATTTAAATAAAATTTCCTTAAAATTACTTGTAAAAAGAACTAACACAATACCATTTAAAAGGATTTGAAATAGCTAAAAATGTAATAGTATTTTTATTAACTTAATTCTTAAAATATAGACATACTATCTTAATTTCTAACTATAATGAATATATTTTCAGATTTTAAAGGAATGAGTATACAACATAGTAATTTTGGAATCAACAAAAATTTAGTCCTTATATGTCTTTATATCATATTATTTTCCCATATTATTATTTAACCTTTCTTGACTTTGGTTGTTAAAATACCTACTCAGTGTCAAATATTTCAACAGAATCTTACATAAATCTATTGATTAAATCTATGCTTAAAGATATCAGGATTTATAAAATATGTAATTATGATAAAATAATGAGATCTAATTCAACACTTATACTTGATCTCTTAAAATATACATTAAACTTAAAAGTAAATTATAGTTTTATTCCACAGTATTCTCCTGTTCCTTCTTTTAAACTCCTAATCTGTGATCCCTACCTTTATTATCTTTATTTATATTTAATGCAACAACAATGCAAGTTTTAAGACATGTTCTTTGTTGCTTATAGTAGTCAATTGTCCACAGACCTGCAGTTTCCCGAGTCTCTGCTCCATTATTTCATATTCAGTGACACTAAGATGAGGTATAGAGAGTTTATTTTCTGACTGCTGGATCCATGTCCGGATGGTGCTCATTGTCTCCTGATAGCGTGTTGGTGGTAAAGCGTCAAAAACTTTATCAAAGGGAACAAAGAGAGAAGAGAATTACATCAATTTAAAGCCTGGAAAGAGAACACTAATAAAACCAATTAAAATCCTGTCATATGTTCCTTATTTGTCAGCAAATACAATTCTATTATCTTAAGTATTAATTAATATCCTTGCCTGAAATATAATGGAAAGTGGTTGTGATAATGAAGATGCTTTTTTACCTAATACTTGTTTGATATGTTAAGAACACTGTATGCAATATTGAATTTTGAAATATCCTGGATAAACATTTGGCAGGGATAGGGGGATAAGGAGATGGGAACTTGAGGGAGCAGGTTAGGCAGGTTGGGTGCAAGATTCACAGTCAAGCACTAGGCCTACCTCTGGGAGTTCTCTTGAAGAAAATGAGGAAGGATTGTATGAGCCAGGAGGGTCAAGGTCATGATGGAGGAATCTACAGAGACAGCTGACCTGAGTTTATTGGTCTCAATAGTTAGGGAACCTGCATGGGACCAAGGTAGGCCCCCTACATGTGTGAGACAGTTGTGTAACTTAATCTGCTCATAATATGTCTAGCAGTGAGATCAAGGCCTGCTGATTTTTGGAAACCTGTTCCCCATGCTGGTTTACCTTGCCCAGCCTTAGTACAGGGGGAAGAACTTGGATGCTAGGTTTAAGTCCATGGGAGGCCTGCACCTTTCTGAATGGAGAGAGTGAAGAAGTGGATGGATGAGGATAGGGGTAGAAGGGAGCTGAGGCGAGGGAACAAGAAGAGAAGAGGAAAGAGAAACTATGGTAGGTATATAAAATTTTAAAAAGAGTGGGAAAAATAATATAGTCCCTGCTAAATAAACCATGCTAAAGTAAAAGGCCATATAAACAAGATATATGGATAGCACAAATTGGACTTAATGGATTTTAAATGAGAGAGAGAGAGAGAGAGAGAGAGAGAGAGAGAGAGAGAGAGAGAGAGAGAAGAGAGGGAGAGAGAAGAGGGGGAGAGAGAGGAGAGGGGGAGAGAGAGGAGAGGGGGAGAGAGAGAGGGGGGAGAGGAGGGAGAGAGAGAGAGAGAGAGAGAGAGAGAGAGAGAGAGAGAGAGAGAGAGAGAGAGAGAGCGAGCAAAGATTGAGTTGGGAAAGGAGAGTAGTCATCTTTCAGGAGTTGAACAACAGAGTATTTTTCCATGCTGGGAGTCTGAAACCCCAAGAAAGGCATTTTCTATATGGGTTACACAATTGAAGGAGTTACGATATCCTCTAACAAATAACACTTTGGTGTACAGAGTATAAGAGAAATACCCTAATATCTACTTCTCTTATCCTCAATGTCCTCTGAGTTCCTTGCTCTCCTGACTAAAGAAAATAGGCAATTTGAAAAAGAATGTGGAGGAAATGTCATATGGAAAGAACAGGGAATGATATAGGGATGGGAACATTTGGCAGACTGGTAGACAAATGATCTTAAGAGTATAATGGTTGAGGAGAGAACAGGGAATGGTGTGGGGAAGGGGTGGGGGCAGATAAATGATCTCAAGAGTATGATGGTTGAATAGAGCAAATGATTTTATGAAGAACCCAAGAGTAGACATGAATTGATTCCAAAAATTTTATATTTTTTTAGTACTTCACTAATAAAAATATGATTTTTACTAGATACATTTTTATATATTAGAGCCTCTCCATAATAGAATAATTTGTGGTACATAAACACAATTTTAAGTAGTATATCAACTGATCAGATAGTAATCAAGAGGCTTTCTTGTAGACAGTGATATGACCAGACTAAACGGAGGTGGAAGACTGAATATCAAGCCATATGTATTAACAGAAACAATTTCATTCCACAAGGAATATAATAAATAGAATAATCCCTAGAAATGGTTGTGTCTAGTTAAATAAGAACATTTATTTACTTTTATTAAAATTTTCAGAAACTGATTCATAACCAAACACCAAATATCTGTGTATTTACAAATAAATACAGAGATATATAGATTCATTCATAGTCATATATAATCCTAACTCACACAGAAAGTGCATTTAAAGGTTCATTTCTACCTTATTCTGAAATATAATAAGAATAATTAAAAAATGTAATAGGTAGAAAGAAAGGAATTGGTACCAAAGTAGATGAAAGTGTTCTATATTTTTGAGTTCCTTTAAGCAACACTGAGTATCAGATAACACTTTTCTGTTGTTACTGATATATACATTTTATAGTTTCGGTAAAAATAGACTATTATATAGAACTACTATACAAATATTGGTAAAATATTTAGGGTATATGTGGTGGCTTGATCACACTGGCCCCTACAAACTCATTGGCAGTGGCATTGTTAGGAGGGTTAAGTACAACCTTGTTGGAGGAAGTGTGTCAGAGACAGGCTTTGAGGTCTCATATATGCTCAAACCACACACAATTTACTTTCTGTTTCCTCTAGGATCAATATGCAGCCCCTTCTCTACTCTCAGCTCCTTCTCCAGCACCATGTTTGCCTGCATGGCACCAGATACTGCCTTTCCCGCCATGAAGATAAGGAATTAAATCTCTAAAACTGTAAGCCACCCAATTAGATGTTTTTTCCTGATAAGAGTTGTTATGGTGATGGTGTCTCTTCACACTTATAGAAACTCTAAGTTAAAAAGAAGTCGGTAACAGGGACTAGGGTGTTGTGATAGGTCCTTGAGACTGTGGATTAGAAAAGCAATTGAACACTTTAAGTGTTACCTAATGATCCATCCTTACAGGAACATAGAAAACAGTGGGGCTAAGTGTGATTTGAACTGTGGGTTCCTGGATCAAGAGGTTTCAGAGGAGAAGAATATTAGAGTGTGTTCTAGAAACTGATCTTGTCATATTCTGGTGAAGAGTGTGGCTACTTTTTGCCCTTGTCTGAAAAGTCTTCCTGAGGCCAAATAAAGAGTTTCAGATTAATTCTCTTGGCAGAGGAAATCTCAAAACTGTAGTATAGACTCTGTCATGTGGTTAAGGTTATTAGTGGTAACTCTAATAAAAATTTATAATGAAAAGGAGCAAGTTGAAAAAAGAACATACAAAATGTACAATTTGAGGAGAAAAAGAACACCAGGAAGTGGAATGGAGTTAAATCCTGTGCTCAAGGAGATAAAGAGATTAAGAAATGGAATAAAGGGAATTGTAATCTCAGGGTAAGATCCCACCCATCCAAGTTTCCAACTCGTGAAAAGCAATTAAAGACAAGCTTACAGCAAAGTGTGGTGATGCATACTTTTAATTCCAGCTCTCTGAAGGCAGAGACCGGTAAATCTTTGAGTTTGAGGGAAGCCTGGTCTACAGAGCAAGTTCTAGAATGGTCAAATTTAATGCAGTGAATGAAACCACCCAAACCAGAAAGCTGGTGAAGATTTAATTGAATAAGGGGGCCATGTTCCTGCCATGCAAGCAACAGAACATAGCAGCTTTACCCATGTAGTTCTGGATTTAGAGTCAAGAAAAGAAGAAAGACATTATGTAACCTTCCTCTGCAAATAAGGAAAGCTGTCGATGCCAGGCAAGTGTTAGGGGTGTCCCTAACTGTAGGTCATTTTGTGAAGCTGTGTAGCTGTTGACTAAATTGCCTTAGAGACCCCAAGATGTTTGAGATGCCAGATCCGTGGAATACCTGCTAAGGAGAACTGCTAACAGGGAGAGGAATCATCCCAAAGAAAGAAGTGTGTTTCAGACAACAAAGTTGAAAGGACTTGGAGATCTGAAGAGCCTTTGACACCATACATGGAGATACAGATTTGGAGTTTGCCAAGCCTGATTTTGGTATTGCATTGGTCCAGCATTTCCTCACTGTGCTCTCTCCCCTCCATTTTGATATGGTAATGTACACACCCTTTGCCATTATATGTTGGAAGTATGTGCTCTGTTTTTTGATTTTGATTTCATAGGGGGTTACAGTTAAGAGATTGCATGGATCTCAGAGGAGGCTTTGAACTGTAGAGTTTAAAAGTTGCTGAAACTGTAATAGATGTGGGTACTTTGAAGGTGAAATAAATGCCTTTTGCCTTATGATATGGCTATAAGTCTATGGGGGCAGGTAGTGGAATGTGTTGGTTTTAAAGGAAATGGTCCCCATAAGCTCATAGGAAGTGGCACTATTAGGAGGCATGGCTTTTTTGTAAATATGGCTTCGTTGGATAAACTGCAATCACTGTGCGGGTGGACTTTCAGGTCTTATATCTTCTCAAGCCATACCCAATATTGCAGAAAGACTTCTCGCACACCATGTTTGCCTGCATGCAAACATGTTGCACCATGATGATAATGGAATAAACCTCTAAAAATACAAGCCATCACAATTAAATGTTTTTTCCTGTGTAAGAGTTGCTATGATCGTGGTCTCTATTCACAGTAATAGAAACCCTTACTGAGACAGTATCTTCACAGCAATAGGAACCCTAACGAAGACAGTATTTTAAAGATAAACTTGACATTAGTTTCATTGTGCAGAAATATTAAATTATACCTATTTCTCACTATCCAAGCTTGGATTCCAATTTGATCATTGTATATCAAATAGATGTGCTGAATTATTAAATTCTCACAATGTTCCACATAAATTTACATGCATAAAAGTGAAACTGAAACCAAATAAATTGAAAATTAGAACAAATGTATATGTTTCTCCAAAAAGGTGATAGATATGCAGACTACACTAATCTAATTAGATATTATATACAGGGTTGAGATATTAACCAGTACATCATAAATATTTACAATTGTTGTATTCAGTTAAATAGAAGCAAATATCAGTCCATTTCATATATGAGAATTACAAATTTTTGTATTTGCTACATTATGGAACAACCTAAAGCAATCAGTTAAAGTGAGAATAGTAAATTAGTACTATTTAACTACATTTTAAAGTGGTATGCATTACCTAAAGCTAAGTTAACATCTTAACCTCCATATATTTTTAGTTCATAGTGGGTAAGTAGATAAGTAGATTGAAAGAAAAGCAACAAATAGAAATAAATCTTTTATCAAGATATATTAGAGTAAAAAATAAAGTTTTCAAAAGTAAACTAGAGAAATCTAATTTGAAGCTGAAAGAATTTACTATACTTTGTTCTTATTTAGTGTCATGATGTGGACTGTTCCAAACAAATCCACAACCTTGAATATGTGGCCATAGAGAGCATTTTAGTAGCTATCATAACAACTTATTCTGCAATCTCTGGAAAACTGAATTGTCATTCGCTGCAATGTTTTTGATCCTGTATCTATAACATTACTTCTTGAAAGACTCTATCTAATCTTCATTTTTATCTCTTTAATGAGTCTAGACCAACAAAATCTCATTTGGAATGGCTACTATTTCTATCTTCCTTCCTGTCTCTCTGAACCCATATTTCATTTAGTATTTTAAATATCAGCGGTAGTCTTATTTTTCAGAAATGGAAATTCTCTCTCTCTCTCTCTCTCTCTCTCTCTCTCTCTCTCTCTCTCTCTCTCTCTCTCTCTCTCTCATTTTCTGAGAAAGGGTTTCTCTGTGTAATAGCCCTGGCTGTCCTGGAACTAGCTCTTATAGAATAGATAATATCTTTACTCCTCAAATTAATCCACAAAATAGAAACAGAGAGAACAATGCCAAAAATCATTTTATGAGGACACAGTCATCTTGATTGTTAAGACATGCAAATTTTCCGAAACAATAGGTAAATATATGAGAAGCACTCTTATAAAAATAGTAGGATGGAAAACACACTTTCCCTCTGCCCCATTTAGCCATTTATTAATATCCATCTACATTCCTTTGGACACCTGACCACCCACTCTTAACCACGAACCCCAAGTAACCACACTAAGTTGGGACCTGATGTGGGAGTCCCTTCTGTGTGCTGTGATTACCATTGATGAATAAAGAAACTGCCTTGGCCTGGTGATAGGGCAGAAGTTAGGTAGGCAGGGAGGATGGACTGGATGCTGGGAGAAGGAAAGGTGGAGTCATGGACCACTGTGGAGGCATCACGAGAGTAAGACATGCAGTAACTTTGCTGGTAGGCCACAGCCTCGTGTTGATATATAGATTAATAGAAATGAGTTAAATTAAGATGTAAGAGTTAGCCAATAAGAAGCTAGAGCTAATGGGCCAAGCAGTGGTTTAATTAATACAGTTTCTGTGTTATTATTTCGGGGTTAAGCTAGCTGGGTGGCAGGGATGAACAAGCGGGCCCTCTTTCTTCCAACAGGGACCCAGGTGCCGGAAGACAAGTTTGAGAAGTTTTATAAATAATTTTGTGTGCAAAATGATTATATGTATACATTTATAAGTATGTAAACATAATGAATATTAAATGTTTACATTGTAGTAACATAGGAAAACCCCAGCTATTAATATGACTCTTCAATACTTCTTTAAACTGAAGATTGAAGCAAACAGGCATACAAGATTTAAAATAACGTTCCAGTGAGGAAGTTAAACTATAGAATATCAATTAAAATTATTTTATTTTAAATAATGTTTGTGTATTTCTTCAAAAAAATAAATACAATATGCTAAGATGTATGAAAAATTAAAAATAGCTTTTTCCATTTAGAGGTTTGACGCTCAGCATCTATTATACTGTAATCCACTAGAGGGCGCTAATATCATTTTAAATTTATACCGACTGATTTTTTTTTTTCCCATTAGAAAAACAAACCCCTTAGTAAAAACTATTTTATAAAGTAGAGGAAAAGGAAATACACACTGTAAACTTAATTCAATTTAGTCAAAAACGATATTGTAAAGCTTTAGTCATATCTAAATATTCTGGAAGTATTTTAAATGTTTTTTTGTAATATTTACAAAGATAAACAATAAGAAAAATGTGAAATATACTTCCACACAATTAAAATTTCACTAAAAGTAAGCAACATCCTTAAATCCTAAGCATCCACTATAATCTTCTCTTTATGCACAAAAACATATAAATGAATGTGTGTGATAGATGAAAAACTTATTTAGTATTGTTTAAGTCTTATAAACTTGTCTCTCTAAGAAAATTTTGTCTTAAAATTAATGAACACACTTCAAAGAAATACTACACTAACAGAAAAAAATTGTAAAGAGATATCTTGAAAAATTGTTATCTACTTGATACAAGTTTGTATATCTGTTCTACTTCTCTCTTCTCTTTTATCAACAAAGGGTGGTTTATGTAATTACTGTGTCCCAAAAATAAAATATAGCTCAAAGAATAATTTGTCCTTACTTGAGATTCATTTCCCAAAAGTAGATAGTTCTCAGATGACCTGAAAGAGCATCTGAAGATGCTTGCACAAATATTTCCACCTACACAATGAGAAATCTTGCGAAAGTCTACTCAAGTGCTTCTTTATTTTCAAAAGTATTCAAAACTCCTGATTCAGGAATCTGTAACCATCCATGGAGAAGTTATAATTGTACAAACCATTATTTACTTACTTCTTCTTACCCCAAAACATTGGAATATTACAGGAAGAAGACATACAGTTTCTTATTGTCTAACATCAGTATTTTGTCATTTGTTAAGGGGAGGTGGTTTATTTCACTGATAGTCGTTATTTCCATTTTTGTTTGGTTTTCTTTAGTACTTCATATTTTACCCACTGATAGCCAATTTCAAAAATCTTAAGTTATCTTTAAGAAGTATTTTTACTTACCTGTCTGTAGCTCTTTCTCTCTGGCCTGCACATTAGCAAAGATGTGGTTAAAATGATTTGTAAAGGCCACAAAGTCTGCATCCAGGAATATTGGCCCTTGTCCCTTTTCTTTCAGTGATATGTTCTTAATTCTTAACTGCTCGATTTGAGGTTGAAGAATTGACAGCCTGTTGACTTCATCCTGAATCATAATTCAGATTATTACTAATATGTAACTTTGCATTTACTATAGCGTCACAAAGAAAGTTGTTTATAGTCAGCGATATGAAAACAAGTTAATGTTCTCGACAAATATCTGTTAAGAAATTTCCATACTCTCTCACAAGTAATCGATTTAAGAACAACATAGCTGTTTGTTCATTTTGAATCATCATGTATGATATACCTTAATATCAGACTATCATTATTTAGAACCATAAATCACACAAATGTGCATGTTTACAATGTTTTATAAATGAACACAAATTTAAATCTCACTAAATTAAATAAAATAAAGATGTTTATCTTTAATGCTTTTCATTCCAAAACTGTCATTGTTTTAAATTGTAAGATCATTCAGTGAATAATACTTTTTTTAATTCACATGTTTAATGCTAAAAGTCCCTAGGTGGGCAAAATTGACTCTCTATTTTTCCATGATTAAGTAATGGATATTCAAAGTTATATATGACACGTGAATTTGGAATTTAAATTGTATTTTTTCAGCCATATTGTTTTCTATGTAAATTCCTTGGTCTCATTTAAAGTGACGTGGCAATTAGTTTATGTTTCATATATATATAACTTGTACCACAAGAAATAACTCTGAAATTCTCTTTTCTCGTGCATTATCACCATGGTTGCTTACTTATAATTCATATCTAAGCTACCTTTCAAAAAAGTACTTGGGTTTGTTTAGTACTTAATATGCAAAAACATGATCATTAAAATTAAAAATGGGATCATGAGCCAATTAAATGGAGAGGAAATTTTAAAAAAAATTATAGCAATTAGGAACTAAATTTAAATCTGAGCTTACTGGAAATCATACTAAAATGACAAAATAAATTCTTGACTTAGGATGCATGTATGCTTATTTGGAGAATCCTATGAGTATTGATTGAGTTAATATTTCATAAGAACAAGAAAATAAATAGACAATACTTTTTTCTTCTAAGTTCTGAAGATATAAAGTTAAGTTTGAAAAGAATGTGGCTATGTGACTAACAGTAGGACTCATTGTTACTGACAACTTAGTTGCTTTAGAAATTGAAGACTGAAGATATGCCATCTCTTTTTAAATGAACTATTCAACTTCAAAAACTTGTTAACCAGTAGCTATTGTTTACATCGGGGAACTTAGCGTTCGTAGTCCCCAGAGTAAATCATATTTTCTGAATGTGTTTCCCCACTAAAATTTATACATTTACAAGGGGGAGAGGAGAATGGGAGAACTATGGTTGGCATGGAATATATGAAGGAAGGATAAAAATATTAATATGCACATTTAAATAATGTGGCACCAAGTAGAACCTTCCCCCACTTCAAGAAATGTAAACATATTTCTTCCAAATCTTAAAAGGCTCTCTCACCTCCAATATATTGGAGCATGAACTAAATTTGTATTTTAATACTTAAAAATCTCCAAAGGAAATAAAAAATAAATTAGATAAAAAATTTGTCAAACACTAATACCAGGCCACTAATATAATCTTAGCTAATCTGGGAATGATATTATTCTTATACCACTAAATATTTTACATAAACCAATTAATAAATTCATTAGGAACCAAAAGGTCAAGCAGAACGACAAAGAGTTGAGAGAATGGGATGAGACAGTGCAAACAGTATTGGGATCTTTATTAGTGAGTGCAGAAAAGAGATATTTTCCCTCTGAATAATTCCATAATAATAGAATACTTTAGAAATCTGTCTGTGATTGCTATCTGTGACTGAGTTTAAGACTACAATTGCTGTGTGACTCTTAGGCCACTGATTGGCCTTTACACGTCTGACTCACATTCCACTCACCTACCACGCTATGATTAGTACTCATATAATATAGACCTTCTTTTACATGGATGGTCTTTATTTATTCATGTTTCTGAGTGTATTATTCTTTGATTTAGCATCAAGTCATTCCAAATGCCCAGTGCAAACGCTTTTCCATTGAAGAAGCTGCCTGCTGGTTTCTGTCTATGTCATGTTTTATTGTTAGATGTTTTCCAACATTGTGTAAATCATTTATTCCCTTGGTAATTTTACATTATTTTATTTAATCATTCGCCTAGCAACTATGTCCTCGACATAGGTGGAAAAATATGATAAAACAAGGAAGTTCAACGAACTTCCATTCTGTTTCCTAGAACTTAGTGCTGTGGACTTAATTGTGGTACCTCAAAATATATATGCTGAAGCCTTAACATTCAACGCAATTTTATTTGGAAAAGCAGATTTGAGGAGGCACTAAAGAATAATTAAGTTATCAAGGTAGAGTCCTGATCTCATAGGGCTGGTTGCGTTACAAAATGAAGGAAATATCTCTCTCACTCTTCCATTCTGTCCAAGTACATGAACTGGTAAAGAACATAGGCATTACCAGTAAGGAGACAGCCACCTACAAACACTAAGAGAGTCCTTACAGAGGTTAATTTCAATCCTCCAGAACAGTGAGCAAACATTTACATTGGTTAAATGGCCTAGTCTGTGCTACTTGTTTTATCAACAAGCTAGCACATGTACACACTATCATTCTTGGTCACATTATAGTTAATCAATATCTAATTGTATATATAAGTATATTTCTTTATTTTGTTTGTTTGTTTGTTTTTGTTTTTCAAGACAGGGTTTCTCTGTGGCTTTGGAGTCTGTCCTGGTGCTAGCTCTTGTAAAACAGAATGCCCTCCAACTCACAGATATCCACCTGCCTCTGCCTCCCAAGTGCTAAGATTAAAGGCATGTGCTACCACCGCCTGGCAATATAAGTATATTTCGTAGGTGTCTGCTTCTACATTTGAATTTCAAGAATACTGTTCATATGACATCATCATTCTACATTGGCTGTTTAAGACAGGTTCTCACTATGATGTCCATGCTTTCTTCTAATAAAGAAAAGTGGCCCAGGCTTTTCCATTCCCAGTGACCATACTACCATGATTGTATTCACCATACTTTTGTTGTGAAACATACTGCATATGAACTATTCTTCAGAGAAGTGGAAAATAAGCTGAGGACTGTAGTATCTAATTGCAAATTAAATCTAAACATATAAATACTACAGGATGTGTGTTTGCCCGGTAATGCAAAGGTCTTTCTTATTTGAATTTGTTATGCAAAACTATATTTTGATTTTGTGTACTTTCTAGTAAATTTACAGAAGCTGAAGCAAAAAATATCAAGTGCTTTTTTTCTTTGGTTTCTGAACATCATTATATTTCCCTAATATCATTGGAGTTCAGTGTTTCTTTCTAGACCAAAACTGTCAGCTGTCCACATCCAGTCAGCCTTCATTTATACCATTCCTGTGAAAAGTATGCAAATTAATCTCTCTTCATACTAAATATACATCTTAGTCTATTAGTAAAGGTTTGTCCGTGCTATCTTTTAACTTAGCCTCTAATCGACTTCTCATTTCCCAGGAATAGTGTGAAGCTTATAGTAAGGATTGGAAAAGGCCAGGTTCTATTTATTATTACTAATTTTTAATTTCTACCAAATGAAGATGAGCTCTTTTAATCTCTTACTTGGACCCTGAGTGCCAGTTCCACCTTGTGTACTCATTTTCTTCTCATGACCCTGGCGAATGTGCAGATCACACCTCCTTAGTCATTGCCTCCTAATTAAGTCTAGTCAGTGGGGAGCCCTGTCCAGATTCTTCAGGCAGAGAGGATGATAAAATTGCTTGTTTATTTTTCTCGCTCTATTTCTATGCGCCTTGGGCTCACTCTTAAGGCAGCCTTTATTAGAGGGTTCTGACTCTCTCCTGTGTAGTCACAATTTCTACACTGATTCTTTCGGTCTTCGAAGAGGGACAAGTTTGGCTTGATCTGGTCTTTCTTTTCGGTTTTATCTATAAAGCAAGAACATTAGTAAAATACCTCTTTGTGAAGAAATACTATGCAAAATGTCTATTCTTATATGTGCCCTTAATATTATAGATGTCTTTTTTTTACCCTGTTTTACACCATAGGGCTTTATTGTTGACCTGCTTCTAGCTATTTGTATTGCTTACAATTTTTTCATCACGTGCCCAGTTTTCCGTCTGAAAAGAGTTCCAGTGTACTGGCCAATTTTTAAATTTTTTTAAGGATATGTGCTTTCTATACATCTTGTCTCAGCCCTCTGCAAACTGACAAAAAAATAATTAGCCATGTATAAATTACATACATCAATGCCAGAAGTACAATATCAATACAGTACTTCTTAAGACTGATTGTCTTTGTTTATATTTTGGTAGTTTTGATTCTTGGAGAAACCCCTGGGAGTTGAAAATCTCATTACTAAACATTTTTGCTATGGCCCTCTTGCAATTTGCCAAGAAATGCCTAGTGATCATGCTCCAAAGGAAAGAGGAAAGTTCTACCTTACAAATTTTCAACTGGCTTTTAATTGCGATTGGCTCTGTTGGGATGGTGGGTTGGGTTTTCAACCAGTTTTCGGCAGTAGTTGTTATCTGCTCCAAATGCTGTAGCTGATTATAAAAAGTAATGATGTTGTTCTGATACTCCAGCCAGTTAATTCTCTCACTCAGCAATTGGCAGAATTCTCTCCACCGGTTATTCAGTTGTTCTGAGGCTTGTTTGATACTTTCAGCATCAGCACCCTCTAGAAAGAAAACCAAAATATATATCCCATGAAGCCACAGTCTAAACGAGGTGATCTGAAAAGCAACATGTTTCTATTCCAAACAAATTCACTGAATTACTGAAAAAGACACAAGGACACATTTTATTTGTTAAAATCATACTATTCTGCCAAGCAAGATTATTCATTTGAAACATGAACCCAAACTTAGAAATTTCAAAGTCTTAAATCACCCAAGATAACATAAAAATTCATTTCTCAACACCACTGACAAAAAAAATCTTTTTCTTTTTTTGCGAGCATATTTCTAAACAGAAATAATAAGAAGGAGATACAAAAAGTAATAGGTACATGGTTCCCTGTACCTGGCTACACAAGAAAGTCATGGCTGCCTGTGGCTAAATTTTATTCTAATCCCCTGAATAGTTAAGGGGACTATCGATCATATTAAGACACGAAGGTGTAATATGATATGCTATTTACAATTATTAGTATATGATTGAGAATTATAACAACATAGTTTTGGGAGTAGCCACTACATAACTAGTAATAACAAGCTTATTTGTTACAAAGATTCTCTGGAATCTAAAATTTCAATTGCATAATTACTCCCTTTGAGAAAATGTATCATAATGAAATATCTAATGATTAGATGAGTAGGTAAAATAGAGAGATTGAAGCGTGTCTCTGTTTCTGACAAAGATCAACTTTATAAAACCTCGTAGAAACTGGAGAACATATTAATTTTCAATATAACTGATGTTTCTTAATTTTGCTTAATGATAATGCAAACCAGCAAGGAATAACAAAATACTTTGGTATCTACAAAAATACAATGAATATGTTTTATGAGTTATGTTGGTCATGGAATATAATGTGAAGCAAGTGGGCTAAGATGTTAAGCACTTCTCCAACAGGAATTAAGATGCAAATGAAAAGTAAAATTTTTACAAATCTATAAGAATGTAAAATCTACAGTATTTAGTTATATAATGAGCTTTATAACTTGATTATATCTAATTAAATATTGTAACTACCAATATATAACAAGTGATAATAGAGAAAAAGGTCTATATATGCACATATATAATTAGATTTATTTGAATTTAAACTAGCTGTTCCTCAAGCATAAGTAAACTGTGCTCAGTTAAGTACTCTCATCTGGTATCAATCAGGTGTCATATTTCTTTTCATTCTAGGAGTATAATAATAAGATCAATCTACTGAGAGCTGAGCTCACATGTTAATTTCTCCACATCTTACGAATCTTTAACAACAAATAGAATAAGTTGTGTTAATTAGAAGATATGGTTAAGAACATACAGGAAATAAGGAAACATCATCTCATATTTAGAAAATAGATGAGACAGAGTTCTTTTACTGAATTAAATATATTATTTTTAAAAACTTGATTATTGGAATTTTACAAATTAATTTTACATAAACTACGATATATACAAACATTTTAATTTGTTTTAAGGTTCATCAATGACAAATAGGTTAATTTTGGTTTAGACTTTTGTAAAACACACAGTCATCTATTTATAATAATTTAAAATTGTACTTAAGAACAATCACACTCAAAATTAAAAGCAGAAATTTCTGGTAAAGACAGGCGTTGAGCACAGAGAAGCACATCCTTCTAGATAATTTGTCTATAAACATTTTATAAGTGATTATTCTTGCTGTTCAACTTCTTTATAACTCATTTTTCTAAATTAACATGCCCAATGGTAAACATGCTGTCACTAGCACTTTATGATATAATTCTCAGTGTATATTAGAAAGACTCTGTGTGAACACATACAACATCAAATCAATAGTTTGCATCTTATGAAGACAGACACTCACAGAGCAAAATATAGGGGATTAAAAAATATATGAACAATCACATAACATCTTGTTTGCTTGAAAATGCTTGGACATATGATAGAATGTAATGTATTAATGCATTTTCCATTTTTGAGTGATACTAGAAGATACCTTAATATATGTCTGAGAAATAGTATGAAAATTGTTACTATATTGTTTTATGAGTATGTACTTGATAGGATTGATTTCCTTTGCTCAACTGAAAAATTGAAGTTTTATGACAACCTATAATTGTAAAATTTTGCAGAGTTTAAGGATCAATCATCCGAGCATCTGGTTTTTGAATTTTTTGTTAGCTATTTAAGAATACAAACACTGACTCACCCGCATTATTAAATATACTTAGGGAAACTATTTTGGAGAAGCACATTAGATTCTCAGAGATAATGGATCATAATCCATTCACAGCTCATATTCTAAACAACCACTGAAATAGTTTATGAATAAATATATTGTACCCAGAGGAAATGGATCATTACTTGAAGTGCATCCATTAATTTTATTACATGTGTACAGTGCATAACAGACTGCTAGAATAATTGTGATTATGCATCACCTTCCATGCAAGTACTTCAAAATTGACACCTAAAGTGAAGTATTCTTTATCAAGTGCATTCATCATCAAGTATGAAGCCTGGATAAAATAGTGGGGAAAAAAAGGTGTTTTCAGTTTTTTTTTTTTTTTAAAGTAGAAAATAGCTGAATGAATCTTGCACTTCCTAAGAACTTCCCATTTTGTTAAGCTTAAACTGAGGATCATTCCCAGCACATTTACCATCCAATAGAGTAGCATAACATGCCATAAAGATGTTTTGGTATTTATGATATATACAGACGCAAAGTTCCGGTGGGTTCTGTGACCATTCTTTTAAGCCACTATTGTGCTGCTTTTGGGAAAAAAAATAAAACCTTTTAAAAATGTATACTGCTTACTACTTCTAGTGAGCAAAATATACGAAATGTTCTAACATATGCCATTTCTATTTTCTGTTTCTAATGCCATAAATGTAGGATAAAATGTATTTCTATGCATATTTGTTTCTGTCAGCAATTGCCCTCAAGAACAGTAGCTCTTATGGTCTCCTTTCAAATAAAGAAACAGGCACACAAGCACAGGGGCTCTCCCTCTTAAAGTGGAAAGTAAATTCACGGAAATGCAGCCGTCAATTTACAGAATATGAACTCCATGCAGAGCATCAGCTTTAATGTCATGCAGAAAGAAGGGAAACACAAATGAAATTGCCCAGAATTGAAGTAGGAATAAGAGGAAATGTGTGCTTTTGTAGGAAGCTCTTATTTCAGAAGTGAGGCAGCCTAGCAATCACAAGTGACTTGATAATTTATCAACAAGTCATAAAAACTACAATCCCTGCCAACTTGACCATCACATGAAAACGTGCTGTATACATGTAAATAAATTTATGCATATAAAATATTTAAGCTATAAAACTAAATGTAAAAATGTTTTAGTGACTTGGATAACACATTGTTTAAGCCCTATTGATTTTTTTAGTTTAATTCTATTCTGGGCATATTAGGTATCACCTTAAATACTATACTCTAATATCTAATACTCAAGGCATGAAATTTTTCAAATGTTCTTTTGGTATAATATACTACTTTTAGTTATATGTTTATTAAATGTGATTGTCTCCAGACTGTAAATTAATATAAGAAAACTACATCTCGAAACTGAAAGTGAAGTGCCATTTAATGTAGAGAATATTGATAATGCTATTACACCATTATACTAAGTTCCTCTGGAAATTTAGGAAGAAGCGTCCCATAATTTAATAATTGGGACATGGGTTATACTTCTATGTGTATTTTTATGAATGTTTTGACACAACAATCTTTGATTTTTGATATTTTAAGTGTTCTTAAGGTAAAATAATATATCTGGACCAGTCTGTGTCTTTATATTTTGTGTGTATGTATTTATATACATATGAGAATAATATTTAAAAACAATCAAGAATTATTTCTAGCACTAAATAGATTAAAGCAAACTGTGCAGTGTTCTGGAATAAAAATGTGTATGAGACATGAAATTATGGTTCAATCTTTTCTCAAATTTCTGTAATTTCATTAATAAACAGAAGTAATTGTCTTAAATAAAAAGTTAAAGAACTTTGCAAAGTAAAACTATAAGAATCCAATGTTGATTAAGCAAAATAAGTTATCAGGTTAAAGGCTTAATTATTTCGAAATTAAATGATTTCCTCCCAATTTCTATTTTGACAAATAACAAAATGAAGTCTTACTTAAAGAAGTTTATGCTAAATAGTTTTCATGAAAAACAATGAAAGAATTTAGATACTATCTACTTCAGTAGAGCTAAGGAAACAAACAAAGACTTGGCACCTAGGTTGAATGTAAAATTATTCCCACTAAGGTTATAGCAAGCTACCACTTTTGAGAATAATCATATAGTTCTAAATCAATATATTGAAGATATACTTCACAAAACTTTGTTTCTGAGCAAAAGTTCCTAATAAGAAGAGATACCTTTATCCAGTACCATGTCAAGATAATCCTTATTGATATTTAATCAATTGGTGTTGACAAAGTAAGGTAATTTTTATATTACTTCAAACAATATTTTAAAGTTGCTGGATTTGTGTTTGGGGGAAGTCTTGACAGTGGGGTGTCTCTAATTCTTTTGCTTGATCTTTTTTTTTCCTGTGGGGTTACCTCACCCAGCCTTGATATAAGGGATTATTATAGATCTTATTGTATTATGTGCTGTGTTTGGTTGATTTTCCTTAGAGACCTGCTTTTTTTCTTTGAGAGGAGACAGGAGGTATACCTAGGTAGGGCTCAGGAGATAGGGAGTTCTGGGGAAGTGAAGGCATAGGAATATGTGGTCAGAATATATTGCATGAGAGAAGAATAAAATATGCAGAAAATATTTCAAAGTATAATTCTAGTAAAAGAGCCTTTAGGGTAAACATTTTGTTTCATAAATAAACTTTTAGCACTTACATAAGAATTTATATTTTAAAAATGGCCATTAATTTCTTTAAAATACTTCAAAATTCTAAGAAAATTTCCAGAACCTTGATTTTATAGAGAACATCATCTTTATTGGCTATCTCTTATTTTAATTTTTGATCATGGAATATCACTTATATTCTGGTCAATAGAGCTCGTGTAATCATAAAGAAATTTCTAAGAGTGATTTGACTTTACCTTGAGAGCACTATTTACAAGTAAAATTAACACCCATTTCCATGAGGTCCTAAATGAATTATAATGGTTCAGCTCTCATTTCCCTTCTTATAAATAATATGGTACAAGACTTATGTTATTTATTATAGAAGTCAATAAGGCAAGTAGATGAGGAAGATGTATCTTGACTTAAGAGTGTCACTGAAAGAATTGTTGAAAATCTTGGATTACACAAAGATTAATTTAATTTTCAGTTTTATGAACCATACCTCATGGCTCTTTGGTAATGAGCATCTAAAAGTTTTAAAGATAACTCTCTCTAAATTACAGTTGGACAAGAATGCAGGTTGTTATTGTATTTCTGACTTATTTTATAATTTGCATAAACTGAGAAAATTATTATATGATTTGTTTTTTTAAGACAAGAGAGAATAAATACATCCAAACGTTTTCATCAATTGCATAGTAAATATGGAAATAGTTTTGCTTAATAGGTTGCCAGAACTATGGGCACTATAAATGCTTATTGCCATAATGGTCCTAGCTAGAGCTTAATCTTAGTAAAGTTAACCCTATCCCTATCTTCACTAGCAGGCAAAAGTATAGCTTGAAATTTGATGAAAGCAAAGAAGAATATTTCAAACCATACTCCCAAAAGTCCATTGATCTTTGCTGTCTACCCAAGGTACTAATTTCATTCAGAGGCAATATTTTCTAAGCAAAATAATCAATATTATTTCTCAAGTGCTGTCAAATGTGCTGCTAAATGGAATTCAATCATTTAATTTGTATTTATTAAGGACCATCTATATGACCTAATTTTTCTGTATGCCTCTAGAAATTCCAATGTTAGCAAGTATTTAGATAATTGATTTTAGTATTTTTCATTACCTTTACATCTCTCTGTCTAGCTTCACTTAATAAAAATGAAATATATTTCCATGCATTTCTGAATATTAAATGACTTTTAAATAATTTAGTACATGTGTATATAAAATGATTTGAGGTCTGTTTGACATTTTATTATAAAAATTAAAGAATTTAAAGTTTAAATTATGGATTTTACATCACCATATTTAAATAGAAAGGTAATAATGTAGTTCCTAGGAAATTATAGAATGATTATAAGACTATTTTGGATCATGTAATTTTATTTGACTGAATATACTATTCAAACCATCATTTAAAATTACCAAGCAACATGTAGAAACATAATAATTGATTTTCTCAATTCTCAACTGGCATGTCTTCCTGTTTTTATTTTTCAGTTAACACAGTTATAAGACTCATTAAAAGAATAAAATGACTTGATTTCCTATGAAGATAATTGAATTTATTAATGCCGACAAGGCACTTAAGACTAAAAATAATTCATATACAGAAGTTATGACACAAAATTTAGGCAGTTTCTCAAAATGCTGACATATACAACAACTTGTTTTTTGTTGTTGTTGTTTATAATACACCCTTGCAAAAGTAAAAATAATCTGGTCCAGAAATTGCATTGATTTGTGATTTGTATAGTTACTTTAATTTATACATAAGTACAAGTCTAGAAAACAGAATTTGGAAAAAAAAGTTGCCTCACTTGACTTCACAATACTCTATAGAGATAGATTTTCAGGTACTCTCGGCAAAGAGTAAAAAAATAGGATAAAAATATGATGCAACCTTTGTGCTTTTGCCTCACTTAAGAGAAAGGTGAAAGTAAGCTTTAATTCCAAAGACAAACATTTTTATAAGACAAGGTACTCTAGAAAACATGAGAATATTAGTAGTGTTATACTTAATCCTTTCAACAAATTTTAGGTAATTTATAAAATTATTTTTTAAAAAAAATATAATTTACTTGATATTTTTTCAGTTGCTTCCACAAATAATTATTTCAGTAAAGCTCTGTCTTCTTAAACTTATTTTTAATAAATATTATCAGTGTTTTCTGAAAATTAAACTCTCCCTAATAGACTTATTAAATATTCTACTATAACTCATTTTCGACCAATTGACTCAAATTGAATTTCCCCCAATAATTTGCTTAGCATGAAAGAAAAATAATAACAAAAATACGAACTTCCTTTAATGTAAATTTGTATCCAAGAAGGGCTTGTCTGATATAATTCAGCTGATAAATACGAAACTATGTGTTTATCAAATCCCTAAGAAGATTATTTAAATCAAGTTCATGTAATTACCAGTCACCATCTGTTCCACCAGGGCCTGAGCTGATCTGCTGGCATCTTGCAGCTTTCTGAACTTCTCGGCTTTCTCTCGTGCTATGGCCTGCAGCATGATAGCAAAGGTGAGCATTTCAGTAGAAGCATTTTGAGTCTACACAGTAATTATAACCGAAACCCGATTTTTCAAGCCTTATGATACTTCATTTTATCAGCTCTTTGTGTAAATCTTAAAGCTATTTTTATCAGCAATATTTAAATCCTTCCATTCCCAAGACAATCAGGGTTCATATTCAAATAACTTTCTGAGATATTTGTTCACTATTTGTTAACCATAATTAACCTTTGAACAATAAATATAAAATCCTACCAATTACCCTAACCAGCATTTATCAATTAGCTTTTTTACTAATAGCTATGTAGAGATGAAAACCTGAACCACAAGGAATTAAAGCTAAGCACTGCTGTTTGAAAAGTATGTTAGTTGAGACAGCAAGATGACTCAGCAGGTGACACAGATCCCTGCCATCCTAATAGCCTGAGTTCGATTCATTGGGACCTAGGTGGTAGAATCCACAAGTTACTTCCTGCAAAGCCTTTCTCTGGCTGACATACATGCTGAGTAGTACACTCATACCTATACAGAGACACATGCATAAATTCTAAATTCTCAATCATATTTTTCAAATCAAATAGTTCACTATACAATGTATTATTAATATTTATGAAAAGAAAACTAAAATCCTGTCAAGTAGATGCCTTGGCATTACTTGAAGTACCAATAGCCTAAGAGAAAAATATGAACTTTATATTATGCGGCAAAAGACAACAAAGAAGTGCAAAGCCCTGAACATGAAAAGACACGTTTTAATATCTTTGCTTTCACTTGAAAATTTCCCAACAAATAAATTGTATTGTTTTGTGATTCTGTGTTCCCAGAATCCCATTCCAATTAACAGGAAAAGCTCAAGGATGCCTTTAAATTCAGCTTCATAAAGAGAGAATTGGACAAACACGAAAGGTTCTGACTTGTCAACTGACCTGAGAAATGCAAGAAAATAAAACCATGATACTAGCATCCCCACAAGTTCAAGATCAAAGGCAAAGTTCTAGTGTTCACCTGTCCTCAAATGTTCAAATCTGATGTGAGAAATGTCCTGTGCATAGCAGCTTATTGGCCCATGACTCATAATAATTCAGTATATTCTTCACTAAAAAGGAAATATTATTCATAATGGATTCTTAGTATATTCAGAAGGAAATAATGGACACATTCTGATTAATTATATAATGTAAACTATCAAGAATAACAAGGGATTTATTAGCCTTGAATTTATTTAAAAAATTTACTTTTCACTTTAACAACCACAGTTTCCCCTCCCTTGTCTTCTCCTATCCCCTCAAGTCCCCTCTTTCTTTTCCCCATTTATTCCCCAGAGGGAGACTTCCTTAGGGAGTCAATAATATCTGGTATAACAACTTGACGAAAGACCAAACCCCTCCCTCTTGTATCAAGGCTGAGCAAGGTAAGCCATGATAGGGTTTGGGCTCCAAAAAGCCAGTTTATGCACCTTGGATAGGACCTGGTGCCACTGCCTACCCACCACAAAAGATCAAGCTACATAAATGTCACATACAGTCAGAGGACCTAACTCAGTCCCATGCAGGCCCCCCTAGCCATCAATTCATAGTCTGGGAGCTCCCACTAGTTGGGGTCAGCTGTCTCTGTGGTTTTCCCTATCATGCTTGTAATCCCCCTTGTTCATATGATCCCTCCTCCCTCTCTTCAGCTGAACTCCAGAAGCTCAGCCCAGGGCTTGGCTGTGGGTCACTGCATCTGCTTCCAACAGTTATTGGATGTAGGCTCTATGATGACAATTATGGTAGCCACTAATCTGAATAGTGGGAAAGGCCCTTTCAGACAACCACTCCACTTTTGCTAGGAGACTTAGCTTAGGTCATCCTTGTGAATTCCTGAGAATTTCTCTAACACCAAGTTTTTCTCTAAACTCATAATGGCTCCCTCTATCAAGATAACTTTTTCGAGTGAAAAATTTACAGAAGAGAAAGTTAAAAGCCCAGAGGCAAAAGGCAGATGGGATAAATTAAAAAAAGCTGGCTAGAAACAAGTCAACCTAAGGCGAGGCATTCATAAGTAAAAATAAGCCTATTTGTATGTTTTATTTGGGAACTGGGTAGTGGCCCCCAAAAAGCCAAAAGAATGAAATATGTACAACACCGGAGATTGAACCAAGGACCTCACACCTGCCAGATAGTGCCCTGTCACTAAGCCACACCCCCACTATGCCACCTCCTTTTCAACTGTAAAACCACCACCACCAAAGACATGAGCCAGGATTTCTTGTTCCATACAAAAATAGACACTTCCATGGTGCCTCAGAATACATGTATGGCCGCCATCACTTTGACACCTTAAGGAAGAATTCATATAGAAAAACATGGTGTGCTTACTTCTGGGCTAATACACTGGAGTCAACTGGAGGTAACACCTTACAAGTCGCTGTCGAGATGCTGAGGTCAGGCTAGACATGGCACATGAGGTGCTCACCACCCAGTCTCCAGGCCTTCATGGGTTCCAAGACCACCACAGATGACAGAAGCCAACGGCTCTTCGTATGAATACACATCAGAGCCATCTGAAGAGTCTGAGCTCAGAGCTGATCCCGTCCCAGGCTTCCTGAGTCTGGGGTGAGACTAAAGAATTTACATCTCACCATGCACCATCTCATGGTGCCACATGCCTTTAATCCCAGCACTCGAGATGCAGAGGCAGGCAGATCTCTAGAGTTCGAGGCCAGCCTGGTCTACAGGGAGAGTTCCTCACTCGAACTCCATGGCTGGCTGGGTGGCTGTGTTGGCGATGGGAGTTTACCAAAGGAAGTGAAAAGATCTCACGATGTATTTTCAGTGCAGTCACATGCTTGATGGAAGCTTTGGGAAACGGTAGGATCAGTAGCTACAAAATGGCATAGAACAGCATACAAAATCCCACTGACCGTAACTAGGTTAAACAAAGGCCTGAGGGAGCCTGCTGGGATACGTCTGCTGCAGAGGAAATGGAGAAGATGCTTCCGGTATGTAACCAAAGAACTCAACAGAGTAAACCCAGAGACTGTATTTTTTTAAATTAGAGTCTAATCTCTTGTGAAATGGCACTTCTATTTTTATTACTAGTTATGTAAAATAACCTCTGTCTCCACGAGGATTCTGTCAGTAACGAAAATTAACACAAAACACTGAATTTACATCAACATGTAAGTAGATGGTTTTAATACAAGGGTATTAATAAGTTTATTGTAAATTATTAACCCGTGCCAATGCATTCTTTTGTAGACATGAACTGTAAAGTAAGCTCAACGCATTAGCTCGTAATTTTTACTGACTTTCTGTCATCTAAATAAAGATGAAAGGACATGAGCCTGCATGTCAGAAGGGCATGAGTGACTGGCTAGTTAGGAACCCAAGCTGTCACTGCAAATGCTTTGAGAATGGGGAGGGAGAAGGGTTTCCTTAATATAAAGCTTTTGATATATTTAAAATAAAAAGTTATTTCCCACAAAAAGATAACTTTTTCATTATTCTCCCCTTCTGTACCTCCCCTAGCTCAGTATTCTTGATTCCTAATGTTCCAAACCCCCATCCCTACCTTTTACCCTGCTCCCAATTAGTCTAGAGAATCCTTCCTGGTGTCCTCCATGTGGGTCCCTCTTACAGTCACCTTTTTAATCTAGCTTCATCTGGAATGTGGATTGTAGCTTGGCTTTCCTTGGCTTTATATCTAATATCCACTTACGAAAGATCACATGCTATGTTTGTCTTTCTGGGACAGGATTGCATCATTCAGATAATTTTTTTCTATTTCCATCATTTTGCCTGCAAATTTCAACATGTCATTGTTTTATGTCACTGAGTAGTAAGTACTCTATTGTGTAAATGTAACATATTTTCTTTATTCAATCTTTGGATGAGGGGCATCATGGTTGTTTCCAGGTTCTGGCTCTTACAAGTAATGTTGATATGAATATAGTTGAGCAAATATTCCTGTGGTATGATGGTATATCCTTTGGATATATGCCCAAGAGTGGTATTGCTGAGTCTTGAGGTAGATTGAACCCCAATTTTCTGAGAAACTGACATTCTGATTTCCAAAGTAACTGTACAAGTTTGCACTCCCACCAGCAATGGAAGAGTGTTCTTTTTACTTCACATCCTATTCAGCATAAGCTGTCATCAGTGTTTTTGATTTTAGCCATTCTGATTGGTATAAGATGGTATCTCAGAGTTGTTTTGATTTGCATTTCCCTGTTGGCTAAGGATGCTGAGCAATTTCTTAAATGTCTTTTGACCATTTGAGTTTTTTCTGTTAAGAATTCTATGTTTAGATCTGTACCTCATTTTTAATTGGATCATTTGGTATTTCGGTGTCTAGATTCTTGAGTTCTTTATATATATTAAAGATAATCCCTCTGTCAGTTGTGGGGTTGGTTAAGATCTTTTCCCATTCTGTAGGCTGCCATTTTGCCTTATTGACAATATCCTTTGTCTTACAGAAGCTTCTAGCTTCAGGAGGTCCCATTTATTGATTGTTGCTTTCAGTGTCTATGCTATGACTGGAGTTATATATCAGAAGTTGTTTGCTATGCCAATGTGTTCCAGGCTACTTCCCACTTTCTCTTCTGTCAGGTTCAGTATAACTGGATTTGTTGAGGTCTTTGAACCATTTGGCTTTGAGTTTTGTGCATGGGGATAAATATATATAAATATATATAAATAGATGTATATATTTAAATATATATAAATAGATGTTGACACACAGTCATTCCAGTACCGCTTGTTGAAGATGCTTTCATTTTTCCATTGTGCAATTTTGGCTTCCTTGTCAAAAATCAGGTGTTCATAGGTGTGTAGATTAGTATCAGAATAACTCACTGTAAGAATGTTTGTTTAGTAGGAGTTAGTCCCTGGGTTTAATCCCCAACAATAAACATAATCCCTTTTGACACAATTACACTGTCTGTCTATCTGTCTGTCTGTCTGTCTGCCCCTCTCTCTCTCTCTCTCTCTCTCTCTCTCTCTCTCTCTCTCTCTCTCTCTCTCATCTGTTTGACTTTGATATCAAAGCACATCCAGATAAAAGATTATTGCTATAACCTCCCACTTTTATTTTGCTTTTTCAAGACAGGGTTTCTTTGTAGCTTTGGAGCCTGTCCTGGAACTAGCTCTTGCAGACCAGACTGACCTCAAACTCACAGAGATCTACCGGCCTATATCTCCCAAGTTCTGAGACTTACTATTTTCATTATTACTAAATATCCAAAGTACAATATTTCTAAGAGAGATACATGTTTTGAAATTTAATATTAAAGACTAGGGATGCAGTTCAGTAGTAAATGCTCATCTGGCATATGCAAAGCCTGGGTTCCTTCTTCAGTGCTGCAAAATACATATATACCATATATCATATATACACATAACATTTATACATATATGTATATACACACACAAACACACATACGTTTTCAAGGTAGTTGGAATAGCCAGTCAATCAAGGATGAAGCTCAACACTGTAGCTCAGTAAATGCTCTATTCCTGCCTAATAACAACCCCTTTAAACTTTTAGAATTTGTTTCCTGGCACTAAAAAGCTCTTGATTATTTTGCCAACAGTCATGTTCAAACTTCTAACTTCAGAACTATGCACTGAATGTTCTTTTATGCTCACACATGGACACACACATACATACACAAACACAAAGGAAAATACATACACACACACACACACACACACATATATATATATACAGACATACACACAATGAGTAATTATTCCTCATCTCTTTTTTACTTTTCTTTATGATATGTATGACCAGTAGCATTTATTTTACAAATGCATATCTTTCCTGCTGAAATATAAACTATATGTTTCCATGTAGCGTCATCTGTTTACTTGCAAAAGATAATACCCATCTCTGTACAACAACTTGACACATATTTATTCTATAATAAAAGCTATCATGCAGAATATTTTTTTCAGAATTTTCACATTTTTTTTTTTACTTTCTTCTATTAAGCCCTGATGTGATAAGTACATGTTTTGGGTCCTACTTTTTATGAAAACATATCCACCCTCATTATTAAGTTTCTCTAAATGTTTTTCTCTGGAAAATAAGTTCTGCTTTTTTGTATGCTACTTTTTTATATTTTTGATTTGTGTGTGTACTTATATATAATTATTCAAATTAAAATTACTTTTATATTATAATGTAGCTTTGAATGATTTCACACACAGAATAGCAAATGTTTTGTTTAATATTGTCCTCCATTTAAAATAGATTCTAAATCATTTACTAAAATGGATATCATTTCATGTCAAAAATGTAGGAATCCAAGAGGCACAGTAAAGTTATTCCATCAACAATGTAAAATAAAATATAGTCTCAAAAAAGGTCTTAAGAAATCACAGGGAAATTATAAATTCTAAAATTTATAACTAAGTATGCAAAATAAAAGGCAATTTCATATTATGAAATTAAGAATATATTGTAAGAATAAAATATAAAAATTACACATAAAACGAAGTTTATGGATAAATAAGCGACTTAAAACTCATGACATTTATTTCTCCTTCTTTACGGGCATGTCTTAAAAGCTTTCTCCTTTCAATGCATTTTCTGTAATAAAATAAAAGTAAGTTCAAGATTCCCCATGGCCCTATCTTATCTTTAGAAGCAATTAATTTTCTATTCACTTAGCATTCCATAATAAAGTTTTGTACTTTGACAAAGAACTAATTTATCCACTCACATGTTTATTCAGAAGTTGTAGCATCCTTCATATCTGTAAAAGAGCTTCTATTTAAGTCACCTGTGTGGCTTTAAAAATAATTTCTCTGTATAGATAAGTATTTATTGGGTTAAGTACCAAGTTCTTTCTTAGCTTAATTAAACCAAAGTAAATACAATAAACAAACCAGCATAGATCAAACAAACACAGAAGTAAGTTCCACATCCTAACTTCGATATACCAACAATTAAATTTATATGAAAATGGCCCTAAATCATTTGGACACTTAAAATGGGAACATGTCCTGCTAGGGATGATGACAATACCTGGGAAATGCTGACCTTGTCAAATTTTTTCATTGGAATAGATCAGCACACTATGTTAGAATGCTTTTTGTTTTTCAAAAGAGACATTGCAAGTAACATGCAAAATGAGCATCTGAAAGCAGTTTTTAAGGTGCTTATTATTAAATTGGAACTAAAGATAGATATTGAATAATTAATTAATTGATTGATTGATTTTTGTTTTAATTGATGGCATAAGGCACTAAGAGTAATGACTATTTGGTTTTCTTTTTAAAATGTCATGAAGAAAGTGGAATGTCTAAATCTATGATTTTTTTTTTCTAAAAATACTTGGCTAGATTTGCTAAGTTGAGAGGTGCCTGATTGCTTAGGGTAGCTTGTAGGTACCTGCACTAAAAAGTGATTAGATTCAGTGTCCTTCTCTAATGTTGGAATTTTTAGAAACCATGCAATGCTGATGCAAAAAAAAATCATAGACTAGCAGGAAGTCCTAGCATAGTATCATCTAAGAAATCAAAGGCCTAACTGAAAAGCAAACTCCTGCTGCTTTTGTTTTCCAAATTTCTATAATGGAAACATATCAGGATCACATTTAAATCATAGCAAGTCTGGTTTAACAGAGGTGACATGAAAAATTCAAAAGTAATGTAATATTAATAACATGATGGACCAGCTACAGATTGTCACCTTTCGCAAATTAATGCAAAGATCATTGTTTAGTATATTTCTCACTGTCATACAGGGTTATAGAAATTCTACAGTTTAAATATCTATTAAGAGACCAGAAACAAACATCTAGATAGCCTAATTTTCTGTTTAGTTTCAGAAAGAGAATTTTCTGAAAGAGAATGTGTAAAGGTAGATTAAGGAGGTAATCAGGTATATTTAAAGTTTCCAAGAAAAGATTCTGCAAAAATGTGTTTAATACCTTGTTTATATTTTAAATTAAGTCCTAAGAGTATACACAAAATAACAAAGTATCCCTAATGAGGAACACTACATATCATCCCATTGATTGGACACACTATACAATCAGATTAAACCTACCAAGTTAGATTTATTGCTCTGGACTTGTAGGAAAAAGTTATGAGACAAAGATATATATCTGAGAATACTTACAGCTTAGATGTTATTTAGGATTTATTTTATCTTATGTGTTTTGTGCGGGTGTATGTTTGTGAACCCACTGCATGCCAGGTTTCCATGGAAATCAGAAGGTATCAAGTCCCACAGAATTAGAAGTGCAGATAGTTTTGAATGATTGTGTGAATCTTGGAAACTGTAACAGTTCCTCTACAAGAGCAAGTGGTGTTCTTAAACACTGGGCTAACTATTTAGCCTCTTAAATGCTATTTTAATGAGAATGAATATAGAAACTTCTAGAACAAAAAAATAAAAAATGAAGTATGAGAAATTAATTTTCAAATATTGAATTGAAACAAGTGAAAAAATGTTAAAATGTATAATATATAGTAATAAGCTAAGGGAAGAGGGAAATTAGTAAAATATAAGAATGAGGGAAGATTTGGAAGAACTGAGAAATGAGTGGGATAAGGGTGCACGATGTGAAATTCCCAAAGAACCAATAAAAATTGTGTGGTGGCACATGCCTTTAATCCCATCACTCAGGAGGCGGGGACAGGCAGATCTCTGTGAGTTCAAGACCAGCCTGTTCTACAGAGCAAGTTCCAGGACAGGCACCAAAGCTACAAGAGAAACCCTGTCTTGAAAAACTAATAATAATAACAATAATAATAATAATAATAACCTCTTAGTTGTAAATAAATGGAGAAATTCAGGAAAAAGAAGAAAAAAAAACTGGTGAAGTTTTATCATTCGAAATGGTAATTCACTTATCAATCTATAAGTGAATTAATAATATCTAGCACTTTGATGATAAGGGCCTCTCCCGAGTACAAAATAACTTACATAAACTGACAAGTGAAGAAATTAAGAAAATTAATGTACACCTGAGCTGAATATCCATCATCAGCTCTCTCAAGGATCTTTAATACATATACATTATATTTAGCTTGAAGGAAATATCTAGGCATATCATTTCATGCCCTATTTTAGCAAGCAATTAAGAATGATGTGGTTATTTCTGAAGATGAAATTTAAACTTCATAAAGGAGACCCAGGAGGCATCAGAAAATGACTTAAAGGATATTGTACATTGTTAGTACTTTCAGTCTATCATATTGATTTTATTGACATTTGTTTTTAAGTGGTAAATGATAAGAGGAAATTTTGAATCTATATTCCTGAAATTGTGGGTGGGACTCCATTTTCATGCTTGATCAAGTTATTTTAAAAGACAGACATAAGATTATACACAGATAACTGTACAAATCAAAATAAATAAGAAATCAATTAACTCATAAAATTATTAAGGTGATTTACACATATGTGGTTAAATATATCATCTGAACTCTGAAACTTAGAGGATGATCTTTCTAGATAATTCTCTACTCACAGAACTTTTACACTCATGATTTTCAAGCCTAAGTTAGAAAAAGTAATCACAGGTTATATGAAAAGAAAGGGAGGATATTTGAAAGGTTTATGTTTGGATATGAACAAGGTCATAGGGGAGACTGGGGGCTACAGGATGGGTTAATTAAAGATTTATGAAGAAGAAGCCTTGTCGAAATCCTCTAGTTGGTAAGTCATAAAAAGCAGGATATGTGTGTGTGTGTGTGTGTGTGTGTGTGTGTATGTACCACACACACACGCACACATATATGAAATTTGAAAAAAATTACCTTTCACCTTTCATGGGTAACAAAAGCTGTTCCCAAAAGACATGGTTACTACCTGAAATTCTTAGTTTCAGGTACACATAGCTCCTATGAGTCTATGATCAGGGAGGTCAGGGGGCATCTAAACAACACAATCTATTGCCATTTATCTTAGCTGTGTTCACAATAACTAGAAGGTAAAATCCTATTGCTGAAAACTCATAGCACATAGAAAATTTAACTAGCTTACATAGTGGCCTAGATTATATAGAGCCAGAAGATTCTATGCAGGCTGCCAATCCATAACTTCAAGCAACTGGCAAGTTTTCCTCACTGGTGTAATCATGGAATGATGGTTATAATAGAAGCCAAATGCTTTTTGATTGGATATGAGGCTAATTCCAAGGGAGGGATTTCATGCCTCATTCTGTTAACCTATTCAAAACTTAGAAAATCATGGTTTCTGTGGTAGAACATACTCTTGATGTTATGTTAAATGTTCATGCTGCCAAAGTCTCCTATAAATTTGTATTTTTTTAGTAAATAGATTTATATTGCCATCAACTTTGGCCACAGAGACTTCTTTCTGTACTGAGTAGCAGTCATGGCAAAGATGCCTATTTGGTCCAAGTGTCAGCTTTAAAGAACTGTGAGTACTCAGCTTTGAATCATCTGCATTAACCTTCCTGGACATAAGACACAGGGATCTTCCCTAAGCCTGAGCAGAAAGAATGTACGAGTTGATGATTGAGGAAGAGAGGGCTTGGAAATGTAGATTTCTTGACCTAACATGGCTTTCACATAGATGAATTCATATCATCTGTAGTTACTTTCGTTAGATTAAGAAATTCAAAATTACCGTATGAGCAGATGAGGGGCTATCAAGTCCCCATACTTAGAAATAGAGCTATTAGCAATTCATAGTTTCTGAAAGAGGGAGAGATATTACTCTGTTTTAGAAACCTGGCTATTGGGAGACTTCCGGTGTTCCATTGGATGGTCCCAAACCATGCCCTTACTGGCTGCACAAATTAGATTTCAGAGTGTATTTATAACAATCAAAAGAAGACATTAAATTAGGAGAGTGATAGAGTAAGGGCATGAGAGAGGTTGAGAAAATGCACTCTATAAAATTAGGAAAATTTCAAAGGATAAATAAAAGTCATATATAAAAAGAATTATTTTAAAATCATATCAGAAAGTAGACCTTAAAATATATTTTGAAGTAAGACAATTTGACTAAATCATTATCTTTATATATTACCCTTTAATTTATTTCCAAAATTGTAACATAAATAGTAAAAATATACTTCTTATTTTGTGAAACGATTTACCATAGTCTATCATGATGCTAATGAAATCATATTTCATAAAACCAAAAACCCCTTCATAATAAAGGTATTGGAGAGATCAAGGATAGAAGGACCATATTTAAATGTAATAGGGCAATATGCAGGAAGCTGACAACCAACATCAAATTAAATAGAGAGAAACTCAAAGTGATGCCATTAAAATCAGGAACAAGAGATACTTTGAATGATGGAGCCATTATGAGGTTAACCAGAAATCTGGCACTAGAGAAATCCCCATGAATACAAAGGATGACCCTAACTAAGCTTCTAAGCAACAGTGGAGAGGGTACCTGAACTGGCCTTGTCCTGTAGTAAGATTGATGACTGTCTTAAATGTCACCATAGAACTTTCATCCCACAACTGATGGAAACAAAGACAGAGACCAGCAGAGGAGCACTGGGCTAAACTCCCAAAGTTCAGTTGAAGAATGGGAGGAGAGAGAGAGAATATGAACAAAGAAGTCAAGATCATGATGGGGACACCCACTGAAACAGTTTACCTGATGGGAGCTCATCAACTCCAGTTGGACAGGGAAGGAACCAGCATAGGTCCAAACTAGACCCTCTGAATGTGGGTGACAGTTGTATGGCTGGAGCAGACTATGGAGCCACTGGCAGTGGCACCAGTTATCCCTACTGCTTTTACCCAATTTTTGGAACTCATTCTCTTTGAATGGATATCTTGCTCAGTCTAGATATAGGAGGGATGGCCTTAGACCTTCCCCAAAGCAATGTGTGTTGCCCTGTCTGAGCGGTGGATCGGGGTGGGTTAGGGGGGAAGCTGGAGGGGAGGGGAGAAGCAGAGGGAGTTTGAGCTGGGATTCATATTTAAAATGAAAGAAGATAGTCTGTTTTCCTTTTAAAATAAAGAAAAAGGAAAAGAAAAAATCATATGAATAGAAAAATATTATTACAAAAAAGAAATTCAAAATAGCTAAGTTACAAATATAAATACATGCTAACTTCTAAGAATGTAATAAAAATTATCCTTGCTCATTGGGCATCCTTAAAAAAACATATCTTTTTGAGTTGTGTCTTTAATAATGTGATATGTGACAGTATTATATTTGCAATCATTTAAATAGATTTCATATATTATGACTTAAATACTAATGCATATAATTGCAAGTGGTATTCTGTAAGTAAAATTATTTCAAATTCATTATTTGGAGCCTGTTTCTTTTTATTTAGCATGATTTATAGGAAGTCTTAGAAAACACTGTTAATTACATACCAAAAATGAATTCTTTGTAATTATATTGAACCTGAGGAACAAAGCCCTGATAATTTCCAAGAAGATGGAACAGCTCTTACTGAGTCAATAAAATACTTGTTGCGAAGATCAAACTGTATAATTTCAGAAGAGAATAAATGTAGCTAACTATCTGCTACTAAAAACAAGTACTGAAAGTGATTGCACATCTTTTAGGTGAGCTGATGCAATATATTTATTTTGGCCTGATTAATATGCAATAATTCATGATACATGTTGGTTAATATAAAATAATATTTTGGGTATGCATAATCAGGGTCTTCTAACATCCTATGCTACTGTACTTTATTCTATTATTCACTATTCTATTATCTAAAATTTCTAAGTTCTAGAACAATCTATGAAGTAAAACCAAGATGAGTACATTATCTAAAGTTTTTACTGACGGATAAATGCTGCCTAAGATAAAGAATCTGAAGAACTTTCCAGTACACAGCAGAATCTGAAAAGATTTTCCCAATTTGATAATTTTAGAAATGTAAAATATTTTATATACTAAACATCATTTTTCTGTATTGTTTCAACCACAGTGACCATAATGCAGTTATTTGAAAGAAAAGAATTTGTGATCAGCAGAAAATAGGAAGAAATATAAGATATGAGGTGGAACATACATTGACTTTTTCTTTCAATTCTAAGATGTTGCCTTCTTTTCGATAGACTGCAAATTCAGGACTCTGCAATACAGCTTCTGAACGAGTAATCCAACTGTGAAGTTCAGTTATGTCGACATCCAACCTAAAAGAGCAAAAAATAAGGTTCATTATTATTTTATTATTTCTTTGTATAGAAAGGAAAAAGGAATTTGTTTACATTTACCACATTCCTCCTAACCTAATGCTACAATTATTGTTAATAGTATCAACATCTTCCTTCGTAGATAGACTCAAACTTTGGAGTCAAGTTTATTCTAGAGTGTCATGATCACAGTGTCTATTTTATTTACCCACTGCAGCAATTATCTGTAAAGGATCTCCCACAAACTATTAACTAGACTTCACTTGAAAGTGTTGATACCTGAAAAATTACTACCTCTCCAAATAGCTCTTATTTTTAAAGAAATATCACAATGAATTTAAAAACTACCCTCTTGGTTGACTTGATTGAACAATAATTCTGATATTTATGTTCTCCATAAATCAGTGGTATCCAAAACTTATCTCTGGGCTTTTACATGCAACTTGTTACAGAAAATGGGACATCAATAAGCTTAACCCAAGAAAAGTCTTCAAATGTTTGTAATTTTTCATCTTTTTAAAAAATTTTATTGAGCTCTACATTTTTTTCTGCAGCAGGATTTTTTTTTATTTTTTTATTTTTTATTGAGAAAAGGAAAAAAAAGTTTCCCCCTCCTCCTAGCCTCCCATTTCCCTCCCACTCCTCCCCCTCCCCCCAGTCCTCTCCCCCTCCCTTTCCAGTCCAACGAGCTGGACTGAGCTCCCAAGGTCCCAATGAGGAGCAGAAGGAGGGAGAACATGAGCAAGGAAGTCAGGACCACGAGGGGTGCACCCACCCACTGAGACAGTGGGGCTGATCTATTGGGAGCTCACCAAGGCCAGCTGGACTGTTACTGAAAAAGCATGGAATAAAACCAGACTCTCTGAACATGGCGAACAATGAGGGCTGATGAGAAGCCAAGGACAATGGCACTGGGTTTTGATCCTACTTCATGTTCGGGCTTTGTGGGAGCCTAGCCAGTTTGGATGTTCACCTTCCTAGACATGGACGGAGCGGGGAGGACCTTGGACTTTTCACAAGACAGGGAACCCTGACTGAGCTCTACATTTTTATCTGCTCCCCTTCCTGCCTCTCCGCTCCCTTTTAACCATCTTCCAAGTTCCCCATGCTCGCAATTTATTCAGGAGTTCTTATCTTTTTTTTCTTCCCATACAGATTAGATTTATGTATGTTTCTCTTGGGGTCCTCATTGTTGTCTAGGTTCTCTGGGATTGTGATTTGTAGGCTGCTTTTCTTTGCTTTATGTTTAAAAACCACCTATGAGTGAGCATATGTGATATTTATCTTTCTGGGTCTGGGTTACCTCACGCAAAATGATATTTTCTAACTCCATTCATTTTCCTGCAAATTTCAATATATCTTTATTTTTTTCTGTTGTATAAATTGTGTGTAAATCGACCACATTTTCCTTATCCATTCTTTAGTCGAGGGGCATTTAGGTTGTTTCCAGGTTCTGGCTATGACAAACAATGCTGCTATGAACATAGTTGAGCACATGTATTTGTGGTACAATTGAGTATCCTTTGGGTATATACCCAAAAGTGGTATTACTGGGTCTTGAGGAAGGTTGTTTCCTAATTTTCTGAGAAATTGCCACACTGACATCAAGAAAAGGGACTGTACCGGCTTGTACTCCTACCAGCAATGCAGGAGTGTTCCCTTTACCCCACAACCTCTCCAGCATAAGTTGTCATCAGTGTTCTTGATCTTGGCCATTCTTACAGGTATAAGATGGAATCTCAGAGTTGTTTTGATTTGCATTTCTCTGATGACTAAGGATGTTCAGCATTTCCTTAAGTATCTTTCAGCCATTTTAGATTCGTGTGTTGAGATTTCTCTATTTAAATCTGTACTCCATTTTTTATTGGATTTTTTTTCTTTTGATGACCAATTTCTTGAATTCTTTGTGTATTTTGGAGATCAGACCTTTGTCTGATGTGAAGTTCTTGTCCCATTCTGTAGCCTGCTGTTTTGTCTTGTTGGCCATGTCATTTGCTTTACAGAAGCTTTTAAGTTTCAGGAGGTTGCATTTATCAACTGTTTCTCTCAATGTCTGTGCTGCTGGGGTTATATTGAGGAAGTGGTCTCCTCTGCCAATGCATTCGAGTATATTTCCTGCTTTCTCCTATATGAGGTTGAGTGTGGCTGGCTTTATGTTGAGGTCTTTGAACCATTTGTACTAGAGTTTTGTACATGGTGATAGATATGGGTTTATTTTCATTCTTCTACTTGTTGATATCCAGTTATGGCAGAACCACTTGTTAAAGATACTTTCTTTTTCCATTTGATATTTTTTGCTTCTTTGTCAAAAATCAGGTGTATGAGGTGTCTGGATTAATATCCAGGTCTTCGATTCTGTTCCATTGGTCCTCCTGTCTGTTCTTACGCCAATATCAGGCTGTTTTTAGTACTTTAGCTTCCAGAAGTTCCTTTATTGTACAGGATTCTTTTGTAACCAAAACCTGGGTTTTTGCTTTTCCATATGAAGTTGAATATTGTTCTTTTGAGGTCTGTGCAGAATTTTGCTGGGATTTAGATGTAAATTGCATTGAATCTATAGATTGCTTTTGGTAACATTGCCATTTTTACTATGTTAATTCTACCTACCCAAGAGCATGGGAGATCTTTCCACTTTTTGGTGTCTTCCACAATTTCTTTCTTTGTAGCGATGGAGCAGTGGGCTGCGTTCCTGCCGCCCAGCTCCCTGCCGCCTGCCTAGCTTATGCCCCGAAATAACAACACACAAACTGTATTCTTTTAAACACTGCCTGACCCATTATATCTACTCTCTTCTTGGCTAACTCTCATAACTTGCTTAACCCATTTCTAATAATCTGTGTAGCATGACTGGATGGTAGCTTACCGGGAAGGTTTCTAGCCTAAGTTCATCTTGGGCTGGAGCTTCATCATGTCTGCTTGACTCAGCTTTCTTTCTCCCAGAATTCTGTTCTGTCTACTCCACCCACCTATGTTCTGACCTATCAGGCCAAGCAGTTTCTTTATTAACCAATGAAAGTATGACCCTCCTCCGTCATTTCTTCAAAGAATTAAAGTTCTTTTCATACACTTGTTTGGTTAGAGTTACTCTGAGATATTTTATGCTATTTGTGGCTATTGTGAAGGGTGATGTTTCTCTGATTTCTTTCTCAGCACATTTATAATCAGTGTACAGGAGGGCTACTGATTTTTTGAGTTAATATTGTATCATGCTACATTACTGAAAATGTTTATGAGTCATAGAAGTTCCTTGGTAAAATTTTTGGGGTTGCTTATGTAAACTATCATATCATCAGCAAATAGTGAGAGTTTGACTTCTTCTTTTCTGATTTGTATCCCCTTATCTCATTTTGGTGTCTTATTGCTCTAGCTAAGACCTAAAGAACTATATTGAATAGATATGGAGAGAGTGGACAGCCTTGTCTTGTTCCTGATTTCAATGGGATCGCTGGGAGTTTCTCTGCATTTAGTTTGATGATGACTGTTGGTTTGCTGTATATTGCTTTTATTTTCTTTAGGTATGTTCCTGGTGTCCCTGTTCTCTCCAAGACCTTTATCATGAAGGGATGTTGTATATTCTTGAAAGCTTTTTTGGCATCTAATGAGATAATCATGTGGTTTTTATTTTTCAGTTTGTTTATATGCTGGATTATGTTGACAGATTTTCATATGTTGATCCATCCTTGCATCTTTGGGATGTAGCTGACTTGAACATGGTAATCTTTCATCTTATAGAACACATTCTGAGAAGTCATTCATAACACAAAAAGTTAGACTGGGTGACCATGCTTTCACTAATTTTCTACCACAATGAAGAAGCACAATGCATTTTTTGTGAATACTCTTCTTTTACCTTCTGAAACATTTCAACATACTTGAGGTTACTAAAATATATACTCCAGCTGACACCGTAAATAACCCAGAAAAATTATCCATGTGCTATTTTCTGTCTTAGTCAGGGTTACTATTGCTGTGATTTTACACCATGACCAAAGCAAGTTGGCGAGAGAGCATTTATTTGGATTTTGCTTCCACATTACTGTTCAGCAAAGGATATCAGACAGGAATTAAAACAGGACAAAAACTCAGAGGCAAGATCTGATCAAAGACCATGGAGGAGTGCTGTTTCCTGGCTTGTTAAACATTTTTTTATGGAACCTAGGACAACCAACCCAGAGAAAACACTACCCATAATACACTGGGCTTTTCACATCAACCACTAATTAAGAATTTGCCCTACAGGTTTGCCTGAAGCCAGATCTAATAGAGCCATTTTCTCATTTGGGGTTCCCTCATTTCAAATGACTTTAGCTCATTTCAAATTGACATAAAAGAAGCCAGCACACAAGCTTTGAGAAACAGGCAATGTTGATTTGTTCTATTAAATTTTTTAAGGTCACTCTGCTGCAAATAAAATAAAATAAAATAAATTATCATCTACTAGTCATTTTAAAACATAATTATCTTAGATCATTGAAGTTCCTGGTAATATTGAATCTAAACTAATACAATCTATTAAATCAAACCAAGTGTCTTTCAGTAGATGAATTGATTAAGATACATGGATCTTGATCAAGGTATGTACACATGGAATATTATTAAGTTTTTAAAAATCCATAAGTTTTTATTAAGTTTACTCTTTTAATTACCAATTTTCATTAAAATACAGCATCTGCTTGTATGCAGAAAAAAAGCACTTTGTACCTTCCATCTTAATGAATATTTATTTATAAATAAAATTTATTTTTATTTTACTAATTTATCCACTAAATCAATATTTTGGGGCTATTATCAGTTCATTATCCATAGAGCCCAGTGAATCTTCTTGTATTTCTATTATTTCTTCAGGCTCAATATCAGAATGTCATAGAAAAGCATGTTTCTATGCTTTTCTAAAATATAAAAGCATGTTTTTATTTTTGTGGGTGTTTGTTTGTTTCTCTTTGTATTTTTGTTTTCCCCAAAATAAAATTTGCTGTCTCTGCCTGCAGGTTTTCACTCGCAAGTGAACAGGAAAACCCAGAAATACTAGGAGGATAATGCTTCACTAGTGCTAAAGAGGAAACAGTTAGCATTAATACTTTAGCTTCCTGGAATCAATGTCACTCAGTTGAATAATCATGTAATGTTTTATATATGATCTCTCAAAGGCTCCCTGTTGTAGTGAACCCCAGTTGTCCACAGCAATAACCCTAGCCCTGTTCATTTAACATCTTCTAGTGGCCTCGTTCTTTTCCTTATGACCCTACATAACACGTCCTGGGAATGCTTTCCACACAAACTGCTTGTACTTCTGCATGTTCAGAACTGCAAAGAGGGTCCATACCATGATAATGTGCACATTAAGCCCAAAATTCTGCCGTATATATCTTTCAACTGTAATTAGACTCACAACATGATGTATTTAAAGGATTTTCTTCCAACATGCTCAAAGTTCTGAGCAACTTTAGTTCTCTAGCTTTCTTAGGAGCTGATTGTTTTCTTCTCTACGGAAAAAGTACAAATAATGGGCAAACATCACTCTTTCCTATGTGGAAAGATTTCATCTTAACATGTACAGCCCCTTTCTCATTTTCTTCTCCAAAGTTTGTCTTAACTCAGCTTTTTCATAAAATCTACTAAAATTTCCATTTTGGAAATCATTGTATCATGTCACAAATATCATAGTCTCAGTTTTCAATTATTGATCACAGAAATTCAACCATACTCAATGGATTATTTTTATAAGGAAATTATCAAAATTATTTAAAATCATAGTATAATATCTTCATTCATAAAATAATTAAAGGCATTTTAATTTTTAATAAGATGATGACCAAAGATTATAAACTTTATATTTTTTTCAAGGAAAATCAGGCTTTCGTACTTTCCCCTATGCTTTGAACAATGTAATCTCCCAACTTTATTACTGTATGAAGTTCAAAGTAGACCTTAAAGACAGATCCTTTCTGTAATAAAGAAAAAATGCAAAGATACAAAATGAAATGTAAAGTCTTTTACAAGAAGATGTGTTTGGACATCTTGTTTGTTCGTATTGCAATCATGCTTTGATGACAGTTCCAACCATTGCCAAAAAGAAAAGAAAAAAAAATAAAGAAAGAAAACTATTTTAAATGCAGAATTAAATAGATTTTATATTAAAAATCAAAACAGTTTTAGACATGTGAAATATGGAACTGAAATTTTATGGTTTGGATATCTCTCTTTTGTTCATAGGGAAGAACCAAATACTATTACTCTGTAAATGAACAAAGTGTTAAAATGACACCCAATAACTTCCTGCTATACATAAATCAGAGCATCTCTCAAATCTTCATCATAGAATATTGCTCTTTCTATAAATAGCAATTTAAAAAGAGTCCCCCTAGCTGGTCAGTGTGCAGACAACAAAGTATACATTTATATATCACTCTGAGGCTCAGGGATATTTGTCATTGTGGAGGCAGAAAGATTGTATGATCCAGAGTTGGTGGATCACTTCAAAGAAATTGCAATGTCCTGACAATAGAGTGATGCACATATGAATTCACAATAATTGGGCATGCACAAGACCTAGGCAAGTTTCAGGCAGGCAAAAATCTTAATATAGAGGGTAGGAATGTTGATATGAAATCCCACCATCAGCTGTGGAGCTATTAGTATTTGATGATTTCTGGGAGATAGTCTTTTTCTTAAAAAAAAAAAAAAAGCTAATGATGTGCTCTATGGAGCATGTCCACAGAACAAAGCAGGCCCCAGTTCTAAGGCAGCAGCTACACAATGTGCACTGTCTTTGATGGGGAAAGGAAAAGAACAAAGTATATAATTTCAGGGATTGGAGGGAAGAGATCGGATGGTTGAGCTTGTGGTAAGAGTAGGAGATGAAGGGGTAAATTCAAAATATATAGTATCAAAGAATTCACCTAAACTACTTTTAAATAGATACTATATTCTTACTGTACCTAATATTTGATACTACCTTCCTAAATAAGAGGCCAGAATGTACCTGTCCACATTATAAAGGTATTTGGTTTATTGGATGATGTTTTTGACTAATCAAACATTGCAGACACCAAACAGGGATTTAACTCACTTAAGGACTTTTTGAGGATGTTTTTTTAAAAGCTCACCTTTTCAATGAATTGGGGTTAAATCAGCTTGAAAACTAGGGGCTCTGCCAAGTAATTTGGTTATCTATACACAATGAAGGCTCTGTAGAGTCAACACCATGGCAACTGTTGCTGGTGGCTCTGTGAGGATTTTAAGAGAAGCCTAGACACCCGTTGGCATGGAGTTCTACTAATTTAGATCAATTCAAGCAATCAAATTTGAAAATCTAAAGAGGCCTTTTTTGTTCTTTTTTGTTTGTCTGATTTTTTAAACTTAAAAAGGGATTGTACCAGGTGATAGAACTTCTCTTTCAAATAATTATGGTATTGAACATGATTACACATTAAAAAATCTTTGTACATTTTTATTACATAAAAATATTTTCATTATATTTCTTTGCTTACATCTGTTTCTGTACTATGTGAACAAGAGTTTGTCATGGCATGAACATGGAAGTCAAATGACAACTTATACAACATAGAATAGTTTGCTCTTTCTACCATGTAGGCTCTTGGGATTGAACTCTAGGGGCCAGGCTTGACAACAAGTGAATTTACCTGCTTAGCCACTTTGCTGAATCCTTATTTACACATTTTTAAAAGGATATCAGGTATTATCTCTGTGCATTTTTGAGTGAAGGCTTTATCTAAGAAAAATATCTACTCATAAGCTCACAGATTAATAAATTACACTTTCTGGAATGAAACAAACCTATATATAAATAAAAAGATGAATATGGGTTAATATAAATGAGTTTATGTTAGCAACAACTCTACTTTCCCCTCCTTGTCATTGTGATATCTTGATTCTCAGGGAAATAGTTGCAGTACAGTCTAACCTAAAACTCTTCCGTACCTCAAGACCTAACTTCTCAACACTATCCTGTTCATGCATTTTCCACATGCCTTCCATTCGTGCTTATCTGGTGGTCTTTTAATATATTTTTTGTTTTTACTGTAAGTTCATTTCACACTATACTTTTGTGCTATAATTATCTCAAAATTAATCAAACTACTATAAAAGTAAATTGTGTTTTCTCCAATACTGTCTAGAATCATTATTCATTTTGTTGTTACGTAGATTTGGCATATACAAATTGCTTTGATCATTAAAATGATTTTTCTCTGTATTGTTTACTAAAATATGCTCTGTACCAACATAATGTTTAGTCTAAATTCTTCTATGTAGCACTCAAAATTATTGCTTACAATTCTAAGAGCTAACACTCAGTGTTAAGCATTGCTTCCTGCCTAATACAGTGCCAATAGACAGTCCCATTACTTAATACCAGCAGTGAAGGGGAAGTAGAAGCAGTGTGTGAAAGGCTTCCCATGTGCTCTCAGAGAATACCAGCAACCTGTGCTCAGTGCTTAGACTCATTACCTTTTTTTTTTTTACTGCATAATTAATACAGTCACTTTCTTTGAGTCTACTCAGATCCTGGCTTTTAAGTAATACTTAAAGAATATTTAAAAAATAAATTCTTTATCAATTTGGCAGCTATTATTTCCTGATTTGTTATGGTTTTCTTGTGTGTGAAGGTCTCAGGCTTTTCACTATTTTTAAAAAGTCAGATACCTTTTTAAAGATGTATAGCAAAATGACAGAATCTTGATGTTAATGCATACATGCTTCAAAATTAAGAGCTATGTCATCTTCCCAGTGCCTTGCTATAGTTCTTTTCTGGCACGTTTGGTTCTACCCGAGGCTGAGCAAGCACCAGCTAAAGACACTCTCCACCCTCAGCATTAAACTGGTCACCCATTGCCTAACTCTCCTCACCTATTCACCTATTCACTATTTGTGGAAGATTCAAATTTAAAAACTGTGCTACATACCCAACGGTCAGAAAGTTAAATTTCCCTCAGCATGCTATAATCAAACAAACTCAATCTCAGTCAATTAATTTTCTCAGAAATGTGACATAAATTAAGTCAGTGACAACCCTTAAAACCAATAATGAGAGATAATTTTATAGACATTTAAATTTAATTAAAATACAAGAACTCATAAATCATTTAAAAGAACCAAAGAACTATTTGTGTACTTGTAGTTAAAGCTCCAAATTTGATTTTTCAACAGTTTATTACTATGCAGATACTGTGCTCCCTGATAACTACATTATTGTGGAAGGGACCCACTGTATGTGCCCTGATTGCGTACTGTTGAATTTTTTTTTATGTACTGAATGCTATGTCAAGTATTCAACCAAGTAGACATATTTACATAAATATTCATTTTCCAATTGGTAGATCTAGAATTTACCATTTGGAACTAATCATTTCCACATGTGTAGATTGGGTTCAGTTCTTCATTACTTTAATGCTGTATTCTTGGGGAGACTATTTAATATCTTTAATTTTTATTCTTCTTTGTTTATGTGGTAAAATCATAGGGATCAAGATGATGACTTAACTGGTTAAGGTACTTGCAGTTTAATGCTAGCAAGCCAAGTTTAATATCTGGTACCCCAAATAAGAGAATTGACTCCACAAAGCTGTCTTCTTACCTCCATGCCTTCACTATGGTATACATTCACACACACACATACACACAAACATACACAATAATAACAATAATTATAGTCATTTTTAAAAAGGAAGAAAAAAACTACTGGCAAATTAGCATTTGCATAAAGACATAAAACTACTCTAAAATAATCCATAGAAATTAGCTTATTTATCTTTACAACTGAAGAGGTTATGATTTGAGATACAAAATTGAAGTTAGATTTACTTGCATTGTGACTTTGATATCTCTAACACATTAATGTACTCATCTGTCAACATTAACATTCCTGTCAAGTAATCTGCTTCATGTGGTCTTGAATGTATTTGTAGATTAAGATATGTAAATTTAAGCACATTCTGCATAAAACTTTGTATATCAATACAGTAAAATTTAATGTTTCCAGATTGCAGTGAAAGGCATCATTGAAAGAAACTAAAATATCCACTTCTGCATAGCTTACTCTGTCCTAAGATATGCTTATTCACTGTGTTTAAATGTGAAGTCTTATCTAAACATAAAATATTGACCATAAATTGTGTTTCCTGCATTGTTTGGTTGGATTCCTTTTTGACTTGTTTCTTTTAGTTTTTTGAGACAGGGTTTATCTGTGCAACTGTCCTAACTGTTGTGGAACACTTTGTAGACCAGGCTGCCCTCAAACTCACAGAAATCTGCCTACTTCTGCCTACTAAGTACTGGGATTAAAGCCGTGTTTTCTGCATTGTTGGTTATTTATAATAAATTACATATGACTAATTATTTTGTGATATATCACATATAAAATGTTAGTGCTTTAATATCTTGGCTTATTAAAAGTCAGGAAAGCCATGAGTTACCTGATATTCATGTTCATATCTGTACCTCCAAAACGCTGATTACACTAAACAGAATAAGACTTTGGCTGAAATACTTCTTCTCTTAAAGAAGTAATACTTAGTCAAAGTATTTCATTGACTTGTAGGTAAAATCCTCTTTAAAATAATCTCACTACCTGTATTTAACAACAAATCTTAATCACTTAAAATCTTACTCCAATGTGTGCTTCAAATACAACATGATTATAAGAAGTCACTTTCACATCTACTCTTAAAACATTTATGGAAACTATCTGAAAAACTTGAAACTAAAGAAATCTACTATACTGTAAATTTTGGCACCAACAAGGAGAGAGGAATTAGTCAAAATGCAAAAGAATATATAAATAATATCCAAAAATTGTATAATTCGGGGGATTGAAGAAAAAAAAACTTTGCTAAACCACAAGTGCTTCAAGACTAGCTTTCATCTTTCATAAATTGGAAGTCCCTATGAAAAACAATCCTGTAGAAAAAAAATCACCTCAACCAGAGTTAAGAGAAGTATTCTCTTATATTATAGATATAGATGAAATGTTGTCATCATATTGAGTCTATGGTCATGCTTAGGTTGAAACTACTAAATCTACTAATCAAACTATTGAATTTGATTTGATTTTAGTATCTAAATGGAAGTTTATTTAAGATGATGAAATCAGGAAAAGCTAAGAATGTCCATATGAAAAGATATAAATCACTAGAGGGCGAACCTTCCCTTTCAAAGCCTGTCAACTCTTAAATTTAGGTTCTCTGCCATTTTTTTTTAATCTACAAAAGAGTAACCAAACTAGGCACTCTGAATGTGGGTGACAGTTGTATGGCTGAGAAAGTCTTTGCAGCCATTGGCAGTGGGACCAGGATTCATCTCTAGTGTTTGAACTGGCTTTTTGGAGCCCATTCTTTTTGGAGGGATACATTGCTCAGCCTATATATAGAGGGGAGGGCATTGGTCCTGCCTGCAAGTGATGTGCCAGACTTTGTTGGCTCCCTATGGGAACCCTTATCCTCTCAGAGGAGTGGATGAGAGGTGGGGTAAGTGGAACGTGGGAGGAGTGTGAGGAGGGGAGGGAATGGGAATGGATAGGTAAGTAAAATGAAAAAAGTTTGTGTAAAAAATAAAATAAAAATATAATAAAGAATGAGTAGCTGGTGCAGGAGAATTGTCTATAATCTGTCAATCATGTTTTAAATATACACTGATTGCCCAGGCAGGAAGTATATGCAGGAAAACCAGACAGGAAGGAGAAGTGATGTAATGAGAAAAGGAGAATTTTGGGAAGATGGAAGTTGATTCCTCCCACTCCTGCCCAAACCACCAAAGTAGCAGGATGTGATCTGCCTCACTGAAAAAAGGTACTGAGCCATATGGCTAACGTAGATCAGAAAAATGGGTTAATCAAGATGTGAGAGTTAGCCAGTGAGAGGCTAGAGCTAATGGGCCAATCAGCTTATAATTTATGGAGACCTGTGTGTGATTTTCTTTGGGGCTAAACAGTTGTGGGGTATGGGTGGGACAAAAACCCCAACAAGCAGGCCTGGCCCTTCATGTTACAGAATGGTGCCCACGGGAATAACTGCATCAACAGAAAGCCTGAAAAGGCTTAAAAGACTAGAGTAAAGCATTTTGGTTTTCAGCCATAGCAGCAAAAAAAAAGTTACGCTGTTTTAAAATGCAGGCTTTCTGGGCTGTCCTGCCAGGGAAAACACTGACTCTTTTCAAGCAGGCAGTCCCAATGGATACACTGTTGCAGCTTGCTTCCTGGCAAGGATCTTTAAACACAACAAACATGTCTCTGGGCAGTACCTCAGCCATGATTGCTTAGTGAATTAAAGGCTCATGTGGTCAAAAAAGAGACATATACAGTAAAGAGAGATGCAAAGTGGAAGAAAACCTATAAATGGTTTACACTGTGTTAAAAATATATGCAGGCTAAAGATTTTAAAGTTCTCACAAAAAAAAAGAGAGTAGCCTGGGAGGCAGAGACAAACAGATCTCTGTGAGTTTAAAGATAGCCTGGTTTACAGAGGAAGCTCCAGGACAAAGATATACAGAGAACCTGTCTCAAAAACCAAAAGTTAAAAGTAAAAATAAAAGAGCCGGGCGGTGGTGGCGCATGCCTTTAATCCCAGCACTCGGGAGGCAGAGGCAGTGGATCTCTGTGAGTTCGAGGCCAGCATGGTCTACAAGAGCTAGTTCCGGAACAGGCACCAAAGCTACAGAGAAACGCTGTCTCGAAAAACAAAAAAACAAAACAAAACATAAAAGTAAAAATAAAAAATCTAAAAAAAATTACATGTATTTACTTCTTGGGTAGCAGTAGAAGGGAGTTGGAGATCAGCGCACATATGGAGGTGAGAGGACAGCTTGTAGAAGTAAATTATCTCTTCCAACCAAGTGGGTCCTAGCAATTTCAGGCATATTTTTTACACAACGGAGATGGAGGGAATAAAAATGAATGGAATTCATTACATAGTACAGAACGTGGGATTCATAAGAAGTGTCTGTACTTGTTGGGCCATCATTTAAAGGAGGGTAGAAATGTAGTGGCTCACAATAGCCACACTCCATTGCTGTAGTAGGAGCTGCGGGCCTCTTTCCACAGCCTGGCTCCTGACCACGTGGCTAGCTTATGCCCCAAAATAACAACACACAAATTGTATTCATTTAAACGCTGCTTGGCCCATTATATCTAGCCTCTTCTCAGCTAACTCTTGCACCTGGACTAGCCCATTTCTATTAATGTATGTAGTACCCCATGTTGCGCTTACTGGGAAGATTCTAGCCTACGTCCATCCTGGGTCGGAGCTTCATCACGTCTGTTCCAGAGAGCAGAGCTATTGAGTCTGAGCTCACTGCCTCTTCCTCCCAGCATTCTGTTCTGTTTACTCCATGCACCTATGTTCTAACCTATAAAATGGGCCAAGGCAGTTTTTTTTTATTAGCCAGTGACCTTCCTCCATCACATTGCTTTCTCTCAAGAATGCCTATGGGTGCCCAATTACTGGAAGATTAAAATCTAGCATTCATATTTTTATTTTTTTAGTGTGGAAATTCACTCTATTTTTAATGTCATCACCTTATTTTCTTCTTCCATTCATTGGATAAAAATTCTAAATTCAAAGCTCACACAATCACCTAGAACCATATGTAAGAGCCACTCCTTCATTTGAATTGTAATGTTCCATTAGCTTGAGTTCGATGCTTCTGTATGCTTTAACTGTATACTCAGACCTAATTTCCTCATGACTATTCAATGTCCAAAACAAGAAGTAAGCTTTTTATACCTCACAACTAAACATTTTAGAAGTATTTATTCTCCTTCTTGACTAGGTTTACACTAGAATGCAAGCTTCCTCAAAGTAAAGTTAAGTGTGCTTTGTAGTACTAGCAACTATAGTGCTTTCCAAATCCTGAGGATCCATTAGATCCTAGCTGAACAAATAGTGACATTATCTTGAAAACCAATGTTGCTATCAATTCCCTCCTGAGTGGCTATGGCTCATACTGTCTATAGGAGCAGTCAACGAAAGCACCACATTGGACCCTATGGGAGGCAATTTAAACTTTAACCACACTCAGTGTGAAAACTTACTGAGTTTAAAGGACTTCAACATGTTTTTATGTTGTAGGTTTTTAAAGTTTAAAGAACTTTTAGTCAGGGTTCATAAACTATCTAGAATAATGTAGAAAGTCATTTAAGTCTGACATGTTCTTCCTGCCCCAATGGTCCTTCCACAGCATCGTGACCTGTTTTAATTCACTTACTTTTTATAGTGAACATCTCTATGAACTTTAGTTTAAATACTAAATAAATCTCACTCTTTCACAAAGCCAGTCCTTTTTTCCGCCTCCCACTATAAAACTCCATAGATGCAATGAAGTAGATAACACATTTTTCTGATAGTTGTGTCACCTATAATCTAAGATCACAGTGCCTGAAGGATCAGCTTCTGGTAAGAGTCCTCTTCCTGCATGTATATTTGTAGGTGGCCTCATTGAAAGCACACTTCCTGATATTCCTTAATGTAAGTTAATTAGTTTCTTTATGGTAGTCATGTCCTCAGGACTCTGTTTCCAAAAGACTCCATCTCTAAATACTATGACATTAAAGATTGAAGCATTGGCATAAAAACTTTGAAAGGACACATTTCAGTACAAAGTAGCTTCTCATTATATATCAGTGTGACAAGTGTGTTAACATAAACAGACAATAGGTTTCTTATTAGAAAAGAATTTAGTGATAGTCTTAGAAGTTACCAGAAAGAGAATACCTTTACTAGAATACATATATGTTAATGGGAAGATGATGGTTCTATTAATAATTAGGAATGCAAACTTTTTTTCATTTCCTCCCCACATATTCCATTAATCAAATTTCCTTCATGGATGTCAGCATTGGTTTAATTTCTGTTAGAAGGCTCAGTTTCTGGGTGTGACCACATAAGTCACTATACATTGTTCCTGTACCTCAATAATATTAGTTGCTTTTTAATGTTACTTATGTTTCCAGTTGCTACATTGTGTGTCTCTGTGTGTGTGTGTGCACGCACGTGTGTGCACACGCTGCTTCTAATGTCTACCAAATGGTTAGGGAATGCCACATAGTAAATATCTTTTCTTTGAAACATCTACAGTGCTTCTGTTTTCCAATCAGGAACATAAGAAATCTCTGTCAAATATCCCCTCAACATTCCTGAGTATTTACTGAATATTTAATTTGTATTGAAATCTAGGTAAAACACTGTAACTAGAAAAATAAGGTGTTTCTTATCCTTAAGGAGGCTGCAATAAATTGTTAAATTAAAGCACTTACAATATAAGTTAGTGATTTATAGTAGCTTTAATATTTTTGCAAAGTTAAAGAGATTCAAGGCAGTTAATTTATAAATAATGTATGTGAAAGCAGAAAAATCTCAGTTAGAGAAACATAGAATGACTACAGTAGGCACAAAGAAACAGAGACTTAAGAGAATAGAGAACATTAGGAGATTAAACAAAGAATAGTTAATGGAACCTGAAGTTTATGGTAGTACCTCTAGAATGTGCCAGCTTGTAAATTAGATCTTGTACTCTGTGGTAGAATGAGAGATTTTGCAAAATAATTAATCATTGAGGACTACTGAGAACTCAAGAACAATGGCAATGGGTTTCTGATCCTACTGCACGCACTGGCTTTGTGGGAGCCTAGGCAGTTTGGATGCTCAACTTACTAGACCTGGATGGAGGTGGGGGTTCCTTGGACTTCCCACAGGACAGGGAACCCTGATTGCTCTTCAAGCTGGTGAGGGAGGGTGACTTGATCGGGGGAGGGGGAGGGAAATGGGAGGCGGTGGCGGGGAAGAGACAGAAATCTTTAATAAATAAATAAATTTTAAAAAAAATTAATCAATTAAGTCACAAACCCCACCATTTCATCTGATTTTATATTTGTCAAAATTTCAAGAAAAAAGAAATGGTATACTCATTTCTATCCTGGTTAAAGCTCTCATCTCATTAGGAACTGGCAGCAAACACTTTGTAGGCGTTGATGAATAGCACTGGCATATAAACACTGGGCAGAGAACAAAGCCAGAGATTAGACATAAAATAATTCTTATGACATAAATTTCAAGAATTATGGGCAAAGAAATTATTTCATTCAAATTGTATTTTGAGATCCTTTTCCAGGAGACTGAAGCACATACACAAAAGAGCAAAAGCAGAAGCAGAGAATTTCTGAGCTCATGCCGAAACAAGCTGGAAACCAAATCAGGAGAAAGGAAATATTGAAAAGAAAACAATACATTGAAAATAATTCCTGAAAAAAATAGCTTATGAGGTACATTTCGAAGGAATTTGGTGATTTGGCAGTTACAGAGATCACCGCAACTTGATTCACAGATTGCTAGCTGTCTTATTCCTCAAATGCAAGCATTGCCAGTTTTTGAGGATAGAATGTGAATGACATTTTTCAGACTTGCAAAATCTAAATCATAGAACTGCAATCAGAATGCTCTTCATAAATCAAAATTTACATAACTAACAAGTGTTTGGTTTATACAAGTATGAGTATCAGGGGAGACAGGGAGCTAAAATATTATTTGGAAAATTATCAGATACAGATAATCGAGAAAGATAAAGAGTGTAAGTAGCAAAGTCCAAGAAATGAAAACATCCTTATAAGAAACTAAAAGAAAAAAAAATGATTTGTGAAAACTGACCTTAAAGGGATAAGAGGAGAAGATTGACAATACATAGTTAGAAAGCTAGGGCGGAAAGAAACAGGAGAAATGTCCTAGCAACTGAGACTAAAGAAATGTTAAGAGGAGACTAATCATCACTGTCAGACACAGCACAAAGGCCAAGGAGGATCAGGACTGTAGAGTGACCTTTGAAGCTTGCAGAGAAGGAGCTCTCCAGTGACCTTGCTGAGAGCAGTTTCAGAGCCTGATGTAGAGAATAAGCTGGCAAAATAAAGAATTGGGAGTAAAGCACAGGTATTTTCTGATGAGAGATAGGCTATGCATTCAACTCTGGGTACTTATGTATTTGGATAAGGAAATGTGGTTTTAACCTTATTTATACAACAAACAAAACTCTATACCACAGGTCTAGAGAGGTAGCATTGTTAGCATGCATTCTAATGTGGTGTATTCATGTTGCTTCTGCAGATAGATACCAAGAGACATACATACTACATCACAGAACCAATTGCCATTATTATCTTGTTTTTAAGACTCATTAATTAACAAATAATTGTTCCTAGTAATGGGTATACCTTTTCAATGCTACAACATACTATTTTCATACATGAACACATTTAATGACTTAGGGATGATCATATCAGTCACATCAGGGTGATGTACATGTGTATATGTGTGCATATATAAAATATATACCTTGTTTTCTAGATATTCTGTTATGTAAGAGAATGTCAGATATTTTTACTCCTGATAAAAAATATCTTTTAGATATCAGGCAGATAGAAAACCACTCATACAGCCAAAATACATACTACTAGACTTTGACCAAGGGAACCTGCATATTTAGTGGATGGAATAATAACCTTAATAGATAATCCTAAGTATATATGATACAGTTGGCTCAAGATTCAATGGGATCACTTAGTTCAGCTTAAAATAAACTGTGACTCTCATAGTCTGAAAATGCATGTGATAAAACTGGACTCGCTGAACATAGCGCACAATGAGGACTGCTGAGAAGTCAAGAACAATGGCACTGGGTTTTGATCCTACTGCACGTACTGGCTTTGTGGGAGCCTAGGCAGTTTGGATGCTCACCTTACTAGACCTGGATGGAGGTGGGTGGTCCTTGGACTTCCCACAGGGCAGGGAACCCTGATTGCTCTTTGGGCTGATGAGGGAGGGGGACTTGATCGGGAGAGGGAAATGGGAGGCAGTGGCGGGGAGGAGGCAGAAATCTTTAATAAATAAATAAATAAAAAGAAAATTACAAGTTAATTTGTGATGGAATCAATGCACTATCTAACAAACTATCTTTACTAATTTTAGTTGTTTGAAATGAAAATTTATGTGTTTCACCTAGATCTAGTGAATAATATTTTTTAAAAAGTGGGAGGAGGGTCAGCGATCCTTAAGGGTATGGTCCCTGGTGGGCTGAAAGCCTTCCAATGAAGCTCATGCTTTAATAAGTATTGGTGCAATGGGAACTGTACTGATGGCTTTTAATGAAGGCACATAAAATTGTGTGGGCAGGAAGGAAAGGGGGTATAGATCTAAGAAGAGAAGGGAAGGCCACTGAAATGGCCTTCTTTAGTAGCCAGGCAAGGCTTTAATTGGTAGTATTTAGTTGAGCTGTTGGCCAAGGAGGTTCTGTGAAGATTTCTAAACAATCCAGGCAGATCCTAGGTCAGAAGATCTTTCTCTGAAAACTAACACTGGGCTTCATTGCTAAGGACAACTTCCACACAGCAGGCTTGGAGCTTTCATCTGTACATTCTAGTATATCTTTGTGGTGAAAAAATACTATGCAGGGAAATAAAGAGAATTCTGGACTCCAAACAAGGTGCAAAAACTTTCACCTACAATCTGTCCTGCCTATAAGATGCAGTAGGAAATGGGGTCAGAATCTGTGGAAGTAGCCAATCAATGGTTATCTTTAGGCCAATACCAGGAGAGGGTTCCCATTCCCTACACTGCCTAAATGGCCAGGAACCTGTGACTGGATAGATCAGAGACATAGGGTAGGATTATACAGAACTGGCAAAAAAAATCAATGATATGATTCCTAATAACATTCTGCTGTACTCATAGATTTTTGTCTTATGCAGTCACCATCAGAGAGGCTTCCTCTGGCAACAGATGGAAGCAGATACAGAGTCCAACACACAAACATGAGGAGAATCTAAATTGGAGGTTTCCAATGAGTCCCTCCACTTGGAGATGGGGAACTTCGTGGGTAAACATGGAAAGAAAGATTGTATGGAGGATACTAGGAGAACATGACCCACTGAGTCAATAAACAAGAGATATTTGGGCTGACAGATAGTGAGGCAACAAGGATGGCACCTACAGGAGTGTGTACCATGTCCTGTGCATATATGTTATGACTGGTGGTTTGGTGTATTTGTGATACTCCTCACAGTGGGAGCAGGTGTATCTAACTCTTTTGCTTGCTTTTGGGACTCCTTTTCTCCTATTTGGTGGTCTTTTCCAACCTCTATATGAGGGCTTTTGACTTGTCTTATTGTACCTTGTTTTGCCCACTTTTTTTGTTATCCTTTGGAGGCCTGCCCTTTTCTGAAGAAGAAATTGGGGGAGTATATCTGGGAAAAGAGAAGATGGGAGTGGCTTGGAGGAGTGAAGGTAGGGGAAACTGTTATTGGGATGTGTTGCATGAGACTAGAATCTATTTTCAATAAAATTTAAACTTTATTTCCTCATAAGCGCTAGATTTATTTGCTTCTTTATCTTCACTGTGCCTGATAAGATAAAAATGTCGAATCTGATGAATAGGTCTTAAGTAATTTTCACAAAGTCATTTGCTGGCAATTAAACAGGCACAGTACTTTTCTTTCTTTTTTATTTCACGTGTTTGTATCTTTTATATTTTTAAAAGCAATCTTATTTTACTTATCTATCCCAGTTCCCTCACCCTCCAGTCTTCCTAGTCCTCTCTGCTCCCATCCACTGCTTGGAGAATGTGAGGCCTCCAATTGGGAGTCAACAAAGTCTGTCACATCATTTGAGGCAGTACCATGGTCCTATCCCCCATATCTAGGCTGATCAAGGTATCCCTTCATAGGGAATGTGCTCCAAAGAGCCAGATCATGTATTAGGGATAAATAATGGCTTCATTGCACTAGCCACACAACTTCCCAAACCACACAACTGTCATCCACATGCAGAGGGCCTAGTGTGGTCTTCTCGTGGTTTTCCAGCTGTGAGTCTGGGGTCAGTGAGCTAGCTCAGCTCGACTATCTCTGTGTGTATCCCCATCATGGTCTTGAGCTCTTTGCTAATATTATCACTCCTCCTTCTCTATGACTGGACTTCAGGAGTTTGGTCCAGTGCTTAGCTGTGGATCTCTGTATCTGCTTCCATCTGGATGAAGGTTCTCAAACCTCAGCAAACTTGTTTACAATATTAGTTACTCATTTGGACATACAGGCCATGCACTACAACTAAAATATGTGAGCAATGTAATTGGGAACAATAAAAATGAAAATTGAGGCACTGGATGAATTCAGATGCTGAAATACCACATCACAGCATTGCTTTTAAAAAGTTGTATCCTAGGGAAGAGGTCATATATGGAGTAACAGGACTCAGTAGTCATTAATTCATACGACTCCAAATCCATGACAGAGAACAATTGAGATAAATCACAAAGGCAAAAGGATTTGGTTTCCAAAATACTCTCATAGGCATTAGGCAAAAAAGAAAACATATCATGTGGAGAGTGGCAGTGGATGGATTATAGTTAATCATGGATGTGGAAGAAGGACTTTATTTTTAAAGAAGAAAGGGAGTAAGAGAACAGAAGTACAAAGTTCACAGTGATATGTGATTGTTTCAAATATAGAATGAAAGAGACTCACACACTAACAAGAAGTTTTCAGCCATAATTTCATGGAATTTCTGTATTTCATACAGTAAACATTTATCAATTACTTAACTTAATGAATTCAAAATGCTTCTTCTTTTGCTCCTTTTGTTCAGTTTAAACTCATCACTGTAGAATCCTATAAGTCTGTCTATATAACTATGTTCTTAAAGCAGGACACCTGAAAAGTGCATGCTTGTACTAATCATAATTATGCTGGGAAATCAGGTATAATTAGACAGCTTTAGGCAAACCATGACATAATATCAACTTAGTCCTACATATACTAAGGAGATATTTTATTATGCAGTCCATGTCGAAATCCTAGCCCAGGGTGTCTGATGCTATGGATAATACTAATAATACCTATAGCTATCTTGGCAAGTTATAGGAAGAATTAATGTTATTCATTTAGAGTGTAGAAGATTGCTTTAAACATACAATAAAATCCCTAATAAGTACTAAGCTAGGTTGTATTTAAACTATCTGTATGTTTCTAATTTATCCTTTCATCCTAGTAAATTACAATGACATGATCAAAATGGAATTTAGGTGAACAGTTTCTTAGCCACTATCCATTCTTTCCTGAAACCAAAGAATTGAAACATATTTTAAAACCAAATACAATCTCAAAATAAGGGCTGGAAATAAATCTTTGAAGACAGATTGATATGGATCAATCCACTTTGCTGCTTTTTGTATAAGGGTGTTTCTGAAGACATTTTGAGGGATGAGAAGCATATGCCCATAAATGATGAGCCTACTAAGCATCAGCTACAGGTAAATATTTAATATTACATTAAGGAAATTAGTGGGAGTACTATTAGGAAAATTTGAATGCAAATTAAGTGACTTACTGATTTATTTGTGTAATTATTTTTTCCACTCTATCAGTAAATAGTGACATTTCCACCACTGTAATGATGATACTGTGGATTTTGCTGCCTAAATGGGCATTCGGTTATTCAAAATTTGCAAACCATTTGACTGGACCAAAGATCAGCAGACATTTTTTTCTGATGTGTCAGATAGTGTTGTGGGAGGTCCTTCTGCTCCTCCAGCCAATAGCCACCGAGATACCAGCCCATTGGGGCGTGGTCTCTCTCCCTTTAAAAAAGCGGCTACTTCCCTTCTTGCTCTCTTTGCTTCCTGCTCCATTCAGGCAACTGGACTTCTTCCTGATTGTGCAGAGAGCTGTTGTCTGGGACGGTTATCTGTAAGTTTTTCCCCTTTAAATAAATACCACCCTATTAATCATAATTCCAAACTGGTGTGGCATTGTTTGTGACTTATGCCTTCAAGATTGGTTTTGTAAGGAGTCATAGAGTTATAGCTATATTTTTAAAGCCTGTCTTTGTCGTGTGAGAGAAGTCATAGATGATAAATGTTTGAATAATTGGGTCTGTTATAAATGAAGTCCCTGAAATTTGAATTTTATATAATTGTAAGTCATGACATATTATTCTTCTGAATATTTTAACCAATTAAAATATAATATCAGGGATGGAGAAATGGCTCAGTGTATAAGCCATGGAAGTCTGGGCACTAGAATTCAAGTCCCCATGGGAGATATAAAATGTGGGTATAATAATGTATATATGTAATCCCAGTGCTCCTAATGAGAGATCAGAATCAGTGAGAGGAGAATCCCTAGAACCTAACATTTCAGTTACCTAAGGAGTGGTGAACAATGGCAACAACAACCACAGAAACAGTTAGGAAAACAAAAACCTACTTCAAAGAGTGGAATTTGAGAACTTGACACCAATGTTGTCCTCTAATATCAATACACACACTGTGGTATGCACATGTCCATGCTCACACAAAAATGTGTGCAATCTCCACACACCCATATAGACAAATAGCATACACATATATACACAAAGCTAAAAAATATGAAAAATGCTAATTTTTAGTTCATAACTAACAAAGAAAATAGCAGTAGGTTTGTTGTTGCCTACGGCCTTACATATTTGAACTAGACAATTAGCTCAGAAAAAAAATTGACATTTTCAAGATGAAGAAGCCCAAAATTCAGTTTGGAATTTTCAAATCAGATTATAAGTCATGAATGAATTAATGAATGAATGAATAAAATGTACCTTATGATGCATTCAGATATCTTTTCTAGGTGTTCCTTCTCCTTTGCTAAGAACATTTGATGTATTATTTTTAGGTATATATTCTTCCCATACATCTATATTCTGGTATATGCAAATTCTAAAGGGAAGTGTTCTATACATTCCTGAGCATATGCTACGTAGAAACACAAGGCATATTGCAAGGAGATTTCTTAATCTTAAAATTACAATAATGGATATAGTATGGAAATTGTACTATTTTATGATTTTCATGCTAGTTCTGCATTTATGAAATTTTATTGCCATGATTTTAATACATCCACTGATTTACATAATACCTAACTTATCTGCAATGTGTACTTAAGATTACTCACAAAAAGATCAGTTAAAATTCCAACACCTTCAAGATAAGACTTTATAAATATCAAAGAACAGAAAATCTGTTCCTAATTACTTCTGATTTAGGATGTGCAGATTGATACATTATGTATGCTCTCATAAAGCAGCAGAATGGAGTTCGCCTATTAGAGGTGTACTTCTTCATGAAATTACAATTCCCATTACTAGAAGAAAGTCATTTGATGCAAAACTAACACCTGAACAAACAGGCCTTTTATGACGACACAAAGCAAAGCTGGACATTTTCAGTTTTAAAATGTGTCACGGCTATTCATTACTTGTTTCTTCCTTCGATCCAGAAAACAGCATTTCCATTAAGCCGTCAGTTATTGACAAAATGATTTCTTGAATACATTTAAAAACTTGTCTCATTGCTTTACTAAATATTTAATTGTCATTACAAAATACTTTGTAAAAAAAGTATTTGTAAAAAGCTTTGGAAGATATGAGGCAAATATAAAACATGACTCAATGTAAATGAGCTTTCCTGCTTAAAACTGAGATTTCATCTGCGAATAAAGTCATGAATAAGATGTTCTTACCTTTTCCTAATTTCAGAATCCACAGTAATCTGCCTCTTTTTTTGAGGGGGTGGTGGTGGAAGTTCCTCTTGGGCATGTTTTACCAGGATTTGTTCCCTTGTGGTCACCATAGTTACTGTTTCCATTACAGTTGTCTGTGTTAGTGATGGCTGAGTGGTGGTGACAGCCTGTGAAATCTGTGAGAAATATTGAAACAGAGGTCAGACACCGCTCAAAAGACTTTGGTAAAGACTGCTTGGAGTAGTGAAGGAAAATAATGAGAAACTGTTCCTGCTTGTTCGTAGATTGACCTTTAGATCCAAATAACTCCATATTACACCAGAATCAAATCATTTTATCTGACTTAAGCAATGATGACTGAAACAGAGAAGTTAGGGAATCTCAAAATCAGAAGTAAAAAAATGACTCTTGAGTATATTGGAAAAACTTTAGAAAGTAAAGGAACAAAGACGAAGAATTAGGATGCCACTATATCACTAAGACTTTGCTGATTATAGTGTTTACAACATTCAGATATATTTGACTAGAGTATCTTGGCACAATTACTAACACCAGGAATATTGTATATGGATGTCAATAGTTTTCTAATTATTTCAGATAAAAGAGCACTTGAATGAACACAACCCCATAAAAAGAAATAATTATATTAAAAACAGTTTAAAATGCAACTTTCATTTCACCATGAATATTTTATTCAGTACAAATTTAAAAATAGTCAGTTGAACTTTGGAATAAAATGCTATTTAATAAAAGTGGCATCTTTTATACTTTCAGTAAAATGCTAATATATAGTACTTACTAATCTATAAGTATCTTTGCATTTCATGATATTCAAAAGTTTAAGTTTAAATCCTCTGTGTATAAGTTGCTGAAAATGTTCAAACACATGAGTTACTGAATTTATCATTAGAGCCTTTTATTTTAGGATTACACTGTCCTTCAGATCAGACGTTTTTAGAGAGACATAATTCAAAAATTTGGCCCACCATAATATGTGATACACATAATGACAGTTGTCAGCTCTGCATGCAAAATAATATCAGATAGACAAGTTGTACAAAATGACATATTCCTTCCTTTTAACTTCTCCTTTTATCTTCCCCACAGTGTTCAGTTTATTATGACCATAAGTTACCTCTGGCACATTAATTACAGCCCTTCTGCAATCAATTTATTTGGAAGATTTATTTCCACAAAGGCCAAAGAAAGCCAGTACTAGTTCTTGTGTGTTTGTTTTTGTGCTGCTAAAAACAGAAGAACAGGTATTTGGCTAGCAAGAACTGGTTTTGGACATTCCTGCACTTCCTAAGAAATATGAGAAATGTTAAGTGTACCGTCCATCCCTGACTAAGTTTTGACCAATTCTTTCATCGGAAAAACATGGGAAGAGTCGGGTATTTATTTTATCTTCCAAAGTGGTCTCAAAAAAAAAATCATACAACAAGTTATCATCTGTAAAAATTGGTTCATTTACACACATTTAAAACACTAGCCCTTGGACAAACAACAACTTCAGACTTGTTGAAGCCTTCTATATCAGAAAATTCTTTATGGAAACCAAGGAAGCATACAACTACCACCACAACAAAATATCCAATGTAAGCCAACAGATACTGATCTCCAACATGTGCCAAATACAAATTATCTTTTATCTTTTCTGAGCGTTTCATAAATTCATTATACAGAATCAATCACAGAGCTATGAACAAGTTTAATTACTTATTCCAATGACAGGTTATATTAAGATTAAAACAAAAGGTAACAGTTTTAAAGTGGCTTATAATATAAACTGAAATATAATTGCATCTAACACAAAAAATATTAAATGAACAGTTTAAGTTTGTCTTTATTCTTAAATGTAATTCTTTTAGAATTTTTTACTGTGACATTTTTAAGTCACAAGGAAAGATTACTTTACATATAATAACTAACTGCTATAAGAGAATTTTTCTGAGAAGTGTGTTTCTAGGTGCTCTGATTACAGACAATATGAAAATATAAATACAAAGAATATCTTTCAAGGTTATATCATATGGAATATTTTAGTATGAGGTATTTGACTATGTAGATGACTTTCAGGTATGTTAATATCTTCTTATTAATTCTTGTTATAAAATTAAAACCTTGTATATACGGGTTTAAAACAACATGATTGCAGCAATACGATTAACGGTGACATTGCATTTTAAAGATACACACAGTCAAGGCAACCCATCTTATTGTATAGCGTTTTGTGCCGTTTAGCTGAAATTTCTTGGATGCCTGATCTTTTGTGAAAAGAAAATGGAGGGGAAGTGGAGCTGATGGTGAGGGGAGGTGGCAGGGAGCTAGAAGGATTTGAGGGAGAAAAACCTGTGGTTGGAATTTATTGTATGAGAGAAGAATCTACTTTCAATAATAAAAAGAATATACACAGCCATGAAGAAATGCAGAAAGACATGCTTAACAGTAGTAAATACAGAATTAAGATGACTATATAATATCTTAACTACAACATCAAGATTGGCAATGCTATTTCATTTTCCTTGGGGCAAAGATATAAGGAAACAACCACACATTGACCCTGAAAAAAAGAGGACAGAATTCATTATATATAACAAATTAGTAATGACTTTCTAAACCTACTCTATGTAATCAGACCATAAAACAATTAGTCATATACTAAATTCTTCCATGGCTCTGAGTAATTGCATGTAAATGCTTAATTATTCAACAGAATCAGTATAATACAGACAGGATAGAGAATATGGAAGTCATTTAATCTAATGCCATGCTTACTATAGGAGTTGTTCTCCCAGAAATGGAAGACTTTTGCCTTAGTTTGGCAGCAAAACTTCCAATTTATTAAGAATTTCTTAACTCCTAAAGGAATACAATTTTATTATGACTTTTCCAGGTCAAATTTTCTTTGAACTCTGAACAAACATAGGACAATATGGGTATTGTTTCAAATCAACAATTTTAAAGATAAAAACCCAATAAGCATGACCCTATTGAGTCCCGTTTTAAAGGTCTGAAATGTCAGGGATTTGTTTAAACTAGGAGTTGTTTAAACTAGGATATGGTTGATGTGCCAAAACTAAGACTTCCTGGTTTTTGACACCATATTCAATTAAAGCAATCTAAAATTATATGCCATTTAGTAGATATGCCATAATATTTTAAATAAATTCAATACTTATCAAATATGTATCCCCTATAGGAATTTTTAAATGAGTAAAATTGAATCACAATCTTCAATATTTTATACTGTATCAAGCAATGTGTTAATCACAATAATATTTGTGAAATAAGATGAGTTCTGCATGAAAAATATAACTATGCAAGATTATCCACATACTAAACATACAGCAGTAAAGCACATTTTATTTGACATATTATAAAGCTAGATTTTCCTCAATCAATAGTTTAACTTATGAATTTATTTTGGTTCCAAGATAAGGATCTAAAATTCTCTGTCTTATGAATGTATACTGAGCAACTACCATAGGTAAGGGGAGCCAACAGTAAGTACCAACAGTAGTTGAGCGACTAAATTTATTTTTAATATTAACTACTTTTCTGTTTGGTCACAAATAATAAGGTAACAAAACTTCCTGAATAGGAACTGACACTGGGACTATTAGAACAATTAGAATCCAAATACTCAAAGGACATCATGAAAGAAATCATTCTTGACTTTGAAATAAATTATTGCATAATATAATTAAGAGGGTTCTTTCTATGAAGTTGTCTCTCCAGTTTTATATATTTTGATCTTCACTTTAATTTGCCTTCAGGACAAAAATATTTCAGAGGGAAAACATACACCGTGACTTCTGGATTCATATTATATATAGAATCTGAGCAATTGTGTTAGCAGCACCTGCAAAGTTTGAAAAGCAATGGTATTTATATTTTCGGATTTACCGGAATTTCAACTATGTACCATTTGAGATGGAATTGAGGAAACGTTTTATAATTAGTGATGCTGAAGCATATAGCTAAGAACCATTTATTTACGTGCCATTTCACTTATTTTTAGTAGGCAAAAAATGGATACTATAGATGGCAATTATTTTGAAGATATGTTCATGGTAATTAAAGTATATTAATGACAGAAGTCAATCTAACTTAAATAGAATGGAAATTTTATTTTTATCTTTATTTCCATCTGCCTTTGGTACTCATGTAGATGAGATAATTTGGAAATTGCTTCACTAATTCATAGACTTATACATAATTTCAAGCAAAAAGGCAGATTCAACAGACATTAGAGACAAAAAGGTTACTATAGAGATCAATTCGGCTTATATTCTCTTTTTGTAAATAATAAAGATATTACACTTTTCAACTCAGCCTCACTGAATCAAATATCACTGCTTATAGTATTTCCAATGACTGTAGGTAAATAAAGGACAGCTCAAGACTGAGTTACATTCTTACATACAAATCCTTGCCAAATTCCTACTTTCTTTGGTGGTATCAAAATGATACTTAATTTTCAGAGTAGCTTGATGCCCAACTTCACATTTGTCTAAGAAAATCTTTAATCTACAGAATTAGCCAAAAGATTCACTAAAATTCAGAGTGGCTAATCTACACATTTAAGTAAGGTGGAATCCTTAAACAAGTGAAGTAACTGAATTAATTTAATTGTACTGATCTTTATGGTAAAATATTTACATATTCTTTAATTTGTCAATTGGATTGTTAGTTTTGGATAACATTCTGGAATCATTAAAAGTGTTGTCAAAATTAATAATCATTAATTATTTTTGATTAAAATCCCTAAGAAAGGGAGTAACTAGCCAACCCTAACTTCATCACTTGTATCCACATGTCTATAGGGGATTAGAGCTTCCTGATGTTGGTGATGGAAACCGCACATGGGGACTCTCTAGGAGCATTATGCACTCCGTACCAATAATCCATCTTATAGCCATGATCTTCTCATTTGTATTGTGGGTGCGCTGGAAAAGATAGCTCATGTATACTCATGATTTGTGATACTTATGTGATCATTAGAAGTTCTAAATTGGTAATAAAAAACATAAAATAACACTGGAGATATATATATATATATATATATATATATATATATATATATATATATATACACTTTCTCTCTTTGGGAGAATTGCAAAAATTAACTCAGTCTAAATCTTGAATTCAGGTACAAACATATACAGCATAGACATCAACTTTTATGCTAGAGGACAGGTGAATTACAAATGTTCTAGTGTTATTTTTAGGCTATATATGCTCTTAGTTGAAATTATCTCAAAAATGGTCATTAGCTGTGCAGAAATAAAAAACTGTGATCTCAAAATTTATGAGTCATAGCATTCTTCGTTTTCTGAAGGAGAAAGTTACCTTGCTAAAAAATAAAGACTGGAAGCTTTTGAATTTAACAAGACAGATGCTCCTATATCAAATTATCACATACTCAACTTTTAATATATTCTACCATATTAATTACAAAGCAGACACCTCGCTTATCTTATCCAAAATATATGATTTTAGATAAATGGCTATGATGATGATTCAAATCAGTTAAATTATATTTAATTTCCTTTATTAATTATACATAAATGCAAATCATATTTCATAATTAAAATAAAGATAACAATATATTTATTAGGGTCATGGCATTAGAATACCAACTGTTCCTATCTCAGCATGCACATTTGTAAAAGCATTAATTAAAGACGTAATCATTGGTGTTTTCACAGAAGTCAATCAATGGTATGTTTCTTCTTCCTTCCTTTCCCATTTTAAGTATTCATGCAACAAATAGTAACTATCCTTGCAATGTTTGGGAACAGAAAGCATTCTATTTTCCTATACTGCTTTTTTTTTATCAAGTTTAACATGAGTTGACTCTGTGATTACATGATTTTGGAAAAGTTCTTGAGGAAAAACAAAAACAGAAATACATGAACAGCTTTAGGCATATTGTTGTTATAGGACACATCAAAAATTCTTGGCAAAGTTATGCTTCTAAAAATGTGTTTGTGAAAATTGTATCTTTCCACCCAGTTTTATCAAATAATACTGACCTTTACAATACTGTATCTAAGAGTTTTTGCTATAATGGTTTATGAAACCAATGAGAACATATAGGAATGACAGTATTTCTGAATTAAAACTTTTCAAATTTACTAATACTTCATGTTCTCAGAAACCTACAATATTGCAAAACATCCATAGGCAGGTCATATACAATAAAAGAATTAGTAATAAAATTATGACTATTCACCTAATTTATTTTATGGAAGACAAATGAAATGTTTATTTTTAATAACATGAAAAATTATATTTATATATTCACTCCTTTTATATTTTAAATATGAATTTCAATTTGAAAGGAAGATGTTAAGTGTAACTTAAAATCATGAAAGTGGGTTGATAATTTTCTTCAATTATACTTTTGGATACAGTATCTTAATTATTTTTGTCATCTTTCAAAAAATATTTGTAGTTTCTGCATATCAGTTATCAAGTCTCAGGAAGACAAATTCTCTGTACTTAACTCGCACTAGAAGAAATACCTGCCTAAAATCTATTAAGGTTAGTCATTATTTTAATAATGGTATATACATGATATAATGAGGTATAAGTTGTGATCAATTATCAAGAAATTTTATGCTGAAATGTAATGGAAAAGATTATGTTAAATATTATCGTACATATTTTTGAATATCAACCAATTATACTATTATCTTAGAATTTTCAAAATACCAATATTTCCTTAAAAATATCACAATAGCCTGGTCTACAAGAGCTAGTTCCAGGACAGGAACAAAAAAAAACAAGAAACAAACAAACAAAAAAAAAAAAACAAAAAAACTACGGAGAAACCCTGTCTCGAAAAATCCAAAAAAAAAAAAAATTACAATAGTGGAAACTCACAACTTAAACTCATAATACAATGTTACTGTGACTTCCTTATTTTTCTATCTAAAAATGTGTAACTTAGCCAAAGCAATGCCACAGTGGACAGTGACGATACATTTCCCAAATGTGTTGTTTCATTATGCCAGCATTCAGTTTTCCATTCCCAGGGAACCAGTAGGACAGCGATAAAATTATCCACTTGGCACACATACATCTCCCTCTCCCCAATTCTCCAATGACACTATACACAAGTTAACCACGTTTTAAATTCAACTGAAGAATTGAAAAGAACTAAACTCATGACATATATTGAGGGAATCAAAATATTTTTTTCTTAATGTACTTCTCAAATATCTCCAATATAATTTATAATATAATACTTAACATCACTTACTTGTGCTGAACTCTTTTCTAGTTTTTGTGCTAAATTATCCCAACGTTGTGCAAAGTTTTCCATCCAGATTTCCATCTTTTGAGTCACTGACTTATTTTTCAGTGCTGAAAGGAGATCTTCGTTGAGGGAACTGAGTTTTTCCATGGTTTGCCTTTTCTTTTCTAGATCTATTTTCAACACCTGTTAAAACAAGAACAATCATGGGTCTTATTCGGGTCTTGCTTTGGTCCAGTATTTCTTTTTTTTTTCTTCATGTTATTATTTATTTATTAAAGATTTCTGTCTCTTCCCCGCCACCGCCTCCCATTTCCCTCCAACTCCCCCAATCAAGTCCCCCTCCCTCATCAGCCCAAAGAGCAATCAGGGTTCCCTGCCCTGTGGGAAGTCCAAGGACCACCCACCTCCATCCAGGTCTAGTAAGGTGAGCATCCAAACTGCCTAGGCTCCCCCAAAGCCAGTACGTGCAGTAGGATCAAAAACCCATTGCCATTGTTCTTGAGTTCTCAGTAGTCCTCATTGTCTGCTATGTTCAGCGAGTCCGGTTTTATCCCAGGCCTTTTCAGACCCAGGCCAGCTGGCCTTGGTGAGTTCCCGATAAAACATCCCCATTGTCTCAGTGTGTGGGTCCAGTATTTCTTTAGTATGTACCCATTTACCCCATTGGAATGATAAAGTACATTCTATGCTACTATATGTTGGAAGTATGTGATTTGCACTTTTTATTTTACAGGAGATTACAATTAAATGAATGCCTGAAAAAAAAATACGGGCAGTGGTGGCATATGCCTTTAATCCCAACACTGGGTAGGCAGAGGCAGGCCGGTTTCTGTGAGCTCGAGGCCAGCCTGGTCTACAAGAGCTAGTTCCAGGACAAGCTCCAAAGCTACAGAGAAACCCTGTCTTGAAAAACCCTTTAAAAAATGAAATAAAATAAAGTAAAATAAAATAAAATAAATGATTGCCTGAGTCTCAGAAGAGACAATGGGCCTTTAAACAACGTTGAAATTGTGAAATACTGTGGAGACTTTTAAAGTTACATCAACACAATTTGCATTCTGATATAGCTGCACACCTATGGGGATCAAGGAGTGGAATGTGGCAATTTGAATGAGAAATGTCCTCTACAGACTGAGGTATTCCAACACTTGGTCCCTAGCCAATGGCACTGTTGAGGAGGTTTAGAACGTATGGCATTGTTTGCAAAAGTATGTAACTGGAGAAGCCTCACACCACATTCAGTTTTCTCTCTTTGTTTTTGGGTTTGAGAATGTGAGAGCTCCTTCCTTGCTCTAGGTGCCATGACTCCTGTTTGCTGCCATGCTTCCTCACTATGCTGTGCTCTTAGCCCTCTGGAACAGTAAGTCAAATAACCTCTTCCTTGTACTAAAAGAAATACTATAATCCAATCACATTTGCAAGCCTTTCTTTGCCCCTTTGAATAGCTGAGAAAATGTAAATTCAGCTGCACAGTGTCAAGGTAGATACAACTCCAGGTAGAAAAACACAATCTACATAGACTCTCTTAGAAATCTGAAGACTAAAACCAAAACGTCAGATATAGATTTAAAAAAAAAAAACCTAAAAGTTCACTTTAACATATTTGAAGGAATGCCAAATGAAAAAACAGTCACCCCAGAATAAAATTCATGTGTACACTCTTCTTTATTTTTTTAACGTTTGAAGATACATGGCTCTTCGACATTGGCAAATTTCTTAATTTCTAATCAAATTCAAATGAATGCCATCATTTGTCAGGGTCATTGTTGCGAGGACAAAATGTGAATGCTTAAGGGGCTCTTTAACTTGGAAACGCCATGTTCTTTCAGCCAAAACTGAAGTATTGTTTTTTTTGTTCTTTTTTTTTATTTTATCACAATTTTAACAGTATTTATCCATTAATAGAAATATGTTGTTCTACAGTTTCCTAAATTTAATGTTTGTTTGTAACCATTATTCAAATAAGGGTGGCTATTTGTGCGATTATTTGCTTTTTTTTCTTCCTGTGTAGGTGGCCCTGGGAATTAAACACACATTTCTTATTTATGTTAGGCATGTGCTCTACCACTGTATCCAATTCTCAGTTCTTGAGTTGCTGTCTTCTAAACTATTTAATTAGCCCGATTAAATAAAGAGCTTAAGTCACTGAATATGAATCAAATCCTTCAGAATGTCTTTGCTTCTTTTCTAGCTACTTCTGTGTTATATTAAGCAATTGTTACATTTTTCATTGTTTCAAAACTGATGCAAAAGGTTATACCTGCCTTCAGGTTTCTTTGGAATAGATAAACAAAGTGTGAAATCAGTAGATTATCTACTAAGGTCACCCTTCACATAGAGGAGTAAAATTTTCTGTAATCAAATGCTAGTCTCTGTCTGTGTTTGTAAACATAGAAAAGGAGAAAGAACGATAAAGTCATTTTACAGTCTTTCTACAGCTCAATTTCTTCTGGCAGTAGCAAGTACCATAACTATACACCAAACTGTGATATCTTTCTAAATCAAATACAGGGTTATTTAGGAATAACTAACATTGTATATGACCCAAGAAGTTATCATGAAACAGATGGACCAAATGTCACAGACCAAAGTGTCATGCGCACAGAGTAATCAATACAACCCCCTATAAGGGAAATTTTATGCAGCTTATTTTGGCATGCCACCTGCATTGATAGCTCTGCAGTGCAGAATGTTCTAGTGTCTCTTTCAATTACTTTGCCCTTTTGTTAGAAGCTGTTTCACTTGGAGGATTTTATGCAGCCTTTATGCCATATTTTGGAAAGGCACAAGTTGTGAAGCTAATTTCTATTTTTTTCTTAATCATTTCTATTTTCTCCATTCAAAATTATTATAATCTGAAATGTGAATTGAGATATAAGCTAAATTCATATCAATGCTATCAATGTCATACTGTAGTCCTACATAGGTTTGAGGAATTTTCTTGCTAAAATCACATTACATTTCTATTAAATTTAAGTAAATTCATACTCAAGCTGTAAAGCTATAGTTTATGTTACCTTCCTAGAACTGAAAACCAAATTTAAATTCTACAGTAAATCCTTACAATTATTTTGTGAAACGAATCTCATTTTCATTGTTTTCTCTTAAATTTTGTCATGTATTTATTTTAGTGCAAGAAACTATTGTTTCTTAATTTTCATGGCATGTTCTTATTTTTCATTTTAATTTTTTTCTGGAAGAGGTGTGACATATACATTTAAATGATAAGAGGCAAGGATACACATCAGTGGCTTATTTTTTCAAAGCTTACGGAAGATTTTTAATGCCTATATGTGCAGATAAAGAAGGTGCACCTATTATTAAAGCTACATATGCAATGATTTAAATATTTTATTAGGGGAATCTGAAAATCATGTTTAAAGAAGACTTTGTTGGAAACTTCAACAGTGGGTGCGTCTTCTATACCTACACACATGGCTACTTAAAATTCTTCCTTAAGCCTTGAGAAAAAAATGCATCGTAGTTCTGACTAATTAAATGTAACTAAGATTCCTAGGTTAACATTAAAGCAAATAAAAAGCATTTAGCAAACATTGCAAAAATCAAAGTAAAGTCACTTTTAAAAGTACAAATACAGAAATAACACCAAAGGTAAAATTGAAGCAGTAATTACAAAGAAATTTTGTTATGAATATACTTGAACAAATGCTTTTGTAGTATGATTGAGCATCTTTTGGGTATATTCCCAAGCAGCGTTATTTGTAATAGCCAGAACCTGGGAACAACCTAGATGCCCTTCAACTGAAGAATGGATAAAGAAAGTTTGGTACATTTACACATTAGGGTACTACTCAGCAGTAAAAAACAACAATATCTTGAATTTTGCATGCAAATAGATGGAATTAGAAAACACTATCCTGCGTGAGGTAAACAGACCCTTCAAAATAATATGATATGTACTCACTCATAAGTGGATACTAGTCATAAACAAAGGACATTGAGCCTACAGCTCCTGATCCTAGAGAAGCCAAGTAATAAGGTGAACCCAAAGAAAAACATATATAGACCCACCTGGAAACTGGAAACAAATAAGGTCTCCTGACAAAATTGGGAGTATGGGGGCAGAGGGTAGAAGGAAGGGGAGAAGCAGAAGAGGAGGGGAGAAGGGGAAAGTTGAGGAGAATTTGAGGGAATGGGATAGTTGAGATGGAGGAAGGACAGAAATGAGAGCAAGGAAAGAGATATCTTGATTGAGGGAGCCATTATGGGGTTAGCAAGAAACCTGGCTCTAGAAAACTTCCCAGGAATCCACAAGGACAACCCTAGCTAAGACCGTAAGCAATAGAGGAGAGGGTGCCCAAACTAGTCGTGCCTTGTATTCTGACTGATGATTATCTTAAATATAATTAGAACCTTTGCCCAACAACAGATGGAAACAGAGGCACAGTCCCACATCAGAGCACTGGACTGAGCTCCCAAAGTACAGTTGGAGAGTAGAAGGAATGAGCAAAGAGGTCAACGAGACCATGAAGGGTTCATCCACTGAAACAGTTTACCTAAGCTAATGGGAGCTCATCAACTCCAACTGGACTGGGAATGAACAAACACAGGACCAAACTAGTCCCTCTGAATGTGGTTGACAGTTGTATGACTGGGGCACACTGAGGGGCCACTGGCAGTGGTACTGGGATTTATATCCACTGCATGTACTAGCTTTTTGGGATCCTATTCTCTTTGGATGTAAAACTTGTTCAGCCTAGATGTAGTAGGGAAGGCCTTGGACCTTCCACAAAGCAATGTGCCTTACCCTCTATTATGATTCAATGGCAGTGGGGTGGAAGGTTATGTGGAGGGAATGAGAGGAGGGGAGGGAGTGGGAATTTGGATTGGTACTTAAAAAATAATCTTAAAAAAGGAAAAACATTGTATTTATGTAATCAATAATTTTAACTTACATCTATATGACAAAACTATAAATTAAACAGAATTTGATTCAGTAGATTTTAGATATGAGTTTAAAATTTCATTTAATATTTTACTTATTCATTTCTTCATACATGTTTCTATGTATAAAGATGTGCCACCAATTGCATATGGAAGTTCAGAGGACAATTTGCAGAGATGATTTTTTTCCTTCTACTACATAGGTCATGAGGATTAATCTTCAGGCTAGGCAGTAGAATCTTTAACTTTTAAGCCATATAACCAGCCCAATATGAGTTTTTAAAAATGATTGGTGGTGGCACACGCCTTTAATCCCAGCACTTGGCAGGCAGAGTCAGGCAGATTTCTGTGAGTTCAAGACCAGCCTGGTATACAAGAGCTAGGTCCAGCAAGGGCTCCAAAACTCCAAAGAAACCCTGTCTTGAAAAACCAAACACACACACAAAATGATTGTAGCAAAATAGTTGTTTAGACTCAATTTCTTCTCCCTCTTTTTTTGTTGCTCTGTATTTCCAAGCCTTCTCTCTCCCTTCTCCTTGTCTTATCTCCATTGCCTTATACTTTCTGAAAGAACTCTTTCATAATTATTAGTATTTGTAGTGAAAATAAATATGTAGCAATACCAGATGTGTTTGATCATAAGTATTAAATTATCATCTTCTGTGTATCCTTGAGGTGAATTGTTTGATTTGTATTATTATTACACTTATCTCTCTGTGTGGCCATATTTGGATTTTATATTCAGGGCCTCCTTAATTCATACTATCCTATAATTTGCTAAATAAATTATGATAGCCTAGAACTTGAAGTGATCTTATCACTTTTTCCCATCTGATAGTGTTGCAAGCAAGAGCCACCATGCCTGGCTCACAAGATATTTTAATCTTGAATATAATGTATATATACACACTAAATAATTATAGTTTATTTTTCTCTAAAAAATCGAAGCAAGAGAAAATATATAAATAGGGAGTTAAGTCTAAGTCTGTCAATACTAGGGACATATAGATTACTTCCTGAACATTTGTTCAGGAATAGCCGAACATCTGAATCCAATCTCAGAAGCCCACATGAAATAGAAGGAAAGAACCAACATCACAAAGTTGTTCTTTCGTCACTACATACAAGCTGTGCCACATTCATGCACATATGCATACTAACATACGTGTGTGCATATGCACACACAAGCCAATTTTTTAGAATATTTAAGCAAAAGAAAACTCTGGAAAGCTTACACAAAGCTAGAATAATAAAAGAAAATAACCATTGCATTTTCACAAAAGCTCAGCACCTGGACCTGCCTTTAAAGCAAGCAGGAAACCAACGAAAGTAAATCAGGTTGAGGCAATAGTAAATGTAGAAAAGAGACAGATTATGCTGTTCAGTAAGATGAGAGCAGACAAGGTCTACCTGGTCAAGGTTAGAAGATGAATTGAATTTGAAACAGGATATACAATTACAAAAGCTACAGGAAACTTTCACCCTCTTTTCATCAGGAGTGTGCACACAAGTATAATGCTAGCACAATTTCTCTTATACTGAAGGGATTGAATAATGCATTTATTTTTTTCTGCAGTGATTTATCAAAATATATAAAGCAGTCCATTCTATTCCAATCACCAGTTTCTTTACTGAAGTATGTTGGTTGATTGCAGGGTCTCTACACTTCAGAGAATATTAGAATCATATAAAATGCTCACTGAAAGTATAGATTCCCTAGCCCTTCCTTGTAGCATATACAAGTCAGCACACCTGGGAAGATCCAAAGAATTTATAATTATTTTATTTTTAAGAATACAAAGTTTGAAGTGATGCTGAAATCGTTGACCTAAGAAACACATTTTTGAAAGCATTAATTTTGCTAAAATGATTTCATTGAGAGTCATCAGAGGAGTTGCTATCAGGGCACCAAATCAGTATAAAGCAGCACCTTCCACAAAGATTTTCTGAGCCTTCATATACATGACATTCGTGTCATCTGATACAATAGCACAGGTAAATAAATGGCCTTTTGAAAACCTTATATGATATATTATTGGATTTCCATATTTCCCATTGTTGTCCTTCCCCGAAAAACAACAACAGTCTCCAGAACAGATTTCTTCTTGAGATGGGCTTTACTTGGATAATTTATACAAGCCCTAGAATTCACCTCTTAAAGCCTGAGATTCCTCTTCTCTTTTAATATTTGGATCAGAAAAATATAGACATATATATTCATACACACACACACACACACACACACACACACACACACACACACACACACATATATATATATATATATATATATCACCGATCTGGAAGAAATGAAATACCAAACTTCACAGATAACAAAACTAACAAAAATATTCAGAAATTACACTGCTTATTAGCGATAATATTTCAAAAGAAATTATTCTGATTATAAATAAAAGAGAATTTTAGAACACTGAATCTCTACCTAGGCCTGTAGTAGGAACTGGTAACAGATGGTACCCGTTTTGGGTCTCAGATTGTGACATATTTTAATGAACATTAAATTCTTATTCACTGCCTGAGTCAGCAGGGGAATTTTACCTCGGATTCTAGACCAGCTGTCAGATTTTGTTAATTGGCTTAAACTATCAAATGATAAGACTCATACAAAACATATTTTCACTTTGTTCATAGCAAAGGTGACATAATATGAATTTTAATCACATTGAGATTTTATTGAGACTTCACTAAGACAGAATTTTCATCGTCTTGAGTCTGGGAAAGTCTTTTATTCACAAATGCCACATAGTAGCATATGATGGTTGGAAATGACAGTTTGGAAGCAGAGTCACTTTGCTTCATCATAGTCACACATCACTTACATGATATGGGGAGTTTGGAAAGAGCTTGAGAGGTCTCAACCTGAGTCTAGATGCTTTAGTGCTCCTTTGAAAGCAGCCACTAGTGGTATATAATATCTGTTATATATGGCATGCATAGATTTTCCTAGACCTCAAGTACCTCTTCTAAAATAATCCAAGTAGCTTATCTGAAAGAACTTTAAACGTGTAATGCAAGTGAGGATACACTAACTTTATAGACTTTGGACTTTGTCACTCAGTTGCTAACAACTTAATTGATTGGTAAACCTAATCAGAGATAAAGTTACTGGCATGAAGCATTAGAATTGGTATCTATTATCATAAAAATACACAAAGTATTCTGACATTGAATACATTCAGGATATGACTGTCAAATGCATATATCTCAGATGTTCTGCTATCATTTGGCCTTGATACTGCTTCGTAATAAGGTGAAATCTATTTGCCTTTTGTGGAATCTGAGCATATTTATGACTGTCTCAACCAAGTAGAAAAGCAATGATGCGAAATAAAGTTTTAAGTTAAGTCTCAGTTGCAGGAATACTCTCTATGTGAATTCTGACTACCCAAAGCACTCATGCTATGATGACAGTAAAGACAATAATAGCAAAGAGGGTTAGTCAGAAACCACAGATCTTCCTAGCTGAGGTACAAGAAGGTATTAATGGAAGAGCACTTTCAGGTTGTTCTAGTTTCAATTCATTTAGTTGCTAAGAGTCTAAATATTGAGAATCAGAGATGAATCATTCCATTCTGTACATAGTCATAGCGAACTACAAAACCCATGAATATGAGTATAAAATTCACATATCTTTAACAAATTAAAGTTATTTGCTATATAGTAATAGTAACTCTAAGGCCAAACAAATCTTATCTTTCCAATGTTCTGAATTAAGTGTTCTACAGTCTTTCTTATATAGATTTCTCTGACTGGTACTACATAGTAACTACTTATTCAATGCATAATATCTGTGATTCATTCTGAATGTTAAGGACATGACAATAAACACATCAGAGTACCCATATACATTGGGTTTGTCAACTTTCCACAAATTTAGACATAACTGAGAAGAGAGAATCTCTGCTGACAAAATGATTCGTTCAGGACATCATGGAGCCATGTATCTGGAAGCATTTTTTGATTGCTAATTGGTGTGGGAAGTTCCACTACTAAGTGGGTGGACCTGGATGATATAAGAAAGATGATGAAACTCAAGCATGGGAGAAAGTCAGTGAGCAGCATCCCTTCATGCCTTCTGCTTCAGTTTAGAGTACTCATATTCTCATCAGAGTACCTGACTACATTATCATAATTAGTTGTCAACAATTGATTGACTCAAAGAATCCATCTTTTGTTTCCAAATAATTTTCATAAATTTCCGGCCTAAGGATACGGAGGCCATGCATTCTTTCCTCTAGAAAAGGTGCCATCTTTCCTCAGTTGACCTGTTTTTGTGAAAATGGCAATGTACATCACACTCTTCTTTATAATATTTATTTTCCTCACTTTCTTTAGGAAAAAAGTCTCATGTATCCCAAGCTGTCCTGGAATTCTCACTATATTGTGAAGCATAAGCTTGTGATACTAATCACCCTGCTTTACCTCCCAAGTACAGCCATTACAAGTGTGTACGGACATGCTCGGTTTATGTGGTCCTGGGAACTAACAGGAATTCCTGCATGCTATGCAAGCACTTAACCAAATGAGGTGTATCCACAGACCTCTCCTGATTCTTATTATGTCATTTTTCTCTCTTCTTACAATCTTGAACTCTAGTTGTTCAATCCACTTATTAAGATTTGTCCTCTGTCCTTCAATCAACTTCTAGCTTTTTTATTTATTATTTCACACTACCCTGTCTCTCTGTAGCATGCTTAATTGTCCCCAATGAATTGCCTACTGATGTATCAATTTCTGAGAATCTGGTGTATTTGTTGACAATTAGGTGTTTTCACATAGATGTGGCACTTTCACCTTAACATATGTGAATCTAAGTTGTCATTCTTTTCATTCAGGTACTTTCTTCTACACTCTCCTAATTGGCCACCTTTCTAGATTCCAGTCTCCAAATTGAGAAGTTTGTGCACTATTCTACACTATTTGATTTTTATTGCTCAAACTATTGCTCAGCCCTATAGATGGAACGATAAATATGCTGTGTTTTTTTTATGTATTACTCTGAGGATTACCTTTAAGTCTATCACTTTTAAAATATGTTGTTTAAAATTTATAAGGAAAGCAAACAAATGCTTCGTAGTGCTGCTTTAAATTTACCTGAAGTTTTCCTCTGGGTATACCTATAAAAACTATTTTGCTTAAAAATAATTTTAAAGTATATTTATAACTTTTTAAGAAGAGTATAAATAACCAAGCAGTGATGGTACAAGACTTTAATTTAAGCACTTGGAATGCAGAGGCAGGTGGCTCTCTGTGAGTTCGAGGACATTCTGCTCTATAGTGTGAGTTCCAGGACAGCTAGGTCTGTTACACAGAGATCCAAATCTTGATGAAAAAAAGGAAAGAAAGAAAGAAAGAAAGAAAGAAAGAAAGAAAGAAAGAAAGAAGGGAGGGAGGGAGGGAGGGAGGGAGGGAGGGAGGGAGGGAGGGAGGAAAGCACATATAACAACTGTGAATAATCTGTAATGTAAGCATAAACAATGACTAAGTGATTTAAGACAAAATAGAATGGACAGTGTTCCAAAATAATAATTATATTATTGTGTTTTGAAAATGGTTGAAAGCAAAATATACCTACAGATATTTTTTGAAGACTTGATACCATTTCATTTTGATCCTTAAAGCCACTTGTTTGAATCTTCTTCATTGCATCCTCTTTTTCTGAAAGCCATGTACTAAAACGGCACTGAAAAGCATCAAAGAAGAACTATTTAAAGTAGATCCTTTTGTTACTTGTCCAATTTAACACCTTTTCAGCTTCATGACAGCCCCAATTTTCTCCTACAGAAGCACACCTGTTCTTCAGTGAAACGCTGCCATTTTAGAAGAATATCTTGTAAAAGAACCCAGCGCTCTTCAGTCCACTTGCAGATATTTGCCCATCGATCGCCCAGTACCTGCAGATGGGGAAACAATCACATTATCAAACAATTGCCCCGCAACCTCATTTCAAATTGCAGAAGTGCTTTGCCATAGGATCCTATTATAAATGACATGTAAAGAATAGTTTTCCTGTTTCTACTCATAATTAAGTAAGCAATGTGCCTTTTATATACTTTCAGACAGCTTCACTCTTTCTTCTACATTCCATTTAAAAGCAGGGATATTTTAATGCAATCTAAAGTAGTTAGCCAACCATTTTTTGAATGTCTCTGTAAGTGTAAAATAGAAAAGATGAAATGGAGAATCATAAAGGATCAATACACAATATAAAATTAACCAAAATATTACACTAACCCCCATATGGGTGTAAAAATCTTATATGTCAATAGAAGAAGACAGGAAAGATTTTTCTAATGATAACATCAAAATAAAAGTCTATTTTAGACCTGAAAATATACCCTTTAAAGCAAACATCTAAATATTAGATACAAAGCAAAAATAAAAAAATCTTATTTTTGTAATGTATCAGTAATTGAAATTGCCTAAGAAAATTGTTATTCATTTTTTTCAAGGATTGATGGTTTATATTATTTTTATTATTACAAAATTCTTAATTATTATTAGAAAAGTATCAAATTTTGTCTGTTAATTACAACAGTGAAAAAATACTACTTTTTATGAGAAAAAATGCCATGTAATGTCATTTATGTCTATGTATATACACTATATATATATATATATAACATAAACCAAAATCATTGACAATATTTTGAATTAGAGAATAAATATTATAACAAATTTTATGCTGTAAAATTTTGTCATTTACCTTAAGGACTTCAGAAACTAAAGTTTTTAACCTTTTACTCTTTTTTTTTCATATAGATAATGTTTTCTGATAGCTACTGAACCACTAAAGCTAGACATATCACAAAATATGTTATATTTTATATCAAATCACTGTAATGGAAAGTATAATTCCTCTTTTGAAATATTGTAACTAATATGTATAGAAATTAGAGTGTTTCCTTTGTAACTCTTAAATACTTACATAATATGCTTTTTTATTATTTCACTCATTCTTGCATCTTTCATTCAAAAGATTTCCATATTTTGAAATGATACCTCATCACAATTTCTACTTTTTTGCATCAGTTTACTCACTTTATAAATATTGATGCTTGATACTCAATTTCATATGGGCAAACAAAAAAACCAGGATAGCCAAAACAATTCTGTCCAAAAAAGGAACTAGGGAGGCAGTACAATCCCTGACTTCATACTTTACTACAGAGCTATAGCACTGAAAATGGCCAGGTATTGGCTTACGAACAGACGGGACTACAAAGGGAACTGAACTGAAGACCTGAATATCAATCCACACACCTACAAACACATAATTTTTGACAAAGAAGCAAAAGATATAAAATGAAAAACAGAAAGCATATTCAACAAATGGTGTTAGAATAACTGGATATCAACATGTAGAATAATGAAAATAGATCTATTGCCATGCACAAAACTCAAGTCAAAATGGATCAGAGATCTCAACATAAAACCAACCACACTGAACCTCACAGAAGGGAAAGTGGGAAGCACACTTGAATGCATTGGCACAGGAAATCCCTTCCTAAATAGAACCCTAGTAGTACAGACACTGAGAGAAACAATTAATAAATATGACCTCCTGAAACTGAGAAGCTTCTGTAAAGCAAAGGACATTGTCAACCAGACACAATGACAGCCTACAGAGTGGGAAAACATCTTCACCAACCCCACATCAGACAGAAGGCTGATCTCCAAATATACAAAGAACTCAAGAAATTGGTCATCAAAAGAACAAGTAATCCAATAAAAAAAATGGGGTACAGATCTAAACAGAGAAATCTCAACAGAGGAATCTAAAATGGCTGAAAGACACTTAAGAAATGCTCAACATTCTTAGTCATTAGAGAAGTGTGAATCAAAACAACTCTGAGATTCCATCTTATATCTGTAAGAATGGCCAAGATCAAAAAATCACTGATGACAACTTATGCTGGAGAGGATACGGGGTAAAGGCTTTCATCATTTATATTGTCTACAAATATTGGATATATTTAAAAAATATAAGAAATACATATTATACGATTTGTTATACCTTTTGTGAATTTTAAAACACTGATAATTAAATACTCCGTTAGGTACCAAAATGAACTATTTATGATAACTATTTTAAGAATATCATTTAAAGTACTATTTGTGTGCAAATTATGCTTGAATTGATAATTACTTCTGTAGGTTTGGTTTCTCCCCAATGTCACTTAGAGTTTATAAGTTCCTGTTTACTTTTCATCAGTCATGATTGTATTCATTTTTTATTGAGAATCTAATGCACCAAATATAACCCCAAAAAGATAGGCACTGAATTATTCCTCCAAATTTTGTTGAAGCATTATACTCTACCTTTAGCTTAAGATCTGTCACGACTTGTCAAGACCTCATTTAAAGTAGAGATAAATTTAAAATTTAACATGGGTTGACTCTAAATCACTTTTACTTATGTCCTTAAAAATGGTATTCTGCAAAAAAGATCATGCGTGTGCACAGAGAACAAAGACCATATAAAGACACAAGAATATGGCAGTCTCCTGAAATTCAGACTTATAAGACGTTCCCAATATACTTGATCTTAGACTTCTCGCATACTGAACAATAAAAAAATGCATTAACTATATTAAAATTACCTCTGAGATATTTTCTATTATGGATTCTTCTCAAACTAACATCAAAATTATATGATATATAGTGATTTTCTTCATAAGAAATATACAGCTAAATCATTTAAACTCTTTTTTTGATCAAATAGTACAGACAGGAAGATTAATTTTTTTTTAAATAACAACTGCCTAAGTATTGGAACAGTCTGTAGAGGAAAATGGCATATATTGCTTAAGTGTTTCTCCAATGTCCAATAAGTGTAAGAATCCCTTAAGGTTTTAGAAATAATGCATGTAACAGGGTTTCTAGATAAATTTTGTAAACATTTAACATAGATGCAAAAGCAGTGAATAACAACATCTCAGGAAATGAGAAAAAAAATAAGTTATATTTGTATTCTCATTTAAACTTAGCCATGGTAAGATTAAAGGTTAGTTCCCTTACCCTAACACATTTTCATGGACTAAATCATAACTTTGTTGTTAATTATGTTCAAATTCACATTTGGGAAGACTTTTTCCTTCTCATTTCATTCACATCTTATACTGTACTCCGTATCAAGAACATATGTTGTCTGGATCCCTTTGTTTAATTGAGTTGCTTTTTCAAAGCACATGTGAAAAATGGCCAACAAAAGAAGATTTGGGTAAGTCAAAGTTACAGGAGTTTGACAAGCCTGGGAGGTAAAACTTAAGCCCAGCAATCCTTGAAGTTAAGAATGTCTGTGACGGAATGAGAATGCTAAATCGTGCCGGATGTGTTTGGCACTAAGAAATAAAGTGATGCCAGGAATATGCCTACTAAAAAGACATATGCCATAGACCACACAATGGAGCCGTCACAAAGGAGTGGGCTTCATACAAGAGGGAGGCAGTAAGCAGCCTGTCTCTTTTTATTTCCTTCAATACTCGATAATACACACCCAGGTAAATGAATTGTTTGTGTAACAGGCCTTCTCAAAACTAACTTCTTTTTTCTTGAGTTCCAATTTTCACTTTTTAAGTAACCAAGTCCATCTGGTTCTTTCATGAATGTGTTCATTCAACAGAACATTCAACATAAAAGATATATATGGGGGACCTCTGAGTGCCAGCCTCACAGCCTCTGTGTCCCCTCAGGGTCCAGAAGAAGACTTTTTTTTTTTTTTGGTTTTTCGAGACAGGTTTTGGAGCCTGTCCTGGAACTAGCTCTTGTAGACCAGGCTGGTCTCGAACTCACAGAGATCTGCCTGCCTCTACCTCCCGAGTGCTGGGATTAAAGGCGTGCGCCACCACCGCTCGGCCCCAGAAGAACACTTAAAGCAAGCGCTGGACTTGGATCTGAGGGTGAAATGAATTCTCCAAGTTTCTTTATTCTCCCCCTGCTGTTTTTTTTCTGTTTTGTAAAGTTTCCAGTTTACACACACATATAAAACAAAGGAAATTCTCTGAACTCGGATATCCCTTTATCTTTGAAGGTCCCAATGAGATCTATAAGAAAGACTTCTTTCCTGACTGCATATCCTGACAAATTGAAGACAGTTGGAGGGAGGTGGCTTTTAATGTATCTCGGGAAACAGAGCCGAGATTAGACTGTGGGAACCAAAGCTACTGACTCTGTAACTAAATTTCCCCATGGAGGTCCCTCAGAGTGTGGAGGATGACCCAGTATACCAGTACATGGAAAATAATTGTGCCCAACAATCCATACTCTGCTGAATCTTGCACCAAGGAAGCATGCTTATGGCTTCACAAAAGACCCACTGTGAGAATGAGCCAATATGCAAAAGGAGGTAGGCCCAGCACCTTGCTAACTGGGTTCGCCTCCTTCAGAATACATTCATTTTAGTGGGTCAGCCTTCTGCCTCATCACCTGAAATCTCACTGCAGAATTCCTGTGGACCACAGCAGATACAGCTTCAAATTTGTGCTAATCTATAGTTATAGAGAGGTTGAATCTTGAGACTTTCACATTTTTGAGTTTTCCATATTGCATTTTTAGCAAAAGTTTGACTACATTTAGCTACATATTTTATCTAACTCACTTAACAAGACTTTTAAGCATAATATTATAAACCAGTCTAAGACATGTTTGACATTGTAACTGAACATTGGTTTGATCACATAGAAAATTAGAAAATACTTACATTTTTAGATAAAGACTATCTAGTACTTTTTTGTACTTATGTCCTTTTTTGTGGTACTTTTTTAAAGAGATAAATATAACTGTCTGATGTGTTGATGAAATTTTGCCTCAGTGACTGGACTGAAAATGTAATGACAGAAGCATGCTCTTTGTTTACCGTTCCATTAAGTTCTACATATTATTTTCTTTATGAGTTTTAAGAAATATCAATGAGTAGATGCAGAAAGGCCATTTGCTCATTCTTGTTGCTGTTATTGTTTGCATGGTGTTAGTTAATGTTATTTGACAGCATAGCAATCTGTTCTGTAGTCTCCAGCTCCCTCATGTCTAGTCAACATTGACACTAGAAAGTAAAGAACTTCTATCATGTAACCTTCTTTGCAACATCCATCAAATTCCCAGTGATTTTTCACAGGAAGACATTTTACTGCTCCTTATGACTGGGAACTATAAAGTAGACAGATTCCCTACCTTTCCGGTTAATATCTCAGAGATGAATAATATCCGTGTTACTGAAAACCTTGATTATTGTCTTACAAATCTTTCTTCTTTACTAAGTTGATGGAGGAAGGTCATTGGTTAATAAATAAAGAAACTGCTTGGCCCTGATAGGTAGAAAATTAGGTAGGCTGAGTAAACAGAACAGAATGCTGGGAGGAAGAGGAAGTGAGCTCAGAGGCCATACTCCCCTCTCCTGGGCAGACACGATGAAGCAAGCTGCCAGGTCAGACATGCTGAATCTTTCCTGGTAAGTGCACCTCGTGGTGCTACATAGATTATTAGAAATGGGTTAAGAGGCTGAAACTAATGGGCCAGGCAGTGTGGAAAAGAATAAAATTTGTGTGTTGTTATTTAGGGGTATAAGCTAGCCAAGCGGCCAGGAGCCGGGCTGTGGGAAGAGGCCCACAGCTCCCACAACACTAAGTAACTATTTTACCAGTAATTTGAAGTAAATCTCAAGGACTCAAGAAGCAAATGATTTAGCAAAAAATGGCAATCTTACCAAAAGTGATCTACAAATTCAATGCAATCCCATCAAAATCCCAACAAAGTTATTCACAGACCTCAAAAGAATAATACTCAACTTCATAGGGAAAAAAACAATAAACCCAGGATAGCTCAAACAATCCTGTACAATAAAGGAACATCTGAAGGCATCACCTTCCCTGAGACCATCTTTGACTTTAAGCTCTACTGTAGAGCTAGAGTAATAAAAACAGCTTGGTATTGGCATAAAACAGACAAAAGGATCAATGGAATTGGATCAAATACCCTGACATAAGCCCACATACCTATGAACACTTGATTTTTGAGAAAAAATCCAAAAATATGCAGTGGAAAAAAGAAAGCATCTTCAACAAATGGTGCTGGTATAACTGGATGTCAGTACATAGAAGATGCAAATAAATCAATATCTATTGCTCTGCGCAAAACTCAAGTCCAAGTGGCTCAAAGAACTCAACATAAATCTAGTTACACTGAAGCAGATAGGAGAGAAAGTGGGAAATAGCCTTGAACGCATTAGCACAGGAGACTAATTCTTGAATATAATGCCAGTAGCACAGATACTGAAAGCAACAATTAATAAATGGGACCTCCTGAAACTGAAAAGCTTCTGTATTGCAAATGACACTGTCAATAAGACAAAATGGCAGTCTACAGAGTGGGAAAAGATTTCACTAACCCCATATTTGACAGAGGACTGATATCCAAAATACATAAATAACTCAAGAAACTACACATCGAAATACCAAATAATCCTATTAAAAATGGGGTACAGACTTAAACAGATAATTCTTAACAGAGGAATCTTGAATGTCTGAGATGCACTTAAAGAAATGTTCAACACTCTTAATTATCAGGAAAATGCAAATCAAAATGACTCTGAGATATCAACTTTCACCTGTGAGAATGGCCAATATATATATATATATATATAAAACGCTAATAGCCTATGTTAGAGAGGATGTGGAGTAAGAGGAACACTCTTCTACTACTGGTGGGAGTGCAAACTTTTACAACCACTTTGGAAATCAGTATGGAAATTTCTCAGAAAATCAGAAATCAATCTACCTCAAGACCCAGTGATACCACTCTTGGGTCAATGCCCAAAGGATGTTCAAACACCATAAGGACACTTGCTCAACTATGTTCATAGCAGCATTATTCGTAATAGCCAGAACCTGGAAACAACTGAGATGCCCCTCAACCAAAGAATGAAAACCTGGTATGTCTACACAATATAATATTACTCAGTGGAAAAAAAAATAATGACCTCATAAAATTGCAATTAAAAGGATGGAACTAAAAAAATTCATCCTGAGTGACATAATAAGACCCAGAAAGACAAGTATGGTAAGGATGGGACAAGTATGGGAGGGAAGAGCATGAGCTCACTCTTTGGAACCTATTCCCTGTAGTGGAATGCCTTGTTCAGTCTTGATGCTGGTGGGAGGGTCTTCGTTCTGCTTCAAGTTGATTTGCCATATTTTGTTGGTTCCCATGAGAGGCCTAACCCCGTCTGAATGGTGACAGAAAAGTGGATGTGGGGGTGAGAAGGGAGGTGGGGAGAGGGAACTCGAAGAGAGAAGAGGAGTATTATGGTTGGTATGTAAGATAAATAAAAAAATGACAAAAAGACATACATTATTCAAATAGTAGTAGGCGAAGCTTTTCCTGGAGTGAATAATGTCCACATTAGACTGTTAAGTTATGAATAAACAACAAGCCCTTTGAAAAAGAAGGCAGAGAAGAGGCTGGAGAGATGGCTCAGTTGTTAAAAGCACTGGTTGCTCTTCCAGAGGTCCTGAGTTCAATTCCTAGCAACCACATAGTGGCTCACAACCATCTGTAATGAGATCTGGCGTTCCCTCTGGCCTGCAGGTGTACATGCGGGTAGAATGCTGTATACACAATAAATAAATAAATCTTTTAAAAAAAGAGGCTGGGCAATGGTGGTGCATGCCTTTAATCCCAGCACTCAGGAGGCAGAGGGAGGTAGAAGTCTGTGAGTTTGAGAGCAGCCTGGTCTACAAACGCTAGCTAGTTCCAGGACAGGCACAGAAGCTATACAGACAAACTTTGAGTTGAAAAACTAAAAAACAAAGAAATATAGAGAAGAAGCAAGTGATTTATGGTGGTGGTTCTCAACCTTCCTAATGACGCTGATGTTTAACACAGTTCATCGTGTTGTGGTCACCACCCCCAACCATACAATTTTGTTGCTATGTCATGATTGTAATTTTGCTACTGTTATGAATCATGATGTAAATATCCGACATGCAGGGTATCAGATATGTGAGTCCAGTGATAGGATCATTCAACCCCCAAATGAAATGTAACGCATATCTTGAGCATCACTGTTTTATGTGCCATTCTTCCCTATCAAATTCAGAAAATAGACTGTGTGCCCTTCTATATATGTGCTGCTTTTATTGAATAATGAATAAAGTAGCTTTGGCCAATGCCTTAGAGAGTAAAATCAGATGGGAAATTCCAACAGGGAGGGGGAGAGAGAGAGAGAGAGAGAGAGAGAGAGAGAGAGAGAGAGAGAGAGACAGAGAGAGAGAGAGAGACAGAGAGAGAGAGGAGGTGGAGTCAAATAAATGCCATGTAGCTGCTGAAGTAGAAGGAGGCCCTCGGAACTTTTCGGTAAGCTATAGTCTTGTGGCGATACTCAGATTAATATAAATAGGTTAATTTAAGTTATAAGAGCTAGGTAGAAATACACCTAAACTATTGGACAAACAATGTTGTCATTAATATAATTTCTGTGTGATTATTTGGGTCTGGGCAGTTGGGAAATGAATAAGCAGTCTCGGTCTACAATTAATAATACAGAAAAAAATTGAAAGTACCAATGTGAGCAACCCTAATCTTCAATTACAGATAGTATAAGAATAGCTGTGCTTGCCCAATTCAGTAAAACCTGTTGGGGATTCAATCATGGCATGAACTCTGTCTTTTTATTGCATCCCTAGTAAAAAAGCAGGCAACAGGATCTGTCCTGGTAATCTCAAATCCATCTTATTTCTAAGTTCAGACGGGGCTGCATATATGAAAGTACTCTGAGATTTGTGATGAATTATTGAGATGAGAGTGATTGGTAAGGATTTGCAGTTCAGATGACATAAAATCAGCCTTTTACCAAATGCAGAAATTCTGAAATGCTACAAAATAGTAACTGAAGGCACATCAAACGTGTCTGTGGGAAATAAAATTATAATTTTTTCATATTTTATTTGGTGTCCATAAAATATAAACTTCACAAAAGAGCTGAAATACCTTTTGCTTTTCCATTTAAAACAGGTCTGTGCTTCAATATACATTTTATTTGAAAGAAGTATAAACAGCAGATAACTCTTGCACTTCATTTTAAATATTGTCATTGAAATAGTCTGCATCCTATATGAAATTACTCATTTTTTATCTTTTAAAATCTCAAATTTGTTATCTTCCTGTCTCAGTGTCTCAATACTGAGATTATAAATGTATGCTACCACTTATGAAAAATCACAAATTTCTATATATGTACAAAGTAAAATGAATTAAATAAGAGTGAGAGAATGGAAGATTGATGAAGATAAGATAAATTTAAAGTTCATGGTAAAAAAAAACGAGATTTTTGATTTCTCTTAAGGTCAACATGAAGGTAAATAAATAGGCCAAGAACTACTAAATCAAAAGCAATTGCCAGGCTAGAAATTTCACCCTTTACTTTATTTATCAATATCATATATTAAATAACAGATAATTATAAAGTATTTTGTGGGCCAAATTTAACATTAAATGACTATTCTGTCATTTTGGTAGACTGCTAAAAATATATAATATGGAAACTGCTTAATCTTAAATGTAAATAAAAAGCCTGGAAAATGTTACTATAAAAGAAAATTAAAATAAAATAGAAACTGTATGCCTACTACTATAGTAAACCTTTTATTTGGCACTTTACCACTTGTACATTGCAACGACAAGGCAAATACTCAACCTTACATCGCCAGTTACTTAAATAAAATTAGCATGTTTCAGGAAAAACATTACTTTCTGTCTCAGGTTAGTATTATTATTGCTGTGGTGAAACACCATGACCAAAGTAACTTGGAGAGGAAATGGATTATTTGGCTTACTATTCTACGTAACTGTTCATCATTGAAGGAATTCAGGACAGGCACCCAAGCAGAACAGAAAGTTAGAAGCATGAGTTGATTCAGAATACATGAAGGAGTGTTGCTATTATTGGCTAGCTCCTCGAGGTTTGCTCAGCCTGCTTTCTTTTAGAATCCAGGGCATTCCCCACAAATGGATGGGCCCGCCCACATTAATCACTAATTAAGAAAATTCCCCACAGGCTTTTCTAAAGCCTGATCTTATAGAAGCACTTTCTTGATTGAGGTTTTTCTCCTCTCAGATGACTAGATTGTGTCCAGTTGTCATAAAAGTAGAAAGCACATCTTCATGATTAGGAGAAATTGTTAATCATATATTAATAAACTATACTAGCCTATGAAAGATTTGTATACCTCAGCCACATTTAAGTTGTGTCATCAAACAATGCAAATCCTACAAACAAAACTTAATTTTATTCCTTCAAATCAGAAAAAGCAAACTGAAAGTGAAATATTTCAAGCATACTACCTACAACAACAAAAATAGCACAATCTTCAGATGACATCTCTTAAAATTACAAGACATTCTAACTTGGGAATTTATAAAAATATTAAAGAGAAATAAAAAGCTCTAAACATATGAAATTTATTCTATATTTATGAACTGAAAGACGACCAAAGGAATCGTATAGAAGACCCGAATTTTAACCCACAAACCTATGATCACTTTATTTTCGATAAAGGAGCTAAAAGTATACAATGGAAGAAAGAAAGCATCTTCAACAAATGGTGCTGGCACAACTGGATGTCAACCTGTAGAAGAATGAAAATAGACCCATATCTATCACCATGCACAAAACTCAAGTCCAAATGGATTAAAGACCTCAATATCAGTCCGAGCACACTGAACCTGATAGAAGAAAAAGTGGGAAGTACCCTACAACAGATGGGCACTGGAGATCGCTTCCTATGTATAACCCCAGCAGCACAGACATTAAGGGCAACATTGAATAAATGGGACCTACTAAAACTGAGAAGCTTCTGTAAAGCAAAGGACACTGTCACTAAGACAAAAAGGCAACCTACTGACTGGGGAGAAGGTCTTCACCAACCCTGCAACAGACAAAGGTCTGATCTCCAAAATATATAGAGAACTCAAGAAACTAGACTTTAAAATGCTAATTAACCCAATTAAAAAATGGGGCACTGAACTGAACAGAGAAATCTTAACAGAAGTTCAAATGGCCAAAAGACATTTAAGGTCATGCTCAACCTCCTTAGCTATCAGGGAAATGCAAATGAAAACAACTTTGAGATATCATCTTACACCTGTCAGATGGCTAAAATCAAAAACTCCAATGATAGCCTTTGCTGGAGAGGCTGTGGAGGAAGAGGTACCCTTATCCATTGCTGGTGGGAATGCAATCTTGTGCAACCACTTTGGAAATCAGTGCTTCGGTTTCTCAGGAAATTCGGGATCAACCTACCCCTGGACCCAGCAATACCACTCTTGGGAATATACGCAAGAGATGCCCTATTATATGACAAGAGCATTTGCTCAACTATGTTCATAGCAGCATTATTTGTAATAGCCAGAACCTGGAAACAACCTAGATGCCCTTCAATGGAAGAATAGATGAAGAAAGTGTGGAATATATACACATTAGAGTACTACGCTGCGGTAAAAAACAATGACTTCGCGAATTTTGCATGCAAATGGATGGAAATAGAAAACACTATACTGAGTGAGGTAACCCAGACAGAAAAAGATGAACATGGGATGTACTCACTCATAATTGGTTTCTCGCCTTAAATAAGGGTCACAGAGTCTACAACTGGTGAACCTAAAGATGCTAAATAAGAAGGTGAACCCAAGGAAAAACATATAGTTATCCTCTTGGCTATGGGAAGTAGACAAAATTGCTGGGGAGAAAATTGGGATCTTGGGGGTGGGGTGGGATGGGGGTAAGGGGAGATGGGGAGAGAAAAGGGAGAAGGGGAGGATGGGGGAAACTTGGGGAAAAAGGATGTTTGGGATAAAGGAAGGTTGGATAGGGGAGCACTGAAGCACAATTCTTAGTTAAGGGAGTCACCTTAGGGTTGGCAAGAGACTTGAACCTAGAGTGGCTCCCAGGAGCCCACGGCGATGTCCCCAGTTAGTTCCTTGGGCAGCTGAGGATAGGGAACCTGAAATGACCCTATCCTAGAGCAATACTGACGAATATCTTGCATATCATCATAGAACCTTCATCTGGCGATGGATGGAGATAGAGACAGAGACCCACACTGGACTGAGCTCCCAAGGTCCCAATGAGGAGCAGAAGGAGCTAGAACATGAGCAAGGAAGTCATGACCACGGGGGGTGCACCCACCCACTGAGACAGTGGGGCTGATGTATTGGGAGCTCACCAAGGCCAGCTGGACTGTGACTGAAAAAGCATGGGATAAAAACCAGACTCTCTGAACATGGCAAACAATGAAGGCTGATGAGAAGCCAAGGACAATGGCATGGGGTTTCGATCCTACTCAACATTCTGGCTTTGTGGGAGCCTAGCCAGTTTGGATGTTCACCTTCCTAGATATGGACGGAGGGGGGAGGACCTTGGACTTTCCACAGGGCAGGGAACCCTGACTGCTCTTTGGACTGGAGAGGGAGGGGGAGAGGAGTGCGGGGAGGGGGAGATGGGTGGGAGGAGGTGGGGGGAATGGGAGGCTGGGAGGAGGGGAAATTTTTTTTTCCTTTTCTCAATAAAAAATAAAATAAAATATTCTTTACAAATTCCCTTGCAATTTTCATATAAACAGTTTGAACTGCAACATAATTTTAAACATCAGTTATAAAGCTTGCTTTCAAATTTATTTTGAAATCCAACAGATCCAAATAATATATAAATTGAAAGAAAACAGTACAAATAGCAATTATAATCAACAAAGAATTGATGCCCAGAATATTTATTTAAAATACCTACAATGAATGACTAAAATAAAATAGATCGTTCAATAGAAAAACGGATATCACTCAAAGGGAGTCACTTAAATACCCAATAAACAACTGAAATGGGACTTAAACTCATTATCTGTCAAATTATATGAATGAAAAACAAGATATATCACTATACATTTAAGCTATCCAAAATAAAATGTGTTTACAACTGAATAAGGCTTCACTTAAATATTTAAATATAAAGCAATTAAATTTAATCTCTACTTTCTCATATATACCAATCATACTCCAAGTGCCTCAAACAGCTATAAATAGACAGTGGTTTCCACTATGAGGCAAGTACTGGTGTAGGAGAGGAAAATTTGTAAATGTTTTTAAACACTATCAATAGAGTATAGGTGGTATGCTTGTGTGTTGTATTGTGTGTTTTTTCTATATTTTTATCTATAGATCTAAATATCACATAAGCATTAATGATTTGTCAATAAAATATGTGGCAGTGTTAAATGGGTTTTTAGTTTATGCTGATGGGCAACTCAGAACTGTGAAAAATTGCAAAATTTTCTTAAGGTCAAATAGCATTTTTATTCTATGAAATTGTGAGATTATGTCCAGATGGCAGTATTACACACATCTGGGTACCAACCTTAGCTCTCTCATTTACAAGCTATATGTTCTTAAACTTAACTTTGTTATATACTGATTTTTCTCATATTTTCACCAAACTTACATTTCCTACAAAGTCTATCTAGCATTATTTTAACACAATAAGCACACAAAATTGATAGTAATTACAATTACTGTTTTATGGGCAATTCAGTTTATGTATTTCTGGTTTCATTCTTTAAATAATCTTTTAGTATTCAAAGTCCATTTTATTTTAAAAATAAAAATAAAATGAAACATCAATATATTTCATCCATATTATCACAAATAACATTTATTGCTTAGTTATATAGGGCTTAAAATTTTAGAGAATTATCTCTCCTTTATGCTCACAGATAAGCACTAGGGAAACAAGGGATGTTAAAGACACAGGTTTGCCCTTCAAAGAAAGAGATGTAAAACCACCTTTCACTCATAAGACTTAAAATGGATGTGCTTAAGAGATAGTTGATCTTTATGCACTATCTCTTGGGGCAGGGTCACACCTGGCTGCCCCAGACTTTTATGCTCATCCCAGGCTCTTCCTCCCTATTACTTTATATTAAGAAGTGCTTTTGAGTCAATAGAACACATCCTTATGGGAGATGTCACATGTTACACGTAATTTACAAATTAATCAGAGGTGGTTAATTAATAACCTGGTAACCACTACACTATCTATATGGGCAGGCGACGCCTCCCAGCCTCCCAAACACATACACAAGTGTGTGTGTGTGTGTGTGTTTGTGTGTGTGAGTGTGTGTGCATGTGTATGTGTGTGTGACTAAGTCAGTGTGATGTATATGTGTATATATATGCAAATATACATAACTCTCTGGTATAATAATAATAAATGTTACATACATCAAATGCAGAAAGAAAAGTACTAAATGTTGTCACTCATGCAAATTATAAATTTTTAGAATCATGTACTTCACTCATTTGCCTTGGTAGAATCAGGAATAACATAGTCTTTCTGAATAAATACGTTTAGGATACTTTTTCTTCCAAATATTCATCTTCATTTATTTTATTTCTTTTAAACATTTGTTATTTTCTGATTTGTGACGCATTTCTTCTGCGATCTTCACAATGTCCACATATTTAATTTGTTAAAATGGTAATTAACAATTAAAACAAGTAAAAAAAAGATGTCATTAAGCTTCTGGAATTTTTTCTTTTGTACATCTACATTATCTCTGTCAATTCTGGTAGTCATAATTGTAAGAATACTTGGAAAATTCAATGTACAACTTCTTTATATATTGTCATTACTTTCATAGTTTTTCCTTTTTCACATCATATTCTAAAAATTGTAGTTTTTAATCTAAAGTTATCTGTAGAATGACAAAAATTATGCTTCTACTTCATGAAGTTGGACTAAATTAATCTTTTTTTTTTAATTTGTTTTGTTTTGTTTTTGGCAGAAACTGGAGGGCATACTCAGAAAAGAACCTCTTTTAAAACAATTAAACATACAATATTCCTGTTTGAACTCAATATTTTCAATAAACAGCTTGCTAATTCCTAGACCTCCTTTCCAGTAAAAGAATATCCTGGTAATAACTTACAATAATTTAAGAAAATGAGCCAGGCACAGAAAAAATATTCTGCATGTTGTCACTCACATTGGAAAGTATAAAGTTGGCTTATAACCTCACGGAGTAGATCCCTGGTCAACAGGAGATAAGGAGAATAAAGCAAGAGGAAAAAGCCAAGTTGGATAACAAATAAAAATTGGGAGGAATGAAAATATCAATATTCTACCATAGTACAGAAGATATCTATGGCCCTCAAAACATTGTTACATACAGTAAGTTACTGAAATGTAGGAGTTTAAAATTTTCCAATAGAAAGAGATGACAAATTTTTAATGAGTGGAAAATATTTATTGACTTATTTTGTCTTTATATATTACACACACACACACACACACACACACACACACACACACACGTTACCATAATTCAAACATAGGAAATAAAATATTCATATTGCCATTATTTAATAGAGTTGAAACATTTTACAAAGTGATGTTTAACTCCACTTCATTACAATTAACTTTTTCCTCTTGTACATTAGTCTAGAATACCTAAAAGTGAAATAAGATTATGCGATATGGAGCCAAAATGGTAAAGGAGGAAGGGGACTTCATCATTATTCTGGAAGACAGTGGACAACAGTTACTTAATGGAAAAGGCAATCACGGTCAACTATGTGTTTCTGCAAGTAAAACATATATAAGACATGCATATCTGTTTTGATAGCTATCTTGGGCTAATGAAATATAAAGAGAAAATAATAAAAGCAAATTTCTTTCATTCATGCATATGTTTTTGTGTACCTGTGTGAGTGTGTATGCATGTACAGAGGCCTAAAAAGGTATGGGATTTTCTTGCTTTTTACTCTTACTTGTGCTAGAGTTTTTCCCTCTAAATGAGGCTCCCACTTGCTGGACTAGAGGCCATAAGACCAAGTGATTCTCCTGTCTCTTGTACCCTCATGGAGCTGAGTTACAGCCATGCTTTATGTGAGTGCTGGGATCAAAACTCACATATACATAACGAGAAGCAATCAGTTTTAAACTCTGGATCATTGCTCCCGCATCAGAATACAGAGTCCTAAACGACTACATTAAAACTTAGCCTCGGCACTCCCAATTTTTCTTATATGAAATGTAACCTAGTCTTCATTTATGAGTTCTATGGATTGTTTTCAAGCTGTTTCTGACCCAAAAGCATCACCTTAAATAATTCCATCATGAGGCTACTTTTTTTTAAGTCACTAAATCCAATGTGTTTCTAGTGTCTGGAAATATTCTTTGTCTTATAAAATGTTCTGTTGCAGTTTTTAACCAGTCAACAGTCAGAAGGAATTCTGCTCTACAGTGTTTAAATCTTTGCTGGTATGGGAAAGGTTGAGTATTGGATTTTTGCCTTCTAACAATTAGTCACTTTCACATCAGAAGTGTGGAGTTCTTTCAAATTCGGTATCTTATTGTGTCGGCACTACGTATGTGTGCAATACAAAATTCGCCCTATATTTCACGATACATTGCCATAGACTATAACATAAACATTTTCAGATCTCAGCAATTTTAGTAGAATGTAAGTAACTAGCATAGGTTGAAGTAGATCTTAGCAATTTTATTAGAATGTAAGTAACTAGCATTTTACTTTGTGATAAAAATATTAAATCTGTTAGAAATTTATTATTCCTTTGTCACTTAATAACAGAAAATGAGATAGAGTTGTTACATATTGGCAGTCTAAAGCAGTAACCAATGACATGACATTTCTCTGAAATGAAAAAATAATTCACCTAACAGACAAGAAAACAAAGATAATTCTTTAAGAATTATGTTAGGTTGGAAATATACTTAAGAACTACTTTAGGCTCATAAAGTCATTTAAACTTGTAATGGAGGGACCCTTTGAGATATTAGACTTGTGGCTCCTATCTGTCACAAAGGAAGCACGGGCCTTTTTTGGGTCTAATGAACCTTATAGGCAGCAGACTAGGGAGGTAGCTTCCTAAATAAAGTGCTTCCCATGCAAGTAAGAGCACCAGAGTTTGGTCCCCAGGCAGCCATGCAAAAAGGAAGGAGCTGTGATGCACACCTGTAATCCAAGTATTCAGGACTGGGGGATAGAGACAGGAGGATCATTGCGATCTGCTAACCAGTAAGTTTGGCAAAATTGGTGGGATCACAGTTGAAAGAGAAAGCCTATCTCAAAAATTGAGATTGAGAGTGGTTGACGAGGTTTACCCATATTCCATCTCTAGCTCATATATATACCTGCATATCATCAGGCATGCTTATATAAAATAGACTTTAAAATATCCTCATTATCGTTTTTGTCTGTTCTTTTTTAATGTTTATTTTTATTTGATGTGTATGTATATGTGATTGAGTGTATTTCTTCTTTCTCTGCACCATGTGTTTGCAGGAGACCACCTAGACAAGAGGTGATAGAATCTGTTTACCTACATAAAGATAGTTGTGAGTTGCCATGTGTGGATGCTGGGCCTCTGCAAAGCAGCAACTGGACTAACGTCTGAGTCTTCTCTCCATCCCTGTGTTTTGGTTTTGGGGGGGTGAAATTTCCCATTTAAGCAAAGCTGATTATTGTACAACTGAGGTTGGCCTCAGACTTCCAATTCTCATGACTCTACCACGAAAGTGCTAGAATTACAGGCTTTTGCTGCCCTACTTTATACTTTTACTGGAGCACAATACCTTAAAGTGGGTTATAAAGGGGGGTTGAATGGCCGAAACCCAACTAACTTCTATCATTTGCAGGAGAACAAAGACTGGGAGCTTAAAGGAATGAATACACCAAAGTACTCACTTTTTAATAATTTAGTAAATTTCACATTAATTTTTGCCCACACTCAGACTCGAAGGATACATAAACAGTATTGTTTGGCTAGTTCTCTAATGCATACATTTCAAGTATAATAAAAACTAATTAGATCTGAATTTGTGGATTTCCTCAAAGGCAAGAAAAATGCTGTGAGCAAGCAGCGAAGTTAATGAAATGGAGAATACACAAACGGAATGATTTGACTTTGAATGATTAATAGATTACTTTACCTATATTACATGAATCAAACTCTGAAATTTTCTAAATACATTTTCAAGTAGGAATTACATGCTGAAAAGGAATTATTCAGTTCAAGAAAAATCTGACCTTGAGTTGTTCTTCCAAAGCAGCCGTTGCATGATCGCCGCTAGATTCATCAACCACTACCACCATGTGAGTTAGAGAGTTGACACTGACTTGTTCCTGTTCTAGATCTTCTTGAAGCACCTGAAAGAAAGTAATCCAAAATGAATATTTAAAAAATTTCTTCCCAAGTGCATATGAGTTATTTCTCCCATATATGGGGTATTGGGATCACTCAGTAAATTAGACTGAGTTCAAACCAATGTTCTGTTATTTTACTTGGTAATTCTATTTTCTGTTATTTTACTTGGTAATTCTATTTTCTGTTTTATTTGAACTCCAAAGTATGATGGCAGGTCGCATTGTGAGGGTCCAGTTAGAGCGCACTTCTTCTCACACACTCTCCGCCTTTTCAAGGACTTTGTTTTAATTATCTGTTTTCCAGCACCCTAGGTATTCTACTTTAATAAAATTTCCTAGTACCATAGAAAGAAAGTAATCTCTCTTGACCCAATAGTCGGAAGGTTCTTTTAAATATGTTCACCTTCATTGAAAAATATTTTATTTTCACAATGATTCTCTGTGCTTAGTGAACCTGACCTTCACTGCCTACTATCACATCATAGTATTCTTGCAAAGGCTGTCAAATTCAGTATTCATTTTCACAGCATCTCACATCCCACGATTATCTTCTATCTGAAGAGGTATTTCCTTACTAGTTTTCCCTACTTCAAATATTTTCTTACTCATTTCTGTCAATTTCTTACTACATGTTTCAAGAAATAAAGATTTACAAAAATTTGTCCATAACATCATCCTTACCTGAAGCTGCAGCCCCCCAAATTCTCAATATAGTACACTATAATGTGGATTTGCTCTAATTGGTATTCAAAACTTCCAGATAACAAGTTTCTCAAAGTGTTTTGTTATGTAATAGAAAAATGGTAAGATAGTTTGGGGGTATGGTCTTTTATTTTCTGACAATCCTACTGTATGTACATAGAAAACAATAATGTTTGGGACCGATCAGACTACTTCTTAGTTATTAAAATGTTATAAAAGCGTATAGAGAAACTTGTTAGGATGGATGATTTTAAATGCATCAACACGTTAATAATAGGACTTTTATTCATCAAGCCTCAATATTGGAGATTGCTGTGAGATCACTTTTAATTCATTCTAAATTTTCATGCTGTTTATTTCAAGTGAAAAATTTATGATGAAATGCCTATGTTCCTATTTTGTGTGTGATATGTATACTGCTCATAATGGATTTGACATTCTAAAGCTTACACTGGTTAATAAAACTCTTTCTCCTAAGAGACTGAAATGGAAACATTAGCATTCAAAGTTGTCCTTGAAAGTGATGTCAAGTATCCCTCCTCCCCACCCACTTCTTTCTTTGAGTTACATAAGCTAAGACTTTCAGCTTGTCAGAGAGGAAGAAATAGAACAATTAAGACAATACTATTATAATCTGGCTTCTAGAACTTTAGAAAATGATTTTTCCTATATTTCCTCATGAAATTATATATATGTGTAATATATTATATATAATTATATACATATATATATAATCATGTAATCAAAAGTAATGGTATACTCAGAAATAATGTCAGTCTGAATACTGTTTTACACATAAATTACAATCACTGCTTCAATACTATAGTAAAGGAATACATAGAAATCATTGTTTGATTTATGAAATACTTCCACAGAGAAAATCTTTATAAAGTACATGGGATGAATATACTACTGATTTTTCTAGTATTAAACTGATTTCCTATTGTGTATTTGTTCTAAAATTAGATATTTGGATTTTTTGCCATTTTTATAAATAATGTACATTTTATTCTTTTGAAAGAAATCTTAATACAAGGTATTACTGAAACCAATGGTGATCTGATAAATTTAAAGTGAAAGTACCATTGAAATGACCAGAGCGATTCGAAGAAACATGTTAGAGACTCTCCATACTGGCTTGCTGAGCACATAGCACTGGATTAAGCTCCATGTATGACTTAATCTTATGTCTGGTAACTTCTCTTCTGTGACTTTCTAATATTATAATATCTCTGGCTTAAATTGCTAATGTTAAGCAAACTTTTCTGAACAAATTCAGTAACTGCAAAAAATAGTAAACCTTGTAAAATTCCTTATTCTGAATGTTCTACACCCAAAATTATTAAGAATGATTATCACAGTATTAATGCTTTCCAATATTATTTATTCCCAATAAAGAAGATGTTATAAAACATCTGATGTCTGGGATCTACTTTTGAAAGTTATTTTTTGTAATAGTAAAATGTTAAATACAAACTGTATGATTGCCATCTTACTTACGTTTGAAGGTAAAATAAAATGCTTGCTTTGTTTCCTGTGTGATATCGTGTATTTTTAAGACTACCAACTTTCATTTAAAATATTTTAATTAAAATTTCAGTTAAATATTGACTTGTTATGGAATTGAATTTCTCATAGTTATATTTATACAACAGAAGATTAGTGTTGTTGTGTCATTAAGCCTGAAACATGAGCCAATTTATTTCCAAATACAAATATGTTCCCAGAGGAACACATTGAAGCTTGACTATTCAAAGCTTCTCATGGAATTATAAAAGTAGTATTTGTTATCAAAAGTTTATAATTTACATGTATATGGGCTGGCTATTTTATGATCCATTCGTTGCTTTGATTTTTATTAAAGTGATGCTTTTGTCAGAATTGCCAGGTTAATAATCTGTCATGCTCCTAATTAAATTTCTATACCATTATTAGATACAAATGTCAGTGATATTTGTTCTCTAATGTCAAATAGCAATCTTTTCTTACTTGTGACAAGAGAAAAGGGCAACAGTGAAATACATTAAAAACCTTTAGATTTGATAAACTGAAGTTTTGTTATACCTTCTGGGCTAATTCTCTTTTTTTTCTAAATAATGCTCTAATCAAATGGCTTTACCAAATTTTAACCTCTCAGTACTGGATCTCAATATCATGATTAAAATACGATTTTTCTATACTTCCTTCATATGTCACCAATGAGGAAAACATTTTTGTTCTCACCAGACCAAACAGCTTGGGAACAATCATTAGGAAAAACAACTTTAGTGTTATTAATTCTCAATTTAGATATGAGACCATGTTTAAGTAATTAACACAAGGAAGTATATAATGTTAGAGAAGCTTTGACCTTGCACTTAGATGTAAAGATCAACCCGTATTAGAAACTAAAACAAGGTGTGATGTTCTGCTTGTTAAAGAATTTTGCACTGGTCCTTTGGTCATAACACAAATTCAGTGTTCCTGGATTCAGCCATGCAGTGGCTACTATTGTGTGCACTTCCTTTCAATCCTCCTACTATAGTCATTAGAGAGTTGGCAGCATTCCCAGAAAGTAGACACAAATACAAACACATATACCCACTAAAAAAACAACATGTATAATGTCTTCTGAATAGATTCTAAGAATAGGAGCTTCTTACCTCCAAACCATTAAGATATGGTTAATTATAAATATTATTTTTAAAACGTTTATAGAATTTTAACTGAATAAATATGCAAAGAAGACAACACTATTGAATGCATCCTATTTACCAAACATATTAATTGCAAATAATCTTACAAGCCCAGATAATTCCTAGGAACAGGGATTAGGCTCACACCTAGGTAAGTATTTTTTATTATATAAACCACATAATAAAATGTCCATAATGTTTATGATTAATTAACTAATTTAACATTCTGAACCCATATTTGCTTAAAATTCAAATCATAGCATTTCATGCTTTTACTGAAAATGATGAAGAAATGGGCCATTTATTTTTGTTCTTCTTTCTCTTCTAGCCACTACTAATTCCCCGTTTTCATAAACTATACGTTGGACTAGCTTCCCTATCCCTAGGTACCCTGAGTTAAATGATCTGGTAATGATTTCCAATTTTAGTTTCAATCAAATATTCACTTTGCTAAGCCTGACTGCCCAAAGTATTGTCCATCTCCCTGTGTGGATCTATTTAGGGCACAGAAATTGTTGTACATTTGCTGAATATTTTAAATAAGCTTCCCTAGCAGGTCCTTCTAGAAAAGCCTGTATTTGGTTCTCATTTCTTTACCTGGGGCTTAATACTTTTATATCAAACTCCATTATTTTTACCTTTTGGCTACGAGGGAATGTTTTTGTTTCTGCCAAACCTTGGGGGGCTACCAAGTTGGAGAAGACATCTAAAGGACAACTTCTGTGTGCAAATTTGAAAGACCACAGAAACACCAATTTTCAATAGCTCAAAGTGAATTCTATTATTAAGAAAAACCATTTTAATAATAGAATTACTCTACTTATGCATATTTTAGATTGTCAGTGGAAGATAGCACAGTATGGAGAACATTAACCAAAAGCTGTCAACGATTCTGTGTCAGAAGTTAGAGTTCCTATGTTTGATCCCTGTAGCCCTTGCTAAACTAAGCCTCAACTTTCTAATTAGTGATAAAAGATATATGACTACCTAGTGTGGTTCTGAGACAGACTCGGGTATGATTAAATAAATATTAACAGCTATTTACCTCTGAACCCTCATAATTAGGCATAATTGGAAGAAAGCTATTAATACAAGCCACAGGAACCTGACTCCCCAAATCTCTCTCATTTAACCCACTATGCTTTTCATTGTCCAATAAATGTGCTCCTAGAAAAATTGTGTTATGACAGTCTGAAGTCACAGCAAAGCTTAGGGTCTGAAGAAATATACGATTGATCAAAATCCTTAAACATTTAAAAACATTTCCTTTCAGTATTTGTGTGTACACATGCCTTGGTGTGAGGTTATGGGTGTTTGGGGGTGTGTGTACACGTGTGTATTGGTGTGAGTATAGATGCATGTGCGTTTAGGTCAGGTACACACAGAGGCCAAAAGAGGGTGTAGATGATACCCTGGAGCCAGAGTTCTGGGCCTTTGTGAGTCACTTGACTTTTGTGCTGAAATATGAACTCTGATCTTTGTGTGATAGACAGGTAAGAGCTCTTATCTGCTACCCATACTGCAGCCTCCTAAAATCATCATTAAGTTTGCCCATGATTTATACAGGAGTAATAGAAGTCCTAGACTCATAATTGGATAAAGAATAATGTATAAGTAAGTATGAGTGCTCAGCTGTGGATGACTCATCTCTTTCTACCAGCCATCATCCAAGGCCCAGGGAACATCTTGCAAAAGGGTGGGAGTACAGAAGGAATGTAACCGCCAGCAGGTGGGAAGGAGAGTTATGAAATACTGACAAGGTACAGAAACCCACAGATACTATGGTTAGTTGCACAAGACCTGAACAAGCCAGTCAAAACTTCTGTAAAGATAGGGGAGGCACCCTTGAGATCCAGCTCTTGATGGAGGAACCACTGATAATTAATGGCCGCTGAGGAATGTGACCACTGCTAGGTCGAACGTGTCCCAATTGATGACCCTAATCACATGGGACAAGCATTAGTTAAACTCAGGGGGTTATTTATAAGAAAACCAGGGAGAGGAGACGTGAAGTTGGGAAGATGTAGTGGTGGGAACACTATAAGGATTTGGAAGGAGGCAGTGATTGATGGTTATGATCAGAGTGCATCATACAAATGAGTGAATTTTTAATAAATAAATAAAATATAATTTCAAATAAAAATACAATTTTAAGTTAACAGATGTAATGATTTCTTGCTGAAAAATTATCACCAAAAGGTATTTCATAAAAAATCATAATCACTGAAAAGAATCCCTTAATTTTCTTGCCATTCCCTCTGCCCCTATAATCAATTAATACATGCATTCATATATACTGTATAAAATTAATCTCAGTTAAATCAATCTATTTCTTATTCCCCTTCTCAGACAGTAATACAATTAACATTATGATCCTATTTCCTCCTTTGCTGTTACTTTGCATGTCTCTTTAGGTCTAATTTACAGAAAAGGCTACAGTGTGAATAGAAATATATTTCTGCCTTAAAAGTTTGATTCTGAACATTCCATAAATAGCTATCACTAGCATGATTTTCCATTGCAGTTCCCTAAGTTTGCAGGTATCTACATATTCTGTCTCTATCATTAACATCTAAAATTTAACAATACTGCTAGAGCACTGGTCTTTAAACTATAGGTTCACAGATGGAATCATGATTTAATGAAACCCCAGAACAGAGGGAAAGCTTTTTTGTTTGAATGCAGAAAGATGAAGGTTAACAACAGGAGTCTTTGTAAATGTGTCATTCAGAAACATATTTGATGCATGGGCAGGGATATCTCTTTAGTTTATGAATTCAAACAGCCTGTGAGGAAAAAAGAAACCTGGAACCTACCAGCTGCTGGAGATGTTTCTTTGAACAATCCCTCAATAAAGATTTGTTTATATGTCAAAACCCCCCTAGCATAAATTTACTACCGGAGTTAAATGAGATAATACACCAGAATTAGCCAGCACAGTGTTTAGTGATGCTAGGAGGGGATACAAAATGTCCATTTTATTATTGAATATGTACAAATAAGCATCCTATTAATAGGCCAAACACAATGGAAAGAGTATAATTACTTAATCCTGATATCCTTGTTAATCATAGTTCGAACCTTTAATTACTAAATGTTCTCAGTGTGCTGAAATTATAGAACACATGATTAAAATATGAATCAATAATTATATAATCCATACTAGAAAGATTCTATGACAGTTGTTAGGAGAGCATAAACTGGAATACATAAAAGCATGCATATTATTATTATTGTTACACTAATCATAGACATTATATAGACTACAGCTGTCCTCGAAATCTACTACTTAAAATGGTGATGGAAAGCTTAGTCTTATAAACATGCAATTATGTAGAATGCATGAAAGTGATAATGTTTCTTTTACTTTAAGTCATGCATATTTATGTGACGACCATATTTCTAAGAAAAAATGATTCTACAGTAAATATTGATGAAGGTATTTGCATAAGAAAATCAAACTGGGATGGGGACAAAGAATAAAAACAAAGACAAGAAACAAGATAGAAATCCATGTAAGTCACTTTATAGAAATGTTTCTTACTTATCTTTATGAGTTTTTCGTCGAAGATACACATGATTTTATTGCCTATTTCAGTTGTGAATTTTTTGCCTCTGTCAGGAAGGTATCAATGATGAGGACAGTTTATGTAATGAAATACTTAGAATTACTGAAACATGTGTTCTGATCAAACATTCCCTGAGCAATTTTTTCTTAAGCAGTCCACTAGGCATTGCAGAAACACAGATGAGCTTTGGTTCCCTGGTTATATCACATTTTTGTCCTGAGTGTATGATTTATCTTTACTTACATAGGCATCACACTTTCATTAAGCATTTACAGGGGCAAAGGATAGGAATTCCAGTGGAACTTCACAGCACTAAGAACATATAATTTAAATCATCCTTAGGTTGTGAGAAAGCTTGCTGAGCACTAGAAGCAATATTTGATTGTAAGACATTCTTAAGGCTTATCTGACTTACTCATCCTTCTCCCAAATTCTCTCTCTCTCTCTCTCTCTCTCTCTCTCTCTCTCTCTCTCTCTCTCTCTCTCTCTCTCTCTCTGTCTCTCTCTCTCTCTGTCTCTCTCTCTCTCTGTCTCTCTCTCTCTCTGTCTCTCTCTCTGTCTCTCTCTTTGTGTGTGTGTGTGCGTGTATCGCATACTTTCTTATTTCCAACTCTGGTCTTCCAATTGCCTAGTCTCAAAATCTGTTATTTAAAGCTCTTTTCTCATTCTCTAATTCTAGGCCTGTTTGGCTCAGCTGTTGAGCTCCAAAATGTTTCTTACACCCCGTTCATAGATTTTTCAGGCTGTGCATCCTTGCTAAAATAGACTTGTAAGATGTAGTTTTGCCTCCCACTTTCCTGTGATATCATTTCCTCTTACGAGACAAAATGAAGGGTTTTTTTTTCCTAAATTGTTAATCATTTTACTTTGATTTCAGAGCCAGAATGTTTCCGTATGAGCAATAGAAAAACTGAACCTGTCTGGGTGTCATGTATAATACTCCACACATTCCTGAAACAGGAATCTTCTAGCTCTGCTGATGTAGAACTTTAACACATGATCCAGATCGAACATACCTTACTCTTCCCAACCTCATTTCCTTTATTCAAAAGGCTCACCTACTTCATTCTGCCTCATGTATGGTTCCTTGTTTTCTGTCTCTATTTGGTCATACTGGACTGTGAGATGCTTGAGAAGGATTTCAGAGACAGTTGGTCTCTGTATTCCTCACTGCACTGAGAAGCTTTAATGAGTGTTTGTTCAGAGCTATTGGGATGCAGTGGAATGAAATGAAAGGTCAGTTCCTTTGGCAGGATTACACCAAAACCTTCTCTGTTACATGAATGTCTAGATCATTTTTAAAGGTCATCAGATAAGGATATTTCACAATCTTGGCAACCCAAATGTTTGAAATTAATTTCCAGTAAAAGATAGGTGACTGACCTTCTAATAGGTTATTTGGTTTGTATTAATTAGCATTTAGCACAGAACATCCACTGGAGTCTGAGCACAGCATAGTGCGCATTACATTTAAAGGTTCATATTTTAATGACCTGTGAGAACAATTGTTGAGGCTGGCAATGAAGCAATGTTCAAATATCTAGGTGTGGAAAGATTTGGTAACCTAGCTGAGTAAATGAGACTCCATGTCAGCCTGACTGCTGTGGGATACAATTCTTTAGTGATAATTTTTCCTTTTGATGGAAATTCCCTTCAAAAAGGAAATTCCTCTCCAATTAATGTAATCTCCAACACAGAGAACACACTTCCTCCTCAACAGTATCCCTACTAATTTAAGATAAAATTCCTTATTAGCATGACTAAAACACTCCACTTCTCTGACAGTATGCTCTCTTCAAAGGAACTTCTAGAAAGATTGAATAGGAAGGTTTTTTTTTTGTTTTGTTTTGCCATTTTTTTTTCAAGATTTGCAATCAACTAAAATATTCACAGCAGTCTGAATTGACCATTTGGCTGAATTTAATACTAACAGCCAATATCCTTTCAATTGCTAATTGGAAGTTTCGCCGAAATTGTTGATCTTGATTGCATTTTATATTGATGGAGCTTCTAATAAACCTTAGAATGAAGTGGTGCTGGAATGAAGATCTCAAAGCGTGTGCTCGCAAATTGTACATGTGTGTCTAAAACATTCTCAGTGAACTTACAAGATTTTCAAATATTTGATATTGTTTTTCAGTTAAGGAATATGCACTCTCTAATCAGATCAGAATTTCAATCTTTATTAACAACACGAATGCCATTTCATGAATTTTCCTATCTGTATCATCCATAAGAAACAGAAATTTGGGGGTTTGGATGTGGCTCTGTGGTGCAGTACCTGTGTGATCTATGTCATTCTATGAGGTTGATACTAGTTTTGAATAATAATGTAAAAGAAAATAGACCTGTTCGTTTTCTTATGAGAAACAGAAAGTAGTGCATCCAGATGCTAAGGGAAGTGGGGATGAACTGGGAGGAGTAGAGTGGGAGGAAACAGTAATCAAGATATATTACCTGAAAAACAATTTACCTTTAATAAAAGGAAAACAGTCTAAAACAACAACCACAACAAATCGAGATAGTTCAATGATTTCGGGCTGTTCACTGAAAGTTAAATATTCTATGTATTATATATGGTAGGAAACGTAGCAATGCAAAAAGAGAAAAGTTAATGATTTACTTTGCTGTTGAAAGGAATTTTTTTTCATTTTTTTGGTTTATACTTTATAAAATGAATCAATGATTATTTCAATTATCGATTTATTTGAACTAACTTACCTAAAAAAAAAATAAGGCATGGAAGTCTAACACAAATGATTTCATTTTGTACTTTAAATTTAAAATACCATGTGTCTTTCTGGTGTTTTAAGTCTGTAAACACGAATCTGCCAAGGTGTATGTAAATGGTTAAAATTTAGAATTGTCTTTACCCTGAGCCAGTGGGCTTATTTTTTTCTATTTTACCTATGCATTGTACATGAATATGCTTGCGATATAACATGTTGCATAATCAACTTGCATATAATCATTTGGTTTTTTGCTTCTAGATTATTTTCATAAAGCAATTTCATGCTCATTGGAAATGGCATATTTTCCAGTAATGGACAATCTATTCATATTTTATGACAATATTAGTCAAATATCTTACATTATGTGGGAACTATTTATAAGGCATAATCAACTCTTAAACTCCCACCTTTTAAAATCACATTGATAAAACCCATATCTTGGAGATGAATTAGTAAAAACAGTGCAAGTGCAAAAATGAATGAAACATTATATGTCAATTTAAATTATTGACTAGAAGCTTTCTGTCCCACCAAAAAATGTCATATATATGTATGTATGTATGTATGTATGTATGTATGTATGTATGTATTTATATACACATATAGCATTTTATAGACCAGAAAGCAAATAGCATAACATCTACAAACCTTATGTTGTTGTACTTGGCATTTTAGGTCTTCAAGATCAGGTCCAAAGGGCTCTTCCTCCATTTTCTTTGTTCTCACTTCTGTTTTTGTTAGCCAGTCATCCAGCTCTTTTAATTTCTGGTTCTGGAGATCCATTAGAACTTTGTGTAAACTAAAAAAATAAAATAATAACTATTATGATCTCTACTAAAGCTGTTTATTTTTAAAAGACACATCAACATAAAACAGACATAACTAATGGCCTATTTAAATTTTTACATCTTAGTGTATTGAAAACTACAGGAGGAAAATTTCTAAAGCTATTATTTCTTCTGGTTACAGTGCAGCTATTTTGTTCCTTAAGATATGAGTGTATGCATATATGTGTGTGTGTACAAATGCATGTATGTATATATGTATGTATGTATACATATAAATATCAGTTTCAATAAAATTTCATTTAGCTAACAAAATGATAGCACACTAAATAAAACAAACTGTGATAGCAATGTAGCTGAGTGAGTAGAGGCACTTGCCCTGCTATCATGGTGAACCATATTCAATCTCCAGAATTCACTGAAATTTTGAAGGAGAAAACCAACTCAATAAGGCTGTTGTCTGAACACAAAATATATGACGTTATATACATATCCACACACACAGATATACATATTCATGCCTGCATACACAAACACACACTAATAATCATAACAAAAATTAATATTAATGATAAAATTTTAAAGTAAAGCAGAAACTTAAGTAAGTTAATGCATATCATGTTTGATATTCCTGTTATTTAGAATATACAGTAAATATTACAACCCATTTTCTTTTTTAATTTGTGAAATACAAATAAACACACATAATGCATAGTTATGAGATAGCATCTGCTGCTTCAACGTATATGTAATTGCATAATGCATAAAATGGTTGTATATTTTTTATCTCCTCATACGGTTTTATGTTTTAAATGGCAAACCTCTTAAATTCCTTTATTCTAACACTTTTAAATGAATAGTATGTTACTGTAATCTGTTGTCATATGGGTATATAATAGCACACCAGAAATCATTTCTCCTATGTAACTATAACTTAGTAACCACTGATAAATTTTACCCCATACTTCTAATAAAGTGTAGGTCATGTTTTCAATCAAAATATTTATTTTTATTTTTTTCCAACCATCATAATTTGACAGAATTAATAATGAACTGGTTTTTAAGTTTCATCTGAAAGAAACTGAAGTGTTTTTTGCCCTGGATTTTCACTCCACAATAGGACAGGGTAAACTATTAAACAGTTAAATATCACGTAAAAATAACACTAAAGGGTAGACTCCTATGAGAAACTTGTGGTTCTAGCAGAATATAGCCTATAGAGTAATTTAGGTATATCATTTGATATAGAATCTGTAGTATAGATTTGTGAAATTAACAGTGATATTGAACCACTAAATTTTTTAATATTTTATTATGCCTAAATATACACAAATGAGTGTTTTCCTTCAAAGACACATTAAATAATAGACTAAGTAGTGCATTTATAGTCAAAAGGCATTCGTTTACTGCCTACATTTTACCCTACAATCATGTCTTAGACATTTTCACTTCAATTTCTAGCTTGAGAGACATAAATTACTGCCTTGATCATAACTAGAAAGCTGTGCGGAGAAGGTGAAAACACATGTTGACACAATTTCATCCAATAATTCAGAAAAAAAAATTGCAGCTCAAATGTATGTATTTAAAATAAACATTTTTTTACAAAATCTATGTTTAAAGTAGTTTTAGAAACAATAATATGCTAATACTAACTTGAGTTAGTTATTTAGTTTTTTGGTTTAATGAAGTCCTTACCAGAAATTTTTATCTATAAACACAAAATATACATATCACTGGGTTTTAAAAATAATTCAGTTTACACAATGTATTGACCTCTAGCATTTCAGGGCTGTATTTATCCATTTACACTGAAGTCTGAAATCTATGAGGATCAACTCTTATTCATTAGACAAAAACATATTTTTGTTTTATGGGCAACAGAGATAAGACATAAATTTCAGTAAAAATAAAAGTAAACTTTGTTAAACATCTTAGACAATAAATACCACCTTAGTACTGAAAAGAATAAAATATAAGTCTTTCCCTTTCTTGTAGTCTTTTTGAGAAATGACAGATAAAATGATTTTATGATAATGGTCCTCAGTATCTTTCCTTGAATTTTTCTATTTAGTTTGTCGGGTTAGATTAAAGATCTCACAATTTGAACAAAAGAAGAGCATCTCAAATTACTACTTTCATTTAAATAAAAGTTTTAGTAATGCATCATTGTTAGGCAAGAAAGAATTGCATTAAAAAATGTTTAATTATTTTCATCTATACACATATATCTCATTCATCAAGTACTTACTGAGTTTCATATCTAGGCAGAAAACTATGTGATAGTAATTAATAAAAGGTAGCTTAAATATAATTAGATAAGTACATAAGTAACAATTAAAATAAGAGAAGACAATCATCACGGGTAAAGAAAGAAATCAATGGTTTTCTAGAATTAAATGAAAATGAAATATAAGACACACAAACTTATGGAACACAGTGAAGATACATTCTAAGAGGCAAATTCATAGGATTAAGTGCCTACGTAAGTAAAAAAATGGAGAGAACTTATATTAGCAACTTAATATCACACCTGCTATCTCCTGAACAAAAGGAAGAAATCATGCTCAAAAGGATTGCAATGACAAGACATAATCAAGCTCAAGGATGAAATCTATACAATTGAAATAAGCAAACACAAACAATTCAAAGAATAAATGCAACAAAAGATGGTTCTTTGAGGAAGTAATGTTCTAGATTAATTATCTAGATTAACGTTCTAGATAACTTCGATCTGTGACACAACTCATAAAAGCTCTCCAAAAAGCATCAGGAAATGCACAGGAGGTTCTGTGAATTTATTTTGATATGACTATTCAATTTTTACCCTATCCTTATCTCAAGCCACAGAGCCAAGTAAACATAAATGGCCTAAAAGTGAGTTCTGACCTAAGCTCCATAAGATAGAAATTTCATGTGACATGAACTGGAAATTAACCTTATAATAAATCTAAAACACAAGCAAGCAAAGGTTATGGTGAGATAATGCCTAGACATATATAAAACCATCGAATAATATATCCCATAATAGAAAATGTTCTGAGTAACTTGTATTAACTAACCATGTACTGTTTTTGTTCTTTACCACATGTCTTGGCTAGATATTGACAATACTAGTTTATATATATATATGCCTCATAAATAGGAAATAAATCCAATTATTGCCAATAGTTAAAAATAATTAGATAACATATGTAAACTTAAGACATAACCACTCTTTGATAATATCTAACCATGTTGAGAACACCAAACTTGCCTACCCATATGGCACAAATCTTTCAATTTAAATCTTAATTACATTTCACATACCAACCCCAAATTCTCTAATTCGTCAGTTACTGCATTATACCTTTTCTTCTTCATACCCAACTCCCATCATTCCTTTATGCAATTTTTATCACTCCTGCAGCCAGACATTTGTGTTAGCTGACCCATGATCTTCAGTATGAGTTCTCAAATACACACACACACACACACACACACACACACACACACACCACCTAAAAAATACTGCTTTGAATTCACAGGTTTGATTAGGTAGTGTTTAGGGAATCATGCAGAAGAGGGCAAGAAAAGTTTATAGGAGTCAAGGACACCACAAGCAAGTGACCCACAGAATCAACTAACCAGGTCCCATAGGGGATCAGAGACTGAACAAGCCATCAGGGAGCCTGTATGTATCTGACCTAGGTCCTCTACACATCTCTTATGACTGTGTAGCTAGCTGTTTTGTGGGACTCCTAACAGTAGGAATAAGGGCTGTCTTTGACTCTTTTGCCTGCTTTTCGGACACTTTTCTTTTTTTTTACTGAGTTGCCTCATTGAGTTTTAATATTACGGGATGTATATAGTCTTGTTATTCCATGTCTGGTTGATATCCCTGAAAGGCTCCCCTTCTCTAAAGGGAAAGGAGAAGTGGATCTTGGAGAGAGGGGATATAGGAGGGTGGGAGGAGAGAAAGGAGAGAAAGCTGCAGTTGGGAGGTAATATATGAGAGAAGAATAAATAAAAAAGAAAATATCACAAGTTTGAGCTTGAAATATAAAAAGCTTCTCTAGGTGAAACCAGTATTGTCATCTCATAAATTAGACTCTGTACAAGGATACAGGTAAGATTCTTTCTTACTGAAAATCAATGCAACTCCTTTTAAAGTGAGGTCTAGAGAAATTACTTAACAATTTCTTAAACTCTGGATGAGTACAAAGACCCCAAAGGCCCTTGCTTTAAGTGACTTTTTTTCAAAATACAGCAGTGTATACTATGACCTAATTCTGTGCTCTTAACCTTGAATCGTTTCACTCTATTATAAGGAAAACATTTTATTAATTTGAACAATATAAAATTGTTAATATTTGAATCTTTTGCCCATGGAAATTACAATATGGACCAAACAAAGGCATAATTGTAATGAGATGTTTTAATATTTTCAAGTAACATTCTAAAGATAGGGATATATTTGAAAAAACTGTCAAATTTACAAAGTGAAAATCTATCACTCACAGAAAAGAGTTTTCATTACCCTCACTTTCATTTTTTTTCAAGTTGTCATTTAATTCACAAAATGATTGAGCATATATATCTAAGAATATATTAGAAATATGATAAATTTATGAAGGCCAAAACATGATCCTGACAATATTGAAAGTCTGTTAAGAATTCAATAGTTTTCATTGGTGCAAACACCATTCAACCCTTTAGGTCATTAAACACAGACTATAAATTGCCTTTATTATGGTGAGGTATATCCCTAATCTCTCTAAGACTTTATCATGATGGGATGTTCAACCTAGTTGAAGTCTTTTCTGAATCTAGTGATATTATTGCTTGATTTTTGTCTTTCAGTCTGTTTATGTGGTATATTATATTTATTAATTTATATATGTTGAAGTTCCACATGTGGCTACTGCCTGAAATACTTTGTTTCACTGCTAATATGGCTAGTATAATGACATGCATCAATAAGATTGATTTCAAGAATACTTCTATTGTTAGACATATGGTTCATATAATTTGCTGTTCAAGGTATAAGTATATTTCAAAGTCAAATGGTAAGTAGTTAAACTTCCTATTTTGTAAATGTTGTCTTCTATAGTATAAGAAGTTTATAGGTAGATAAACATAAATAAATATGAGGTTTCATAAATCACCTGTCTCCATGCATGTGGTTTATATTAGTTCTTATACCCAACAGTGATTTTAGTCTTTCAAACATGGCCATTTGTGGGTTCCAGTGGTTGAAGTCTAAAGGGTGTAAATGACTACCCTGAGAACAAGAAGGCTCTTTTTAGTGCTGGTTGTTCATTTGAGTCTCTGGCTGGAGACATCACAAATTCTGATTGCACTGTTAAAGTGTAAGGTTGAACCATGCTTGAAAAATTTTGTCAGACTTCTAATCAATATCTTTGTATCCTGAATCATTAATGACATGAATTATCCTAGTTCAACTTTATGATAATATGAATAAAATCCAAAGTGAAACATCTCATTTGATAAATTTCCTAATAGACAATGAAGGGAATAACTGACAAATGGGTAACTTAACTATACTTTAAGCATAAGAAAGTATTCTAGGAGCTTCTAGTTGCATGCAAGGAAATGTTTAGCTAAAATTAAGACAATATAATCTACCCAGTTCAACTATTTTGCTAAGATTTTCAAGGTATCATTTGTTAGTAAGTAAATAAAATTTCAATTTCATTAGTATGATTTCAGTCACTAAATGGCATTCATTTGAAAGCAAAGCATGCAATCAAAAAAATTCAGTGTCTTTAGGTTTTGTTGTCAGCTTAAACTATGGGGTGATGTCTCACATGTAAGACATAACAATTGAACATCACTGGTGGGTCTTTTCTAATCTATAAATTCAGAATATGTTACATCATTTTACTGGCTGTATTTCTTTCCTAAGAACTATATATGGAAAAGAAAGAACCATATATAGGAAGATAATCATGAACTTCAGGAAATTCCCACAGAAGCTGCCTTCATAAATGCTTGATCTTCGCAATTTTGAATTGAACTACTCCAGGATTTATCAAGTCTATATATTTTCTTTTAACTTTTATTTGTAAAATATAACACAAATGATTAGATTGCTATATATTTCAAATAATTTTATAATGGATATCTGTAAAGTTAGATAAATTCTGTAAGTATCATGAAAATAGGCAATGATTACTAAAAAGATGTACCATTTATTACTTATAATACTTTCTATAAAATGGAAATTAAAAATTCCTAGACTGCTACACACTTAAGATCAGAGTAGCATCCCTTAAACTTAGCACATAGCATAACAAAGTATTTCTTGAGTCATTGGGCAGGGCTGTTTGTAGAAATGGAAAAGAGGGAACTCAGCTGATTTTCCTGTCACAGCCTGCCTTTCTGTCATAATATCTAGTATCTGTATAGTGTGTGTATGTGTCTGTTTGTATATGACAGCTTGTATGAATGCATATATAGATATAGATATGGATATATATTTCCAATTTTTTTATGATACTTCTTATAATGATGAAAAATAGAAACAGAAGTCATGTGGTTTGATTGAAGTTGGTATTAGCAGGGATTGTATGATCTCTTCATTAAAGTGGAAATTATAATTCCTTAGCATGAACTTTAATTATGATACTAACTATAATACACTTTGAAACTTATTTTGCCTTAAAAACTATGGCTATGCTATAAATGACCACATATGTACAAGAGGTAGAGAATTTTATGTGTAGAAATCAGAAAACATGGTACATTTTAAGTTCAAGCAGGCAAACAGTACTTTAAAATAAGAAAAAAATTATTGAACTTTAAAAATAAATGTATTAATAATATACAATTTTAGACATAGATTTTCTTGTTACATATTACTAATAAATAGGTCATGTTATACATAGCACTATTTTAATCTACTATGATTTATAATATTCATTAAAGCATAATGAATGTCCCAAGAATATGTCCTTCAAAATGAGTATCCAGATGCAAGTGATGTCTATAAATTTTATAAGATAACCACCATCATTATTATTCCTATTCTGTCACCATTACCAGTACTACAGGTGGCACCATTATCCTTCTGCTACCCTTTTTCAATTTCTGAAAGTGTGCCTCCTGTCCTCTCATACTTTCTCATTTTAATGAGTAGATTATCTTCATTTCAAGTCCTTGGCATCCTTTATAAAATCTCTAAGCTATGCATCACACAGGAAGGTAGCCCTCTTTAGAGAGCACCCCTATGGGAGTTTCTGTTTGGGAATGAAATAAGGAAGTGCTACCCTAAAAATTATATGAAGAGTCTTTTCCTTCAAAAACTGATACTTTACCTTCTCTTTTGGTAATACCTTTTGCACCAATGACTACACAACAGTTTTGAACTAGGGAAAAAATGGAGACCAAGCCACTTATAGTCCTCAACAGTACTGCTAATTTTCATACTTGCCCTTATATTTCACTATTTAAATGGTCTACTGTTTATTGTACAATCTTACTATAGATATTTATAAAAGAATCTACCTACAACATTCCCCTTCAAACAAGTGATAATAAAGGTTCCAACCTAAACACTACACTTAAAACTATAATAAATTTATTTTCCCAGGTAATGGTATATGAGAAATAGAGGGTTTTTTTTCTATAGGATTTTAAGAGCAAAATAACATATCAGTTTTTAATTCTTTGACACATTTTATGATCCTATATGTCTTGCTTGGCAATTATTTAATGCCTGTAATCCCTCTCCCCAAGAATCAAGGATCATGCCAGATGAGGAGTTAGAAAAAGTAGGGGTCAGAGGTAGTAGAGGTAGTAGTCATTAAACAGTGTTTTCTGGCCATGTAAGGGCCATTGCACATAAGAGATCACAGTGGTTATGATTGCATGTGCAAAATCTCTATAAGATCAAGCCAGTAAAAATTCCAGTATGGATATGGGAGTGGCTCACAATATCCCACCCGTACCTGAGAAGCCATTGCCCATTTGGAGAAAACCCATTTTCTTTAGATGCAGCCACTGATAAGTTGCCTATGTTCTACTGGATAGCTCTGCACCTATATATGTTCTGGCAAATTAAGTGGATTTTTAAAAATGTATGTGAAGTTGGGAAGAAAACATGGCTAGAATACAGGAGGAAGTGTGAAGGGAAAGAATGATAGGTCAATGTGATCAAAGGATTATATTCATGGATGACATACTCAAACAAAATAAAATTAAAAGAAAAATACGTTGAATAATTTTGTAAAGAAACTAATAATCATTTAGTATCCAGAGCAAGATTAAAGATACAATGTAAACAAATTCATTTACATTTTGAAAACCTAAGTTCAAACAGTAGCAGTAACATAATAAAGAAGCTTTGAAAGATTCTTATCCAAATACATTATGGGATCATACCAGAGGCCTCTGAGTTCCAGCTTCAGTGCGCCTTCAGATTTCAGAAAAAGGCTTACAGTGAGTGTAGGGATTAGGAGAAATCTGAGGTGAAATGAATTCTTTACTATGTACTTTTCTACACCAGTTTCTTTATTGTTCTGATTTCACTCTATTAGTCCTGACCTACTGCTAGTTCCTCCAAGATTCTTTCTCTAGCTTCTTCTATTCTAAGAACTGTTATTTTTCAGGATCCTTGAAGTGACAAATAAATCATAAGAGTTGCCTTCTCATTCATCAAAATCACATTTCTAGGGTACGCAATTAGGGAACTGAGCCATTGCCATGGCAATATAAGATCCCAAGAACAGAGGAGCTAGACCACGACCAGATTGGTGGGGGGTACAGTGCCCAAGAAAAACTTGGAGACATAGTTCTATTGTTAGTAGACTGGCAAGCAAGGAATTGACATACTTTCCTTAGTAACCTTGGTTGGACATCTGTGGCTCTGACCTTGTACATAGCTGTAAGGTTTCAAACTTATGATCTATTTACAAAAATCCTTTAGTCTAGTTGCAACTTGCTCTGAGGTGCAATTAGTCTGAGCAAAAGAACGAGGCAGGCTGTTAAGTGTCCAGAGTCCTTGGGGGACAAATAGATGCAGTTATGAAGCATGTCTCAGTATATATTCTATATTTCAAAACTATATAGCTAAACAAAAAGTCATCCTCTTGACCACCCACAGATATATGCGACCAGCAGATGGAATATTTTCATGAGACAAAAACACAAGCAGTGGGAAAACACCCAAAGCTATTCCAGGGAAGAAATAAAGTGGGTCGACACCTGAATCATCAGTTGCCATATGCTGTATATTTCCACGGCCTCCGATAGTAAAGGAGCAATGCAGTCTTCCTGATTAAACACAAAGTAGATCAGCAAATTTGCAGATGCAACTACAAAACACAGACAACTATTAAGATAGTTTGTGAGTGAACTGCAGGTGAGTGGGGATGGGAAAATAAGTGATCAGATTGGGGAGATGGAGGAGGAAAGCACTGAAAGAAATGACTGGAAAAAAGGGGGGCATTTCGGGGTTAGTTCCAAACCCTGGAACAAGGGAATCTCCCAAGAGTCTACGAGGATGACCCAAGCTAAATTTCCTAGCAATAACAGGCATGTAGCCTGAACTGGCCTTCTCCTGTGACTAGGCAATACAAGTGCAGAGACTGGGACGCCAATTCTGTCAAATAACCTTTGAACTACAGTCTGTCCTGCCTATAGGCTATGCTGGGGTAAGAGTGATCTAGAGATTGAGGGAGTGGCCAATCAATTACCAGTGTAGTCTAAAACTCATGCCAGAAGAATGAAGCCATGCTTCTCACCAGGACTTACAGGCTGCATGACCCAGAGACCTAGGATAGAACCAAACATAACTAGAGGGTAAAATGACAATGTGATGATGCCTAATGATATTCTGCTATACTCATAGATTGGTGTCTAGTCCAGTTGTCATAAGAGGGCTTTCATCCAACAACTAATGGAAACAGTTGCAGACCAACAGCCAAATATTAGTCAGAGCTCAGGGAATATTGAAGAAGAGGGGAGCAAAGAATTGGAGGATCCAGAGAGGGCAAGAGAACCACAAGAAAATGCACAGAACCAACTAAACTGTGCTCATAGGGCCTCACAGAGACAAAACTGGCAACCAGGGGGGTGGGGGGCTGCATAGGACTGACCTGGGCACTCTACATATATCTTACTGTTGTATAGCTTTGTCATCTTGTGGGACTCCTAACAGTGGGAACAGAGGCAGTCTCCAACTCTTTTTATGCTTTTTATAACCCTACTCCTCATACTGGGTTACCTTGCCCAACTTGAAGACATGGGGAGGTGCTTAGTCTTACAGCAACATGATATGCCATGTTATGTTGATACTCATGGGAGACCTGTCCTTCTGAAACAGAAATGGAGGAGTGGATTTGGGGATGCAAATATAGGGGGTAGGGAGAGGGAATGGAAGGAGAGGAAGAGAGGGAAACTCTGATTGGGATGTAAAACAAATAAATTATAACAAAAATATGACTGTAATTTGTAAAATTTAAATTTAAACATTCTTCTACAGATATGTATATTATTGACACTCTACAATCATATTTACTTATATAATAATAGAAACCCATCTTGGAGGATAATTTCGCCACTATGGAAGGTGTGGTAAAATGTTTGGCATAAGTGCATATGTGATAAATAATTCTTAAGCAGATGACTAATATAACTTAAATGTCAATTAAGCATGAAATACATGTATAAAATTCAGATATATAAGAGTTAAATTCAGAGTTAATTTATAAAGCAGTCTATCTCTACTAGACCTGATTATCTTGATCACCATATTAATTTAACTTGAATCTGTACTAATTATAAGTCAGAGTACAATTAATTTACCGCAGGTCAAACGGACACGTTTCTCTTCTACACCTAATTTCCTTCTACCTTGGAACATTTCTCCTTGTTTTTTCCCAGTGACTGAGCTATTTGTATGGTTTGTACCCCACAATTCTTTGCTTAGTATGTGTAAATAACCTTCGATCTCAAAGGTATCCCTTGTTTTGATATAAAAAGTATGTTTCACTCTGAATACACTCCATACCTTCTTTTCCTTTTCAATCATCTGTCAGTATCACATGACAATATATGGCTTTATATTCATAAGACAGAGTTGTCTTTTGATAACTAAATCAGTACTGGAAATATAGTAGATAATAAATGTCATTTAGATGGATAAATGCATGAAAAAACATAGTTTGATAATTAGTGTTATTTATCTTCAGATGAAAGCAATCTTCCAAAAATGCTATACTCTAGTTTATATATATTCTAGAGATTCCAATTTTCTGTTTATAATTAAAACTCTATGCGTGGCATACTTTATAATAGTATAATCATGGATGTTCATATTTTGGCCCATCAGTCTACATTGTTATTATTGTTAGAAAAACAACATCATGGTCACATGTACTTGACCTCATTTGATATTAAAATGCGTCAGAGACTTATTTATAATCCAACCAACAAGTTATTGATTATCAGATATTATCCCTACTACAAATTCTTGCTTTTTCAGAATCTTTTTATTTCAGTAATCACCTGTGGAAGAAATCATTAACATGCAGGGATTGAATGCAACATTAGCAACAACGTTTTTAAACTTTAAAGGAAATTAAAATATTTGTTCTTTCCAAATTGATATAAATCTGAAGACAGAATGTATAGTAAATAAATAAATACTAAATGCAATGAAAACAAGGAGTTTGCCATCATGCATGTTATGATGTTCACTGCTTGAAAATTCAATTTAATGATTACATCTGAATGTATAATCTCATTAAATATACATTATGTTAATTAATTGGTGAGAAATATGTCCGGTATTTGTAAAGACATATTTTCTCTCCATTCAAAGTACTTATGGTAATTTATGATAATTTTTATTTTATTCCTTATGTTTAATCCAGACACCATTCATATCTCTCCTCCTGCTCATGATGTTAACCGTGACATAACTTCTCTTGGTCCCCTTACTGGCTTGCTTTCACTTTCCCTTAACTATCACAAAGGTTTTGTTTTTTTTCCCCTGCAAGTCATAATCACAATTATCATAGAAGCTTTTGGAACTTGCTGTGCTTATTTTTATTATTCCTCCTGGAAATATCAGTAAATCTCCTCTGCTCTCTACAGGTTGCTTTTTTTCAATAAAATTAATTAGTTTATTCACAGAGGAGAAAATCTTCTGTTGTCCCCATGCCAGTTGTCTTCTTGTGCTTCCACAGTTGGAAGTTTTGTTTTTTTCTTCTTCCTTTCTATCCCTTGCCCCCTACTATCCTCGGGGTATTATACGGTACAAAACCCAAACAAAACAAAGATCATTTAGCTCATTTTTCAACAGATTTCTAGCTCAAGAATGTCAGCATGCAGTATCCTGTTTCATTTTAAAATCAGTGGCACTTTGTTTTTTTCTTTGAATCCCAAAAAGTGCTTTTAGAGGTGTGTTCAGAAAAATTATCAGATTAGTGATTATTAAATGCTTTATTACCTTATGTCTTAACAATATTGCTGTGTAGCTTTCACAGAGTTGATTTACTGCCATCAAAGTTGAGATTTGGAAAGGAAAGGAGAGGAATCACAAAAGAAAATATCAAATCAGTGTGGCAGTTTTTCAGAAAATTGGGAGTCAACCTTGCCTTTTTTATAATCATCTAAAAAGATGAACAAAACAAAACCCCTAAAATATTCTCTAAAATTTAAATAATGCTTTTTTGCTATTGTTCTTGTTACCAATTGTAACTAGGGAGTAATGTTGTCATTTTAGGATTCAAATCATCTAGAAGGATGCAAATGAACATTTTTGTAAATGGTATAATAAAATACATGGAATTTTAAATCTAGGTTGAATTTATATTTTCTTGCAAATCAGTCTCAAAGTATAATTAATTAGTTATTACAAGTAGCATATATCACATTGTTTTCTTCTTTAAAAAAAGGAATTATCTAGAAAAAGAAGATGCATGTGACTATAGGGAGGGCGGTGCATATGAGGGTGGCTTTTTTAGATAATCAAGTTTTTGAGACTCCCATGGTTACGTTGCAAATAGGATCCCTACCTTACAAACTGTGGACATCTGACTAAAATTTGACATCTCTCTATCCTATAACTTATGGTGACAAATATATGGAATAAAATATTTTGCTGTGGGAATTTAAGGATAGCTGACTTGACGATAACTTTTACTGCTAGTGTTCATTAAAATAATTACACTTATAGCAACAGGGCAATTATTGTCAATGTGTAGATACTAATATATTCTGACTATATTCTGGCTTGGAATATATAGTTGTGAAATTTTCTATTATAATTTATGCCTTACTTATTCTTTCAAACAAATTGAGCACAAAATATGTTTTCTACCTCTCTGTTGCCACACCTTAATTTAGTACTGGCACAGCAGTCCTCCCAGCATATCTAACAAGTTTCATAGTTCTATTTTAAGGCTTTAAAACTTCATAAACAATAGCTAAGTAAACTTAAGGCAGTGGGACAATTTCCTCATCTTAATATATTCAAATCTACCATTGTCACTTCATTTCTTGCCATTTAAATATAAATCTAGCTTGTCTTTCTAGGCTCTACATGGATAAACACACCAAACAATATAAATCAGAGCAACGCACGCAGAATGATAAATTCTGCTTGTTACCTCTGTAAGAAATAGGCCATATTCAGAAAATTCTTAAAATATCTTTTTATCAATAAGTCAGATATATTCTTAAACTGATCCACAGCCACACTGTGTTTGAATGAGAATTTTTCACACACAATTGAGAAACTTGTCTCCATGAGTATATTCATGAATAGATGAGTAATGCTTTGAGTGATGCTTCAGAAGAGAAGGTTCCTGTCACCCATTTCTCATCAAGGATTTTATGCACATGAGTTTTCATGTGGTTTTATGGCTTCTCCATTCATACTGTAACTTTTGTAGAAAGTGTTAAAATATTAAATAGATAAAATTTTGACAATTCTGCAAAGCTTAGTTATGTAGATAGTAATCTACCTACTCAGCATCTGTACTACACTTGCTAAAGTGTATACCATTACAGTGAAGACATGAAAAATATAGCTATAACATCTCAGAATATAAGACAAAACTTAAAAGTCTTATATGCCTTAGGTTGAGAATCAGATTAAGGTATCAAACTACATCAAAATTATAGCAATGAAGCTAAAACTTGCCAATGTTTTTTTTTTTTTAATGGACCTTCACAGTCCTTGACACCCCGGATGGATCGGTGGTTAACTTAAGAGAACTTGCTGCTACTCTTACATGGTACTAGGGTTCAGATAGAAGGACCCCTATGGCAGCTTAGAACCATCTGTAATTCTAGTTCTAGTGGTTCTGATGTCCTCTTCTGCACTCTGAAGGCATTAAGTATATACTAGTTTCACATACATTCATACAAACAAACATTCATACACATAAAATGAAAATAAATAACTATATAAAATATATTTTTTCAATGACAGGATGTCAGTATATTGCTGATGATCACCACCTGCCTTGGCCTTCTAATTAGCTAATATTTCAGGCATGTAATACTAAAATTATAGTTTATTATAAACCACTAAGGATTCACATGGAAGCAGTTTATAAAGGATCACACTTATAATACTAGTTACTCTGAAGGTTGAGGCAGAATATTGTAATTGCAACATCAAATTTGGCTTCATAATAAGTTCAAGGCTATCTTTGGAAGTTTGGTCAGACCCTGTCTCAAAATACAAAATGCTAAAGATAAAGTCCTTTCCTAATATGTTCAACACACACATGCACACACACACAACTTACTTGCTTTGTTTTTCCATGCTAGCTACCCTGAGGCACTCCCATCTTGAATTTAAGAGATTCATTTGTTCTTGCACTTCAGTTTCCTCATCTTCTGATAATTTTCCTTTTCCAATGATTTGACTTCCTAACTGTAGAACATTACCGACACGTCCTTGATGGGATGTCAAATCCATCATAAAACCCTGACAAAAAAGAAGTTGATGATTATATATAACACTTGAAGAAATCATTGAGAAATTATATTTGCAATTTTAAACATGCATCCCATAAATGTATATTCTCATTAAGTATATCTTCAATTTTATATCATAGAATTTTGAATCACTTTAAATATGTGCTATGGGAGAATTATCTGTATTCTGTCAATCATGTTTTAAATAAACATTGATTGGCTAGTTGACAGTCAAGAAGTATAGGCGGGACAACTAAACAGGAAGTATAGGTGGGGCAATGAGAACAGGAGTATTCTGGGAAGAAGGAAGTTCTTTCCACAGTCCTGCCTAGACTACAGAGGAAGCAGGATGTGATCTGCTCCTCTGAAAAAGGTACCCAGCCATGTGGCTAACATAGATAAGAATAATGGGTTAATATACATTACAATAGTTAATAAGAAGCCTGAGCTAATGGGCTAATTAGTTTTATAGCTTATGGAGACCTCTTGTAATTTTCTTTGGGGCTTACCAGCTGCGAAAACTGGACAGGACAGAAACCCCAACAAACAGGCCCTCTTGCTACAGAATGGCACCCACATGGACAACTACATCCACATAAAACAGGAGAGAGTATGGGAAGTAATTCTAGACAGTAAAGAATAGAGTAAAGCATGGCTTCTTGGTAGCAGCAATTTATTGGATATGCTCTGCTTGCTAGAGGTAAGCGCTCTCATTTAAGAGAGGCTTTCTGACTCAGCTTTAGCTGCAAAACTCTGCAGCTCCTTAATAGGTGATGCCACAAAACACTTAAATGGTGTTGATAAAAGTTGACTGCATGCTTATTGGTTTTCAGTGATAGTAGGAAAAAAGCTATGCTGTTTTAAAATGATGGCTTTCTAGGCCATCTTGCCAGGGCAAACTCTGACTCTTTCAGGCCGGCAGTCCAACTAGGGAGCATTTGAGTGTGGTTTTTGAGCACACTGCTGCAGCTTGCTTGCTGGCAGAGACCTTGAAACATAATAAAATTGTGGCAATAAACGTGGCTACAGCCGGTACTTTCACCATGAAGCTGGTATCTCATAAAGCTAAGGAATGGGCTGGGTCCAGCTGTCAAAGCCACAGCTTTAATCGCACATATGTTGCTTAGTAAATTAAAGACTCACATGGTCTGAAAAAGAAAGAGGGATTTATACAGTAAAGAGAGATTTAAAGACGAAGAAAACCTCTAAATGGTTTACAATGTTTTAAGAATATATATGCAAGTTTGGGAGAGTAAAGAAAGAGGTTAAAGTCCTTAAAATAAAAAAAAATAGTTAGTTGGGTTCATTGGCACACAGCTTTAATCCTAATGCCTGGGAGGTAGAGGCAGAAAGATCTCTGTGAGTTCAAGGTGTGGTAGCACACACCTTTAATCTCAGAACTGGGGAGACAGAGACAGGCAGATCTCTGTGAGTTCAAGGACAGCCTGGTCTACAGAGTGAGTTCCAGAACAACCATACACAGAGAACCTGTCTCAAAAAGCCATAAAGTAAAGGTAAAACAAATGGAGTTTAAAATAAAGCCATGTAAAGATGAAAAATACACAGAGAATCTTGATACTGTATACTATTATGCTCTCTTTGGATTGTGTGAATGCTGAAGAAGGAGCAAAAGCTGCTAAATGATATTTGCTTATAAATGCTGCTGAATTAATCCAATATAGGTATTTTGAAAATACCTTGACTTCGAAATTGAAGTCAAAAGGTATATTACTTTGGAGAAGAGATTTTGCTTTTGTTTCCATAGAAAATGAGAAGCTGTGGATTCATTGTGAGTTAAGAAAAATAAGGTTTGATCAAGAAAGACCACCTGAGAAATCTCCAGTAGGAACAGATGGCCTGGATGTCTGAGTTCTACATTCAGAACAGATTCAAAACTGCTGCCTGAGATGATCAAGACTCACAGGATAATACAGTCAGGACTTGATCATAATTCTAAATTTTCTTTAGGTCCCTGTAAGATTATCAGTGTCCACAACCAGCAGGAAGTAGCCTGGAATACTACGCCCACATTTCCCCCAAAATGTACTATGGATATTTTTCTTTGTTTAAAAAAAAAGGGCAAGTGGTGTGGTAGAATTGTCTGTATTTTGTTAATCATGTTTTAAATAAATACTGCTTGGCCAGTAGCCAGGCAGGAAGTATAGGCGGGACCATCAAACAGAAAGTAGAGGTAGGGCAATGAGAACAGGAGTATTCTGGGAAGAAGGAAGCTCTTTCCACAGTCCTGCCCAGACTATGGAAGAAACAGAATGTGACCTGCCCAGATGAGAAAGTTACTGAGCTATGTGGCTAACATAGATAAGAATAATGGGTTAATATATATTAGAAGAGATAATAAGAAATCTGAGCTAATGGGCCAATCAGTTTTATAACTTATTGAGACCTCTGTGTGATTTTCTTTGGGGCTTAGTGGCTATAAGAACCAGGCAGGGCAGAAACCCCAACAAACAGACTACAAATATGAATTTGGGAAAACTGATCTTTGGACAACTTCTAAGGAAGAATATCATAAGTAGAGCATTTCAGGACAGAATATTTATTAAGATGCTCACAGGAGTACATGCAGAAAAGTTAAATAAGCAGGAAATAACTGTACATGCTTATTATCCCAGCACAAAAGGCTGGGCACAACGAGGCAAGAGGATACCAATTATATGAAGGCCAACCTGAGTTATATAGATAGTATCAGGTCTTCTAGAGATGTATAAAAGACCTGTCTCAAGTAAAGAGAGTAAAGGGTATGATGTGGGTAATAATCTAAGCAATTGTATACTCTCAGGAAATCTTGCTCACTGAGGATCCCTCAACTTGATACCACACATGTCCTCATGATGTTTCTTAGATAAATAGGTGCTCTGGACTATACTTCAGAAGGAAGTCTCAGTTTTGCTCTGACATAAGGGAAAAGGCTTTAGTTTTGCTTTTTCTAAGAGTCATCCATTGCAAAGCCACTACCTACAGAGACTTGTCACCCAAAGCAGAACTTCAAATATTGCCCCTTGCTCCCATTCAAAGCACAAATGTGATTTGCTAATATCTCAAAAATTAACACATGGACAAACATATTTGCAATTAAATGTCTTTTTTTTCAAAATAATAGGCAGAAATATTAGTCACTGTAAATCATGGGCTTTAGCTTCATACATCAGTGTTTTGCTTTACCTCATGAGTATGGAACTGTTCTTTCACTTTTTCAACATCATTTGATATCTCTCCTTGGGCTTGCAATGTGTCCTCTGCAGAGAGAAGCCATGAGAGTACTTCTTCTAAAGCAGTTTGATAACTATCCAGGTTTACTTCAGTCTCCATCAATGAACTGCCAAATGCTTTATCTTCAGGAGCTCCCAAATGCTGAACAATAAAATAAATTGAATGTTATACAATTAATGGCTTTGAAGACTGTACATTAAATGATAAGTTAAATGAAATATTTAAAATGATAGAAATGTCCACTTGCATTGTCAGAGGCATGAACAGCAAACACATAAAATAGTGAGGCTTCATTTTATCATTCTCATGAACACACACAGACATTCTCAAAGGAAAGTTGAAATCAACACCAAATTAACATTTTATTAAAGTTTATCTGTATTACACTAAAGAGTGAGCCAGTGCATCATGTTTTTATGTTGAATCTTAAATGCCATAAAATGGCATCCATAAGTTCTTTTCACACACACACACACACACACACACACACACACACACACACACACACACATCAGCTACATGTTGCAAAAATGCATCAAAGTGTTTTTTAAGAAAATCTTTGAAGGATATTGAGTCTATAGTTCATGATCCTAGAGAAGCTAAGTACCAAGGTGAACTCGAGGAAAAACATACATAGAACCTCCTGGAAAGAGAAAATAGATAAGATCACATGACAAAATTCAGAGCATGAGCATGGGGGGGGGAGAAGGAAGGGTCAAAGAGGAAGAGGAGAGGAGAAGGGGTGGGGGAGGAGAACATAAGAGAACGGGATAATCCAGAAAGAAGGATAGAGATGAAAGCAAGAAAGGAGATATTTTGATTGAGGGAGCCATTATGGGGCTAGCAAAAGACCTGGCACTAGAGAAATTACCAGAAATTCACAAGGATGAACCCAGCTAAGACCCTAAGCCATAGAGGAGAGGGTTTCCAAACTTGCCTTGTCCTCTATTCAGACTGATGAATATCTTAAATATCACCATAGAACCTTCACCAAGCAACAGATGAAAACAGAGACAAAGACCTACATCAGGCCACTGGGCTGAGCTCGCAAAGTCTAGTTGAAGAGTGGGAGGAGTGAGAATATGAGCAAAGAGGTCAAGATCATGATGGGGATACCCACTGAAACAGTTTACCTGAGCTAATGGGAGGTTACAAACTCCAGATGGACAGGGAAGGAACCAGCATAGAACCAAACCAGACCCTCTAAACGTAAGTAACAGTTGTATGGCTGGGGCAGACTACAGGGACATTGGCAGAGGCACAAGGATTTATCCCTACTACTTATACTGGCTTTTTTTAGGAATCTATTCTTTTTGGAGGGATACCTTACTCAGCCTAGATATAGTAGAGAGGGCAGCCTTAGACCTTCCCCAAAGCAATGTGCCTTACCCTCTCTCAGGAGTGGATGGGGATGAGGTGGGGAGATATGTGGAGGGAGTGGGAGAAAGAGAGGGGGTAGGATATAGTAGGATTGGTATGTAAAGTGAAAAAGGGTAGTTTGTTTTCTTTTTAAAAAAAATAAAATAAATTAAAAATATCTTTGAAGACATATTTGAAGATCCCAACAGTATATTACTTGAATCACACATTTAATTCCAGAACACAAATAAGTATGTAGTGTTATAAAAAAATATGAAGTGTGCTTCATCCAGTTCAATTAGATTGATATTAAGGAAGATGTCAAACTTTTCTTAGACTACCGGCTAGGCCACTAAAGTTAAGGAGAAATGTGGTTCAAAGTACTCAGAACTCTAAAGAGAGAATCTAATTACCTTTGAAGTGATTGATAGAAAGCTATCACAAACTGACCTCATAAACCTTAATTACTCTCCTATTCAATGGCATTTACGGAAAAGCAAAGAGATGAATTATACATTCAAAGTGAGAAAGGATTTTGCTGCAGAGGCTGGAGTGTGTTGTGTGGCAGTGACTTGCCCCGACCTAAATAGAGACAACGTAGTTTACAACACAAAATATTGACCTTTAATCCTGGGAGATTTGGGCAGATTCTGCTGTTATACAATTGATATCTTATATTGCCCAATAAGCAAATGAAACAACGACAACAAAACCCTGAATACATGAGACATTCTGGAGATTTAAAAAAAAAATAAAGTGAATGAATAGTACGTTCCTGTACTCCAAAAACCTGAGAAAGAACATACTCAAAATGGTTTCACCTAGAACTATGAGACATAGACAAATATCTGATCGACTTAAGCAAAGAGAAATGAACATTACCTCTTAGGGTACGTTTTTGCAATTTCCTTCTTTAATTTTCACTTGACACTTAACTGTGGAGAGTGTTTTGAGAGGAAGAGGAACAATACAGCAAGGAGCTGGATTTAAGCTGTAAACCTTTCAGAAACTGCCTTGCCTTTGAGTGCTCCCAGAAAAAATAGTCACTTTTGTATTCAGGCTCTGTTTATGGGTGTGAAGCTGAGTATTTTACACTTATCAGAATGCCTTACACTTGTTAGTTCCTTATACAGGAAACAAGTACAACATTTATGAAAGTATCACGGTAACTACTACTATCATCTACACTTAACATCAAGGATCAAAGATATTGACCAGGTCCTTGATTACTGAGGTGACATTCCTAGGATAGCCAACACTTATGCTGAACTCAACAATATACAAAGGAAACGTACAACAATTCCCAGTCCCTTTTTGAAACTAGTCCTTCATTACCCAGCTAGATGAAGATGAGAATTAGAATATAGGCTTGGCCGGAAGTTAAATAAAAACAACTGGATTTACTTTGTGCTTCCACATTTTAATGAGCATGAAATCCAAAGGAACACAGTAGCTTCAAAATGCAAAATACATAATCTAGTCTGTTTGAACTCATTTTTGCTTTCCGAACTGTAATTGGACAACATAATAGAAACTAGTAAAGCCCATTTTTAAATTTTCTTAATTGAGTCTAATGTTAAGTAGCAAATGCACAATATGTCACATTTATGAAGCACTTGATAGAATACTAGAATACTTAACCTATTATAAGAAACACAAATTATGTTATATCTATAGTAATAGTCACAAGTAAGTTTGTACAGATACAGATATAACAGCTTTTAAAAAATTATCAAGCCCTAAAGTTACTGCGTTAAGCAACTGCTCAGTTTTAAGAGATCAGAGTATTAATGTAGGAAAAAAATAACCCCACAAAATTGAAAGGAATAGCTATAAATTTAAGGTAGCTCTTTTTTGTTATTGCTGTTGTTTGCAACTCAACCTGAAACCTTGAGAAATTTAAAGAACTAGAAATGTTATATTTAAATAATTGTCTTTAAATGATAAACTTACAAAAGAATTATTATTAGATTAACAAAACTACGTTTGTACAGCTATGAAAATTGTTTAAAAAAATAAAACATTTTATGCTATACTAATGTTTAAAGGCTTGCATTGGAGAAAAATAAAATCCACATAATATTATACTTTAGAAGATATATCTAAAACACATAAATCATAAATTTAATATTTTGTATAAGGATGTAATAAAAGTATTTTTAAAAGAAAACATCTTAAAGTTATATTTAAGCAAGGATAAAATGTTTAAAATTACAACCATATAAACTATTACTCAGATTTCTAAAGTAATCTATACATATGTTTTAATCTATACACATGAGATTATGATTAAAATTGTCATCTGGGCTCTGAGCAATCTTTTCTTTGTATATATAATTTTGTTTTAAATTCTAATATGCTAGTTATCAATAACTTAAAAATTATTATAAAGTTATAAGCAGAAATAATTTTAAATTAAATAAAATTAACATATCAGTCTGTTGCTTACACTAAGGATTAGTGTTATGTTTAGTTGTTTTTCATAGGTTTATATAATGTAAATATATGTATGTCTAAGTAACATGCATAAGCATATTTTATATGAGTCAAGATTTTTTAATAGAGTTAACGAAACAAAATTTAAAAGTCTTCTAGAATTTAAGGCACAATAAAATGTGAAATGAAAAATACCTGTTTTAATTACACATTTGTGTATTTTCAATAGACTACTTTGAATAATATACACTTCTTGAAATGTCTTTCATTGCAGATTACTACAGATTTTGAAATAAATCAACATTAAGAGAAATCTATTATTTTAGTTTCAATATTTCAGTATATGTTTCATCATCATAGAACTTCATATTGAAGCTGAGTTTGTGAAGAGAGCTCATATACGACATCCAAACAAGTTTACTAGAAACAATGATCTTTGCTTTATACAGTTACATGCATCGGGAAAGCAGACACTAATCATTTCAAGAATTATCATCAACAAGATATAAGTTTCTTCCTAAGTTTCAATCCCATTTTATTTAACTTTTTACCTTTATCACAAAATTTTTCCCTGAAATACATTGTCAAAATAATAATTAGAAAAAAGTTTAAATAATTAATGAATGAAACAATATTTTACCATTTTCAAAATTTATGAAGTAAAATCTCTACTTTGTCTACATATTTTAGCTTTAAGTACCTTCTCTTTTTTCTTCCTTTCATATGCCCTAATGCAAGCATGGTAATTCTTGATGACAGAGAAATAAAGTCAATATTCTTAAGTATTACAGTATAAAAGCAAAGTATAGTTTGGGTTGTGGATGAATGAAGATATAAGCATATTTATGTACACAAAGTTTAAGAAAAATAATTCTGAAAAAGAAAGAAACTTGGTTCTTAACTATCTCATTATTATGGTTTTCATTAATGAAACAAAACACGTGGCCCATCTAAAAAAATTAAACAATAATTTAAGTTTGTAGGATCTGAAATTTCAATATAGAATCTGCTTGTAAAATCTAGCACATTATTTAAAAGTGAATTCTTAACCTTAAAATTAGACATATTTCTGATATAATACCCTCTTTCTCATATTCTTTTATTTATTTATTTTTTACTTAAAAATTTCCACCTCCTCCCCTCCTTCCATTTCCCTCCCCTTCCTCCACTCCCCTCCCCCTCCCTCTCCAGTCCAAAGAGCAGTCAGGGTTCCCTGCCATGTGGAAAGTCCAAGGTCCTCCCTCCTCCATCCAGGTCTAGTAAGGTGTGCATCCAAACAGACTAGGCTCCCACAAAGCCAGTACATGCAGTAGGATCAAAACCCAGTGCCATTGTCCTTGGCTTCTCAGTCAGCCCTCCTTGTCCAACATGTTCAGAGAGTCTGGTCTGATCATATGCTTCATCAGTACCAGTCCAGCTTGCTTTGGTGAGCTCCCATTAGATCAGCCCCACCGTCTCAGTGGGTGGGTGCAGTCACTTTACTTCATTATATTTTAATATTTATTGCAGAATTCCTTCTCTCTCTCTCTCTCTCTCTCTCTCTCTCTCTCTCTCTCTCTCTCTATCTCTGTGTGTGTGTGTGTGCATATCAACATAACTTAAAGTGTTAATTTGTAAATAATGTATAGAAAAATTAACCCAAAAATTAGTAATAATAATTGGACAACTAAAACAATGTACTTTTAAATTTACATGAATGTGCTCTTTCAGTCTCATGCTGTACTGTATATTTTCTTCTTGTGATAATGTAAAATTATGCACTTGATGAGATGAAGTATGGTGTATGATGTACACATGATGTGAGATTCCCCTCTGTATGCTGTAAATACCATTGGTTAATAGAGAAACTGCTTTTGGCAAATGGCTTAACAAAATATAGCCAGGATGGAAGAAATATATATAGAGAGAGTAAGCAGAGTCAGAGAGACACCACCTAGCTGCCAAGGAAAAAGGCACAAGCCACCAGCTGGAACCTAACCGGTAAACCATGAGACTCATGGTAAAATACAGAATAATAGAAATGGGTTAATTTAAGATGTAAGAGCTAGATAGAGACACACTTAAGCTATTGGCCAAACATTATTGCAAATAATATAGTTTCTGTGTAATTATTTTGGGTCTGGGCAGATGGGAAATGAACAAGCAGCCTCTGCCTTACAAAATGGCACACTAATATGGTCTGAACCATTTGGGGATAATGCCAGTCACCCACTTCAGGTCTGAATGCACATGTGCCTACTTGGGGTTGGGAGGAGAGTAGCTGAGACCATGCCCTTGGCTCAGTGCCCACCCCACCCCCACCTGGGCAGGTGGCCAAACTGGATTTGCTAGTAGTACACAAGCAGAAGAGCATGGCAGATTACAGCCACCATACACAAATATTTCCAGGCTGCACATGACAGATTTAGCTATTACTTAAATAAAAAAGGTTTATGTCCTACATTTGCCATCTCAGAGTTAAAGTGGTGAGCTTGTGTCCTATCCAGCAGTCCCAGAGATAGTGGTAATGGTACCTCAGCCATATTAAAAGACAGAGAGATGTGGAGCCAGCATCCAGAGCCACTGCAACCAAGCTGCTTACTGTCTTAAAAGCACTTCTTATTATAAAATTATTACAGATATGCAATAAAGACAAATTTAGATAAAAAAGACTTCTAAATGGGTCTCAGTGTTGAATAAATGTATATAGGCTTGGGAGAGAGAAGACAAAGAGTAACGAGACAGTAATAAATATTAAGCCTGTAGAAAAGGTAATAGAGTAAGAAAATAAGAGACATAAAGATGGAATATACATAGAGAGCCTAGATTATGCATATTATTGTGGGTTTTTTTGAATTTTTTGACAAAAGAGGGTCTTTTTTTTCCCAAAGTGGATTTCTTCCAGACTAACGTGGTTTGATGGAATAAGAACCTCTGATATGTTTCCATGAACCCCCAATTATTTTTCCCAACCAAAGGCAGGAAGCAGTCTGGAAAGAAATATGCCCAAACCATCCAAATATTGTTTATAAATGTTTTCTACCTTTAAAGGGAGATATGGTATAGCAATGAATACTTTGCATTGGTATGGATCTTGGTTTATTGATACAAATTTAAGGTCAATTTTGTTATATGTATATTTATGCTCTTGATTGAGGTATTGTGTCTGGGCAGCTCATTTAAAAAGGTAATGAATAATTAAGAAACATAGGTTAATAGATAATCATCTATAATAGTCAAGCTTATAGTCATGTTAGTTAGGTTTTCTAGATGTATAGAGATATATTTCAGTTAGATAGGAATCCTTCAAACCCTTCAAAGACCTTCAGAATATAGCATTTAAAGTGTTTTAATAACTTAGGACTTTTCAGGGCAATGAGACACATCTGCTCCTGCTACTTCATAAGATTTACTTGAGTACAAGTACTGTAATGTAACAGAGACTCTGATAAATATGGAGGACATTAAGTGAGTAATAAAGGGTAGTGCATATATCATGGATAACCTTTATAAAAACTAATTCGCATCATAGATGAGATGAAACAGAACAGTACTAGATTTTATCACACTGCTAAATGCAGAGTGTAAATTAAAATTGTAGAAATGATTCACTTCTGAAAATTTTCATTCAATATAACTCAGACTAGAGTTCAGCATACATAGGTGACTATAGCTAAAATCAAAGCTGTGCATAAAGAAGGGATGGTACTGTACCTTTAGATATATACTAGTCTTTATCAATCTGTTTCTAAAACTAATTTAGCAAAAATTGAATTAACAAATTATTATAAATTAAATTGCTTGTTGTAGCTAGTGATTATTACCTTAGGAAGCACATTCCTTTATTTATTATTTTAAATTTAGCTTTATTTCCAAAATTGTATTTTGTAATGTTAGCATATATTCATATTTATATGGAACCAGCATGTATGTATGCTTTTTTTACTAGATTTGTTTAAGTATAATTTTATATCACTCAGTATACATTTAATTTATTGGTCTACTACTTAAGCATTTATTTCTTATTTTTTCCTCACTTCCTGAGAATTTTTGTATCAACTATTATCATTCACAACATGATAGAACCCTGTCCATAAAATTGAGAAGGATAAAAAATGATCATAAAGAAAAACAGTCCTAAACAAAAAAACAACAGACATCACAAAAAATGAATTTTTATAGGAAGTACCTAGAACAATTTAAAGTATAATGCAAAACATTCCAGATTCAAAAAAATGTTACATATATCAAGATCTGACAAATGCAACCAGAGAAAAACCCAAAGGGAGGCTGTTACAAAGAAATGCTAGATAATACAATCTATTACTATTCTGAGTGATTATTTACTCAATATTTTATTTAGCCAAATCCATTAAAACTGCCTGCAATGGCATAGCTAGCAGGCTATTTTCTGCGAGCGTATTAAACCAGCATTTCTCAACTTTCCTAATGTTTTGACTCTTCAATATAAATATAGTTCCTTATGTTGCAGTCACCCATAACCATAAAAATATTTTGTTGCTACTTTATAACGTAATTTTGCTATTATTATGAATCATAAAGTAAATATCTGTTTTTCAGTGGTCTTAGGCAATCTCTATGAAAGGGTCATTTAACACACTGGAAGGGTTTGAAACACCCAGGTTGCGAACTAATCAAAACTGTCCAGCTTTACACAGCATGTCAAGTGCCAGTACACTTTCATGCAGAAGAGCTTATGGGCATATTTTGCATTTACCAATTAAACCTCAACCTTAATCTGCAAACAGAACACGAGACTACCCTAGATTGTTCATGTATGTCCTTGGCTCCCAATCCTTTAATTTGTAATTTGTTTATTTCCAAATAAACTTTGAGACACACAGAGAGTCTATTGCCAAATAAACATAAACACACACATGCACACACACATACACACACACACACAAACAGTGAGAGAGAGAGAGAGAGAGAGAGAGAGAGAGAGAGAGAGAGAGAGAGAGAGAAAGAGAGAGAGAGAGAGAGAGAGAGAGAGAGAGAGAGAGAGAGAGAGAGAGAAGTGAGATTTTCAGTAAACAAGCATTCTTTCCTGTTCTTCAATAGGACTAAGGCTGACAGAGGTTGCAATTAGATCAAGGCCATTCTGAGCTAAGAACCCGAGACACTGGGATACAGTGTAACATCCTGTGTTAAAAACAAAACAAAAGAGAAAGACCAATATCAGAAACAAAAGCCTGAAAAGAACATCATGAGATCTATAGGCTACAGAGAAGTCATATGAGAACAATGACTATATAATGTTATTTTGTGTTTCAGTAATTTAAAATATCAATATTTGGATGAAATTTACAAAGGTTGATTAGTTGAATGATGAAAGATCTAATAGTAACTTTGATAATAATAAGGAAAGACTCCATTTCTAACATTATTTCCTTGCTGCTATGGACTAGTTCAAAGGAAAAAGCCTACTTGTTTTACTCAGTCCTTTTTAAACACCTAAGAGAATGAGATTCATTAGACTAATATGACTATGAAAAGAAGTTAGAAGAAATGTTTAGGCACCTTTTTTTTTTTACTTACTAAAAATATTTCTACATGGAATATATATGTTTCATAGAAACTAATTATTATATATTTAACAAATATTCATCTAAAATGATTGTAATATATACAATTTTCTGTCACATATAGAAACTGTTCAGTAAAGCACTACGAAGAAGAGTAATTATAATGTATTTCCATGCTATTATTTTTAAGATCTTTTTTTATGTAGGGATAAGTACCGCCCCTTAGGGGGCGTGTTCACCTCGGGCTAATGTCTGCCTATAAATTTGGCCAGCGTGCTCCCAGCTTCACTTCTGCTTTCCTGGTCTCCGCTGGAACGGTGGTTCTGTAAGTCTCTTTCGACATTAAAGCTATATATATTGTTACAATCTGTCTGCATTTGTTTATGCCACTACATTTTTGCGCCCAACGTGGGGCTCGAACCCATGACCCTGAGATTAAGAGTCTCATGCTCTACCGACTGAGTGGGCACCATTTGTAGTAATAAGAGCAGCGGGGCTGAATTCCCAGCACTCTGGCCGCCTGCTCGGCTTATGCCCGAAATAACAACACACAAACTGTATTCATTTAATCACTGCTTGGCCCATTTCTATCTAGCCCTTACTGGCTAATTCTGATATCCGGATCAACCCATCTCTAATAATCTGTGCACACCGGTCTTACCGGGAAAGACTCATCATATCTGACTTGGTGGCTTGCTTCATCGCATCTGCATCTTCCCGGGAGCAGGGAGCATGGCGGCTCTCTGAGGCATCTGCTTGGGAGAGGAGAGCTGTGGAGTCTGAGCTCACTTCCTCTTCCTCCCAGCGTTCTGTTCTGTTTACTCCTCCTACCTATCTTCTAACCAATGAGGACCAAGCAGTTTCTTTTTATTTAACCAATGACCTTCCTCCATCATTTTTATTAATCAACGTTTATAACATTAGCTATGTTTTTAAATTTATTCTATAAGTATTTTTAAATAAATTAGAAATAAAAGGAGAGTTTTCCATAATATACAAACATATATATGTGCATCAATCCTAGCATTCTTACTTTACATTTGGGTGGAAAATATTATTTATATTATTTTTTGTAAAGGGTTTATAATAGATATTTCCATTTTACCAAACACTACAGGCCAGTTTATCCATTCAACATTATCGTTGTTCATTGTAACACAAAAGCAAACACAGATTATTTAAAATGAATTAAATTTATATGGCTTCAAATAAAATTTTACTTATAAAACACAGGTGATAAATATATTTTGATACTCTGGTAGTTCTGTAAAGCCTTCTGATCACCTAACTTTTCTATAGTGGCTGTAGAACATCTCAGTACTGATTCCCTTTTCTCTCTGGAACCTGTTACTTTTTATTTGTTCCTACCATGTCATTTTCCCACTCTACTATATGTCTGATCTATATTTTTTCTAAAGATTCACTGCCCTCCTTTATCTCACTTCTACTTCTGTAAGTAACAGTGTTCCAAAAGGCATCACAGTGTTTAAAACTAGTGAGAATGCACAAGACCTTCAAATCTGTTTTATTTTGAAGTCATATAAATCTGAGAGCAAACCCTGACATTTATAAGTACTGTACAATGAAAGATGGTATTTAATTTCAGATTTCTGGTATGCATCAAAAATGGATACTCTGGTACTGGCATAGAGAGTCCTTCAAGGGATCATGGTTAATGTGCACAGTTTTATTAGTATTCTGTATTATCATTTCCCTTTTAAACTCTTAAAATGTGCGTCCACTGCCATTTTTATCATCATTTAGTGCAAGACAGAAGAGTAAGAAAAAAGTAACAACTAAATTGAGCTAAATTAGATTTCCAGTTGCAAAGATATACATCTAGATTATAAGACTTTTGATAGATTCCACTCACAAACCAAGCACTAATTGTTTCCATGTCCCTAAGGTTTAATAGTTGTTTGCACTACCCTATACTGGTATACAGTATATCCTATACTGTACACCAATATATTCTTGTTTTCCTTGATCTTTTAAATAGACATAATCTATACAATCTTTTCTTCGATGCTTGCCTCTCAAATAATGGCTTCTGTGGTATGACACTTCAGAAAAAGATGACTCACAAGGAGAGCAAAGGTAAACACCATTAAAGCAGAACAATTGTTCATTTTATCTATGTCATACATACAAAAAAAAATAATGGGTGTTGGGCTGGAAAGATGGTTCAATAACTAAAAATACTGGGTTGACTAGTCTGACAACCTGGTTTCATTCTTTAGACTCCATATAAGACAATCAGGTGAAGTGGCATCCATCTGTATTCTCAGCACTCCAAAAGTGAGATAATAAGCAGAGAATAACTCCTGGAAACCTGTGGACCAACTATCTTGGAGAATGAAGTATAGCAGGAACAAGAGAGAGCCTGACTCAAAAAATATAGGAGAGAATTGGCTACCAAAAATTTTGCTCTGACCTCCACACCTGTGGTATGGTGTGTATACACCTACATTCACAAACATGCATCATACAAACACACATACAAACATATACATATGCATGCACACTAATGATTATGACGATGATGAAACCTAGAAATTAAATGATAGCTTTTTGTTGCAGGAAAGACTTTTATAGGGCATTTTGCATCATAAAATTAGGCTAAAGTGATATCTTTTATTATTATTATTTATTATTACTAATTATTATTATTTGAGCAAAGAAGATAAATAGCATGTCACTTCTATTTGTTGTACCTGTTGCCTTATTGATATACTGTTTGTTTCCTTATTTCCTTCAGTCAAAGTAATTCTGTTGGAGCACTTTCAAGCTTGCCATTTGTAAGAAAGAAACTAATGGTATCAAGCTTTATGACATCTAGTAGATTTCATTATCAGCTGAAAACTCTGTCTTCTGCCTCAAGGAAAGTAATAAAAGTCATCTCCCCTTCTGGCCAAAGAACTCCAGATGGCCTATGAGTGGAGTCAGCTGAAGGCAGGGAGAAGTTATTTTCTTATTTTTATCTGCACCTAAGATATGAAACCTGCTGTGGGGTTTATATATCGAGATTCTCATGGTCAATTAAAAGTTTTGATCTAAAGGTTTAGAAGAGTGCATAAAGTCTCACTGTAACAGAAAAAGTTAAGGTATGATAACTTTTGCAACGTGTCTACCTCTTCTTTGAACATTTACTTTCATACTTCCAAATAAATGACTCAAATGTTCAAGGGGCTCATAGCTGAGAGAATCACTCCTAATTCAAAGAAGGCATTTAAGAGTTTAAGTAAATAAACAAATAAATAGAGTATAAAGTCAGGAAATGAAATCATGAACAGGAAAGTAACATGGAACGCCAGGTGAGCCTGACAGAAAATACATGTTCTAAAACTGTGCCTACCATTTCATAGAGTAAAGAACCAAAACTTAAAACCTACATGAAACCATTCATTGATTTAAAATATTTTAAACTGAAGGAAAGATTTCAAAGTTTTTTGTTAATGTATAGTATTTTTAAGTGACACACAATGAAAATACTACTATATATCCACTTGAAATGTTGTTTCCATTGAATGATTTGTTCAGAATATACACATCTTTTTTTCAATCTCTGCTAACAGAGAATTTTTGCCTTGGAAGATGAAATGATTTTGCTGCTTTTGGAAATATAAAATAGGTAACACAGTGCTCAAAACTACTTTCCAAACTAAAACATATTTAGGATGCTTGCTTTTTTAAAAAAAACTTGTATTGATTCCTTGTGGATTTCACACTATGCATCCCAATCCTACCCACCACTCTGCCCCCTGCATCTGCCCTCACCCTTGCACACTCCACTCAAAAGAAACAAAATTTAAAAGAAAAACCAAAGACCAACCAAACCAAAAAAAAAAGAAAGAAAGAAAGAAAGGAAGGAAGGAAGGAAGGAAGGAAGGAAGGAAGGAAGGAAGGAAGGAAGGAAGGAAGGAAGAATCTCATCATGGAAGCTGTGGTGCTGCCCAGTGAATCCCACAGTTCACCCTTTTAGTCCTTTCTCTTTTTACTTTCAAATGTTCATTGCCATGCTATTAGACGGTTCGAGGCCTTTGGCCTTTACTACACCATCAGTGACATATTCTCACTGGGGCTCCTCTTGGATAGCCTGTTGTTGTCCCGTGTTATGAAGTTTTGGATCTGTAAGTTCATCCCCTTCACATGCTCCATCAGTTCATATGAGGTGGATGTTGGGGTGGTTCAACTCACAGCCCTGGTTCTGGGCCAGGATGGCAGCTGGACTGGTCAGCCTGTCAGCTTTCCTCCATCTTCCCCACCCAGGAGAGCTCTCCAGTACTGCCATGGCTAGCCCATCCAATGTAGTCTGCAGGAAGGAGCAGGGCCAGTTCTCAGGCCCTTGTGACCAGCTTACCCACACTCCCACCACCAGGGCCAGATCTGCTGTCTTGACCAGGCATGGTGCAGTGAGTGTACTCCCTGCTGGATGCTGTAGGGAGCATACAAGGGGGAGCTTGTCGTCAGCTCTCCTCCTCTCACGTTGTCAGGGTGCCACCACCAAGGTCAGATCTAGTGCACAGGTAGGGTGCAGGGCCCATTCTCCTGTGTGCTGCAGCTGGTGAAGGGGTGAGGGACAGGGCTGGTTCTTCAACTCTCTTGATCCTGTGGCAATTTCTTTTGCTGCTGTCAGTAGCAAGAGGGGATAGGGCATCTTACTCTCATTCAGGCCATCACATGGCAGACAAGGTGGGGGTAACAGGGTCAGCTCTGTTGCTGCCCTGCCCTCAGGTCTGGCTCACCTGCATCCCTGAACAACAGGGTTAGCTCTAGTGGGTTGCCCAAGTGAGATTCCCACTCTGGGTGAGTGGTAGGATCATCTTTCCCGAGTGTGGAGGGGTGTGTGTGGTGGTGCTGCAATATCCTGCTATCCCAGAGCCAGCAAGGCACGGTTTCAGCTGTGCACAGCTCTGCACGGCTCTCGGATTTCACCCTGCATTGTTCCTATGATCCCTTGTGGTAACATAGCAACACTGACCATAGACACTAATACACACCCCCACTGCAGAAAGACCATCGAACCAAATGTGGCCCTTTGCATCAACTTAAGCCAGATGTCACAATGGTCCTGGTAGAAACAAAAGCCACTCAGTTCCGTGTAGCTCTAGCCCGAGCATGGCCCTCAGATACTAACCTGGTCTCAGGTGATCGACCAAACCCTAGGCATCTGCACAGTCCTCAACAGTGAGAGGAGCCATGGATATCAATACAGATCCTGGCTGTAGTAGGGCCACAGACCCAGTCAATGGCCTTTGGCAGCAGCCCAGGCTCAGATGTCACCATGGCCCCAGGTGGCAGCTCAGAACTATCAGATCAGCAGAGTGCCCATGGTACCATGGTCCTTGGACACCAATATGGTCCCAGAAGGCAGCACTTATCCCTGGCATCAACATGGCCTTGATGGTATCAGGATGCACAGACATCAATACAGACCCTGACTGTGGTAGGGCCATGGACCAGACCTGGCCCTGGGCAGTAGCCCTGGCCCAGATGGCATCATGGTCCCAGTTGAGGGCACAGGCCACTCAGTTCTGAATGGCTTCAGCTGCAGCATGACTCAGCATGACTTTAAAATCCCCACCTGACTTGATGGAATGACCCAGACCCCAGGTATTTCCACAGCCTTTGGTGATATCAGGAGCCACAGTTATCACAGATCCAGATATGACCTACAACACCAGCGATGGTGTGGTTGATACTCTCTGTGGCCCTGGCTGACAATGTGGGCCACTCAGATCAGACTATGATATGGCCCATAGGCACCCACATGGCCACAGATGGCCTCAGCCCCCAGGGCATGCTTGTGGCCTTTTGTGAGAACTGGGCCACAGGCATCAATACGGATCCCAGCTGTGGTCAGACCAGAGGCCCAGACATGGACCTAGGCAGGGTATGTTTTGCTTTTTAAAAAATGAAAATATACAACTCAATTTTCCTATTTTGATGTGAGATAGCCACAACTAATATGTAAGGTGAAAAAAAAATGTTTCCCAAAAAAGTTTTTGCATTATTGAAATAAAAATACTTCAGTATTCTGCAATTTCAGGTAATACAGTTTATAAACCCATTGACTATGATAATTGAAATTGATCAAGGACATCAAAGCTTCCAACAAATCAGGGAGAGACCTGCTGTTGCCCGATCATACTGGGGACAGATGGTTATTCTATAACATTAAGTACTATATAGAGTCTTATGAAATGATTTGAAAACATGAAATCCCAATGCATGAGAGATCTTGGCAATGCCATGTGTATTGTAGGACTATTCATGATGGGTAAGACATAGTCAGTCTAGATCCCTATTAACACGTAAATGGATGTAAAATATACACAAATATTGGATTTACAATGAAGCATGCTTCAGTATTGTGGTTTAAATGGAAAATTTCTCCCATAAGTTCATATATTTGAACACTTATATGAACACATTGATGCTTTGCTAAAAATATGTCACTGAGAGGAGGCTTTGGAAGTTTCTAAGCTTGTCCCACTTCCAGTTTGCTGTCTTTACTTTCAGTATGCATCTAGGATGTTAACTCTCAGCTACTGCTCTTGAAGCCATGCCTTCCCCACTCTTAGAGATATTTAGCCCTTAGGAACTGTGAGACAAAATAAAATCTTCTTAAATTGTCTATGATCATAAAGCAGAAGTCACTAATATAGTCTGAAAAATAAAAAAAAATGTGTGATTTTTCAGAAGTATCGATGGACGTTGAGATCATTACTTAAAACTAAATTATAGAGGAAAAATACCATATATAGTATGTTCTCTCTCATATGTTGAAGGCTATAAAAGTTTAATAGATATAGAATGGTGATTACTATAGTTTGGAAAGGTGAGTAGTTCATAAGAGGTTAAAATTGTGTATCAAATATCATAGAAAACCCACTAATATTTAAAAAATATGTGTTAAAATATTTTTAAATTCTTGTAAATTCTCATTATTATTTTTAACTTTTATCAGGAAGTGATAATATTATGATTGCTCTCATTTATGTAAAAATGTATTATTAAAAGTTGATAAACACTCAGTTATTAATATGATTAAATAGTGTAAAACATCAGTAGATTATTTGTCTACCTTTTTGGTTACTGCTTTTTAGACTATTCTCTAATCTATGTTCTTTTTTATACTCACCACAACTACAAAATTTATAGTCAGAACAGACATAAAATGCCTAAAAGTGTTTATTTGTAAGATGTATATATACATGTCACTAAATCATCTCACTTAACATTGTAACATAAGAGACAACAATTGCCTACATTTTACAGTATGGAAATCTGATTGATAGATGTTACATTCATGTCTAAGGTCATAGAGCTAATAAAAACAGAGATAGGTGTAAGACACAGTATCTCTCTCAAAGAAGCCTGTAAAATTAACTGTATAATGAACATTATTTGTACAAAGTCAAAAGGAATAATTATTTCCCCAGAGATTGCTAGGCTTTGAAAATAGTACCCCAAAATAAAAATATGATAATAAGCCATAATTGTGTGGTGTGACCATTTTATTGCTCAAGCACACACAATTGTTGGTAGTACTCATTGATTCATCCAGACTTCTCTCCATATACCTGTCTGTGATCAGATTTTTGTATTTATAGGATGATTGGTTTAAGTTTATAGCATTCACAATAGAAACTTATTCACAGGACTTTTAAAAATACCATTATGAGCTCCTTTAGCACAATGATATTGAACTTACAAATTCACTTAAAGTTTTAAAGTAGTATGTAAATTGGTAGTCAAACAAATTAATACCAACAATATCGCTAGAATTTTTATTAACAAACAATCTTGTCTGAAATTTATGTCTAAATTTAAAACATGCTATTTAGCATATTTCAATTTATTTGATATACTTTGGGAAACAGAAATTGAAATATACAGGATTCCTGTTTCTGTTTTTACAGTGAGATAATAAATACTGTGTTTTTAAAGGTTTCACTATATTTTATATATACGCTTTTAAAATCAGTTCTGTACTTCTGACTATTATCATCCATGAAAATATCCTGTAAAATCAATATTCATTCTATTGTTTAATGTATTTTATACAGAGAATGAACTCATATTTTTAAGGAAGGAAACAGAATTAATATAATGAATTAGTTTTCAAATTTTAAACTTAGGTAGCAACTGAAATTCTTAACACATTGAGGATGTCATATATAGATTAAGCATAAATGACAGCAAGGTTCATGTTTGTTCTGCTTTGAAAAATATCAAATCCAGAAAAGAAATCAAATACAGGTTGAAGAGAAATAGTAACCATCATATTTAGAACCTTGTGATTTAGAAATGCTAAGACACACCACAATCTGACATATAACGTTTTTCTGATAATCAAATTGTACCTAGGCCTAAAGGCACATGAATGATATTTGTACAAAAGGGTTGAAATGCCCTGTGAACTTCTTTTATAATGTTATTGATTCATGTTTTTTCATGCACTCAGCCAGCTCCGCTTATTTCCCTCAGTCCTAGAAAAACTATCAACTGTCAATTATCATGTGAACAGTTTCTGAGAATATGAGTTATCTGAAGGTCTTATTTATCCTCCGTTTGGCCTTTTCAAAGCTCATTAGCACATCAACAAGAAAGTTGAGGAAAGTAAGGAAGGGTTACCGAAATTCTAAACAAATAAACTGCATCCTCGATGGCTTCATATATAAGAAAGCACTTGACAGTACTAGAAAAATTAGCCAAAATAATGAATAAAAGAATAATGTGTAAGATGAGAATTTTCTTTGATTGATTTATTTTCACTTTATTTTTTGAAATATTGATTTAATTGACAAGAGGTTTTGACAACAAATAAGACTGGAAACCCTTTATTTTTTTCATGTAAGGACATCATTATAGGTAACGCTATGATTGAACAATATATGGTACTCCCTGCCAATATATTTAGCTTTTCTCCATGTGAAGAAAACAAACTGAACACTAGATTTCCAAGGAAGGTTTATTTTAACTAAATTGCATTTGGCAGGGGTGAAAGGGGAATGAATTAGAACCAAAACTGAGAACAATCAGGTTTTTTATTTATCATTATTTATTTGGAGTTTTCAGCAGTGATGCTTATTTCTGTAAACTTCAAGATATTCAGATAGAAAGAAGGCAGCATAACTGGACATCATTACCTTTCTTTCCTCTTCTCTAAGTTCAATCCTCCAGTCTCATCCTCAGCTCTATAGCAGAACACCTAGTTCAGTCTTCCCTTCCTTTCTGATGCCATATCCCAAGGATCATGTATATCTTCTCCTTCAAACTACTCAATAACTCATCCCACTCTCCCAGTCTACAACACAAACACATAATCACTGGGAACACTCTGACTTCAAAAGTTGGGAATAGGTAACTAACAACATGTATTCACCTCTCTTTCCTACTCTCCAAATCCAATTCCTATTGTAGAGAGACCACCAGATGCGGCCTGAACTCCATCCATCGCTGACCCCACTTCTAATGGAATTAATAGATCTTCTCCTCAAATCTTATCCTTTTATCCTAACCCTGACACCAACAGGCATTCTCCGGGACCCCATCAGCCAAGTTGGACAGAGAAGCAGAAAAGTGAATGAATCAGGTAAGAAGACTTCACATCTTCACTCACCCTCCTCTCCTCCATCTGGAAGCTCTGTAGCACACTGCCTGTTGTGATCTATCCTCATGGTCCACCCTCTTTCCCAGAGAACCAAGTCAATTCTTGTGGAACACCCTGCTTTCTTTCCTCCTGTGTACCACCTCACAGCCACAGCCCATCTTTATTCTTAAGTGTCATCTCCCAATACCTAGAAACAAATTTTACCTGGAACTCCAACTGGCTACATCAATAAGGATTCCAGAAAGGTATTCTACCAGGAAGCACACATCCACCACACTCTTCTAAGAACCACAGGAGGCTACAGAAAGCAAGGAGCAAAACACCCACCTGATGTGGGAGTCCTCTCTGTGTGCTGGGATTACCACTAATGAATAAAGAAACTGCTTTTGACCTATAGCAAGGCAGAACTTAGGTAGGCAGGGAAAGCTAGGCTGAATGCTGAGAGGAAGAAGGGCAGAGTCAGAGAGAGAGAGAGAGAGACACCAGGGAGCCATGGCCAGAGTCAGACATGCTTTATCTGGTAGCCACTGTCATGTGGCAATATACAGATTAATAGAAATGGGTTAAATTAAGATGTAAGAGTTAGCCAATAAGAAGTTATAGCTAATGGGCCAAGCAGTAATTTAATTAATATAGTTTCTGTGTGATTATTTTGGTTTTGTGCTTTCAGGACAAACAAGCAGCTCTCTGCAACAGTGTGGCACCCATGTGAGCAACTAAAATCCAAAAACTTGAGAAAACTTAAAAATTAATTCTAGACACAAAGAACAGAGTTAAGCATGGTTTGCTGGTAGCATTTTCTTGGATGAACTCTGTTTGGCAGAAGCAAACATAGGCATGGCTCCTTTAAGAGAGGTTGTCCTGTTTCAGTTATAGCAGGAAAAAAAGCTGTGTGGTTTCAAAACACAGCTTTCTTGGCTGTGCTGCCAGAGCAAACTCTGGCTATGGAGCATTTGTGGGCCTGGTCATTTGTGTGCCCACTCGAGGTCAGGAGGCTCAGTGCTCCATGACTGGTCAAGCAGCATGATCATGACTGCTAGGTGTGCACAGGCAGGAGAACATGGATTCCCACCACCATATACAGAGTTATTTCCAGTCTACACAGTGCTCTCCATAGCAGATTTAGCTATTACTCAGATAAAAAAGATTTATGTGCTGCATGCTCATTCTCAGAGTTATAGTGCTGAGCATGGCTCCTACCTGGTAGGCCCAGAGCCTCCACCATTTTCAAAGTGGAGAGAGAGCAAGCCAGCATCCACAGCAGCTGCAACCAATCTGCTTACCATTTTAAAAGCTCTTCAAGACAGTAAATAATTATAGCTAAACAGGACAGATTCAGACATAAAAGACACCTAAATTGGTCACAGTGTTGAATAAATGTATGTATGCATAAAAGAAAGAGTAAAATGAGTATATAGCATTATAAAATAAAATAAATGGTTTATAAAAATATAAAGTAAAGTCTTTAAAGAGACAGAGTACACACCTTCATAGATTAAACTGAGAAAGGAAAAATAAGCCATGTAAAGATGGAAAATTCATAGAGAGTCTGGATTATGTATATTATTGTGTTTTTTTAATTTTTTGACTGTGAAGAAGATAAGTAACCATGATATATACTTTAAAGGTATTTTATATTCAAATTTTGAGTCTAAGAATATGTTGCCTTGGAAAAGAGGTTCTTCTCTTGTTTCCACAGAGGATGAGAACCTGTTGATTGCTTCCAGACTGGTGTGGTTTGATGGTCTTGAACAGGTCTTGAAAGGTCGCCTTGAACACCCCTCAAAAAATTACTTTGCCCAATAAACAGCAAGAAGAACTTTGAAGAAGCTACACCCATATTCCCAAGTATTGTTTATAAGTGTTTCTTTATATTTAAGGGGGAATATGCTATAGAGATTTGCATTGGTCTTGGATTATTGATACAAATTTAAGAACAATTTTGTTATATGTATATTTCTGTTCTTGATTAAGGTATTGTGTTTGTGCAGATCATTTAAAATGTAATTTATAATTAAGAAATATAAGTTAATAGATATTTATCTATAATATTCAAGCTTTTAGTCATGTATGTTAGATTTTCTAGATGTACAGAGATATATTTCAGTTAGATAGGTATTCTTTAAATCTTTCAGAGACCTTCAGAATATGGAATCTAAAATGTTTTAACAACTTAGAACTTTTCATGACAATGACACACATCTGCTTCTGGCATCATAAGTTACTTCAAGAGGAAGATGGGCATTGAAGAGGAGTTGGTTAGGCATTTGGGCAAGAAAGTGCTACTGCCTGGACTGCTGAACTGGACATAAAGGACCCACAGAGAAATGATTGTTGAACTTGCCTACAGGTGATACGATCTTTTGGGGTTCCTGCTTCATGAAAGAGTCTGCTAGACATTATTCAGGACACTATCTAGGCCTGAATACCATTTTTTATTGGATTGTTCTTTTGATGACCAGTTTCTTGAGTTTTTTGTATACTTTGGAGATCAGCCCTCTGTCTAATGTTGGGTTGGTGAAGATTTTTTCCCATTTGGTAGGCAGCCATTTTGTCTTACTGACCATGCCCTTTGCTTTACACAATCCTCTCAGTTTCAGGAGGTCCCATTTATTACTTGTTTCTCTCAGTGTTTGTGCTGCCAGAGTTATATTTAGGAAATGTTCTTTTATGCCAATGCGTACAAGTGTTCTTTCCACTTTCTCTTCTATCAGGTTCAGTGTAACTTGATATATGTTGAGGTCTTTGATAAGTTTGAACTTGAGTTTTTGCATGGTAATAGATATGAATGTATCTTTATTCTTCTACATGCTGATATCCAGTTAAATGCCAGAACCATTTGTTGAATATGTTTTCTTTTTTTCATTTTACATTTTTTTTCAAAAACTAGGTGTTTCTAGATGTGTGGATTAATATCTGGTTCTTTGATTCAGTTCCATTGGTCCTCCTGTCTGCTTTTATCCCAATGCCATGCTGTTTTTAGTACTGTAGCTCTGTGGTATAGTTTGAAGTCAGGGATTGATATACTTAAGAATTAAGGAACTTAAGATGTTCCTTAATTGTATAGGATTGTTTTGGCTATTCTGGGTCTCTTGCTTTTTCATATAAAATTGAGTAATGTTCTTTCTAGTTTTGTAAAAAATTTTACTGGGATTTTGCTGGGCATTGCATTCAATCTCTATATTGCCTTTGGTAAGATTGCCATTTTTACTATGCTAATTCTATCTACCCAAGAGCATGGGAGATCTTTTCATTTTCTGGTGTTTTCTTCAATTTTTTTCAAGCTCTTAAAGTTCTTGTCATACTGGTTTGGTCAGAGCTACTCTGAGATATTTTATGGTTTTTGTGGATATGGTGAAGGGTAATGTTTCTCTGATTTATGTCTCAGTCAATACATCATCTGTGTAAAGGGGGGTTACTGAATTTTTTGAGTTAACCTTGTATTTTGCTACATTACTGAAGGTGCTTATGAGTTGTAAAAGTTTCTTGGTGGGATTTTTTAATTAATTAATTAATTAATTTATTAAAGATTTCTGCCTCCTCCCTGTCACCGCCTCCCATTTCCCTCCCCCTCCCTCTATCAAGTCCCCCTTCCCTCATCAGCTCGAAGAGCAATCAGGGTTCCCTAACCTGTGGGAAGTCCAAGGACCACCCACCTCCATCCAGGTCTAGTAATGTGAGCATCCAAACTGCCTAGGCTCCCCCAAAGCCAGTACTTGCAGTAGGATCAAAAACCCATTGCCATTGTTCTTGAGTTCTCAGTAGTCCTCATTGTCCACTATGTTCAGCAATTCCAGTTTTAGCAAGGAACTCAGGACCGCGAGGGGTGCACCCACACACTGAGACAATGGGGATGTTCTATCGGGAACCCACCAAGGCCAGCTGGCCTGGGTCTGAAAAAGCATGGGATAAAACCAGAATTGCTTGGTGGAATTTTTGGAGTCACTTATGTAAACTATTCTATCATCAGCAAATAGTGAGAGTTTGACTTCTTTTCTGTTTTATATCCTCTTGATCTCCTTTTGTTTTCTTATTGTTCTAGCTAGAACCTCAAAAACTGTATTGAATAGATATGAAAAGAGTGGACAACTTAGTCTTGTTCCTGATTTAAGTAGTAATGCTTTGAGTTTTTATTCATTTAGTTTGCTGTTGGCTGCTGGCTTGCTGTATATAGCTTTTATTATATTTAGGTATTTTCCTTATATCCATGCTCTCTTCAAGGCATTTATCATGAAGGGATGTTGTATTTTATTGAAGGCTTTTTCAGCATCAAATGAGATGATCTTTTTTTTTTCTCTTAAGTTTGTTTATATGGTTACATTGACAGGGTTTTTGAATGTTGAAACATCCTTGCATCTCTGCGATGAAGTTGACTTAATCATGGTGGATTATTTTTCTGATGTGCTCTTGGATTCGGTTTGCAGGTATTTTATTGAATATTTTTGCATCAATGTTCATGAGTGAGATTGGTCTGTAATTCTTTTTCATAGTAATGTCTTTTTGTGGCTTGATTATCAGGGTAATTATAGCCTCGTAAAAATAGTCTGGCAATGTTCCTTCTGTTTGGATTGTGTGAAAACTTTGAGGAATATTGGTATTGGTTCCTTTTTAAAAATCTTGTAGAATTCTATGCTTAAACTATCTGGTCCTAGGATTTTTTTTGTTTGTGAGAATTTGATGACTGTTCTATTTCTTTAGCAGTTTTAGGTCTATTTTATTTGCTTATCTGGTCTTGATTTAAATTTGGTAAGTGATATTTATCCAGAAAATTGTCCATTTCCTTTAAGTTTTCCAATTTTGTGGAGTACAGGTTTTCAGATTATGACCTAATGATTCTCTGGATTTCCTCCATGTCTTTTGTTATTTCCCCTGGTGATAAACCACTTGAAAATAAAATTTAATTTCTGCCAAGGGAATTTCAGTGAAGAAACAAACTTCTCCTGAGGCAGGTTATATTGCCCTCCAGAAGATGCTCAACAGAAAATATACCTAAGAGTATCTTTGGAAATTCTTGTCTCATAATGTCATGTCAAAACTCTTTCATTTTGTTTTGTTTTAGGTTTTTTAAATCTTATTTTTTAGTTTATTTCTATTTTATGTATGTATTTTTCTTTTATATTTTTACCATACATGCCCTTCCATATTTATTTTGGCTGTCAGTTTAGTGTTTTTATAGGATTACTATGTGTGCAAACAATTTGGTCTCTGATTCTTGGTCTTTTTCTTTCTGTTTATTTTGTCCAATTATTATGTGTCATATTTTATTTTATTATTATCATATAGAAACCTAATTATTTTCTTATGAGAGATAGAAAGGGTTTGAATCAGATGTGAGGAAATTAGTGAGTGACTAGGTGGAACAGAGGGTAGGAATAACCTATTCAGGATATATTTTGTGAGAAAATATTTTATTTTCAATTAAAAACAAGAAACAGTCAAAAGAAATACTTAGGTGATAAGTGAAGCATGACTATGCATGTACCTGTGACAGCATTTTCAGTGATAATCACATCATGAAGGTGATAATCACCTCATAAATGGATCAATCACCATTTATGTGTGTGTGATGCTCAGGATTGAACCCAGACACTTTTGATTACTTGTCTATATCACAAAATTTAGGTTAATACATTACTGGGATTTATAAAATAATGCCATCTCTGAAAATGGTGTATTGAAAAAATTGGGGCCTATGTAGAGACAGAAGATCATGAGTCATGTCCTTGGTGGCCATAACTGCCATTAACTCTTATATTCCCATTTGCTCCTTTCTGTCCTTATGGAGATAAAAAAAAATCGATGAAAAAAACTCTTCCATAAAATGTTGCTTGTTCCATTTGTATTCCTTTTAAGCTTGTAGGGTTATGCACCATGGGCTAAAACTTTTGAAAGCATGTGTAAAAATAAATCATCTTTAAGGGATTTTATGGGGGGAGGGTGTTTGGTCACTGTAGCACAAATTTTAGTACAGAAAATGGTAATGAGATTGGTATAATTGCTGCAAATAATTGACAAAATAGTTGAATCTGTTTAAGTCATTCTAGAAAAAAATTTCCAAAGTGTTTGGAGATCTAGACCAGAGAAGAACTAGAATGATAAAAGCAGAGCTCAATTTTTTTTTAATTTTTTTAAATTTATTTATTAAAGATTTCTGTCTCTTCCCAGCCACCGCCTCCCATTTCCCTCCCCCTCCCCCAATTAAGTCTCCCCCCAGCCCGAAAAGCAATCCGGGTTCCCTGTCCTGTGGGAAGTCCAGGGAACCCCCACCTCCATCCAGGTCTAGTAAGTTGAGCATCCATCCTGCCTAGGCTCCCACAAAGCCAGTGCGTGCAGTAGGATCAGAAACCCATTGCCATTGTTCTTGAGTTCTCAGTAGTCCTCATTGTCCGCTATGTAAGCCAGACCCAAAAAGAGGAACATGGGATGTACTCACTCATATTTGGTTTCTAGCTATAAACCAAGGACATTGAGCTTATAATTAGTGATCCTAGAGAAGCTAAATAAGGAGAACCCAAAGAAAATCATATAGGCATCCTCCTGAATATTAACCTTCAGCAAGCGATGAAAGGAGACAGAGACAGAGACCCAAATTGGAGCACAGGACTGAAATCTCAAGGTCCAAATCAGGAGCAGAAGGAGAGAGAGCACGAACATGGAACTCAGGACCGCGAGGGGTGCACCCACTCACTGAAACAATGGGGATGTTCTATTGGGAACTCACCAAGGCCAGCTGGCCTGGGTCTGGAAAAGCCTGGGATAAAACCGGACTCTCAGAGCTCAATTTTTGATCATGGTCTGATCTTAGACAACTAGAATTTTATCAAAAATTGGATATTATTATATCTGTCTCAAATAGTATGTCAACTTGTCAAAGATAAATTCCAGATCCCATTCCCAACTTCACCACACAGGCACATCTCTAAATTCTCTGGTTTCCCTAGATCGATATGCCTAATTCAGTAATAAAACTAGATCAGTAGGTTTTCTGGCAGCTGATCTACCAACAACTATTGTGATATTTCATTTTATACTAGTCATAAAAATCAAGATTAATAAAACAATTGATATCAAATGACAGCAAGGATGTGAGGAAAGGGAACACGTATTCATTGGTGACAGGAATGAAAACTGTTATAGCCATTATGAAAAAAATCAATGTGGAAGAAGAAGGGAATAAACACAGAAGAAAAAGCAGAAGGATAAAATAACATTAAGTGTATTCGCTAGATTTATGTGAACTTGACTCAAGCGAGAGTAATCTGAGAGGAGAGTTCAGAAATCGAGAAAATTCTTCCATGAGATCTGACTGCAAGCAAACCTTCAGGGCATTTTCTTAATTAGACATTGATGTGGGTGGGCCCACTCTATGGTGTGTAGGCCTACCACTGGGCTGGTGGTTCTGGGTTCTATAAGAAATCAGGCTGAGCAAGCCAAGGGAATCAAGTCAGTAAGTGCACTTTTTCTTGGCCTCTGCACCAGCTCATGACTCAAGGTCCCTGCCTTTCTTCAGTTCCTGTCCTGATTTCCTTCAGTGATGAACAGTAATATAAATGCATAAGCCAAATGAATGCTCTTCTCCCCTTGTTGATTTAATCTGCTAAAGGAAAGAAACAATGAACATCGTCTTAACCTTGATACCTTGAACCATAGCAACAAGCAGCAGAGCACAATTAACCTAACGGTGAAGAGTGACTGAAAAGTGACATGCATATCTTCACAGTAAACCACAGCTGTCTATATGGATTCAAGACCTGTCTCTATCTCCATCGATCACCAGATGAAGGTTCTATGGTGATATGCAAGATATTCATCAGTGTGGCTATGGGATAAGGCCAGTTCAGGCACCCTCTCCTCTGCTGCCGAAGGAACAAGCTGGGGACATCTCCTTGGGCACCTGGGAACCCCTCTAGAGTGAAGTCTCTTGCCAAACCTAAAATGGCTCCCTTAATTAAGATATCTAAAACCCACACTGGAGCACTGGACTGAGCTCCCAAGGTCCAAATGAAGAGCAGAAGGAGGGAGAACATGAACAAGGAAGTCAGGACCGCAAGGGGTGCATCCACCCACTGAGACGGTGGGACTGATCTAATGGGAGCTTACCAAGGCCAGCTGGACTGGGACTGATAGAGCATATGATCAAACCGGCATCTCTGAATGTGGCTGACAATGAGGGCTGACGGAGAAGCCAAGGACAATGGTACTGGGTTTTGATTCTACTGCATGTACTGGCTTTGTGGGAGCCTAGTCTGTTTGGATGCTCACCTTCCTACACCTGGATGGAGGGGGGAGGACCTTGGACTTCCCACAGGGAACTCTGACTGCTCTTAGGACTGGAGAGGGAGGAAGAGTGGGGGGAATGGGAATAGGGGAGGAAGTGGAAATTTTTAATTAATAAATAATAAAAGACCTGCTCATCAAGAAGGATATCACATCTGGTTCTGGAAACCAGGCCAACTACCCAGGGCTAGTAAATCAAAGATCTCAAAAGGGAACGTACCACAGCCATTTTACTAAGCCAGAGTAATTTCTAAATACATTCTAAATATTTGTCCTTATACAAATGGAAAAGTAGTTTTCACCCCTCATCAAGGAACCTTACCTTAACAAAAGAAAGATCACTACAGAAAACCACAGAACTGTGGATCCTGGTATCAATAGATATATCTACAACACAACTACTACAAGTAAGTCTCAGGGATAATTACAGAAGACAGATGGAAAAGATTGTAAGACCAAAGAAACAAGGAGTTTGATGTGAGATTGTATCTCCTAGAAATGTCAGGAGCTACATTCATAAAGTTTCATCAACATGGCTACGCAAGCATGGCCAGAGAAAGAACACCAATAACCATGCTAATGTGTAAGACAGAAATCTCAGGAGGCCTCTCTCCTACACAAGGAACTACAGACAGCTAAGAAATGCTGAGAGAAGAAGAAAGAGTCTTCCCTAGGGAAGAACAAATCAATTGATTATACCATACTAAACGGTCACCATTAAAAACATTTTATGTTGTATTTCTTTAGGAATGTGTCTGTAACAACAATTAAAGAAAAAGAGAACATCACTTACATGAATTTGAAAGAAAACAAGAGGGTACATAAGCGTATTTAGAGGGATAAATGATGGATTATGTTATAATTTCAAAAAAATACTTTTTAAAAAAATTGAAAATATAATTAACACAAGATTAAGCTATACCACTCCTGGACATATACCCAAAGGACTCTCCATCTTGCTACAAATATACTTGCTAATCCAAGTTCACTGGTGTTGTATTCATAGTAGAGATAAATTGGAAACAATAAAGATGTCCATCAACTTATGATTAGATAATGACAATGGGGTACACAATGGAATATTACCTACATGCTAAGAGAAATATAATCATAAAATTTGTAAGTAATAGATGATGCTAGGAACAATTATCCTAAGTGAGGTAACCCAGAGCCAGGAAGATAAACATTGCCTAATCCATCTTACATGTGGATCCTTTTATGTGTTAGTTATATATGTCTCATTTTGAATATTAGCAGAAGTTAGATGCTTAGTAAAGACCTAGGATGTAGAAGGGATCTTATAAAGACTGGGATATAGAATACAGTGCTACAAACATTAGAGAAATTAGAAGAGGAGATTTAAACGGGATAAAGTATGGGTGTGTGAGGAAAATGGAGGGATGACAAATACTATAGGACTTTAGAAAAGCCATAAGGAAACCTACTACAGCAGAAAGTTCTTAAAATGCATATGTATATAAATAAAATTTAAATGGAACCACCATATTATGGGATAGTCAATGCCCCAACTAATATCATATGCTAGCAAATAAAGTCCCCAGTGTCAGAAATGGGTTACAACTTTTGAGCCATGGATAGAGTCCACAGACACCCCCTCCCTCAACAGTAAAGGCAATTTTTAACTATTTACAACTTAACAGTAAGATCATATTTAAGAAGGCATCATTACATACTTATGGCACAAAACATGGAGAAATTTAGCTGGTTCTCAACTGGAAGCTTCATACCTACTGGCTTTGCGTATAGTGATGAAAGGTGCTTGATAGGCTACCAAAGGAAGAAAGTAATCATCAATCAATCTCACGCAGCTAAAAATCCTGGAACTATATTAATGACCTACTTGCAAAACATGACCATGGTATTATAAATTTTATAGGAGTAATCAGATCAACTTTAATAGGATTTAAAATCAGAGTACAATCCACAGCTTGAGAAACAAGAGAACAAGGTGGATCCTAAAAGGGACATATGGATTGTCCTGGGAAGGGGAATTAGATGAGATTTTTTGGAAAAACTGGGATGAAAGGGGTGGTAGAGGGAGGGAGTGGGGGTTGAGAACATGCGGGAACAGAATGGTCGAGTGGAGGGAGGGAGAATGTAGGAAAGGGATGAAAGAGACATGTTCATAGAGGGGTCCATTATGGGGTTAGGGAGAAATCTGGTACTAGGGAAATCCCCAGTAATACACAAAGATGACTGCAGCTAAGACTCCTAGCAATAGTGGAGAGGGTGTCTGAACCGTTCTTTCCCTGTAATTAGATTGATGACTACCCTGTGATTATAGAGTCTCCATTCATTAACTGATGGAACCAGATGCAGAGATCCACAGCCAAGCACCAGGTTGAGGTCCAGGAACCAAGTAGAAGAGAAGGAAAAAGGGATTACATGAGCAAGGGTGTTCAAGATCATGACAGGGAAATCCACAGAGACAGCTGAACCTTTACAATATTTGGCTTTATTATCAAAATCACGTTCTATCTCAAAATCAAGTTAGATTATAAATATCCACAATGAATACATTCTTTACATAGCTACTGCAAACTCTGAATAAGGAATGATTTCCTCTACTCCAGATTAAGGAATTTAAATAATTAGATTTTAAATTTCAAAATGTTTACTGGAATTTTTCTAGCTTGGAAAGATGGCTGCATTACTTAACTGTGAGAATTCATGCTATGAGGAGGGCTTGTCTGTTGTTAGATTTGACTGAAAATATTCAATTGTCCCTTACATTATTTATACAGAGCTGTGGAAAGCTTAAAAAGCTTTTAGATAAAACTTGAATTTAAAGACTTTTTTTTGGTTTTTCAAGACAGGGTTTAGCTGTAGCCTTAGAGCCTGTCTTGGAACTAGCTCTTGTAGACCAGGAAACTCACAGAGATCTGTGAGCAAACTCACAGAGATCTACCTGTGTCTGCCTCCTGAGTGCTGGAATTAAAGGCATGCACCACCACTGCCTGGCTGAAAGAGTATTTTTTAATAAAGAAGAAAATATGTGGAGATTTAAAGGGATTCCAAGGGAATCAATAGTAATAATAACTTACTAAATGAGAGTTGTGTTGCATAAATACTAATGTAAAATGTGAGTTTAGGCTATGACGTGACTTTTCATACGCTTGTTTGGCCAGAAAATAAAATTAATATATGAATATAATATCTTATATATAGTATGTAGTATAGTACATATACTATGGATTCCTTCCACATTTGACAGCATAGTATATCAGAACCCTCAGTAACACATTTGTTCAACCCTATCATCCTTTAGTAAATAATCTCATTTCCTACTTATATGGTATAGGAAGTCCTTCCATATATGTGTTGCTTTTATTGGTTAATAAAGAAGCTTCTTTGGCCTGTGATAGGGCAGAATAGAGTTAGGAGCGGGAAATTAAACTGAATACAAGGAGGAAAAAGGTGGAGTCAGAGAGAAGCCATATAGTTGCTGCCAGGTGTTGTAAGGAGAGCGGGACCTTTGTTTGTCCCAGCCGCCCAGCTAGCTTACATCACATAAACTCATCAGTTCAACTTACTGAGTCTCATAAGTGCTGTAATATGCACATATGTGTAGGGATGGCTGCTCAGGATTAGATAATTTATAGGATTTTTTATCTGGAAAGGACTGATATTTTTATCTCTCTACAGCCATATTGTTGAGAATTCATAGGTCCAATTTCCCTGTCATTTGTACAAGAAACTGTCTCAAAGGAGATGTCCTGATCCTCTGGTTTTAGACTCTTTTTTTTATTTCTACACATTTATTTCTCTGTGAGAAGAGTGGGGAAAGGAATAAAATAAAAATGGCACAGCTGACACACACAGAAAAACATGGTTCAGGGGTTGGAGAATGGGAGGTGGTGAGTAGATGGGTGAGGGGTCCCTATTACAGCAGCAGAAGCCAGTGACCTAGGATGCTCCATCTCTACCACTATGGGCAGGAACAACCAGCTTTTCCTTTCAGGCTGCTGCCCTGCCCCAACTTGCACTGTCCCAGCCCCTTGGGAGGTGGACAGAAGTCTTCCCAGGCTACAGAGAGGAGGAACCGTGCTGGGGGAGGGACCTGGGGTGCGACCATGCAAGGAGAGTGACAGTCATTGACCTCCACCTACCTCCCTAAGGGAGGTACTTGGTGGGGTTTGGAGGGCGGACACCAGAGGACGGCAATGGTTCTTCTTCCAGCATCAGGCAAGAGACAGAACAGTCAGCGCCTCCTGGGCAAAGTACTTGACATCTACATCCTGCTCCTGAGTCAGCTTTTCCAGGATGGGCTTGACTTCACTCTGCAGTGTGCTGTTGTCAAGAATGGGTCCTATCTTCTGTAGTGATTTGGCCACATTGAAGCGGACATTGGCAACTGGGTCCCCAGCCATATGAAGCACTGTGGGCAACATGTGCTTGGTGGTGATATCCTGCCCACAGTCCTCAGACAGCACATTGATGCAGGAGAGTGTGGTCATGCGGTGCAAGTAGTTAGGGTCTCCAGACATGGCTAAGACCATGGGCCCACTCCTTCTCAAACTTCTCCACTAGCTTCTTGAGGTTGCTGGTGGCAGCCTCACGGATGGCGTAGACATGATCCACCAGCCAGGCCATACACAAAGAGTTGAGTTTCTCATCAAAAAATTCCACACCCAGCTGTCCAGCCAGCAGAGGCATGTACTCAATGATGGCCAGCCGCACTCGCCACTTGCCATCATCAGCCAGCTCCACAATGGCAGGGAGCAGGGACTGAGAGAGTTGCCGGATATCAATCACCTCATTCACGCAGTCCAGGCTGGAGAAGATGTTCAGCCGCACCTCGGGACACTCATCCTTGAGCTGAGCCAAGAAGAGTGGCAAGAGGTGTTCGATGGTGTTGTCTTTGCCGAGAATGGGAGAGAGGTCCATGATAACTGAAGCCAGTGCTGATTTGATGTGTTGGTTGGCATCTGAAACGAGCTCCTTGATGCAGGGCAAGGTCTGGGTCATGATCACATTCTCCCGACAGTCAGCTGAGAGATTCTCACAGAACTCTTTGACCTTGTGGGAGGCTGTGGCCCTCACCTCGGCCTCACAGTCCTTCATCAGGTTCTGGAAGGCAGGTACTAGATCTGTTTTGGTGATCTCAGGCCCCACTGCTTTCTGGAGCTCTGTGAACTTGTCAGCCACCATGTAGCGGACACGCCAGGACTTATCTTCAGCAGCCTGGCACAAGGTGGGCATCACTAAGGCCTTCAGGTCCTCCTGGGGTAGAAGCTGGGCAATGTTCACACATGCCTCCACTGCCAGCAGCCGCACCGAGCCCTGCACGTCAGAGGCCAGGTTAGAGAACATGGGAATGATCTCACTCTTGACATTGTCTGGTTCCAGGACCTTGGCAAACTTCCCCAGCTTGGAGGCTGCGCCCCACCGCACCATGGGGGTGTCGTCTGAGCACAGATTCCGGAAGTACTGTCGAAGTTCTGCCTTCACAGCACTGGATACTTGGGGGTAGCAGACCGAGAAGAGGCCGCAGGCCGAGGTGCTGGAGGTGAACCAGTCTCCACCCACCAGCCGCTTCACCAGAGGCACAAAATGAGCCTCTAGGTCAGAAGGTGAATGCTCGTGTGAGATGGCCCGTAAGGATTCTACTGCCTTGTCTTGTACTACTGTCTCCTCCACTGTGGCCAGTGACTCAAGGGGTGGCAGCAGGCAGTACACATACTCAGGTCCTCCCACTAAAGTGGTGAAGGTTCCCAGTTGTTCAGCCAAGGCCAAGAGGACTTCATCTTCATCATAGATAGTGTCTGTAAGGAAGGGCAGGAGCTCACTTCTGGTCCGTTCAACCCTAAGGGCCAAGGCGATGGTGGAGAGTTTCTTGATACTATTGAGGCGAAGCTGAACGTCTTCATTGTGGAGTTCATCTATGAGCACCGCAATGGGGTAGAGTGAATTGTCCCCGTCGGCAGCTGCTATCTTGCCTCCGTGGCGTCTCTGTCAGGCTGCGGCCAGCGCCGGGCAGAATCCGGGATTGGGCCTGGTTTTAAACTCTTTATAACTCCCGTTCCATGATGCTCCCTAGGCCTTGGGTGTAGGGATTGTGTTTATAATAATTTCTAACTACCTCCCTAATGTCAAAATGCCATTAGAGTCTGATCTTTATATCCTTGTGTGACTCATTGAAGTTATGTTATAGTAAAAAATGGTTATTGACCTTCATATTTCTAAGATAAAATACATCTTCTTTAGCACAGTATTCATAATCTTCTACAATTAATCATCTACCTACCTTAATAATTGCCTATTCTTCTCTGTGACCCTCTGTCCAACGTGTCATTTAGAAAATTCAAGCCTTTTTCTCTTCTTCACTACTTTCATAGGAAAATTAGCACCACTGAAAATCACTTTGGCCACCAAACTTCGTCATTCATTTATACCTGTCATAACCTGCTCAGGGCAGGTTTATGCATCTAGGGTTTATGCTCTTATAAGTTTCATGTAGTCTTATATCACACTTCTTAATTCTATCATTGATCTTCTATTCTGTAAGAATCTGAAGACAAGTTGAATAAAACCTTTGATGTAGCACAAATTTGTCCATCAATAAATATTTCGTGGATTTTGCTATCATTGTTTGACCTCAAGAAATATTATCCTTATGTAAATTTTAAAAGTATCACTTTAAATTAAAAACTAAGTTTAAAAGAAAAAAGTCAGAAGCTATAATTTTTAAATCCAAGAAATAAGACCTAAAAGGACTAAATTCCAATTTGTGATTTGCCTTCTACTAAATTTGTGGCCTTCTGCATCTCTTTTAATCTGTAAACAGGAAAGATGTATTGGTGATAAACATTAGAAACACTCTTTGAGGACATCTCCCAGGACACCTGCGAGCCATCTAGTACCTTGAGCAACTGAGGAGAGGGAACCTGAAATGACCGTATCCTATAGCCTTACTGATGAATATCTTGCATATCACCTTAGAACCCTCATCTGGCAATGGATCGAGATAGAGACAGAGACCCAAATTGAGCACCGGACTGAGCTCTTAAGATCCAAATGAGGAGCAGAAGGAGGGAGAACATGAGCAAGAAAGTCAGGACCACAAGGGGTGCACCCACCCACTGTGACAGTGGAACTGATCTATTGGGAGCTCACCAAGGCCAGCGGGACTGGGACTGAATAAACATGGGATGAAACCGGATTTTCTGAACGTGGCGGACAATGAAGGCTGATGAGAAACTAAGGACAATGGCACTAGGTTTCGATCCTAATACATGAACTGGCTTTGTGGGAGCCTAGCCTGTTTGGATGCTCACCTTCCTGGTCCTGGATAGAAGTGGGAGGACCGTGAACTTCCCGCAGGGTGGGGAATCTGGACTGTTCTTCATTCTTATAGCAGGTACTCAAAAAAGGATGCAAAATATTGGGTATACTTAACTATATGGCATATCTTAAAGCATTGTCTCAAAGCTACTTCACTTATCAGGAATTACTCAGCCTATATTAAGCATCATTTAGTGGGTATAGGCTGCATGCCGGTTGGAAATTAAATTTATATAAAATTCCATAGTGGCTTACTACAAGTGATATTAAAATATTGTGATTAGTGGACATCGAAGTTCACATTTCATTTTTATAACAATGGTGTATTGAGGAACTCTTTGGATCTTACATGAATTATGTATATCTTGCTCCCTTATTTCTGAACTTCTTAACTTTTTCATATAAAATCTAGTTCATATTCATCTTGATTTATCTTCCATCTTTAATTAATTATCAATTGGATTATCAGATGGATATCTTTGTAAACATTTTATGGCTGATGAAATGACAGAACTTTTCCAATTGTGATAGGACTAAACTTATTAGTAATATAACATATGGAACTTTAATAAGTCTAATAAATCAAGTGTTCTTTATACCTTTTCTATCCACATCATTTTCAAAGTGAGATGGGGGAAGAAAAGGAAGTCAGAGAGATTGAACCCAGGCTGAGATACAGCAGTGCCATTGTAGAATAAATAACAGATTCTTAAAATTTGAAAAAATAAAGCTCAACTGCTAATAATTGTTTAACTGTAGAGGCTCTTAAATCACTTGTCTAATAATCATGATCACATTTCTACCATGAAGAGAAGCTCATGTGTATTCTCTGCCCAATGGGTACACTGGTACTAATTCTGACCCCAAACATTCCTTGCATATTGTCTATATCAAGGACATGTGTGCAGCACAGAAAACTATCAAATATAGAAAATGTTTCACATTTGAAGATGTAAATTAAAGAAGAGTATGTTATTTAGTAGGTCATTGACATCTTGAAAGCTAAAAGAAAAACCTTTATTTCCAAGGAAAGCTTAAGTCTAAATAAATACACCCATAATTTCAACTCTAGGACAAATAGCAGGACCCCCAAGCAACACAGTAAATAGAATACTAGGGTGTCACAAAACATTGAAGTCGAAAATTCCACAATTAAATAGCAGGTATCATCATAAAGGCAGATATTAGACAGGATTCTTAAAGATCAAAGGAAAGAATCAGCAAGAACTCTCTCAAAATCTGAGACATAAGGTTTGTTTGTTTTTAACCTTTCCTTTTAAGTATGAAAGTCTTACTTTCAAACTTAGGATTTCCAATTTTCTTCCTGCCTTTTTTGTTTAGGTATAATGGAAATTAATTATGTTTTTATTTAAAACACAATGGATCATAGAGCACTCCACTGATGTTTCATTGAAGAAATCTGTCTTTCACCAAAATATATCAACTTGGTACCAAAAAACAATCACTAAAATTATTTTAGATTATAGGATGCTGTTGTTTGTAAAGTACATACAAAACTATGGAGAATAAATATGTTACAGAATTGGCTACAAAGAGGACTACAGCAGAACCTGCAGTTACACTGTCCATGATATTAATAACACACCTCCACTGCATTACATCTATAGAATTTGGATAGGATTTATTTTATCCGTAGTTCTTGATGTGAGATAGATTTTGAAAATGTCATGGGTACTTTTCAACCTATATTGCTACAATGATATGCTTAGGAAAAATACAATGTGAGAAATTCAATGGCAAAATAGATCTTTGGTTTAATCTCTGTGGAATATATTCTTACTATCTATCTGGAAAAGAAACTAGGAGTAAGACCTTCTGAAAGAAGCTAGTCTTTATTATCATGACAGTTATGGAGAGGAGGACTGATAGATAAACAGCAAAACAGGCCTATCCTGGCTCCATAATAAAACTGTGTTAAATACTGGAGCAAAAACTGAATTTATAGTTCATTGACCTAATAAATTATCAGTGTGTCTTATGTAGGTTTGGAACCACCAGCATCCCAAATACTATAGAATATAACATATTTCAATGTCCTTCATAACTTAATACATGTTTAAGTAATCAACAATCAATTAAAATGTATTCATAGCATCTTTAGCGTCAAATATTCTGATTTCAAATTCAATCCTCAATTGCCCAGTTCACCAAATCTAGTTAATTGCTCTTAGTCAAAAGGCATTATCATTAATGACACTGATGCTATTCTCAATAAAATGAAGATATTTTTCATTGGTTCACTGAGTCATCAGAGTAAATTTTTTCAGAGAAATGGCAATATTGTACTATAGTCAGGGTGCCAATGGAAATTTAATATGCCATTTTCCATAGACTGTCTATTAAATCAAAAAAGAAAAGGTAAATGTCATGTGAATTTCTAACAGAAATATCATCGAACTCATCAGTTGATATGTTTACCAAAATTATTCTTCATAATTAGCAACCACCTAACCTTCAGTTTTTAAAATTAACTTTGGAATGTTTTGCATTTCACTTATTTATTTTCTGAATGCATGACTTATAGCTTCTATTATTAAAATATTCATGATTTTTTTACTTTGTAAAGATTGATAGGAATGAGTATAACTGTTTATGAAAACAAAGCCTTTTTTGCTAACTACAGAAATCTTTTCTATCAGTTTAAAAGGATGATGATGTTGTCCAATTGTATGTATTCAAATCTATGCTCAAACACTTCATCTACAAGGTGATGGAATTGTTTCTTAATGATTCAATTTCTTTAAAAATAAATGCATATGATAATTGTTTTTTTTACCTTTTACCTGTCTCCCAGTATCCATACCATTGCCACCTCCCCCCCAAGGAAACAGTTAGGACCCAGCAACATCTGGCACATCCATACTTTCTAGTTGTATCCCTCTCCTCACTTTTGCTACTGGACAGCTCCCCCAAGATGGTGTTTTTTCAAGAGAAGACCTCCTGATGCTGTGTGCTTTTGGTCTCTTTGGCAAGAAAACATTGGGACCCCACTTTCTTTTGTGTTTTCTGCCTTGTCTGTCTGTCGGTCTGGTTAAGAAGGAACACTTTTTCTGTTGTTGGTTCACATGGTGCCTCCACATAAGGGCTAACCCCCCAGGAGGTAGAACCAAGTTTTGCTCCCAAATGTTCTCCCTCATCAGGAGACACTGTGTGGGCATATGGCCATGGCCTGAAAAACCACAGAAGCCACCCATTAAGCATAAAACATAAACGTCTGACACAATTTCCACCCATCTCCCTCAACAAAATGTGTAGCATCTCCTTCATCTCCAGCCCTTCTATGCCCAATCTCTCTATGACATCTGATGAGGAGAAGACAGACAGTTCAAGCTCTGTAAAACATGCTCAGAGCACAGCCACAGTTAAACCCGCATGTGCTGCTTCCCCATCAGCTCCACTCCTGCCACAGTAGGCCATGCCTCTGCCACAATACCCTTGAAGTGAAGGGCCTCAATGTCCACATGTCCCTGAAGGCAGAAATTCCCTTACCCTGTGGTATGTCCCATCTCCAACCACCACAGCACCCTGTCTCAGGCCTCAAAGGCCTGTAGAAGCCTTTCTAGTCAACCTAGGAGAAAATGCCATTAACCAGTCCTGGATTCCCAACCCCATAGCTGAACTCTCTTACATCTAGAGGGCTAATGAGTCAGGTCTAGGTTTGCCAATCTTTGAAAAGGTCCTCAGTTAAATCCTACAAGGGCAGAGGTTAAGGCCCTTGACTCTACCTTTTTTGAAAAGGTTTGTCATAATATAAAAACACTATTTGATCCCTTCCAATGCTCATGTAGGCCTTAATTGGCAGGGTAGTATTGTTAATCCTTATTCTTTTTAATGTCTCCTGCAGCTTAACGGACAGCAGTGGGTAGCAACTGAGGTGACTATTAAAGTGTTAATGGTTCTTAGACATTCTTTTTATAGTCCTCCACAGTAGGTTAGGCATGCGTGGTTATCTGAAATTCAAAAGGCTACTTCCTAGTCTTCTCCCCGAAGCTCTGGAAACTCTCCAGGAATGAATGCTCTTCAAGGCCTAGTAGAGCAGGTAAGAGCTTGTGTGGCAGGTCAACCTAAGACAGTGCAGTTGCTGAGCACTCCTGAGGTAGGGAAAAAAAGACCTGAAAAAAGAACTCTGGCACCCACTGAACACCCATATAATAAATAAACAGGGGTAGATACCAGAAGATAAGGCCTACAAGGTTGGGGTGGGGGAGGAGATGAACCAACCTGGAATCTGCCTGTAGGGCCTAGTAACAGGATTTGTTGCTGTCAGAGGCCCTGATTGTGCCTAGTCAATGAGGGGCAAATAAGCAATGTCAATGGATCAGGACACAGTTTGCATCCTCGGAGGAGGTTATAAAAGGATCTCCCCACTGCTGAGTAAACTAATCTGCTGTTCGCTTTTTTTTTGGGGGGGGGGGCTTGGTCTATGTATCATTTTTAAATTAATTTTCATTGAGCTCCACATTTTTCTCTGCCTCCCTCCCTGTCTCTCCACTCCCCTTCAACCCTCTCCCAAGGTCCCCATGCTCACAATTTACTCAGGAGATCTTGTCTTTTTCTACTTACCATGTGATTAGATCCATCTATGTCTCTCTTAGGGTCCTTATTGTTTTCTAGGTTCTCTGGGATTATGATTTATGGGCTGGTTTTCTTTGCTTTATGTTTAAAAAACACTTATGAGTGAGTATATGAGACAATTGTCTTTCTGGGTCTGGATTACCTCACTCAAAATGATGTTTTCTAGCTTCATCTATTTGCCTACAAAATTCAAGATGCCATTATTTTTTCTGCTATGTAGTACTCCATTGTGTAAATTCACCACATTTTCCTTATTCATTCTTCAGTTGAGGGACATTTAGGTTGTTTACAGGTTCTGGCTATGACACACAATGCTGCTATAAACATAGTTGAGCACATATCTCATGTCTTCTCTGGCCCAAGTTGCTGGCTCAGTTCTGCATCCACAAATGTCACTGGTCTGGATCTGCTCCTGCTCCCATGGAGTATACTGCCTCAGCTCTGTTCTGGCCTAGGTAGCTGGCCTACTTCTGCTTCTGCAAATAACCCTGGTCTGGATCTACTCCTGCTCTCATGTAGTTCACTGTCCAAGACCTGTTCTGGCCCAGGTCACTGACTCAGTCCTGCTCTTTTGCTAATCACTGTCTCAGACCTACTCTGGCCTAGGTCACTGGCTCAGTCTTGCCCCTATGGAGTTCACTGCCTCAGGCCTGCTCTGATCCAGGTCTCTGGCTCAGTCCTCTGTTTGCCTTTTTTCTGACTCCCAGTGTCAATGTCATTGACCCTGTGCCTTCTCACTTTCTCCGCTGAGGGAACCATTAGGACCCAGCAATAGATAATGAATTAGTTCATAAAAAAAGATATGGAATGATACTTGGCATATAAGTATTATACAATAATGGAAATAATTTATCCTATTTACATTATCTACTTTTAGAATGTAATTTATTTTTTTCTTTGATCAACTTTCTTTTATTGATTTTTACACTGTATCCTGATCAATATACATTTTCTTACTCAACTCTAAGTGCTCTTTTTTTTATTTATTTCATAGATGAAAAAATAATCACAGAAAAACAAAATTAATGGATATAACCTTGTAGTAATATAAAATTAGAATTCAACACTACTGTTTATCTTATAGTAAGTAACACCTGAAATTTTAAAATTTACCTTTTAAAGGTCAGAAAATTAAAGTAAATTTCTTGTCTTCAGTTTGGATTATAGAGTTTTGGCTTTCAGAAGTGTATCTCTACTTATTTTCTTTTCTGGACTGTATTTTGAACAATCTCTTTATGAGATTTATACTTCTCAAAAACTTTTCATTTGGATATGTTTTTAAATATCTCTTTTCTTTACTAAAAATGCATATTTATGAGTCCACAGTCACTGTGATACCCAAACCACAAAAGACTCAGCAAAGGAAATGAATTCGAGACCAACATCCCTCATAAACCTAGTTGAAAAAGTATCCAATAAAATACTTGCAAACCAAACCCAGGAACACATCAAAAAGATCATTCAACGTGGTCAAGTAGACTTCATCCCAGAGATTCAGGGATGGCTCAACATGTGACAATCAGTCAATGTAATCTACCATAAAAACAAATGAAAGAAAAGTACTGCATTCTTTATTAAATGTTGAAAAAGGCCTGGACAAAAGTTCAACACTCTTTCCTGGAAAAGCTTTGCAGAGATCAGGGACATAAGGACATAACAAAATAAAGGCAGTATATAGCAAACCAAGTAAACATGAAATTAAATGGAAAGAAATTTAAAGCAATTCCACTTAAATGAGTAACCAGACAAGGCCATTCTCTAGCTCCACATCTGTTCAATATAATTATTACTTGAAATTCTAGCTAGAGAAGTTGGACAACTGCAGGGAATCAAGGGGACACAAATTAGGAAGAATTCATAAGTGACCCTGATTTCCACCAAGAAACTCCTATAGCTGATAAATACCTTTAGTGAAGTAGCTGAATACAAGGTTAACTAAAAAAAAAAATAAATAAAATAGAAGCCCTCCTTTATACAAATGGCATATGGACTAAGAAAAAATTAGCGAAATAAATCCCTTCACAATAGGCACAAACTATGTAAATATCTTGGGGTAACTCTTATCAAGCAAGTGAAAGATTTGTACAACAAGAACTCCAAGTATTTGAAGAAAGAAATTGGAAGGAGATGGGATTAACATAGTAAAAGTTGTCAAATTAGCCAAAGCAATCTACAGGATCAGTGTAATCCCACCAAATTTCCAACACAATTCTTTACAGACCATGAAAAAACAATACTCAACTTCATATGCAAAAAACAAAAATCATCCAGCATAGCTAAGTTAATCCTGTGTTTTTTAAAAGAACTTCCTGAGGCATCATATTCCCAGATTTTAAGCTCTGCTACAAAGCATTTGTAATAATAACCACATGGTAATGACATAAAACAGACAGGTTAATCAATGTAATTGAATCAAAGGCCCACAAGTAAATCTGCTGTGGGAACACATTCTGCTCCTCTAGCCACAGTCTTTAAGAGATCATGTCCAGCTTGCACAGGTGGGAGTGCATGGTGGATTCCCACCACCATACACAGAGATGTTTCCAGACTGTGCATGGCTGTTACTCAGATATAAAGGGTTTATGTGCTGTACACTCATTCTTAGGGTTGGAGGGCTGAGCACAGCTCCTACCTGACATCCCCAGAGCCTCCACCATTTTACAATTGGAGAGAGATGGAGACAGCATCCAGAACAGCTGTAACCAAGCTGCTTACCATTTTAAAAACTCAAGACAGTAAAGAATTACAGATAATGCAATAAGGACAGATTCAGACACAAAAGAGCTCTAAATGGGTCAAAGTGTTGGATAAATGCACGTAGGTTAAAGAGAGAAAAGAAGTAAATTGTTTTTTTAAAAAAGATGTCTTAAAGAGACAGAGTACAGACAGTCATAGGTTAAAAGGAGTAAAAGAAAAATAAGCCATGTAAAGAATGACTATACACAAATAGTCTGGTGTGTTTTCTTTAAATGTTTTGACTGTGAATGAGCTAAGTACAGAGAGACATTTCATTGTATGGGCTGGTAAACTAAGCCAGCATCTATATTATAAAGTTATCATGACTTTCAAATTTGGGTGTAAGGATACATTGTTTTAGAAAAGAGGTTCTTCTTTTGTTTTCACAGAAGATAAGAACCTGTGGATTGCTTCCAGACCAATACGGTTTGATGGACCAAGACTCCCTGAAAGGTCACCATGAATACCCCAAAAATACCCAAAAAGAAAATACTTTGCCCAAAAAACAGCAGGAATAAGTTTGGACAGAACTGTAACCATATTCCCAAATATTGCTTATAAATCTTTCTCTACATTTAAAGAGGGATATGATATAGATATGAATAATTTGCATTGGTATGGATCTTGATTAACTGATACAAATTTAAGGTCAATTTCAATATATGTATGTTTCTGCTCTTGATTAATGTATTGTGATTATACAATTCATTAAAAAACGTAATGTATGATTAATAGTCAAGCTTATAGTCATGTTAATTAGATTTTCTAGATGTATAGAGATATAATTCAGTTAGATATGTATTCTTCATATCTTTCAGAGACCTTCAGAATTTGGCATTTAAAATGTTTTAATAACTTAGGACTTTTCTTGACAATGAGACTCGTCTGCTCCTGGCAGCACCAATTACTTTGAGAGGAACATCAGCATCTAAGAGGCTCCAAATGGAGTTTGTTAGATGAACTGGACATGCAGAACCCACAGAGATAGTTGAAAAGATTCTTCGGAGTTCCTGTGTCATTGAAAACTCTGCTAGACATTCTGCAGGATACATGAAAATATGACAGACAAACTGACAGTATAGGTGGAAATGTCTTTGAAATTTTCTGCTTGGTGGAAAAGTCTTCTGGATACTATGGGCCTGTAGGCTGAAGATTGGATGCCCCAACAATACAGAAGAACTTTGGGTGACTTCAAGGAAGCAAGATGTCTCTGTCAATTCTAGAGTTTTGGAAGTTGCTTACAATGCACTTCCTGTTGGTTTAAGTAATATCAAGAGTTTTGGAAGTTGCTTACTATGCACTTCCTGTTGATTTAAGTAATATTATATCCTTTTGGAGTTTTTGATGGAGTTGAAAAATAGATCTACTTTTTTTTGTTATGACAAAAGATAAAGTAGATATTAATATTGTAACTGTAATTCTTGCTTGATAACTGTTTTGTTGTATGTATTTTTGCTATATTAAATTTAAAGCCTTCCTTTTTATTAAAACAGAAAAGAGGGGATGATATGGGAGGTTCTTCTGTCTATGTGTTGCTTTGATTGGTTAATGAATAAAGGAATTGCTTTGAGTTTATAGCTGAGCTATAGGGGAACAGAAACTAAGCAGGGAAAACTAAATGGAATGGTGGGAGGAAGATGGTGGAGTCAGGAGACACCATGGATCCGCTGCCGGAGATAGATGTGCTGGAACTTTGTTGGTAGGCCATGACCTCGTGGTTATATGCAAATTAATAGAAATGGGTTAAATTAAGATGTAAGAGTTAGCCAATAAGAAGTTAGAGCTAATGGGCCAAGCAGTGATTTAATTAATATAGTTTCTGTGTGATTATTTCGGTTCTGGGTGGCTACATAAATCTACACACCTATGGACATTTGATTTTTGACAGAGAAACCAAAATTATATGATGGAAAAAATAAATCATCTTCAATGAAGGGAGCTGGTCTAACTGGATGCCATCATGTAGAAGAATGCAAATAGATCCATATCTATCATAGTGCAGAGGACTCAAGTCTAAGTGTATCAATGACTTCAACATAAAACCAGATAAACTGAACCGGATAGAAAAAAAAAGTTGGGAATAGTCTTGACTGAAGTGACCTATGAGATCACAACTTGGACACAAAACAGTAGCGTAGACACTAAAATCAGTAATTAATAAATGAGACCTCATGAAATAAAAAGCTTCTGTGAGGCAAAAGACACTGTCAACAAGACAAAATGACAGCCTACAGAGTGGGAAACAATCTTCACCAATCACACATCTGGCAGAGAACTGATATTGAAAATATATAAAGAACTCAAGAAACCAAAGAGCAAACTACAAATAATAAAATTAAAAAAATGATGTGGAGATCTAAGCAGGGAATTTTTAACAGAAGAATCTCAAGTGCCTAAAATACTTAAGGAAATGTTCAATTCCTTAGGCATTAGGGAAATGCAAATCAAAATGACTCTGAGAATCCATCTTACACCTTTCAGAATGGCAAAGGTCAAAAACACAGTGACAATGGGAAGAATGTGGAGGAAGGGGAACACTTCCATTTTTTGGTGGGAATGCATTCTTGTATAGCCATTTGGGGAATCAGTGTATCAGCAGTTTCACAGAAAACTTGGAATCAAGCTGATTTAAGACTCAGCTATACCACTCTTGGGCATATACTCAAAGGGCAATCCACCATACCACAAGGACACTTGCTCATCCATGTTGATAGCACTTATTTTCATAATAGCCAGAACTCTGAAATAATCTTGATTTCCCTCAATCAAAGAGTAGATAAAGAAAATATGGTATACATTTACACAAAGTAGTATTACTCAACTGTTAAAAATAATAACATCATCATGTAATTGCTAACAAATAGATGGAACTAGAAAAGATCATCCTGAGAGAGGTAATCCAGACTCAAAAAGACACACATGACATGTACTAATTTATTTACAGTTTATAATTTATTAACTCTAAAGTAATGGATGACCATGCCACAGTCCACAGACCCAGAGAAGCCAAGTAACAAGGAAGACTCAAAGGTGAAGGCATAAACTTCATAGTGAAAGGGAAATAGACAGTGCTATTAGACAGGAGTGGAGGTTCCAGATGGGGGTGAGGATGGAAACAGAAGGGATCAGGTGGAGGAAGATTGAAGGAAATGGGGACTGGGAAATACAACTGGAGTCTGGGGGAATCTCTGGAAGGAGGTAGAAACCTAATGCAATAGAAACTCCCAGCAAACTGTAAGGGTAACCTTAGCTTAGACTCCTAGCAATGTGGAATATGGAACCTGAACTACTCAACTCCTGTAACCAAGAAAGAATTTCAAAGGAAGTATTGGGGCACCAATTCATACCTAAAACTTTCCATCTATAATTTGTCCTACTTGCAAGATGTGTTGGGGAAAAAAGTGGAACACAATTTGTGGGAATGTCCAACCAATGACTGGCCTAGGCTGAGACCCATACCATAATGGGGAACTCATCCCTGGCACTGCCTGAAGGGCCAGGACACAGAGGTGGGATAGCCTAGAGACCTAGGGTGGAACCAAACACAACTGGCAAAGAAAAAAATGTCAGTGAAATGATTTCTGTACTCATAAACTTAAGTCTGGCATAATAATCATCAGAGAGGCTTCGTCCAGCAACTGATGGAAACAGATGGGAGCTACACAGCCAGATATTAAGCAGGTAATCCTCTGAAGAATGGTAACAAAATATTGTAGAAGGTATTGGGCTCACGGACACCATAAGAAAACCCACAGAATTAACTAACTTGGGCTCAGGATCTCAGAGATTTAGCTGACAACTAGGGAACTTGCATGAGACTGACTTAGTCCCTCTGCATATATGTTACAGTTGTGTCATTTGGTTTTCTTGTGGGACTCCTAACAGTGGAAGTAGGGGCTGTCTCTGACTTGGTTCTCAGCTTTTGGGATCCTTTTCTTTTACTAAATTGCTTTGTACAGCCTTAAAACAAGAAGAGGTGCCTAATCTTACTTCAATTTGATATACCATGGCTGGCTGATATTCATGGGAGGCTTGTGCTTGTCTGAAGAGAAACAGAAAAGAAGGAGTGTATTGTGGTGGGACTGGGAAATGATGGAGGTGGGTCATTTGTCTATTGTTACTTTCATTGGTTAATAAAGAAACTTCCTTGGCTTTTGATAGGACAGAAAATTAGATAGGCTGAGTAGACAGAACAGAATGCTGGAAGGAAGAAGGCAGTGAGGCATACACTATAGCTCTCCTCTCCAAAATGGATGCAGGTTAAGATTCTTCCTGGTAAGACACCACCTCGTGGTGCTACACAGATTATTAGAAATGGGTTAATTAAGGTGTGAGAATTAGACAATAAGAGGCTAGAGCTAATCGGGCAAGCAGTGTTTAAAAGAATACAGTTTCGGTGTAATTATTTTGGGTAAAGCTAGCCGTGTGGGAGCTGGGCGGTGGGAAACGGCCCACAGCTCCTTCTACAGAGAGGAATGGAAAGAGGGGAATCTTTGAAAGGGGTATACAAATATAAATTAATTAAAATAAATTAAACTTTAAAATTAAATCATATAAAAATAAATTAATAAATATAAAATAAATAAATATAACATAAAAATTTGTACTTTTACCACCTTCAAGACTCCAGAATTTCACTACAAAGATCAAACTCATAAGATACATACAAGGTAACTTATTGCAGCTTCCATCATCTAGGCTTTTATATGTAGATTTTATTTTAATTTGTAGTTGCTGATACTAATAATTTATAGTTATAAATGAAGATACAAAACTGTGTGACAGCAAGTAAACATTTCTGTGTCTGCTGTAAAAACACTGGATAATTTATTAGGGTCATGAGTGGTTAGTTGTTCTCCTATGTAATGGTACTCATTCAACTGTCTTCTAGAGTATTTATTATAATGAGATAAATGGGCATAAAAAATATATGTTATGCATTTATGTATAAAAACATTGTCTTTCAATATTTGTCTAGACCAATTCTCTTTATCTTGTTGTTTCAACTCAATGGAAGATAATACCTGCAAATACTGTTTTCATTACTAAGGAAGTCAGTTTTTGTTTGTTTGTTTGTTTGTTTTGTTTTGTTATGTTTTCTGAAGCTCAGATAAGGAAGTATGTCATGTTATTATTTAGGAAGCCAACTTTAAGGAAGTGATAGACACATACGTAATGTCTGTCGGGTGAAAATATGCTCAGCTTATTAAAGGCAAGTAAGTGACCATGTAGATGACAAGAAATAAGGAAACCTACTAAACAAATAAAAAGGGATAGATATTAGATTTTTCTACAACATGTACAGAAAAAAACTATTATTTGGAACCTGTTCAAACATCTTTTCAACTTATTTCTAAGATTTTCATGAGAAGTATGTTTCATGCTTGTCTAGTTTTCACGTGTTTCATAATAGTTACAATGATTAACAAGAACAATTCACTATGACTATAGATTCTTGGTTTGAAAGAGAAATAAAAACAAAGTTGGAAGGTGTTTGGAGATTATAGGTAAGCAAGTAAGTCTGTCCTCTATTGATTATTATTATTATTATTTTGCTTTACAAGTACTCATGATCTATGCTTTGTTTGGGTAATTAGTTTTTATTCTTTTTTAAAATTAATTATTTAATTATTAAAAAATATTTTTTCTAATTTACATACCAATCCCAGTTCCTACTTCCTCCCCTCCTCTCACACTCTCCACCTTCCCCTGCCCACTCCCATCCATTTCTCAGAGAGAGAGTAAAGCACTTTGCTTTGGGCTTTGGGAAGGTCCAAATCCATCCCTACTATATCTAGGCTGATCAAGGTATCCACCCAAAGAGAACAGGCTCCAAAAAGTCAGTAAAAGCAGTAGGTATAAATTCTGGTGCCACCACCAGTGGCCTCACAGTCTACCCCAACCATACAGCTGCCACCCACATTCAGAGGGTCTAATTTGAACCTCTGCTGGTTCCTTGCCTGTCCAGCTGAAGTTTGTAAGTTCCCATTAGATCAGACAAACTGTTTTAGTGGGTGTCCCCCACATGGTCTTGACCACTTTGCTTATAGTCTCACTCCTCCTACATGACATCTTGAAATTGGCATGAAAATGGATGAAACTACAAACAACCATCCTGAGTGGGGTAACCCAGACCCAGAAAGATGAACATGGTATGTACCCACACATAGTTGAATACTAGCAGTAAAGCAAAGGATAAAGAGCCTTTAGTCCATGACCCCAGAGAAGCTATGTAACAAGAAGACCCCTGAGAAAAACGTATATAGATGCTCTGGGAAGGGGAAAGAGGCAAGCTTTCATGAAAAACTTGGGAGCTTGGGGGTGGGAGGAGAAGGGTGCATGGTTAGAAACTTCTAATACGGGATGTACTATTTATTTTCCTAAGCTCGTTATTGTACTTGGAGGTGTTTCTTTAATAAAATATAATATCGGAATGTTATATTGATTTATTTCCATGGGTTTTAGAAAGTTAATTTCTCGGTACAGATGGCACTTAATAAATACTATGTGGCCACTAACCTATTCTAACACTAGCTCTTAACCTGCAGTTTGATATATTAGTAATTCCTCAAATGAAAATTGGGTTATCTTAACTACTTCCTACATTATTGCAGCTACTGAATAATTGCTAACTAAATGCAGAAAAGCATATAGATATATTTAATGGGAGGATATCAAGTGCTATTGAATAATAATGATTTGTTTCCTGAAAAATTAAAAGTATAAAAGATCCAGTTAATGTTCTCCCTCCTTCTGCTCCTCATTTGGATCTTAAAAGCTCAGTCTGGTACTCCAATTTGGTCTGTCTCTATCTTGATCCATCGCCAGATGAAGGTTCTAAGATGATATGCAAGATATTCATCAGTATGGCTATAGGATAGGGTCGTTTCAGGTTCCTTCTCCTCAGTTGCTCAAGGTACTACCTGGGGACATCTCCCTGGACACATGCAAGCCCCTCTAGAGTCAAGTCTCTTGCCAACCCTAAGATGGAGGACCTTGGACTTCCCGCAGGGCAGGGAATCTGGACTGCTCTTCATTCTAGAGAGGGAGGGGGAATGGAGTGGGGGGAGGGGGAGAGGGGTAGGAGAGTAGGGGGAGGAGGCGATGTGTGTGAGGAGGGGGAGGGAAATGGGAAACGGGGAGGAGGCAGAAATTTTTTTTGCAACGACTAAAAAAATAAAATAAAATAAACAAAAAAAGAATTAATGAGAAAAAGATAAGAAATTACGTAGCTTTTTAAAAATTGAGAAGACAGTAACTGGATACCCTTAGTCTAGCTTACAGACTGTGTTTGTCAGAAAACCCTGTCATAATGAAATACATTACACATGAAAAAAAGATCCAGTTAATAAGCTGTTAAATTTACAATGAAAATTGTCATAAACATAAAGGCAGAAACTAAAATATTATTACACAATTCATGGAAATGATGAAATCTCAAGTTATTTACCTCCTGGAATTTTGGAAGACTTCAGTAATGTATCTAGAAAGTATATACACACATATTAACCTTTATTTGGGTATATACTAAATTTTGATCCTACTTATATTGGATGGACTAATAAAGTCATCACCAAGGGAAAAATTCTTTCAAAAGTGGTTCATACATATTATTAGGAACAGAATACAAATCCTATATTGGTATTAGACATTATTAATTGACTTACATTGTAATATGCATATCTGTATAAATCTATGTAATACGTAATTAAACCTTATACATTTTAGGAGTCCACTTTCAGCTAAACCATTTTTTCTAAGGTAACTTAACAGCATGAATAAAAACATGTATCAATTCAGGGATTTTAGAGGGTTTCTGTTATTTTATTACATTACCCCAAGCTTTGTAAATTTTGTGAGGTTGAGTATTTAAACAAGAACTAGAATCTCACTCATTTCAAATGTATCAACCATTTCTAATATTGTTACACTCATGAAATTATTGTTGGGTGACTAATACGAATTTCTAGAAATACTAATTTGTACATAAAATTTTAAATTTTATTGTAATGTCTTGGAAAATAAGCTACATAATATCAGTATCAACTTATTATTTGATAATCACTATTTTAGCTCTGGTTTTTCCTACATATTTGGGAGCTAAAAATTATTTTTTTGCTTTGTACTTTCATTACTAATTAGATAGAATGTATTTTTATATATTGTCCTGGCTAGTTTTATGCCAATGTTCCACAAGCTAGAATCATCTGAGAGGAGGAAACCTCAGCTGAGAAAATGACTCCATAAGATCCAGTTGTAAGCCATTTTCTTAATTAGCAATCAAACAAGGAGTGCCCAGCTCATTGGGGGTGGTGACATCCCTGGGAAGGAGGGTTTGTGTTCCATAAGGACGCAGGTGTAATAAGCCATGTGTTAGAAGGCAGTAAACCACACCCTTCTATGGCCTCTGCATCATCTGATACCTCCAGGTTCCTGCCCTGCTGGAATCCCTGCCCTGACATCCTTCAGTGATGAATTGTGGTGTAGAAGTGTAAGTTAAATAAACCCTTTCCTCCTCAAGGTGTTGCCTTACAGTAATAGTAACCCTTAAGACATATATTCTCTGACACTTCTTTTTTTCATTTCTTCCTTTTCTGACTAATATTCTTTGCTTTTCTACTGAGATATTCTAATTGTACTGATTGATTTTTATGTGAAGGATGTCATTTGTACTTTCTAAACACGACTCATAATTCTTCTAATTGATTCTTTAACTTTCACTTCCATTACATATTCTAGCCAATACATGATACAGTGAGAATTATCTTAATGAATACCTTATCTCCCTCAATAGATAATTACTAACTATAACCATAGAATATAAAGACATAGACATAAAAGGACTTCTGAGAACACAATTCGCTATTTTACATGCATTCCTGGACTCTATGATAAAGTGGGGAATGAACAATTACCGAAATAGAGGTAATATTATAGTACTCCAGGCATACTTTTTCTGAACTATGTGAAGTACCAAATAGTTAATATGACTTTAATCACCAGGGTCACATGGGATGTACATGATAAAATAGTATTAAAAGAATCCATGAGTATACCCTATTTATAATTTCATTAATTGTCCAAATTTTCTTTTGAAATGGGTTTTTGAAGTATCATGAAGTAAATTTTAAAGTTTCAGAAAGAGAACCACATATTTTCAGAAAGTGTTATTTGTCGGTGGGCTTAGTAATCTGCCTCACAGTATAGAAATTTCTAACCAGTGTACTACTTTTACCACTGTAAATATTGATCCTTAAAACCTGATATGGATATAAGAAGTGGAGGGGCATGGATTCTGTATTTGAATTAGCAGACAGGTGAAGTGGAAATAAGAAGTCATTTAACAATTACCAATAATCAATCTCAATGTTAAAAGATATTTCTGCCCCTGATGACATATTTCATAACTACATATTTCATAACTACAATTGAATAAAAACCATGAAATGGAAAGAATACAAGAATTGCATATGAAGGGCTAAATGAAGAAATGAAACAGGGGAAATGATATAATTATATTATAATCTCCAGAAAAATAAAAATACACTATCAATTCTATAAAAAAATTAGTTTAAAAATATGTCTTTATTACAATCATGGCAGACAATAATGGAGTCACACTCTGCCTGAATCTTCACATTAGGTGCATGTTTGTTCATGCCCCAGAAGGTAGTATATTACACACTATTATCTAAGTGCTTCCCAATAGGAATAACTTTCAATAGTCTTTTCTCAGTGATCAGATTTCAGTGTAATTTCAAAGGCTTTTAAACTTCTATGAGTGGGAAATGACTCAGCGGATAAAAGTGCTTGCTGTGCATGTATGACAACCTGAGTTTAGCTCCTTTTAATCCACAAAAACTAATCACAATAATGAGCATCTGTACTTAGTTAGGGACAGGAGAATCCCCAGAGCTCTTGGGTAAGCTATCATGGTGTATGCAGAAGGAAAACAATAAAAAAAAAACCCTATCTCAAACAGGAAAGAAAGTTATGGCCAATGCCCAAAATAGTCCACTGACCTCAACCCCAATGCCATGTTATATACAGGACCCCATTCACATATACAAATAAATTTACTCACGTTTGTACATGTATGCATATGCATACACATCGATGCATTGCATATATACACACAAAAAGCATGTGTGTTTGTTTGTATGCATGTCTTTTGTATGTCTTCGTGTGTGCATGTGTGTGTTTTGTAATTGTGTCTGTGCTTGTGTGTGTGTGCATGTGTGTGTTTTGTAATTGTGTCTTGTGTGTATCATAAAGCTAATTTGGAAAGTAAGCCAAGTTATATCTGTTCTGTTCATTGTCTAGGAATTGCATTAGTGTATGTGTATTCTCGTTCAAAGCCTGTAATATTACATAGGCCCATATTAGTTTCCAGACATTTAAAAAAATTTGTATTGTGGAGGCACCATATCTTAAATGTAGTACTTAATATCACATAAATTACCTTCGTCTATTTTATAATAATTTCTATCCCTATTTACATTAAGAGGGATGTTATAGTCACACAAGCTCAGAGCTTAGGGATTTATCTGATAAAAAATGGTATAAATTATTTGATGGATAGAAAAAAGAGGCTGTCTGCTACGTTTAAGATCTAATAACACAATAATATGGAAGTTTATAGATTTTTAAGTACTCAAAGCCAGTTTAACATTTTTGATACTCCTATTTCGTAATTTTCATAGTAGTCAAAAAATCCTTTTGAATAAATAAAAACACATTTTCATTTAGAACCATGACATGGCTCAATGTTTCTCTGAAGCAATAAATCATGATGTACAATTCAATATCAATTTGCATTAAGGGTTTTATGACCCTCAACAACATTGGTACTATTTTCACTTCATTCCTTACTTATCTCATTCACATTGTCTCAAAAAGTTTATAGTTATTTTCAATTTAATTTAAAAATATTTATTTCCTTTTTATCCATAAATTATGAATCATAAAAGCATGTCATATTTACAAATTACTTAATAAAAAGCAATGGAACATAAGAAAATTGTCTCATAATCGGGGTCAAAATGTGCTGATTAAAAAGCAGATGGAGATAACTGTACTCAATTCCTACTTTGAAAAGAAAAGTTGGACCTTGTGCTACATGACTCTAGTGGCAACACACACAAGGCTGAGACAAAAAGATGATTTTTTTAGCTAGATTTGGCTGCATAACAAGATTATAATTCTAGCATTTATTGGGGAAGGTGGTATAGCAAGATAGTGGAACAAGGTAAGACAGACTATAAATAATACCTCAAAAATCTGAACAAGAGCACAAACAATGAAGAGGCATTACAAAATGCCTCTTCAAAAGAAGAGGCATTACAATTAAAGCAAAAATAGTAAAATAATAAATAAATGAGACATTAGAGAAAATCACATATGAAATAAGTATTTTTAAAGGGGCACATGAAGTAAATGTTTATCTAAACTACTGAGAAGAAAGAAAAGTCAAAATTATTAATAAAGGAGGTAGGGTAGAGAGTTGGGTCGGCCTTTAAAGGGTAGGCTCACAAGCAGAAAGAACAACCGTTGCTACATAAATAGTAATGACCTTAAAATTATTTGCCAACCCATGGGGTAACCTAGAATATATGAGCAGATTCCTAAAAGCGTCGCAACTTCTAAGACTAAACTACAAAAATATACAAAGTCAGAAAAAATGTAATAAAATCAAGATGCTAATCAACAACAAGCTAAGCTGGTATGGCACCAAGTTGCTAACTATCTGTTTATACCCATACACAAATGCTACTCTCAGTCCTGATCAGAAAAGCTTCTGTTTGCAACAAAATGCAGAGAAGCAGGAATGCAGGGTTTCTCAGGATACTGAGAATAAGGGAAATTGCTCAAGCACAACAGGACATTGTCTTTTATTGCCCACTCACTGGGAAACTCCCCATGCACTGTTGAATACTAGCAAGCCCCAGGTTATACAAACATGCTTAGTTAAACACAGTAGGTCACAAAACAAAACACAAAACCCTAAATGTGGGAGAAAGATTTCTGGGGTAGGAGTAGGAAGCAAGTAAAGCAGCTTTGTGGGACAATCTTCAAAGTATACTGCATATGAAAGTGCCCAAAGAACAAATTTAATGCATGCAAAGAAAAAAAAAAGTGAAAGACCCCACAGACCCCCTCCTCAAAACCCGCAGCTAGCATGCTCCCGGGGGAATGTCCTGTTTGTTTTAAACAAATCTCCGGATCAGCAGTCAGCCTGCTCCCGTAAGAACATCCCAGGTGCCTGAGAGAGCAGGAGATAGAGATAGGAAGACTGCAAGGCAAGATGTCAATAAGATAGGATGTCAACAAAGCAGGTTAGCTATAAGATAGGAACAGGATGACTGTTGCCAGGCATCCATGCTGAGAGAGGAAACCTTTCATGCCCCCCCGCCGCATTCCGATAACCACGCTTTTGCTTCTGAAAACTTGCTTCTTGCTGACACCCATGCTGAGAGGGGAAACCATTCATGCCCCCGCCTCATTCCGGTCGATCGATAACCACGCTTTTGCTTCTGTAAACTTGCTTTTTGCTCTTCCCTATAAAAAGCCCGCCCTCCAGTTGGCAGGTGCGCAAGTCCTCCGAAAGACTTGCTGCCCGCAGGTACCTGTGTTTACTCAATAAACCTCTTGCTAATTGCATCCTGTGGCCTGGTCTCGGAGTGTCCTGGTTCTGGGGTCTTCATCAGAGAGGAAAGGTCCTCTCTGAGGGTCTTTCAAAAGGACTCAACAAAAAGCCTACAGCCAGATGATCTCAGGAAATTTTTACCATACATCTAAAAATAATTAATGCTAATTTATCTTGAATTCTTCCAAAATATTTAGAATGGAAGAATGTTTCCCAGCTTATTTTATAAAACACTGATAGCAAATATTTTTAAAGACACTACAAGCAAAGTACAGACCATTATGTCTGAGTAATATGTAATTTAAAATTCTCAACTACTCAGATTACTGGATGGTGAACTTAGAGTAGTAAGACATGATGCCCAGCTTCTTTCTAGTTTTAAAACTGCTTGAATGTTTTCAGTATATCTACCAATATATGCAGCTGGTTTTAAACCCGGCCATTCAGTCTCTGAATTATTTCCTTAGTCAGATCAAAAAGAAAAAATGCTAACTTGAATCAGACCAATGATTATTTTAATGGAAGGTGTGCCCTCTATTAATGACTGTGTACTACCTGTTCATTATTTTTATTAAATCTTCACTTAGTTTGAGGTGGCAGTGCCCTTCATTAATGACTGTGTACTATCTATTCATTATTTTTATTCAATCTTCACTTAGTTTGAGGTAATTTCAGTTAAAATGAGCCAATGATAAAAAAAAAAAACAAAACAGGGTGAAATACCTTCTCTTCTCTGTACAAAATGTATCTAAGACCCAGAAGCCTAAGACTTTGTTATAAGAAAGCATTATTATACTCTGCTTTGTGGGGCATCAAGATTTCTCCTCAACAACTTTAGAACTATAGAACTAAAAAGAGCACCCTTTACATTAGAGTCCTTAATATGCCACCATTAATGCATAAAACTGCCCAACTATATACAATTTATGACGATTCAAAAATTTACAAATTTTAAAACTCAGTAGTTATGAAAGTGTTTATCAATATATAAGAAAGATCATCAGTCCAGAACAATCTTACCTAACCCCTGATTTTTGAAGTAATGATATGGTTGCCATTTTTAGAAACTACAATGTTCTCACATCAAAGAATATCCTTCATACAGTTCATCTAACAAAATCTGAATAATAGCTCCATAAATTATATTGAAATCAATAATAAACATGAGAAAACTGAGGCCAATAACACACAGGAAACTGTCACAAGGCTACATGACTAGAAAGTGATGCGGACTGAATATTAACCCTTTTTATTCGAATGTCATTATTTGTTCTCCCTTGCTCAACTAATAGACTTCCTTCTCGAGAACAGATGCTCCGCTAACCAAATATGAATTTAATGTGGGCTTTCAGAAATGCATGATTCTCTGCTTCTGGAATATCAGATGCATGCCTCTGCAAACTCAGATGCATTCAGAATAATAATGAAATTCTATTCTTGAATTCCATAAAATCCTAGGGGAGTTTAACACAAACTATTAGCTTCTGATATATTTCCCATCTTTTCTATCTCTCCATTTCCTAAAATAATGTGGGCTGACTCAGAAAATACCTTTTTCCATCTGTCCAGATGACTAAAAACATGGACAACATTTTGAGTCAGTCATTGTAGTAACTGTTTCCCCCTTTTATTTAGGCAAGGAGATATGGCATATTTTGCCCAGGAAGATATATGTGAATATATGCTGAAAGTGATTTCTGAATTCACAAATATTTTAATCATATCATATCTAATAAAGTTAAACAGCCCATTAAATTAAAAAGACAGAGAACAAACTGTGAAAATTATATGTCCACCATATCACAGAAAAGCTATATAATTGAATATAAAAATAATTCTTAAAACTTAATAAGAAAAATGATAAAACTGGGGAAACAAAAATGTCTCAGGGAAAACAGCTACTCATTTTTTCTTGAGTGTAGCTATGCTCAGTTCCTTTTAAAGAAGAAAAATACAAGTATTTACCAGTATACATTTACACATATAAGCACTCATATCAAAATACACATTCAATATATCTGTATCCTGCTATAGCAAATGTGAGTGAAACTACTTCCTTCAATGTAACATTCAAATCCTAAAACTTGCCATTATTGCGAGATGAGTCATGATCACAGAGAGAATCCCAGTGCAGCTGTCGATAATATATGAAATATAGAAAGAACAAGAGACAAGGAGAAGGGGAGGCAATTAAAATGTCCGAATAGCATAAATTAAAGTGCTACAGTTTATCCTCCAGTGCCCAGAGAGCTTGATTCCATGTTTTACCAGATAAACAATATCACAGGAGGTCAAATCCCATATATAAAATGGCATTGTGTTTACATATAACCTATACATATCTTCCCATACAGGACAAATATTTGCTGTTGTAAATGTTTTATAAATAGTTGTGATATCATCTGAGTAATGGAAAGATTATATGATCTTTTCAGTTACATCTGATCAGTACAGATATGTATTTTACTATGTGCTTCTGATGCAAAATTGACTTACTCCTTTAATGAAGAACCTGCATACAGGGAGACTTGAGTGTGAACACAGAATCTAGGTTTAATAAAGAACATTTTATAGACAAAGAGTGATAATTGCTGAGATTTGCCAGAAAAATCATAAAAAGTCTTAAGATAGGAGTTAGAAGACAACAAAGAAAACATGGCAGAAATGATGAAAGGAGCAACAAGAGTTGAAGGAGGAGGCATATAAGAAAGAATCAGTTTAATGGTGCTTAGTTGGACACAAGGGTGTATGTGTGCACATGCATGTATGTGACTTAGCTTCTTAGTGACTTAGCAGATGAAATCTTAGAGCTAGACAAGTTCAGAGGTACAGATGAAGCCCTAAGAAAAACGACCCGTGTCTGTGATGAACCAAATGATTAGGAGATGTATATCATTCTATGATGCGTGCTCCCTTTGTAGCTTTTTGGTTTATGAATATATAACTCTTATTTTAAACTATCTAGCAGATGTATCTCAGCCTACCCCTGTACTTTATGAATATCTGCCATCTAAAAAACTTAAGAGAAAACTATTATGATTAACTTCAAGCATACCTGTTATGAACAGATCAGTAAGTATGGGTTTGATATCCTCCCCTTTGTTATTCTACTAGTGGCTGCAATTAATACTTTTGCATTACAGACCCTTTCTATTAAGTAAATGTTTTTCTATAATATTTCTATGTGCTTTATGCCTTGTATCACCACTGAAATGCTCAGTTACTTCTTATATTGCAAATGCATAAATATTTATGTATTCTATCTGTAATAAGTATACTCTCCAAATGTTGACAGCTACTATTCATCAGACAAAGATAAGAAGCAAAGATGAGGATTTCTTTCTTTTTAGATACCTTTAAGCATCAACTTCTGTTAAAACACTAAAGCACAGATGCAATGTTGATAAGTAAATATTAAACCTTTTTCTGTCAGATTCATGAGTTTGAGAATATGAAACATCACAGCTGATACAGACATTATGACATATGGCTTGCATCTCACCTATGTAAGTTACCAGGTGTTTGAACAAATAATATATCCTATTTAAATTTCCTTTAACTTTTGATTCTGATAAAATCAATTCATACACTTATTGTGTTAGTTAGAGGAGATATATATTTGAAAGTCTTTGTAAAACTGTGAGCTGAGTGAAGGAGTCGCCATGATTCTCCCACTCCAGACAGACGCAGGTAAGCCCTGGTAAGCCACCTCGTGGGCTACACAGATTATTAAAGATAGGTTAGGTTAATATGTAAGAGCTAGCCAATAAGAGGCTAAAACTAATGGGCCAAGCAATATTTAAAAAAATACAGTTTCCATATAATTATTTCGGGGCATAAGCTAGCCATGTGGGCGGCCGGATGCCGGGGACGCAGCCCCGCCACTCCTAACACAACAACTGTGAAAGTGAATTAAATAAGATAAATGCTTCCTTTGCTGTTCTGAGTCTTTTTTCATCATGCATAATTATAAAAACCTAAACAAAGTACAAATAACTTTTAGAAGACTGACCTCCGATGCTTTGTGATGTATTGAAGAGCAAGTACAATAGTTAGGGATCCAAGGGTTTATTAATTGAATATACCTTAAGCTGTATATTATTTACAAATATAAATATGATCTTTGTAGCTCTCCAAAATAGGGGCATATTTGAATATTTTTCTGCAATAATCTCACTCAAAAGTAGCCTCACAGTGCCTCTGAAAGGCCATTGGTCATGTGAAGTAGATCAAGCAGAAAATGACATGATGCAGAAATCAAAAAAAAAAAGCTTTTCTTTAGTCAGAGTAGCAGAAAGAAAGTTGAATAATTTAATGGAGTTGGGCATAATTTAATGGAGAAATGAGCTAAAGAAAGGATTGACTAGTTTTGTCTTATTATTGACTACAGGATCAATATAGAGAAAGAGTATGTCTCATAAAACCACAATCACTGCTGAGTCATAGCCTCACTACAATAACAAAAAGGACAAAGAAAAGACTGGGAGCAATGAAGTGCAGTTTACTTGAGGACATGTCAAGGTATATAAGCACACAAAAAATTGTTGAAAATGTCCTGTAGCTAAAGATTGAGACTAGTAAGGGCATCGATACAGTGGTCATTAAAATTTAGAATGAAGATATGATTAAACCACATTGATAAAATAATGGATAGACAGATCAAAATAGGAAACCTTCCATTAGATTTCTATGGTAATGGAGTTTTAAGAGAAACAGGTGTTGAAAAAGCATACAGAAAAGACACAAAAACTCCCTGAGTGTATTATAAAAAGTCTCACTGATGGCAGAAGCTATCGAGATAAATAAGATTTGTTATGCTCCTTAAAATATCAGTAAAGCAAAGTTTACAGAAGGCAGTATGTGAAAGAACATCTATTAAACAAGGAAAGCATCATGGGGCTTTGGGGGAGAGAAGTCAGGTATCCGGTGAGTCTGCATGGAGAATTTTAGATAGAATAAGTCTCCAGGAGAGAAAACTCAATGATAAAAAGATGATTATGGATTTTTAAAATACAAGATTAAGAACCAAGAATGTTTGATGAGCATGGTCACAAGAATAAGGATTCAAAGTACAGCTTTAAAATAATCATTCATTTATGATAGCTAAGTAATACAATAAAAAGGCTAGAGCACTCGTATTTTCTGTTTGGTATTTTGTATTTGGAGCTTGGCCACAATGCTTCAATTCAGTAAGTTAAGCAAAACTTACAGTTTGAGACAAATATAGATAATTGAGGTTTCTGAGATATTGAGACCAGTAAAGATAATTGATGATATGGTTTCTGAATGGGAAAGTTACCTGGTCAGAACTCTCTTATAAATAAAAAGAAAATTGGTGCTTTCTCATATATCTCCAAATATTTGTATAAAACCTGCTGCAATTTAATCCAACTGACTTTGAGTTCACTGTAACCATGACAGATACCACCTGTAGGGCTAGAGTGTGTAGGTTCAGTCCTCCAGAGACTTCAGTGAATATTTTGGTAGTGTGAAAATATACGGATCTCAAAATAACTGTGGGAAGTCAACTTCTGATGCACTTCCTTTAGAAATAGTCATGGTACAGGGAATGGGATGAGGGAAGGGAGTGGGGACTAGGGTTGGTATGGAAAATGAGAAAGATAGGTTTTTAAAGAAATACAGAAAGAGTCACAATACATCATTGTTTGTCTCTTCAACTTATCTTTCAAAAAATCATGTGCTGATTCTTTTTTGAAAGACAAACATTAGGTTTAATTCAGCTGGTTGTATTACTGAAAGTGAAGGCACTGAGTACTTTATGACAGATTAGGTATTCAGTAATATTTAGACAAAAGTAAAGTGAACAAAATGAGATTGCAAATTGTATGGTCATTTGCAATTATTTCATTAAGGAATCCTATCTGAGCAAGGCTTTAATGAAGTGGTAATGAGGTAAAGATCTGCTGCCAGCAAAGGCATTATAGAAAACCTAGAAAATCGAGCTCAGTAAAGTGATAATGAGGGAGAAGCGTCTTCTAGCTTGGTCTTGGCTTATGTTTCTTTGTTTCAGAAAATGAGATATTTCCCTGAAATCTTGGTGGTTTCCATGGGAGTGAGTTAAATTAAAGCAATGTGAAGGGGTTGGATGTGTGAGAGAAGATAGGCTAAATTTAAACTGAAAGTGGCAATAAAAATAGCACTTCTCATGCCAAAGAGATCCACGTAAGCCCTCAGTAACAGGTGGGCTGGAATTATTATTTACTGATAAGGAAGAAACTGTGGAAGATTCTTGTTTGAAATTCTAGAATTAGTCTTTGAAATACCTGCAATGAAAACTAGATTAAAGAAGAGTGTGAAACCTTACTTATTTACTCATCTTTCCTCAACACGGCAAGAAACTAGCCTAGGGCAGAGTGTTTATCTCTACCCCTAAAGAGATGTTTTATTTGAGGGGACTCTTTCAGGGTATAGAATATTTAGTCTCGTCTATCAATTAATTGAATCATGGATCAATAGTTAAAAGCATATCACTATCTCGAAAAAAAATCATTCAGCTTCCTAAAATGTTTACTTTTAAATATACCAATAGGATCAGGTTCATAATGTTAACCTATCATTCCTAGTGTAAGTTTGGTAAAAGTCACTTCATTAAGACCTTTTCAAACTGAATGAAATAAAGATTTCTTCACAAAGGCAATCCTTGAAAATTTAGAAATACTAGTGTACTTCATTTTCATAATCTCACATATAATATAGGTCACACTTTCTTATATTTTTAGCTTTCCTATGATATTGAAAAGGTGGAAAATTACACCAAATCTGAGTTTTGTGCATGGCAATTTTTCATGCAAATATTAAAAAAATTGTTTTAAAATTACATAAGATCATTTCAAGAAGCTTGAGGTTATATTTTTCTTAAGTAGAATATATTTTTATGGATTGAATATATAATGAAAATATCTACTTGGGGGAAATCTTATTTACACATAAGATATATAGTCATCTAAAAAACTCCCTAAGCAATACAATTAAGTCAATTATCAATTTTTATTTATATGTTCAGAATTTTTAGAGTTATATACATAAGTTTTAAATGAGATTCAAATTCTTTATGGACACTAGGAGACTGTGTAAAAGAAAGTCTTGTAACTACAATTATATCAGGCATATAAAGTTATATTATGAGAACTGCCTCTAGGTGCAAAATTATTTATCATCTTTGGTAGATCTCACCAAAACAGCATTTTGTGAGAGAATCTAATAGCATTAAAAATAAAACATATCTCTGGGAGGAAAAAAAGTACTGAAGGCATCACACAAGCAAAAGATAGGTTAGATCATCTTGAAAGAATTTGCCTGGTTTATAAAAGAGAGAGTAAATGTTGACAGACCTGTGAAGGAAAAGGACTCCGTGTGGAATCAGAGGTGGCAACATAAGCAGCCTGTGTGTAGGCATAGCTCTTGAATCGAGGCTTAGGAGATGAAGAAGTTTGCTCATAGCCCTGTGCTAGACTGACTGTGATCTGTAAAGGGTTGGGGAAGAAAAGGAGAAAGAAGAAGGGAAAATTTGGTAAGTAATTGGGAAGTACTGCTTTCCAACACTCTAGAAAACAGAATAGTAAACAGAAAGGCTGAGATCAAACATTTAACCTTAAACACATAAACAATAGTAAAATCTAATACCCTCTAAGAGAAGAATTCACTGTGTTGGTCTTTCTGGAGAGCAGAAAAATCGAGAAGATAATGAGTGTAGGATTTAAAATTCAGGTTCCACAGGGACATAACTCCTACAGCTGTATAGCATGACATTCTGTGCTCTGGAAAAAATGGGTACCCAATAGCAATTTCCTCTGATCCCAAAGTAAATAAGGCCAGAATTCATCAGGTCAATAACTTGGTATGGGCTAAAGATGTAATGAGCATAAAATAGAACTAGCTAAGTAGAATGAAAACAAATTAGACACAAGAACTTTCTTTCCATTCCTTTAGCATAATTTTGCACAGGATTTTTTAATCATTGATTTTGTTTAAGAAAATACAGTATACCTACTGTTGAGCATGATTAATAAAACCCAATTAATAGAATCCCTTTGCACTTATTTCACTGATGCAATAAACAATTTTATCATATATTGTTGATTTAATTGGCAGTAAATAGGTTTTAAAATAATTTTCCATTTAAAAGGAAAAAATCAATAATAAACAACTGTTTATTCAAAAGGTTAGCACAAAATATTTTAAATGTATTTTTGAATAAAATGTTTGCCCTTTATATTCTGGATTTTTCACCTTGCCATGATTGACAGCAAACCTAATTTTAATGCATATACAAAATTTTCTTTAATTTTATTTTACATTATACAATAAAAACACAGTATATTATGTATTATAAACTGATTTAATATCAAATTACTTTTAGAAGTGCTTTTATCAGTGTTTTTTGAAAATAATGCCTTGTGTCACATGAAATTTTAAAAGGTTTATTTAATCCTTGTGTATACATGAAATGCTATGTATATATATATACATATATATATATATACATATATACTGTTATGAACATACAAAGACACACATTATTTATATATATGTGTGAATGTCATATCCAAAGCTGGACATAAAATTGGAAAGCTCTCTTACATTAGTGCTCCTGTCTTACCTCTTGAGAATAATGCATCTGGTGATGTAATTGAAAGTGTTCTTCTCTAGTAGTCACTTTTGCTGGCCTGGGCAACATTTCCACTTCCTGGATGGCTTCGATGCTCACGTGTTGAGGCAAAACTTGAAAGAGTGATGTGATGTACATTAAGATGGACTTCTTATCTGGATAAGTGGTAGCAACATCTGTAAGCACATTAACAGCACACATCAACTTTTGGTTTCTATATTTGAGACTCTGAAAGGGTAATGAACAAATCAATGTTACAGGAAGCAGACAAATTAATGAGCACTTGTTTGTCCATGAAAGTCCTCCAGAGACTAATTAGAACATGATAATCAGGCCTAAAATGCCCTTGCAATTTTACAAACCGTTGAGATGAGCACTAAAGTTCATTTCTTTTTCTTGTTCACATAAAATCTTTTTTTCTATAATATTTTCTCCTAAAGAAAACTAGCCCATCTAAGTGAGTAGTTTTCATTAGCTAATAAGCTATCTTAATTACATTTTCCTTTCTATGGAAAGTTATCTTTTTTGTTAATTAAACTGGTATATTTATAATTAAATAATTATAAAAAGACTTAATGCTTGAAACCTCCTAAAAAATTTTTTTCTACAATAACATTATGCACAGAATGACATGTATGTGTCTTAAAGTGAGCCATGTATTTTCCCAATACAATCTAAAGTATCATCAGCCTGTGTTGTTTAGGGATCCCCATGTGACCCCTCAGCCAAAAGCTCAACTGAATGCAGTCCACTCTCACCACCAAATGTCTTACCTAGCTATAAAAGATGGCAAATTCATAATACATACCCTCCATTACTACAAGTCATTGCTAGAGTCACCCTCATAGATTCAAGGCTAATGTTAGGACAAATTGTCACTCTCTGAAAACTGCTAGCTTCATTGCTCAGGACAACATCCAGAAAGCTCATTGAATGTACAGAGGTTAAGCTGGTGCCCGCACGGAGCCTTAAGCCCTATGTCCTAGTATATTTGGTGCAGGAAGGTACTATTCAGGCTACAGAAAGGGAAGCCTAGACTCCAATCCAGTTATAAAACCCTCCACCTGCATTTTGTCTTGCCTGTAAGATGTGTTGGGCCAATGATGGCACAGAACTTGTGGGAGTGGCCAACCAATGTCTGGATTAACATGAGATCCACACTATGCCCTAAATTGCCTGGATAGCCAGGGACCAGAGTCTGGATAACCGAGAGACCTAGGGTAGAACAAAACACAATTGTCTTTTTTTTAATCAATGAAATGATTCCTAATAACATTCTGCTATAATCATAGATTGGTGCTTTGTTCAGTTGTCAGAGAGACTTCCTCTGGCAGTAGCTGGGATCTGGTGAAGAGACCCACAGATAAACATGCATAGGGATAATCTAAATTGGAGGTCTCCATATGGTTCTTTCTCTAGGAAATTAGGGAGCCCTGCACATGAATGGGGAGGAATGATTGTAGGAGTTAGCGAGGCTAGAGGATAGCAGGGAAACATGGACCAATGAATCAATTAAGCAGGGCTCATATGGGCTAAGAGAGACTAAAGGGGAAACCAGAGGCCTTACAAGAGGGTTGTTACAGGACCTCTGAGTATACATTATGGCTGTTGGCTTAGTGTCACTATTCTGTCACTATTAAACCAATGAGTCTTTCGTGATAGGCTGACTGTTATTGTAACACATAAGTTCACAGCTGGGTGAGATTGTTAATGACTTTTCTCCCTTAGACACATACATAGCACCATATTCTATGACCAAATTATATAGTTTCCTTAGCAATAGGGTCATTACCTTCAAGTTCTGATGCTCCACTAAGAGCAATGACAATAGTTTGTATTATTTTTGAGAGGTTCTGTGACCCCACAAGGCTAGTGGGACATGGTAGTAGAGGCTGCAGAAAGATTGTAAGAGCCAGAGATTAATGAGGACTATTACAAAATTATACCTTATGGATGTGAGAGGGCCATTGCACTCATGAAATCACAACAGCTTTGTTATGAGCTATTTGATCACACTGTGTGATAATGTCTTTCTCTTTCCTAAGGTATCTTCTGATTTGTTTAATATAGATCTGAAAGGCCAATAGCTCGGCTGGAGAGGATAGACAAGACTTCTGGGAAGTAAATTGGAGGAAGAACCTCATATGGGGCATTATCCAGCTAGACACGGAGAAAATGGGACTTAAGATACTGAGGAGATGTAACAAGTCATGTGGCAGAATGTAGATTAATAGAAATGAGTTTATTTAAGTTTTACAAGCTAGTTTGGAACAAACCTAAGCTAAGATCAAGCTTTCACATTTAATAACAAAGAAAAATCCATTATGTAGCTTTGGTTACTGCCACAAGACCTGTGAATGATCAAGTTAGGCAGGATTCCAGCATGGACAAAGGGGAATCTCATGATGTCCCATCTCTAGCTGAGGACCTATTCACACTTGATGGTTCCTGGGAGAAGGAATGTCTGGTTTCTTCAGAGATGTGGCTCATGGGAGGATTCTCATGTGCCTAGAATGACCTTATACTTACTCATATTGGTATTACTTACTGGGATAGGTGATTTATTTTAAAAATAATAAGAGGATATGAAGCTGGGATAGGGAAAATGTTGAGAGAAGTCAAGGAGGAGTTGGAGGAACAGAAGTAGGAAGTGGATATGACCAAATTGCATTACATATGTACAATAATAATAATAATTTTTAGAATTAAATTAGGAAAATAAAATTTTTAAACACAGCTATTCTGATTGTGAGTAGAAAAGGTCAGGAGTAAAATACAGTTGATTAGTATAAAACAATACTGAGTATTTCAGTTACTTTTTTGCAAAAAATAAGAACAAAAATAAATAGATGCTGTGGGAACTCCTTCAGCCAATAGACTTTAAGATACCAGCCCCCTTTGGGCATGGTCTCATGTATTATAAAAGCAGATGAAAAGCATGTGCAGGCTCTTGACTGCTGAATTCAGTTCCAGTTCCCAGCACCAGCTGAGGACTACAGATCTCTACGTTTCCTGTGAGTTTATCCCCAGGTAAATAAATGTTTGTCATACTCCACTCTAGGTAATTGTGAAGCTCTTTTGTATACCAACAAACAAAAAAATTGATAACTTATTTCAACTAAAATAATAGCAAACATAATAATAATGGGCTAAAACTGAAATTATTCCCTAAAATAACCAGGAACAATATGCAAGTGTGATTAGATAATCACACCATTTTAAAAAAATAAAAGATAGTGCTTAAAAATCTCAGCTAGAGCATAAAGGCAAATTCATAAAGGGCATGCAAATAGAAATTGAAGAAATCAAATTATTCCTATATGCAAATCATGTGATACTTCAATCACATACCTATAAGACTCTATCCTTGATTTCTTATAAAATAGCAAAATAGCAGAATATAAGATTTTCAAATCACTTTTGATAAAGAGCAATAAATTTTGAATAAAATGCAGGAAAATGGAGAGGAAGCATGGTGGGCATTGATGACTTTATAGCTACCATAACAAGTACCAAGCAATAAACACCAACTTGTTGCATCTTCAATTGTTTTCTAAGCAGTGTTTCCTAAGATGTATTTCCAAAGCAGTGGCAACCAGTCTCATCTGGAAGTATGCTAGTTGAGTGTAAATTTACCCCAATAAAGCTTAGTTTTAGAATTGAACTCCATTAAGAATGGAATTAATGTCTAAGTAATCATTTTTTTATAATGTGAACTGAGCCTACCCCCAGTTATGAATATTGTCATAACTTCTGACCTGTAATTTCTCTTCAATACCGGGATACCTATTTGCTATGGTAGCACTTTACCCCTGAGCTGCTTGCCCAGCTCTGAAACACTCTGATTTCAAAGACTGGTTGAGCAACATCGTTTTTTTTTTTCCTTATGAGAGCAAGTAATAAAGTAGGCACTCAGTTTTGTGATAGCCTAATTGTTTAGTGAAATTCAACCAATAAGATTCATTTTTACCTGTAAATTAATTAAAGAAAATTAGTTAAAAGTACAATGTATTTAAAGAAGAAATTCTGAATTTAAACCTAGACTTCTTAAAAAATACTGCTTTTCAGTGTGTGTGTGTGTGTGTGTGTGTGTGTGTGTGTGTGTGTGCGTAAGTCTTCAGTATCTTCTATTTCCTCGGCCATAGTCCTTGGGAATGCAAATGCAGTAATATTCAGAAAAAACAGGGAATGGTCAGAAATTTAAATCAATGTTCATGTAAATTTAATGAGAAATATAAATAAATTTTTCTAGAAAACACACTTATTTAAACACCATATTAATTCAAATGTATTAGTCCAAAAATTTAAAAATTGAACAAGCAGTTGAGTGGGAATATTATAGAGACATTCAAATGTAGTTTTAAAGTGTACTTAATAATATAGTCATACTAGTACATTATCACGTCAACTAACATAGTTTCTAATTTATGTGGGTTTCTATAAAAATTTTAGGATGAAGACCATCCATCTTCGATATTTCAAGCTACAAACGAAGGGAGCATACTGGTAGACTGAAAACAATCATCTACTTCATCTTATCTATATATTCGAAGCTTACTATTGAACACATATTAACTATATTTTACATTGGAATAAAAGTATCTGCAAAGATCAAGTGAGAGGTAACAAACAAAGTGTGATAAATTTAATCTTCCCTGTGTCTGCACCCTTGAAAAGTCAATGTAAGTGAGTTTGGAATAAAATTGGTGCCTTCAAAATGGATGGAAATAGAAAACACTATCCTGAGTGAGGTATCCCAGGCCCAAAAAGACGAACATGGGATGTACTCACTCATAATTGGTTTCTAGCCATAAATAGGGTTCACGGAGTCTACAATAGGCGAATCTAAAGAAGCTAAGTAAGAAGGTGAACCCAAGGAAAAACATATAGTTATCCTCTTGGATAAGGGAAGTAGACAAAATTGCCGGGGGGAAAAGTGGGATCTTGGGGGTGGGGTGGGATGGGGGTTAGGGGAGATGGGGAGAGAAAAGGTAGAAGGGAAGGAGGGTGGACTTGGGGAAACAGGAGGATCGGGATAAAGGAAGGTTGGATAGGGGAGCACGGAACCACAATTCTTAGTTAAGGGACCCACTTTAGGGTGGGCAGGAGACTTGACCCTAGAGGGGCTCCCAGGTGCCCAAGCTGAGGTCCCCAGTTAGTTCCCTGGGCAGCTGAGGATAGGGAACCTGAAATGACCCTACCCTAGAGCAATACTGACGAATATATTGCATACCATCCTAGAACTTGCATCTGGCGATGGATGGAGATAGAGACAGAAACCCACACTGGAGCACTGGACTGAGCTCCCAAGGTCCCAATGAGGAGCAGAAGGAGTGAGAACATGAGCAAAGATGTCGGGACCACGAGGAGTGCACCCACCCACTGAGACAGTGGAGATGATCTACTGCGAGCTCACCAAGGCCAGCTGGACTGTTACCAGAAAAAGCATGGGATAAAACTGGACTCTCGGAACATGGCGAACAATGAGGGCTGATGAGACGCCAAGGACAATGGCACGCGGTTTTGATCCTATGCAATGTGCTGGCTTGGTGGGAGCCTAGCCAGTCTGGATGTTCACCTTCCTAGATATGGATGGAGGGGGGAGGACCTAGGACGTACCACAGGGCAGGGAACCCTGACAGCTCTTTGGACTGGAAAGGGAGGGGGAGAGGAGTGGGGGGAAGGGGAGAGGGGTGGGAGGAGGGGGAGAAGAGTGGGAGGAGGGGGAGAAGAGTGGGAGGAGGGGGAGGGAAATGGGAGGCTGGTGGGAGGAGGTGGAAATTTGTTTTTTTTTTCTTTTCTTTATCCTCCTTTTATCAATAAAAAAATTAAAAAAAAAAAAATTGGTGCCTTCAAAAACTGCTATTCCTGTCTTGGGCGGTCAAATTCTGGAAAGTCTGATTAGCCAGCTGCCAAGCATAACCTTGAAATACATCTGGGAAATCTAAAGAAATGTCCGGACCATCCAAATCAAAGGCCAGTCTTATTCTCAGAGAAAAGCAGAAATTAAAATACTGTATTTTAATGCGCATCACATGTAGAAGCAGGATTTTAAAGATGGCATATGCATAAAAGTACATGTGTCAGCTTTCTTTTTAACAGATACTTTTATTTATTAAATTAGGGTACACCATCATAAGAATAAATTTGAAGATTTTTTAAGTGAGTTTATATAAGGAAAAAATGAAAAAAACAAGAAAATAATGAGTCCAGTATTCAAAAGAGAAGAGGAATGGATGAACTAGGAAGAGTGTATGGTCATAACCTGAACAGTCAGATAATCTTAATGCAAAACTATAAGGACATACATGCTAGAACGGGTGGCTGCAAAAATAACCATTTATATGGATATAAAATACTAAAGAATCTACTAAAAAAGTTAACTAGCCAATTATTGGAAGTTTCCAAATGAGTAGATATGATATTTTGTTTTAGGAGATGTGATACTTGTTAGTGCTGTAACTAGTATAGCTTGCCTGAAGATCAGAGTGTTGAGCTAGACACATTAGTTAGCCAAAGAGGCCAGGAAGTGATGGCACACACCTTTTATTCCAGCACTCTAAAGAGGAGGAAGACAGATCTCTCTCAGTTCAAGGCCACCCTGGGCTACAAGAGACTGGATCTAAAAGTGGAGCAGAGCTCACACCTTAGATCCTATCCTAGCACTTGGGATTATACATCTTTAATCCCTGCACTAGGGAAGTGAAGACAAAAGTAAAATGGTTGGGGAGGGGAGAGAGAAATGTAAGGCAGGAGGAGACAGGCATTCAGAGCATTCAGTCTGAAGTTTTGTAAAGATGGTATTCAGTTTGAGGCTTCCTAGAGACAGGATCTTGCCCCATCTGGTTTGAGGATTCGGTAGAGATTAAGAAGTCACTTTAATGACTGCCACTCTGCTTCTCTGATCTTTCAGCTTTCACCCTCAATATTTGACTCTGTGCTTTCATTATTAAGACTGATTAGGATTGCGCTACAAATAGATCTTTGACTTTAAGTGGTATGACTTCTAAATGGTAGAACTGATAGGTTGTAGACAACATTAGAGCATTAAGTAAAGCACTAAGAAATTCAATTCTTTTCACTTTTAATATTTTACATGTACACGTACACTCAAGATTTGTGTCTTTTCCATTTTCAAATTACTATGTGACAATATACAACAAAATGAAAATAAATAACCTATGCAGGTCCTTTATTTTTAAATTCTTTAGCATTCTGAAAGAAATGTTTGCTTTCACCAGACTAATTGATCCATTTTTCGCAGTTTGTTCGTTGATTCTCTTAGGTGCGTCTATCCTCTAATAACAATGCTTCTCATTAGAGGAATATAAAGTGTAGTAGTGGAAATAATTTGCATTGATGAAGATGATTCTGTTTCCTAATAACATTAATAAAAATAAAACATTGCCTTTTGTTTACTGATGAAGATTCAATCATTTTATGTTTTAAACATGTAATTATTCTTTTCAATATGCTCATGATACAGCCAGGAAAAAATATCACCACAATCCTACTACATATAGAAAAAGCACAGTGCTTTCTTAATAACAAAGACAGGAAGGAAATGTATGTACTTAAAAGATTCTGCATTTTATTGATTGTGCACATGTGTGTGCACATGTGTATGTTTCATGTCAGTATATATGTGGAAGTCAGAGGACAGCTTAATAGAGTTGATCCTCTCTTTAAACCATGTGGGTAACCGAGATTGAATTCAGGTTATTAGGCCTGGTGGCAAGAACTCTGCCCTCTTAACTTATCTTGCTGACTTTGCAGAAGATTCTGGTATACTAAAAATGATTTAAGCATTCTGACCACTTGTCAAAAACAAACCCATTCTGCAAATCGTTAATAGATAAGAACAATGTTAGTATGAGGCATTTAATTTTACAAATAATGATATCTAGACATGATTTGATTATGAAAAGTGTTCTACTAAAATATGAGAAAATGCATTCATTGAATTAAATCATAGGAGGTTAAATCATGAATGTTGAGAATAGGGATATGAGTAAATAAATGAGCACAGAGATAATTCTTCTTTCTTCCTCCTCTTTCCCCTAATGTTCCCTGAGCATTAGCAAGAAGGCAGCTGTCACTTCAATGTGGTAGAGAAATGGAGAAGAGAGACAGAGTGTTCCCTGTGCTGTGGCAAGAAGAGGAGGAGCTGAAGACATGGCAGCAATAAGGAATAAGCTGATATGGGTGATCTAAACTGCCAAATGGGGCTATGTGATGTCCAGGTCTGTGCTGCCACTGAGGGTCATATCTGGGTCCATAGCCCTACCACAGCTGGGGTCTTTGTTGATGTTCATGGCTAGTGTTATCACCAAAGGACATTTGGATGTCTGTTGTCTGGGTCCCCACCTGAGGCCATGTTGATGGCTGAGGGTCATTGCTCATGCAGGAAGCATATTAATCTGAGCAGCCTGTGCTACCACGTGGGGCTACGTTGGCCTCTAGGGCAAGATGCCACCAAAGGCCAAGTCTGGATTCATGGCCTTATTGTAGCCTGGCTCTGTGTTGATGCCCTTGACTCATGTTGCTACCAAAGATCTTGTAGATGCCAAGGATGTGGGCCATGTTGGTTCCTGGAGCCAAACTGTCACTGCGAGCACACTGCTCTGAGTGGTCTCCACTGACAGCCAGAGCCATGGTGATGTTCAGACCCAGAGTAATACCAAGAGCCATGTCAATGTCCATGGTCTTACCACAGTCAAGGTCTGTGTTGATGTCCAAGACCGGTGTAAACTTGGGAGTGTGGGAAGACATGGTAGAGCTTGCTACAGTGACCTGGGCACCAGAGAGCTTGTCCTGCCCCTTGTTAGATGCTTCAATGGGAGAGGTACAGCCCCCTCCTTGGAGAACTGACCACACTGATGTAGATGTGGGAGAGCTAGAACCAACCCTTGATGGCATAGGGAGTGGGAACTGGTTTCCCACTTCTAAATAGCAGCGGCAGAAAAACTGGCCCTGGCCCTTACCTGAAGAGCCAATCCTGGTGGAGCTGTGGACTGACCAACACAGCTATCACCCAGGCTCAGATTCAGGGCTTTGAGTTGGCCCACCCTAATATCTACCCCATCTACTACCTGCTGGAATATATCAAGGGACTGGTCCTGTGGAACCATAGCCACACAATTTCCATGGATCTGGACAATATAAGGATATCTGAGAGAAGTTTTGGTGAGGGTCCAATATTGATGGTATACCATAAGCCAGAAGCAATGGACAAGTTTAAGAACTCACTGCAATGAACATTTGTAAGCAAAGTCGTTTGAGCAAAAGTATATATTGTGGTAACCACAGCTCCAAAGGACACTACAAAAAATGAATATGTGATGGAGAGGCAGGAAAGATGGAGGAGCAAAGAGGTATTTTTTTGTTTGTTTGTCTGGTTGTTTTGGGTTTTTAATTACTTTTTTCCTTTTATTTTGGGGGCAAGACTACAAGGGTGGAGGGTGGACATAAAAGAAATGGGAAATAAGTGGTGTGGCGGTGTATTATGTGTAATTCCCAGAGAATCAATAAAAATTCAGTTAATATAAATAAAATTTTAAAAAGAATAAAATGCACAAACTTTAGTAGTCTGTAAAAAGAAATACAACTTATATAACAACCAAACAAAGACATGCCATTTAGGACAGAACATTAAAAGGCTGCTGTGGGATAATGCTTTTGTACACTGTAAAGATTTTTTTAATTGTATTGGTTTAATAAAATTTGGATTGACCAGTATCCAGGAAGGAAGGAAGGGCAGGGCAAGTAGACTAAGAGAATTCTGGGAAGAAAAAACATTTTCAGTTACAAGTCAGATGCAGAGGGAACAAGATGAGACTGCCTCACTGAGAAAAGGTACCAAGCCAGGTATCTAAACATAGACAAGAATTAAGGGTGAATTTAAGTCATAAGAGCTAGTAAGCAATAAGCCTGAACAAGAGGTTTATAACTAATATAAGGCTCTGTGTGTTTCTTTGGGACTAAACAGCTACAGACCAAGCAGGACAGGAACTTCCTTCTAGAATAGTCTGTTTTCTGTACATGACATGACTATTGACTGTAGCCATGAAACAACAGCTGCTGAGTTTACCTGCACAATATCAAGTCAACACAAATTACAGCATAGATAGGGAAGGAAACATATGGCCCCACCCCTAACTCATGAGATACTGGATGGTAACAACGACTAGGAGAGGTTACCATTCTTTGAGGATATGGCCACTGATGGTATTTCCATGCTAACTGGACTTCCGGAGGAGAGATTATAAGGAATTATATTAAAAAAACATAATTTATTGTATATGTATATGAGTTTCTAATACACATTCTCAAAGAAAATAGTAAACTATTCTAGTAGAATGCTAAGTTGCAAATATGTAATATTTATAATAATAATAATATATAAGTGTACATACTTCAGTTATCATTGTTGTATATACAAATTACATAAAACTTCTTTTGATCTAATTGTATTATCACTTTCTTCTATTTCATAATATAGACTATTGACTTCTACAAATGTTCTGTTTTAGCTGGATTCCTTTTTTCCTTAAATAGGAAAGAATGTTACACCTTGTTAATTACATATATCATTAGAACAAATAATGCACAGGAACCAATTAGAGAAACATCAATTAGAAATTTTTACCCAAATATATGTTACAATTTTCATAACCTATCTTTAATAGGAAAATAATTCAACAAACAACTACCTTTCATAAACAAACGATCTAAATGACATGTTGTGTCTATAAATTTTCAACTCAAAAATAATTAAAATATTGTATCTTTAAAAGTTATCCTTTGAGCACATTCCTTTCTGAAATACGTTTAAATATTTTCAGCTACTTCAAGACAGCATTTCACTACATATCCTCTAAAACTAGAACAATAGGAACAGCATTGTTCTGACAATTAGAAGCTGGTCAGTGCTGGACACTATTGTTAGGGAAACATTTCTACATTCTTCTAATTCTCTATGCCTGCCTATTGCAGGAAGAACATTGAAAAAAGAAGTATTTTTACTTAGTGACATTTAACTTTGATTCCTTAATTGTCACCTGCTGTTTTTGTGCTTTGTTTTTGACCTAACCAAATTTACTATTTTTTTTCTTATTTCTAGAAAAAGTGCAATACGTTGCAGTGGTAATCAAAACAAAACGTTGTATTTCTATTCATTAATTTTCAAAGTATTAGAAGTAATAATTGATAAGTAATAGGGTGAGATTGGAGGTATTTATTTCAAGTGACACTAATTTAATTGGTTATTATGGTTCTACCTGGTATGTTATTGACTTTAGAAAAATGCCCAATACTATAAGAACAATTATAAAGCAAATATGCCAATGATCATTAGCATATCTAGCAAAAACCATATATAAAATTAGTCCTTTCTGAAGCAAATGTTGTAAAATCTTCCTGGCCATGTACTACATCATATTCATGATAGACAGTATTGTGGCTGCAGGTATCACATGCTACATTAGTGAAAGTAGTATAAAGTTTAGCAAATTACTGTCAAACAAAAAATTCAAAAATTATAAGATGATATATGGTAAAATATACTTGCATGAACTACTGCCAAGTTTTAGAGTCATCCAACAGAAACATAATGGACTACTGCTGGGATTCCCAAAGTGTCTAAAGCATTAGTGGAAGCACACTGAAGAAACACAACAAATATAGATGCAAGCTTTAGTGCATATCAAGTTACAGGGGGCACATTCTACTTTAGATAGTATTAACACAATTTCATTTGAGCATGGTTTGGTGTTTTCAAGCTTCCAGTAATGTAACTGGACCTATCCAATTATAAATACAATAATATGCATGAATGATAACTACCAATGTAACATGTAATTTAAACCTCACAAATAAGATAGATAATCAAAAGAAGAGCAACAACAGAGAAAAGGACAAGTGCAAAAGAGAATAACCATCAAAATCATGCAACAAGCAAAACTGAAGACAATATTTCTTAATAAAATAAAGTGAAATCAATGTTGTTGAAAGGGGCACAAAACATAATTCAAAAGACAGGTTTACCAGCTACAAACTGTTCGATTACGGTCAACCTGCCTGTGAGATATGCTAGGGAAATAGTGGCACAAAGCTTGTGAGAGTTATCGACCAGTATTTGTCTGGATTTAAGGCCCACTCTAAGAGATGGAACCCATCCCTGACACTGCTCATGTAGCCAAGGAAGTGTGAAAAGATAGGCTGTGGACATAGGGGGAAAGAAAATACTGCTAAATAAACAGTCATAAAATTACTCCTAATGACATTTTGTGGTTCCTATGCATCAGTGGTTTGCTCAGCCACCATCAGAGAAGCTTCTTTTTGCCATAGAAGGAAAAATAGCCAGAGGTTCACAGCCAGACAATGTGCAGAGTGAGTAACCATGGAACACTCAGTCCTAAATGGGATTTATCCATCAAATCCCTCTTGTCAGGGCTCCGGAAACTTTGCAGAAGAGGAGTTAGAAAGATCTTAAGAGCCAGAGGATATGGAGAACACCAAGGAAAAAGGCCTAAAAATTACCAAACCACCACACATATGACCTCACAGAGACTATGGCAGCATATACAGATTTGCATGAGTCTGAGCCAGATGGTGTCCCAGTGTTGATGGGAGAAGTGGACACAAACCCCTAGCGCTAACCACGAAGCTATCTTCAAATGATAACCACTCAAAAGTTTGTTTTCTCCCACAGTCTCAGGGAGGACGCAAACAACTTTTAAGGGAAGATTCCATGCCTAGCAGGAGATAACTAACACAAAACAAACACAGTGGCATCAATGGAAGTTCTCTGTCTCATGTTTTGTCAGGGCATTTTTTTAACTTTGTGCTTTGGTTATAAATGATGTTCCTTGGTGTAGGAATGTGTGTGTGCCTGCATATATGTTTCTTCTGTTCCTTTGGGGGGAGGACTATTCTGGTTTGTTTTTGTTTTATCTTATTTTATTATTATTATTTAGATGCTTGCTTAATTTATAATAAGAGACAGAAAGCATATGTGTGTATCTGGATATGCAGGGAGGTAAGAGGTTCTTAGGTAAGTTGGATTATGAGAAACCATAATCAGAATATATTGCATGAAAAAATTATTTTCAATAAGAGAAAATTAGAAGTAAATAGAAGTAAAATGATATGTTTTTATATAAATTGTATACATTGAATAATAATATATTCTTTTGAATGGTGAGTTGAATTTTAAGAATATGAATATTAAAATACTGCATGGCATATTTAATTCACTGCACAGTAATGAGAACAAGTAAATGCTAATTTTTTATACCACACATTGCGTAAATTGTTACAATTCCCTTCTTGGCTCCTGGGTTCTAGTAGGTGATTATATAGTTAGCCATGTCACATCCAAAATTAAACTTCTCATTCTCTCTAAAATCATTAATCTCCATCTAGCTCCATTTCTACATATTGAAATAGCATTCATGTGTTATACCAAGATTGCATGGTAGATACCAGATATGATTTTTCATCATTTTTGAATCTTTTCATTTCATTTACTAATAAGATATGTGGTTTGTGTCTAAAAGGATGCATCTGCTCACTTGTCTTTGTATTCATTATCAATATCTCATCCAAGCCATAATCCTCATCTTCTGAGCACAATGCGCCCCATCCTAACTGCTTTCATTTCCCTCAATCATTTTTTTGTTCAAGAACTATCATTAACTTTTCAATTCACATCTTTAGTGGGATTTTGTTTTTGAGACAGAGTTTCTCTGTGTAACAACCCTGGCTATCCTGGGTTTCAATCTATAGACCAGGCTGACTTCAAACATATGGAGAACTCCTGCCTCTTTCTCTCAAATACTGGGATTAAAGGTGTGTGCCGCTTCCACCTACCCAAAAGTTAATTTTTATGACCTAATTCTTGAAGCTTTGTTGAAGCTCAACAGTTTTTTAGAATAAATCACAACTCCTTCCATGCCCTGCTACATGATTAATCTCACATTCATTGCTGATTAAGAAACAATGCCATCTCTCTGTCTCTTTGTCCACGAACTCACACCTTGTTTTGTCTTTGTGTCATAAAAAAGGTTTCTTTACATCTCTTTGTTTTTGTTATTACTACTCTTATTTATACATTCACCTAAAATATTTACCCATCATCTTTTATGCTTTTGATGTACTGATGTCCATTATATCTTAGTTCAAAAGGAAGTTCCTCGCAAATGCATTTGCTAGTCACCTTATCTCAAGAATCCTACATCAAAACCTTTCCTCTATCTCATATGGATTTATTTCCTTTATAACACTTGGCAATTGTGTAAATGATATGTTTATTTCATTGTTTATTTCTCCCAGTAAGAGTAAACTTGAAATAGTATCTTTTGGTCAATAATCAATGGCTTGTAATATGGCAGACCCATCAGAATTTCTTCCCACCTAATGTCATTATATTAATAGTAATATCACACACTTCATATGCCTGTAGTGAAGCTGGTATAAAAAAGCAAATGCACTGGCAGTGGCATTAAAAAACAGCACATACAATTATGAATAGTTTACTGCCTAATGATAAGAGTCTATGCCACATATTTATGTAGTTGCTATATGCTGTCGTTAGATTACGTGGTCAATTTCATGTGACCTAGCATATGAAACCTCAGCTGAAGAATCAGTCAACTAAAGTAGATTAGCCTGTAGTCATCTCTGGGAGAGACTATCTTGATTGATGGTTAATGTGGGAGGGCCCAAGCTACTACTATAGTGGCACTGTCCAAAGCAGGTGGGCCTGGATTGAATAAGGAAAGATGACTGAGCCACCAGTAAGCACCCCTCCTCCATGGTTCCTGCCTTGAAGTACTGAAGAGATTATCATCAGTGATAAACTGTTACCTCGAAGTGTAAACTGAAATAAACCTTTTCCTCCCTGAAGTTGCTTTTTATCAGAATGTTTTATAACAGCAATGGAAATCACATAAATACACTATAGTACACATTTTGGTTTTTATTCCTTCTATTTAAATTAAAGTTCATTGCAAAAGAGCATGCTATGTTATTCTGGCACCAAGCTTATATGTACTGTGCACAAGGCATTCCTGAATTGTAACAACTTTCAGTGATAGATATACAGTTTCCAGGTTTGTACAATTATATTACCTATCCCATCTTAACAAAATAACTTATCAATGCATAGATTAGAAAGTGTATCCACGTACTTAACTTGGGAATAGCAACTATAAGCACCACAAAGAAAGAACCTTTCTCTGAATTATTTTTACAAATGTCTGGTAAGTAGCAAGGACTGAATGTTCCTTATATTAAAACAGTAAATGAGTGAATAAAGTTAATTATCATTGCTGGGAATGAAGGTTCACTTTGATAGTTCATCTATGAGCATAAAGCAATATGTGTACTGAAAATTACAAACTAGCGAAGTGGAAGAAAGCACAAGAACAAGCAGTATTTTTCTCCCTACACAATTATGTGAGACTGTTTAATATTTAATCAATTTTTATTGAGCATCAGTAGCAAACAAGGAAATTTTATGGCCTTTCCCCATTTAACTAAAAACACTGTACAAGGTCATACAGCCAGACAGCAATCATCTGATCAAAGTGAAATATAATAGGATTCCGCATTCATATCCCAGTTTTCTCATTCTGGGACAAGACTAACTAGTGAAAGCCTCTGCTTCTTACTGCATCCTAAAGGTTTTTTTCTTAAATTATTGATAGCGTTCTCAAAAAATGATGCTTGCCTTGAAGAATAACTGTGTTTTATGAACTTGGCAATATTTTATGAGAAGCAAAAATTCACTGATTTCTAAATTTGAGCACATTAGCAGGTTAACAAAGATGCCTATGGGTGATTACTAAGTCAGTACATTTTAAACAGTTGAAAATACTCAAGTTAAAATTGAAAGCACAGAAAATTGCTGTTTTATTCATTTTCTCAAATTTGTTGCCTTATGCATTTTATAAAAGAGCACAGCGATTTGTATTGAACATTTGTGGAAAAAAAACATATTAACTGATATATACAGAAAAAAGGTGCTCAAGGACTCTCCAGTTCAGGTAGAAAGAACGGAGGTGAACCATAATTTTCAAAAGCATGTCTTTGTGTCTGCATACCTGGATCTCTAGAGAATGTAGTAAGTGAAAGCCATGTTAGATAATTAAAAGCATGACTGAACTACTGAAAGCATGAAAGAAATAGTTTAAGATGATACATGATAGGAATCAGATACTTAAACATTGTTTACATTTTGAGATCATTGTCCCCATTTACTGCACAATTGTTACAGATTATTTAATATTCTGACATGAAGTCTTAGTCTTTAAGCTATACAGGTATTGAATATTATAGGTCAATAGTTTTTTTCATATTTGTTATACATACAATCAGATTAATTAGGTTCTTTAAATATATAGAGATTGTATTCTGCCTAGATAGGTAATCTTCAACCGTTTCAAGGATCTGTAGAATATGACATTTAAATAACTTGGGGTTCTGTTCACATGAGACATGATTGCTCCTGACAGCACCAATCTATTCCCAAGAGAATGTTGAGCACCGAAGACACTTCACTTGGAGTTTGTTTTTGTCTTGGCACAATTGGCCTTTGGGCAAGGAACTGCCTATGCCTCCACCACTGACAACGTACATTATATCCGGAAATGTATACACAAGACACAAGAAAAAAGACTGTCAAATCTTGCTAAGACAGAATAAGATGGTTCTAAAAATTTCCTGCCTCTAAAAATGGTCTGTCAGTTATGATAGGCCTTAGCCAGAGTTGGTTGTTCCATTGTTGCAAATGAGACTTTGGGTGATTGCTCAGGAAGGAGCTAATTGTTGTTTGTAATTTTATAATTGATATTTGTTCCTATTGTAGTTTTATATTGGGTTTGGGTTGCTTTTGTTTAGACAAAAGGGGGAGATGATGGGGAAACTTGTTAGCTAACCATCTTTAAGAGGTGGGAAGAGGCACGGAGGGAAGCAGAGATAAATGTAGAGATCAATAAAAATCAATAAAACAAAAAAGAGGTGAGTCTTAGTTAAGGCATGACTTCGCTGGGACCCAAAGTAAAATGTGTGCACCTCCATGTGTGTGCTCTCTCTGTGCCATTTCCCATGGGACGTTGCTGTTCTTGGATATCTCATTTCCTGTTAAATAAGTTTTCCCCTCATAATAAATGAAATATAATTGATTTATCCTTAGCTAGCCTGGTTATTTCAACATTGAAGTTCTCCAGTTTTCTCTAAATTTCGATTTATTTTATACTTATGTAAACATATTTATAAAAAGAGCAGCATATATTTATTCTCATAAAATTTAAAATTGTATAAAAATATATAAATAAGTACCTCACTCTCTAAGTACTTTCTTAGCAAATGTTATGCACACCTTATATCTACCCATCCATCCAAACATCCATCCATCCATCCATTCATCCATCCATCTATCCATTTACCTATTTCATTTATATATTGATCTGTTTGCTTCTGTAAATGCTTAAGTTAAATTCACACTACCAATACAGGTATTTCTCCACATATCTTCATATAATATATTCAGATAGTATAAATTTCTTCTTTAAAACTCACTGGCTTTACAAGTTATAATGGAGAGCTTGTCATATCTTCATGTTCCCATTAGTAAAATTGACTAATGGTTTTTGAAAAAAAAAACTATGAGCTATTAGTGGAAGTATAGCTTTTAGATTGTTTGTCAAAGCAAGTTTTAACAAAATATAACTCACAAACATGTATGTACACAAATGCATTAAATTTAAGTTAAACTTTTCCAGTAATTATTCATACATTTGTCCCTTTTCAAATTAACAAGTTTTAATGGGGAAAATATTTTAAGAGAAGGTTTATGTAAGGTACTGGGTTTTTAGAACTGAGCAAAAGGAAGTAGCTTAGAGCATGTGGTCAATTTCAGGAAATTCATGAGGCTAATGAGTTCTTTATTTCCTGAGTCTTAATTGGCCTTCCTCTAGAACATTTTGAGTCTCAAGGAGCTTTTCCCGAGAACAGACTTTTTTATTTTGAGGAAACTGCTATAATGCATATTAAATACTAAGAAAATCATGTTGCTTTCGAATCCTGGTATTTAAATTTATAATTTCCAATATATATCACTATTTTTCTAATTTTTGTTAACCTATAATATTGAATAGGTTGTCTAGACACAAATGAAAACACAGAGGCTATGTATGGTTTTTTTTATGTAGTTCTTTTTTAGAAGAAACTGTTAATGTTGTACTAATTATTTTGAGTTTCACTATGAATATAACTACTATTTCACATAGAGCTATCAATTAAAAGAAAACATTCAATTACATCCCTTTAAAAGATTTGCCTTATTGTTGTCAAATAATATACAGCAAACCAGAAATAAGTGGTTTCTGGAGTTGAAATATTTGTATTCTAATATGGGCTAAAATGTAAATATTTAATAACATCAAGTCTAAAGTGTTTTATTTTAAAAATTATCTTTAATTTATATATCCTCGGTTAAAGAAGGAAATTTTATCTGTGTTAATGCAATAGTTCCTTTCATAAATATATATACAAATTATTAGAAAGGACTCTTCATGATTATCACAGCAATATGTCTGAATTTACAGCTATACTCATTGTTTCTCTTTGCAATTTATCAGACATTGAACCTACGTAGTCTGTGATTTAATTTTTAAAAATTTTAAAACATATTATAGGACATGTGCAAATGAGGAAAATAGCTTGAAATAGAAAACTTTACAAAGCCCAGATAAGCTTCATAGAGTCAAGTTTCTAGTACAGTGGCTCTCAACCTGTGGGTCAGGACCATTGAAAAACATGTATTTCCAATGGTTTGAGGAACCCCCAAACATAAATTCATTTCAATTGCTACTTCATAACTGTAATTTTGCAACTGCGTGGTGTCACAGTTCCTAAGACCATCAGAAATTTGTGTTTACTGATGGTTGCATCCGGCAGAACCTCTTCTAGAGGTTTATAAACAACACAATCCAACTCACCTTAGGAATTAAGATTCTTACTCAGTTTTCCATTATGACTTTCTTATCTCAACTGAGTATTCTATGAATAAGAAAGCAAGCCAAACTTCTAGTAAATGTATGTATTTTCATTCAGCATTAATACTAAGGCTCTACTCTGACCTTTTCTATTAATTGAAGCAAGAGAAAATAGAAAGCTGAGTATTATAAAGCTTAAACTAATTATGAAAATATGCTCTGATATATTTTTAAAAAATAATGCGAAAAAAAATATTTTTGCATAAATTAATCTTTTGAACATTTATAGAGACATATGTTTTGAGTATATTATATATCGTTTTACTTTTGTAGTTTTCTGTCTCAATTTTTTCACTATATAATATGCATTGTCCTTTATCTTTACATTTATTTAACTAAACTTTTAACAATTAGTAATCATCCAGTTAGTTGCTATCTTATCATACATGTATAGTCATAGATATGTATAAACATTCTCATTAGTTCATAAAGAGGGTAAAATTGATTATTTGAAAGGACTTGAGATACTGTTTAAAATATTTTTTATTTCTGACAAAATAGTAACTTGCTTACTTCTTTATCATTATTGTTGACAGTTATAATCTACTATAAGATTGACAGTATACCTGAAGCCCCTGTGCTGAGACCTGGTCATAAATAATACACAGGAAACATTCAGTTTCGGACATTATCATAGTTAACCTGCATGTGACATAAATTAATCTTAATATGCCATGCTGTACAATGTGAATATACTTTTACATATTTAAATATTTTAATTTTAAAATATTAATTTAATATGTTGAAACTTTCCCATGAATTTCATTTATGTGGAAAATATGAAAATAAGAAAACAAAGGCAATATCACTCCCTTATCTTTTTTTATATAATTGAGCACTTCAATAATCATTGTACTCTCTCTTATGTGTCAAAATAAACTTTAAAAAATTTTTATTGTTAAGGCCAGCAGGCCTGTGTCTGAAAAAGCATGGGATAAAACCGGACTCGCTGAACATAGCGGACAATGAGGACTGATGAGAAGTCAAGAACAATGGCAATGTTTTTTTTTTTTTAAAGGAGGTTACTTGAGAAGTTTATTTATTTATTTATTTATTTATTTATTTAAGATTTCTGTCTCTTCCCCACCCACGGCTCCCATATCCCTCCCCCACCCCCAATCAACTCCCCCCCTCTCATCAGCCTGAAGAGCAGACCAGGTTTCCTGCCCTGTGGAAAGTCCAAGGACCTCCCACCTCCATCCAGGTCTAGTTAGGTGAACATCCAAACAGCCTAGGCTCCCACAAAGCCAGTATGTGCAGTAGGATCAAAACCCAGTGCCATTGTTCTTGACTTCTCAGCAGTCTTCATTTTCCTCTATGTTCAGTGAGTCCGGTTTTATCCCAGGCTTTTTCAGACCCAGGCCAGCTGGCCTTGTTGAGTTCCCAAAAAAACATCCCCATTGTCAAACTGTGCTGGCGAAACTGGATGTCAACCTGTAGAAGAATGAAAATAGATCCATATCTATCACCATGCACGAAATTCAAGTCCAAATGGATTAAAGACCTCAATATCAGTCCGAACACACTGAACCTGATAGAAGAGAAAGTGGGAAGTACTCTACAACACATGGGCACAGGAGACCACTTCCTACATATAACCCTGGCAATGGGTTTTTGATCCTACTGCTGGCTTTGTGGGAGCCTAGGCAGTTTGGATGCTCACCTTACTAGACCTGGATGGAGGTGGGTGGCCCTTGAACTTCCCACAGGGCAGGGAACCCTGATTGCTCTTTGGGCTGATGAGGAAGGGGGACTTGATCGGGGGAGGGGGAAGAAAATGGGAGGCGGTGGCGGGGACGAGGCAGAAATCTTTAATAAATAAATAAAAATAAAATAAAAATAAAAAATATTGTTGTTACTTTTTCCACTTTGATTTTTTATAATGAGGGAATCAACAATATGAAATCTTAGAATACAATGTATTTTCTGCATCTAATACTAAGTTTATTGCAATTTGCCTTCTATGTATATTTGTGTAAAATAAACAATTAGCCATGGACAAAAACATAAATGCTTGATTCTTATAGATGAATTACTTATATTTTTAAACTGTCACTTTTTACCTAACCATATATGCAATTTATTTTTTATTTACTTTTTCACACAGTTTGCACTCATTAGTACTTTTTTTATAATTTCTACAAACCACTTCATTAGGTATTAAATTCATTATCTTGGACTATGGTTGCCCAATTATGAAAATAAAATATTTTTACATGTATCAATTGTAGTATATAAAAATGTTATAAGCTACTAAAACTTTCTATATATAATTGATTAGATATATTTACAATAAAAATTAGGGAGATTAATTATACACTAGATCATGGGACTTTGATCTTCCTATTCCCATTTCTTCCCCATCCCTGCCCCCAGTAAACATTATTATACTTTCTGTTCTCAGTTCTTTCCTCCTCAGCATCTTTTTTCTTCTCCCTTTCCTCCTTCCTCCTTCATACTTTATTAAGCATAATATCTTTCAAATTTATGATTGTTATTACAAATAGAAAGATTCATATGTGCATATTTATATATTCATACATAGTTTGTCTTGTACTTTGAAAAGAATCATTATAATTATGTTCATCATATAAAATGGGTTTTATTATGATATTTTGTTTTTTGCTTTCACTATGAGAGTCACTGTTACTAGAATGACATCTCCATACAGTTTTGATATGTTTTCCCTGATGGCTAAGGATGTTCAGCATTCTTTACATCTATTAATTGATCACTTGTACCATACAGTTTATAGCCTGTTTTTTCATTATTACTCATTTATTGAATCGCTCACTGATAGAACTATTGACACTTTGTTTAAGATTTCAGTTCTGTGTACGACATTCGGTACAGGGTTTCTTTCATGGGTTACTCTTTTTTTTTCTCATTAAACTTGTTTTAGTGGGTTTCAAAATTCTGTGACAGATTTTTGGTCAAGTTGTTCCCATTAAAAAGTACTGATTTTGAAAACTAATAATTTAAAACTGCCACACACACACAAAAAAAAATGGTCGACAAAACATTCTCCTTTCCTTCTGAAAGTTTTACAATGCATTGTTATCATTAACCAGTCTTTTACTATTAAACATAAATGGCCAATTGAGACAAAGAGTTCTGAGACCGTTCTTCCTCCACTGATTAAGACTGGGGTGGCAGGTGTTAGGGATAATATTCATTTAGCCTTCTGAGCTTTCTAGGCAGACTTGGTGACCTTTCCAGCTCCAGCAGCTTTCTTGTCCACAGCTTTGATGACACCCACAGCAACTGTCTGCCTCGTGTCACGAACAGCAAAACGACCCAGTGGAGGATAGTCAGAGAAGCTCTCAACACACATGGGCTTGCCAGGAACCATATCAACAATGGCTGTATCAACAGATTTCAAGAACTTAGGGCCATCTTCCATGTTTCTGCATGCTCATTCAATTCCTCAGTTGTCTCTGTTATGTCCATGTACTAGTAATACCCAGGCTTTGTTACATAACTTTGCAACATCATTTAAAGCCAGATATTGTGATGCTTCAGGTATTCCTCGTTTTTGTTATTGTTGTTGTTCAGGATTCCTTTGGTCATTGATTACCTTTTGTATCTCTATGTGACTTTTAAGACATTTTTCCATCTTTGTGAAGAATGTCATTGGAAGTTTTAAGGAGACTGTCCTGCATCTGCAGATCAATTTTGGTGACATTCCTGTTGTGACTATGCTAATTCTACTCATTCATAACCTTTGGAGGTCTTTAGCACTTTTAGCATCTTCAATTATTTCATTTTCTATTTTATAATTTTCATTATAGGTATCTTTAACATGTCTGTGTATGTCTAGACATTTTTTAAATGATTGAAGACTTTTATTTTACTTCTTTTTCAGGGACTTTGTTATTGATGTGTTGAAAAGCTCCAATTTTCTATATGTTGATTTTGCATCCAACTAATCTGCCAAAAGTTTTTTATCAGACATAGGAAGCTTCAGGTAAAATCTTTAAAATCTTTTGAGTACAGAATCTTATATTTTTTTTTAAAAAAGAAGCCTAAATCTACTTCTTCCTTCCATATTTGCATTCTTTTATATTTCTCTTGCCTTATCACCATACTTGAAATAAGAAAATTCAGGCTCAGCTCTTGATAACTTAAATTGAAGGCATAATTTAAAATAATATAAAATCTTATTACTCATGAAAATTCCTTTGAAAACTGAACACTATAAAAGGTACATGTTCATATGAATCATGCTTTTAAACTAATGATAATAATAATTTTAATTTAATTAGGCATTACTTTCTACAAAACTAAATGAGGCTAACACAGTGGGTGAATTGAAGGTAATTTCTAAGGCCATTTCAGCTTTTATTCAGTTTCTATTCAGTTCTCATCCTTTTCATAAAGTTGATTTATGAAGAAATATTCAAGTTCAGAGCATTTCTATAAAGTATATTTTATGATTATTAGCAATACATATTTTGTCTAAGTCTTTATCCAGAGGAACTGTTAACATCACTCATTTACAATTCAGTTAACATGAAACAGAGCTAAATTAAATTTTTGTCTGAAACTATAATTTAAAAATTGTACAATATATATTATCCCATAAACTGGACAAACACTGATTGGATTATACAGATGAAAAATGTAGCAAATATCCCAAGATATTCAAAATACCATCTCCATATCATCTCTAAATAAGTCTTAGGACCCAAAGGTTTACTTGAGTATTAATAAATAACTTTGGATCACACTGTCAGAATTTTCATATGCATATGATAAGTTAAAAGAATAGTATTTTTATGTCTTATAACAATAGTCATTAAACTATTTTTGTAATAATAAAAGTATAGATTTGTAAAAAATATTATTGGGATAAAATACACTTCTACCTCACAGTTATCAGTATGAACATTAATGACTTAAAAAAATTCAAATAAAAAGTATCACAACTGCAAACCAGTTGTTGAAATCAGAATGTTCTGGTAAGTATCAAGTGAACTTTACCACTATAGTTTATAAATAACAGATCAAGTACAATGACTTATCCATGAACGGTATTTAAGATACAGTTACTATATTGTTGTATGTTCATAAACTGTGGATCAAAGGAAAATATAATATAAATTCTTTGTTGAATTCTAAATGTTTTATTATCCATTTATTAAACAATAAACAAAAAGATTTATTTAATTCCTGGTGAGGTTAATGACTCATAATATTGTTTGAGAAAGTCCCATAAAATAGGTATCACAGTAGAAAAAGGATTTCATAGATGAAAACTCATTCCCATTGCTTATTTACCTATCTATCTACCATCTACATATATGTACCTTTTTATCTATGTACCTATCATCTATCTAGTTGTCATTATCTCAAGTTAAATTAATATATATCAATGATCTCATTTCCTCTATAATAGGTAGGCAATATGTTATTGAATATATATATATAATTGAATATATTTGTATGTGGTTTTGTTGAACTGTGATTCTACCATGTGCTAGTATCTTTATAACACATGTTAGTATCTCTAATGGTAAAATTTTTCCTTAGAATGTGTTTAATTTCTATTAAACATAATTGTCTTCTCTTATTGGGTACCAGTATTCCTCAAATTGAATAAATTTTATCCTGGAAAGATGCTGATTAAGTATGAAGAAATAAATTACAAGATTCAGAAACTCTCCAAAGCTTAAAAGATTAACAAGGTTCTTCTCTACCCAAGGGTATACAAACAGTGGATACCGCTGGAGAAAGGACTCCAACCTGTCTACCTGCCTTTTTGCCTTCTTTCTGTCCATCCCTCTTTCCTTCTTTACTCCCTCTCTCTCTCTTTCATGATTTAAATTTTTTTTTATTTGTGTGGGTATGTGTGTGCCTGTGCCATATGACATGGATATGTAGGTACCCATAGATGTCTAGGGAAAACATTGGATTTCCTGGAGTTTGAGTCATAAGCAACAGTGAGATTCCTGATTTGGATGCTTAGGAACCAAACTCATGTCCTGTGGAGGCAAAGTAAGCTCTCTTGGCTGCTGAGTCATCTCTCTAATGTCCAGCATCACATCCTTCACGATTTGCCACCTATGCTTAGGTGTTTTGGGTTGGTTGCTTGGGTGGGTGGGTAGTTGGGTTTCCTTTCTTGTTTTGAGTATGATGTAGTTCTTTTATATCACTCATGTTCCTATAACCCCAAGAAATTCCATGGATCGCCAAGTTGAACTTTGGTAGAATTGTTTCCTGATAAGTTACCTACCATTTTGGATAACTAGACATACATATTTTCATATTTCTCCAGAAACAGTAATGCAACATTTATTGTGAATAAGTATTTTACAAGAATAGTCATTTATTTTGATATACAATCTTATATGTTCCTTATAGTTAAAGAATCTATGACCTTATATTTACACGTGGTGAATGATACTTCTAAAAGCTATTTATTATAATGTGGAATATAATTAGCTAGTGTACAAAACTTTACATGTTTTATTGATTATAGCCATAGTTTATAAATAATATAATTTTGCATTCATAGTATATCTTTATTGTATTCTATTTTAAGCAAAGTAATGTTATTTTACTTGAATATAATTCTCTAATATACAAGTAGTAGACACCTTACACAAAATGTACCCATAAGGACCTCCTACCTATGTCAAATGATACAAAGTTGTCATAAGTCTCCCATTTGGATTGTTTCTACCAAGTATCTCTTGCCAAGGACTTGGATATCAACCAATAGAAAGACAGCTATAATATTAAAATATGATACTATAATAGAAAACAAATCTTATATTTTATAATAATACCTTACTTTGGATGTATTAGTGACAGTAATATTATAATAGTACAAAATTTAATAGTGACTAACAAACTTTAGACTTGATATTGGAAAGAGCACTTGTGATGACAATGTAGAATTCAAAACTATTCAGCTGTGAACTTCATAATTCTCTTTCTACTCATAAGGGGTTCTGATATAGTTCAAATATAGACAGAATTTATGAAGCCTTCTTTCATTTCTATTGCTCTAAAAATAAATCAACTCATAGTATTAACATTTACTAGATATGATCTGTAATTCTATGGTGATAAAAGGTATAGAAATGAAACCATGAGAACAAAAGACATAAGTGTTCCTATTGGAGATAATAGATATATTACCTCTTCAAATATTGGAATGCAGTTGTGGGTATTCTATGTAAAAGTGAATTAATATGTGAAGTTACAAAGATAAACATACATTAATGGAATAAAGAGGTTTGTAATAACATCATCTTTAATAACAACAAGCCACAAAAGACAGAATCTGCTTCTAGAATCTTCCCAGACAGTAGAAGCACTAACTTAAGAAGATATAAAGGTCTTGATTAGCCACATAGGAGGTATCATTTGTTAATGACTTCTTACACTGGCTTAGATTACATACTGTCTCTTATTTTACATATATTGTTTCATTTATTGATATCATACAAAAGATACTACAGACAAAACAAGAGTTGTACGGGAAAAACATCTGAAGGAACGAAAAAGCCTCCCAAAGACTATCAAGTGTATAAATAACACAGCAGAGCAGAACTACTTGTAGTTCTAAATTCTGATTAATTTTAAGCAATTAACAAGACCACTTAGTGAATTCATTTCCTAAAGCCCCATTTACACCTCTCTAATCACATTAATTAATTTTTATATCAGTACTCTTGATGAACTGATGTGATTGGTTCATGTCAATGACTAATAAATTTGTATATTAACCTGCTACAGTTTGAGACCCAATTTTTACTTGGGACAATGTCTGAAAATGAATCTTGACCAATTTAGAACACACTTGACACTTTAAAAAGCAAAATGAAAGCCACTCCAACCAGGGAACCAAACGGGCTAAGTGCATAGCTTCACTTCTCCTTCCTGTCCTCCAAATCCAAACCCCCAGTCTCATTCCTCCGGTAGCAGACCTTGTGTGGTAGCCGTCCAACCCTATGCCCATCCACAGTGACTCATACATACCTTCCACTCCAAAATTCCCTCCCCCTTTAACTCCTTTATCCAAGCCCCCAAACAAGTAGAAATTCCTTGGGAGTCCATTTCCAGTCAGCAATGCAAGTAGCATAAACATGAATCTTTATCACTCCCTTTCCTTCAAATCTATTCCTCAAGTCTAATTCCTGTTTGAGCAGCATAACACCAGATGGAGCCTTGCCTTCTCTTTATCCTGATCTTTAGTAGGACACACAGATGTTCCTTTCCATAATTTCTTCCCACAGTCATCAGTTTATCTCATTCAAAGTGGCCTTTCATCTGATCCCGACAACATCCTAAATATATAACGAATTCATTAACTAGATATCAAGAAAATAAATACACTAATTGAAAATATGGTGCAGAGTTAAAGGGAATTTTTAAAGAGAGGTAACTTAAATAGATAATAAACACTCAAAGAAATGTTCAACATCTTTGGTTATCAGGGAAATGCAAATCAAAACTACTTTGAAATTTCATCTTACACATCTCACAGTGGTAAGGAGAAACAAGCTATACACCCATCCATTTTTAACGGAACTGCAAACTTGTGTAATCACTATGGAAGTAACCATGGTGGTTCCTGTGAATCAATCTACCTAAAGATCTAGCTATACCAGATTTGCACATATACCCCAAAGATGTTTCATCCTACCACAAGCACTCTTGATCAACCACCTTTCTTGCTTTTCTATTTATAATAACCAGAAATTGCAAACAACAAGCTAGGTGACCCTCAAGAAAAGAAAATGTAGATAAAATGTGGATACTTACACAATGTATTATTACTCAGCCATTAAAAATAATGTCATGAAATTTGTAGGTAAATGAATGGAACTAGCAAAAATAACCCTGAATGAAGTAAGCCAGACATAGAAAGATGAATATGTGTAGAGCACTTGACTGACAGAAGACATACAGGACTCCCTAGGAAAGGAAAATATAATAAATAGTGATAGATGTATTGTGAAGTGCCTATAATGGTAAAATCAAGCAGAAAGGGAAAATGATAGGGAAGAGCAAGGGGATAATAGGAGAGAGAGATGGAATTAGAGCCCGTTTAATTGGTAGTATAGAAACCTAATACTGTCGACTCTTCCTATAATATAAACATATATAAAGATGCTCTAAATAAAATTACAAAATAATGGTGAAAACAGAACGTCAACTAGCCATCTCTTGTCACCAAATCAAGATTTTAGTACCAGAATTGAGTAACATCTAATTGAATTTTTAGTAAATAGAGTTCCATTGGAATCCCCCAAATAATCCAGGCTATTGCCAAGGCTATAGTTTGCTCTCTAGAAACTAAAGGCAAGTCCTTTTGTTGAATACGACACCTACAGAACTCATTGAACATGGAGATGTCACGTTGGTGCCTTCAAACCTATGTACTAGTGTCTTTGGTACAGAAAGGTCCTGTGCATTTACCCAAAAGAGAAATATAAACACCAAGTCAGACACAAATCTTTTGATGTGCAATGGTGAACTGGACGCAGATATGCTAGTGCAATGGTCTCACAAGTCTTGTAGAAGTAACCAACCAGGATCTGATTGGACTTAAGGCCCACTCCAGGGGATGGAATTCATATTCAATACTGCTTGAGTGACAAAAGACCTAAGACTAAATAGCCCATGTAAATCATGTAAAGGCAAAATACTACTGTTCTTAAAGGAATGCAGTAAACTGACCCCTAATGACATTTTCCTATAGTCATTGATCAGTGCCTTGCTCAGACATCATATGAGAAAAGTAACTTCCTCCAACAACAGATAGGAAAAAATGCAGAGGACAACAGCCAGAGATTATCCAGAGTGAGAAAGATCATGGAACACTCAATGCCAAAGGGAATGTTTTCAGCGTATTCCTCCCCTCAGATTTCAGGGAATCCTGAGGAAGAGCAAAAGAGTCAAAGGTGATGGGACACCAAGAAAACAAGACACTTTAAGCCAATAGGACTGACGCACATAGGCACTCGCTAAGACTGAAGCAGCATGCACAGGACCTGCACAAGTTTGCATCAGTTGGCATACTACAGCTGAAACAAGTGGCCACATATTTCCATCTCCAACCCAGAAACAATACCGAATTGGTTATTATTTACAAGTGACGAAGACATTTTCCCCAAGGGTATTGCACAGAGCAAACAAATTACTCTTCTGAGCAGTAGACGGCCAACAGAAAATAAACTTAATGGATCTTTTGAGGTTCCTTGTCCAATAATGTTATGTCAGGGATTTTCATTTATTTTTGAATCATTTATTTTATTACTTTTTATTTTTACTTTATTTAGATTTTTTCTCTCTGTTTATCCTGTTAATCCTTTACATATCTATTATTGCTTCCAAATTAGTGTTTCAGTGGATTTTTGAGTGTGTGAATGAGTGGGTCTCTACAGCTATACCTATTTATTGTGCCTTTTCTAGGACTCATTTCCACCTGTTTGCCTTTCCTATTCTGATGCGAGTTTTACTATTTTATTCTATTTTATTATTGTCCCTTACATCCCTGTCTTCTAATGAGAGACAAGGGGATGGATCCATATAAGAAGGGAGGTGGAAAGGAGCTAAGAGCAGTTGAGGGAGAGAAAGCCATAATCAGTATACATTATCCGAGAAAAATATATTCTTAACAAAATGCAAATTTTTCAATATTTATGGACAATGATTTTCTCTTATCCATTAGTAAGGTTTCATGCTTGCAGGTGTATATGTCTTTAAATGGTGCTTCCAGTCCCATTTATTGGGCAAATTATGCCTCATTTTATAGGAAGATAAAACATGAACTATTAGAAAATGCATGATCATACATTTACATTTAATTTAAATAACTGTTTACTAAGAAAACTCCCATAGCTTAGACAGGGCATCACTACCTGTCAGACAGAAATTATGACCTTCTATTTCTCAGGTATGTGTAAATTGCATGAATTTTATATTTCTAAGAAGAGACTTCTATCAATCAACACTTTCTATCAATGACATTCCTCAGTTAGTCAGGGATTGTTACTGAAGCTGATAAATGTTTATCTTTTACTATATATTGGCAAATAGTAAATAACTTACACTACATTTTTACTACTATAGTACTTCAATTGGAATGTGTCTAGGATCACAAAAGTTTAATATATGATTTTAATATATAACTGCTTTTGAAATCCCTCTTTTTTCATTAAAACTACTACACAGAATATCTTTATTATCAGATAATGTATTCAAAATGACTTATAAGTAAGGGAATTAAATGTATACTATTTTTAGTCAAATGGATCTGTACTAACAACATATGTTCATATATACACATTTTCAAAATTCTAATTACTGGTAACATCATGAATTTTCATGAAAATTAAATGGGAAATATCTTGAGATTTTTATATAAATAAAATCATTTCAAAATACAAACCAAAAACTTTCAAAAGTATTAATATATCAATGGAAAATATTGTTATAAATTCCCCCTTCTTTGCTTAGGCATTATGCTATAATGTATGATGAACACAGTCTTTTCTAATAATAAAAGGAAATATACAGCTAGGTATAAGCTCCATTTTTCTAAATAAGGAAATTGTTATACAAGGAGTGGAAGATTTACACATAGAAAACTATACATTATAGAGGAAAGAAATGGAGAAACAAATTAATGGAAAAATGTTTGTGAGTTGGAATACTGTTGAATTTCACACAAGCTAAAGTGTTCCAAAGAATCAGTGTTTTCCTCATCAAAAATCCCAAGGCCATTTAATGAAAATATAAAACCTATTCTAAATTTCACACAGAATCAAGAAAAGATTCAAAGTAAACAAGTTTTAAACAAATGAAGATGTGAGCATCATACTTCCTGACCTCAAAATATATTATACAGCCATAGTAGTAAAACAAAGCAAGAAGTTATTACTATGTTGCCTTGCCTGGTCCAGAGCCTGTTATATAAACCAGGCTGTTCTCCAACAATGATCTCCATCTGCCTTTGACTCAAAAATTCTGTGACTAAAGACTTAAAAACATAGGGGGGCATGGCCATGATAAACTCCCATAAACCCAGAATTCGGGAGGTAACGACAATGTGATCAGGTTTTCAAGGATATTTGACAAAGGAGTACAAAACCAGGCTGAACTATGTGAAACCTATACTCAAAAAAATCAAAACTAAAAAATTAATTCCCTCTTTTAAAGCTCAGACATAACCAAGGATCATTTTGTGAATCATATAAGTTTGCATGTGTTGAAAAGTAAGCAGAGTAGAGATTTAAAAGATACTCAGGGCATTAATATGAATAATACTCAATATTTTTCATGATAAGGTTGTAAAGTCTATATTCAAATATATTTAGCAACTATTATAGATGATTTTCAATCTTTCTTTTGAAAAGGTTTAATAGTATTTTCTTCAAATGAAGCTAACATACTTTAATTCTTGGATTCACCTTATAAAGTAAATTTATTTGAACTTCAAGCACATCTATGCCATGTTAATAGTCTAAAGGAAACTAAATTGAGGTACCTATAAAACTTGCCTTATTGTGCATTCCACCTTGACTTTGACAAAATGCGATAGTTATAGTACTGACAGTTAAACAAAAAGTAATCATTTTGACAAAAAGATTAACATATAGAAAAGTCACCAATTTTCTGATATTCAACCTGACTGAATAAAAAATACATAAATATATAAACTCTTGGTTTTCATGGCAAGTTCCTACTGAAGATTTTTTTGTTTCCTAATTTGCCTTTAATAGTTCCATAGGCCTTCTATTCTTTTTTTAAATTTTTTTTACTTATTCTTTGAGAATTTCATACCTGTATTTTGATTACATTTGCCAACCTTTTCACCTCCCCCTTGTCTTCCTTCTCCCTTCTCCATTCCCAGTCAATGTCCTTTTCTTTTATAGAAACTTCTATAACTTGTTTGATTCAAAATCAGTGCTACAAAAACATGGGTTTGAATCCATCTACTGGAGAAATGATCAATTTACTAGTCAACACACTTGTGGAATTGATCTTGTATCCTGCCATGCTACTAAAGGTGTTTATCAGCTGTAGGAGTTCTTTGCTGGAGTTTTTGGGGTCGCTCATGTACACTATCATATCATCTGCAAATAATGAAAGTTTAACTTCTTTCTTTCCAATTCGAATCCCCTTGATCCCCTTATGTTGTCTTATTGCTATTGATAAAACTTCAAGCACTATATTGAAAAGGTATGGAGAGAGTGGACAGCCTTGTCGTGTTCCTGATTTTAGTGGGATGGCTTTGAGTTTCTCTCCATTTAATTTGATGTTAGCTGTTGGCTTGCTATGAATGGCTTTTATTATAGTTAGATATGACCCTTTTTATCCCTACTCTCTCTAAGACCTTTATTATAAAGGGATGTTGAATTTTGTCAAATGCTTTTTCAGCATCTAAGGAAATGATCATATGGTTTTTTTATTCTTTCAGTTTATTTATATGATGGATTACATTGTTAGATTTTCGTATGTTGAACCAGCCCTGCATCCCTGGGATGAAGCCTACTTGATCATAATGGACAATTTTTCTAATGTGTTCTTGGATTCGGTTTGCCAGTATTTTATTGGGGATTTTTGCATTGATGTTCATGAGTGAGATTGGCCTGTAATTCTCTTTCTTGGTTGAGTCTTTATGTGGTTTTGGTATCAGGGTAACTGTAGCTTCATAAAAGGAATTTGGCAATGACTTTTCTGTTTCTATATTGTAAAACCCCTAGAAAGCCTACGAACTCATGGAAAATGGACAGTCAACTACTGAACCACACCTGGATCAAGGAAGAAATAAAGAATGAAATTAAATTCTTTCTTGAATTCAATGAAAATAAAGACTCAACATACTCAAACCTATGGGACACTATAAAAGCAGTGCTAAGAGGAAAGTTTATAGCACTAAGTGCCCACTTAAAGAAAACGGAGAAAGCACACATTGGAGACTTAACTGCCCACCTGAACGCTCTAGAAAAAAAAAGAAGCAGACTCACCTAGGAGGAGTAGAAGACTGGAAATAATCAAACTAAGGGCTGAAATCGACAAAATAGAAACACAGAATACAATCCAAGGAATCAATGAAACAAAAAGCTGGTTCTTGGAGAAAATCAACAAGATTGATAAACCCCTATCCAAACTAATCAAACGGCGGAGAGAGAATACACAAATTAACAAGATCAGAAATGAAAAGGGAGACATAACCACAGACACAGAGGAAATTCAGAAAATCATTAGATCTTACTACAAAAGCCTATATTATGACATAAAATTGGAAAATGTTAAAGAAATGGACACCTTTTTTGATAAGTACCATATATCAAAATTAGACCAGGACCAGGTGAACAATCTAAATAGACCTGTTAGTCGTGAAGAATTAGAAGTTGTTATAAAAAACCTCCCTACCAAAAGAAGCCCAGGTCCAGATGGTTTTAATGCAGAATTCTACCAGAACTTACAAGAAGACCTAATACCTCAATATACTTGTGAAGAAACCTGATGCTCCCTCTCCCCAGTAATCATCAACTGTCATTGGCTTCCCAGCTGGGCTGTGGCCTTTTAAGTCTCTCCTCCATCCATGTTGGAATGTTAACTGGTGATGTGAAAAGTCCTTCTGCATATGTGTTGCTTTCTATTGGTTAAAGAATAAAGTTGCTTTGAGGCAGTGGCTTAATAGAATAAAGCCAGTCAGAGAATCCAAACAGAGATGTAGAGAGTAGACAGAATCCGATAGAAGCCATGTAACCACCACAGAAGACAGATGCCTCCCATGAAGCCTGCTGAAACTTTTCTGGTAGGCCACAACCTCGTGTTGATGTACAGATTAATGGAGATGGGTTAGTTTAGGATATAAGAAATAGGTAGCAATATGCTTAAGCTATTGGCCAAACAGTATTGCACGCAATACAGATTTCTGTGTGATTATTTCAAGTCATGGAGGCTGGGAAACAAATGAACAGACTCCGACTATGGAGTTGGACATCGGTGTGGTCTGCAATGTTTGGGGCTGATGTTCACCTCTCACTTAGGGCCCAGATGCTTTTGTGTCCACTCAGGTCAGGAGAAAGTAGCTGAGACCATGCCCACGGCTCAGTGTTCCCCATCTGGGCAGGTCGAGGGATGGGATCTGCTAGGAGTACACAGGCAGGACAGCATGATGGATTCTCACCACCATCCATAGAGATATTCCCAGGATCTGCAGTGTGCTGCATGGCAGATTTAGCTATTACTCAGATAAAAAGGGTTTATGTGTTGCATGCTCCTTCTCAGAGTTAAAGTGGTAACCACCAGCTCCTACCTGGAAGCCCCAGACCTAGTGGTAATGGTACCTCTGCCATATTGAAAGACAGAGAGAGGCAGAGTCAGCATCCAGAGCCACTACAACCAAGCTGCTTACATTTTAAAAGTGCCCCTGATATGCAACAAAGACAGATTCAGATTTTAAAAAATACCTTTAAGTGGGTCACAGTGTTGAAAAAATATACATAGGCTTAAGAGAGAGACAAACAAAGAATATAGATAGACAGTTATAAATGGAAATAAATAGCTTCAAAAAATTAAACAAAGTCTTTAAAGAAAGATAGTACAGACACTCATAGATTAATGGAGTAAAAAATAAGTCACATAAGACAGAATGTACATAAAGAGTCTGGATTATGTATACTATTGTGTTTCCTTTAAAGTTTTTGGCTGTGAAGGAACTAAATACAGAAAAATATTTCATTGTATGGGCTGCTAAGCTAAACCAACATATTATTTTAAGGGTATCTTGACTTTGAAATTTGTTTGTTTAGGATATATTGCTTTGGGAAAGAGGTTCTACTTTTGTTTCCACAGAGGATGAGAACATGTGGGTTCCTTCTAGACTAATGTGGTCTGATGAAACAAGACCCCCTGAAACAATGGCCCACATGGTCCAACATCCATGATGGCTTCAGGACTGCTGGCTGAGATGGACCTACCACACAGGATATCCCATGCCAGGCATGATTAACAATGCCCCTAATCAGCAGGAAGTAGTCTAGACAACAATGCCCAAATTCTATAAATGATTGTTTATAATGTTTACATTTAAAGACGAATATGCTACATAGATGGAGACATTGCATTTGTATGATCTTGCCTTATTGATACAAATTTAAGGTCAATTTTTATATGTATATTTATGCACTTGGGTAAGGTATTGTGTTTGTGTAGCTCATTTAAAAATGTAATATACTATTAAGAAATACAGGTTAATAGATAATCATCTATAATAGTCAATCTTGTAGTCATGTAAGTTAGGTTTTCCAGATATATAGAGATATATTTAAGTTATATAGGATTCAAATTTTTCAGAGACCTTCAGAATATGGCATTTAAAATATTTTAAGAGCTTGGGAATTTTCATGACAATGAGACACATTTGCTCCTGACAACACCAATCTATTTCAAGATGATGATGTGCATCAAAGAGGTTCATTATGGAGTTTGCTAGCCATTTGGGCAAGAAACTGCTCATGCCTGGACTGCTTGATGGTATGCTGCATAAACTGCATATGTGAAACACACAGAAAAATGACTGCTGAACTTGCATAAAAGTGAGATAGTTCTTGGGGGTTCCCGTTTCATGAAAGAACAAAAAGAGTCTGCTAGACATTCTGCAGGACACAGAAAAAAGTAACGGAAAATATAGTTGGAACTGTCTTTGAAATTCACTGTTTCATGGAAATGTATGCTGAATACTATCGGCCTGTAGGCTGAAGAAGAACTTTGGGTGACTGTCCAGGAAGTGAGATGTCTCTGTCAATTCTAGAGTTTTGTAAGTTTCTTACAATGCACTTCTTGTTAAATTAGGTAATATTATATCCTGCTGTAGTCTTTGATGGAACTGAAGAATAGATAATTATAATTATAGTTTTCCTTATTTACTATAAAAGATAAAGTAGATGTATTGTAACCATAATTCTTGCTTGATACCTGTTTTGCTATATACAATTTTACTATGTTATAGTTAAAACCTTCCTTTTTATTTAAACAGAAAAGGAGAAATGGTGGTGAACTCCTTTTGTGTATGTGTTGCTTTTATTGGTTAATAAATAAAGCTGATTTCTGCCAATGGCTTAACAGAGTAAATCCAAGCAGGAGACAGAGTCAAAGAGAAGCCATGTAGCCACCACAGGAGAGAGATGCCTCTGCTGGAGCCTGCTGAATCTTTGCCGGTAGGCTAAAACCTAGTGATAATGCACAGATTAATGGAGATGGGTTAGTTTAGGATATAAAGCTAGGTAGCAATATGCTTAAACTATTGCCCAAAGAGTATTACGACTAATACAGATTTTTGTATGAATATTTCAAGTCAGGGCGGCTGGGAAACAAACAAACAGCCTGTGACTGCAGACTGCCTTGATCTTAAGTCTTCCTAGGGCAGGCAACAATAGATACTGTGAGTTTATGAGGACAATAGTTCTATCAGTTCCTTAGTTCTTGAAGCCCTCCTGGACCTCTGGCTCTTAAAATTTTCATGCCCCTTTTCCTAATGGTCTCCAAGCCTTATGTGTAGAGATTGTGATACAGATGTCCAATTTGGTCTAATTTGATCACTCCACAGAAACTTATTTTCTCTTTGACAAGTTCTCAGTCTCTATATTTATTGTTGTCCACATCAAAATGGCACTTTTTTGATAAGAATTGGTAGCTGGTTTAATCTGATACCAACCAGGCTAGCTGCTCCATTGTTGTCTTAATCTTCTTTTATTTCCAGTTGATAAACTGAAGCATGCCTGAATTTGACTATATGTGCCAAAATACTATTCTTTTCACAATAAGGGACTAGGGAAATAATTGTACTTACCCATTTGTTACAGAAACATATACTGAATGCCTATCACTTTCCAAGATTTAACTAATACATTAGATTATAAGTATGAAAAAAAAGTGAAAGAGACTCACATGTATATGGATCTTTGTCTTTAAGGCTTATTTATTTATTATCATTTTAATCAGAGCAGTTGAAATTACCTGCTTTATACCCTTACAAGATCAAGCCTATTAACATTTCCTCCTTGGTGGAGTTGGGGAAGTGTCATCAGACCATCATCTCAGTCTGGAAGTAAGCCTAACCTCCAGTGATGTGTACAATTTCTTCCCAGGTACACATGCCTTCCAGAGGTGCTACAGTATACAGGACTGAAGGAGAAATTCTATCTTGGTATCTTTCCAAGATTGTCGACCATACTGGAATGGAAAATTTTTCAATGATGCAGAGGTTTTTAGGTCATCAATAATTTTTTGAGTGACCTCTCAATTATATTCCTGTAAGTAAGTCTAATAAAATTACTGGATCCCTAAATTAAACTTGGCTAAAATCACTTCTTTGCTCTGCAACTGGTATATTATATCAGTAAGTAAACAGACAATAGACATTTGCTCACAAATCCTTAGGAAATGTAATAAAATATGTAATTTTATAATACAATGAAAGTTGATCATATACATACTTGATCTTTTGGCACAAAACTAATGAGAAATGAAGTCATTCAACTTCAAAAATATTTTATATTAAGAAATAATATGGATTATGTATTTGTATTATATATGGTTTAAAACTGAGTTGTAGTATATTGGCATACTAACTGTATGTAACTATGGAATTCTGTAGTATCTAATAGCAACTTTTACTCAAAACTCTATTATTTCTATAATTCATTAGTCATCTCAGCAGATGCCCCTTTCTTTTGACTTCTTATAAAAAGCAATGCATCAAGTTGAATGAAGGATCATGACATATAGAACTAAAAAGTACTTTTAATACTAAGAAATTCAAAAGGCAGTAAACTTTGGCTTGTTTTTCATAATTAAATATGTGTTTCATTAACTCTCTTGTCAAAATAAGTCATTTCAATAAGACATTTGACAAATCTTAACCATTCTAGTCTTATGTACTATGTGGTGTTAATTTAGCACTACAGCAAACTAAAAACATGTGTAGCATACCTATACATTTTAGGACCTTCATCTTTTTGCTCAAGAGGTTTTAGCTGACTGAATCATATTTTTAGCTCTGGCAAACTAATGAAATTAACAGGTCTGTGTGTAACAAGTCCTTAAATAAATTTGCAAATACACAATCTATCACATAAGAATTAATATATATCACATAAGATTAAATCAAGAGACAAAAATCTTTAAACATATAAATTCTCTATCTATACAGAAATGAGATTTCCCTGGCACTAGGAAAAAGATTCATCACATGAACGAAGCAGTAATATGTCTGCTCCAAGAAGTAGCACTAGTTGAAAAGATTAGGAGCCATGACCTTGTTGGAGTAAGTATGATACTGTTCAAGAACGGAGCTCTGAGTGTGGACTTTGAGGTTTCAAAAACCCAAGTCAGGCCCAGTGGCTCTCTTTTCCTACTGCCTTCAGATCTGGATGTAGAATTCTCAGCTACCATGTCTGGCTGCAGGTTGCTGTGCTCCCTGCCATGGGCATAATGAGCTAAAAAGGATCTACCTAGTCTTATTCCCATCAGTAAATACTATTCAGTGTAACTACTGCTGTTTATATGTTTTTCATTACCGTAGTTCTGGATACAAATGATTATGTTAATGACACATATCAAATGCTGGTTGATGAATAAAGTTATTAAAGATGAATATTTACTTTTTTAATAGCTCTATTTTGAATACAGCTTTATTTACTTATTTGAAAATAAACAAATAACAGTATAAAAGTATAAGCATAGAATTGGTCTCAGATTTAATTTTCTAACACAGATAACACCTTAGAAGTCTTAAATTAGAAGAGGGAGAGTGTGTGTTTGTACTCTCTTTTAATGAGAATCACTGATTGCCATGAATTCACAAAAGTACGAGGATTTTGCCTAACTGGTGGATTGTTCAATAATTTCTCCTTTAAGGGCTAAGTTTGGATGCTCCTTAAACCTTGAATAGACTCAGTTCCTTGGATATTCTATTATTTTATGAAAATTGCTTTGAGTTTGTATAAATGTGCATGGCAGTGGGCCGAAAGTTTTATATCATATGTATAGTGGATACACTACAAAACATTTGGGTAAAATCCCTGTGAATATGTCAAAATACTCAGTCGCAGTGTTTAGATATGATATTGGAATTAAACCTTTTCTTTAGAAATGATTACTCTAAAACTTTTTGAATAAACGTTCTAGTTTTGAAAAATTCTTCTTGTACACAATTTATTTTTGTCATATGCATCCTCTACAAATTCTCTCCAGCTACCTTTATACCTCCTGACCAAAATACATTAAAGCCTTAAAGAATGGTTTGGCTAATTTTTGTTTATAGAACCTTGGCAGTTAGGTAATCTTTTATGAGCTTTCATTTTCAAATTTGTAAAGCTGCCGTAGTCAATATTTAATTTAATTCACATGGCAATCCTCTAAGAGTGGGATTATTTTATCCAAATTTTGCAATAAGAAAAAGAAGGACTAACGCTCTACCTAGTCTTGCCTCCATCAGCCAATATTTTTCATTGTAACCACGACTGTTTCTATGTCTTTAATTACCCTAGTTCTGAATATAGGCTCATCCTACATGGAGACATGCCCTTTCTGACTATATTAACTTTACCTCAAACATGCCCAAATCTAAAAGAGATTTTTACACAAAGCACTCACAAGATCCAAAGGAGTGATGGACAAGAGCTATTCAATGCAGTATCCTATTCATATATGTTTCATGTTTTCTATATCTATGTAGACAGAATTCTATCCTTGCCTCCTTCTTTTAGCAATGGTATTTATATATTATTACTGGATGGATATGAGGGAAAAAATGCCTAGTATAAATTACAATCACTCTGATATATTTGATTCATGATTAATTTCATGTGCAATCTCATTTATCTTTATTTTTAAAAGTGGTTGACAATTCATGAATAAGTAACCTTACAATACTTTAAAATAAACGAATAAATACTTCAAACCTTCACCACCTTAAAACTCCTTCCAAAGTCATTATCACAATGATCAACCCACGTGTTGAGACATTTGGTATATATACACATAAGTGTGTGTATATACACATATATGAAAAACATTATATACATATATGTAGCTTCTGACCTTGCTCTGTATCAACAGGGCACCAACTTAAGTCAGGAGATCCCTACAGGCACCTTAGTTTCCATCTTTCTCTTATCTTTTAAAATGCTTTAAAGTGCAAAGAAAGGCTCATAGGTAAAAGTAAAAATAATTTTACATATGATGGTTTTGGTGATAGGGAGTCTTGAATGACAACGCAATTCCTACAGTGAGACATTGTAATGAGATCAAAGTGTTTACAGCTTCAGTGCTGTCAGTCAAATACTTCCATCAATGAAATGAATTCTTGGCCACAAGCCACAAATGTGCTTTGAGAAATTAAAAGCATATAAATACACTGGTGCTTTTATTATTGTCCTGAGTAAGATACTTCACTTCTCACATTGAATAAAAATAATACATGTTCAACATACTCATAATTTAACAAATATTAAGAGAAACAAATCACATAAATGTTAAAGTTTAGGTATGATTGTGATTTGCATAGGCAATACAATAATATTGTCTAGGACTTTTAGGAGTGCTTTATATCCAACCAAAGAAACTACATAATTGTCTAATTTCTTTAATAAAATTTATGGCTTATTTCCAGAGAATGAACTTATAGATAGCTTTATAGAAAGGAAAATAGAGGGGAAGAACATGATCATCATTCATAAGCATGAAAATGTCATGATGTACTTCATTATTTTGCACAATTAATGAAAACAAAAATAATACAAGCGATACAACCAGTAGATCACACAAAATGCAAACTTATAAACATTCAAAATATTTTTAAAACATATTTTAACCCCATTTCACTAAACATGCAAAGTATTTCAAAACTTTGTAAGATTGAGCATTCCTTGTTAGGTGATGGAGGCAGGTCATTGGTTAATTAATAAAGAAACTGCTTGGCCTGATAGGTTAGAACATAGGTGGGTGGAGTAAACAGAACAGAATGATGGGAGGAAGAGGAAGTGAGATAAGACGCCTCAGACAGATGCCATAGCTCTGCTCTCTGAGGCAGACGCGATGAAGCTCCAACCCAGGATTGATGTAGGCTAGAATCTTGCTGGTAAGCATACCTCATGGTGCTACACACATTAATAGAAATGGACCAAGAAGTGTTTAAATGAATACAATTTGTGTGTTGTTATTTTGGGGCATAAGCAAGCCAGGTGGCCAGGAGCTGGGTGGCAGGAATGCAGCCCACAGGTCCTGACTATAAAAGTTAGGTTTATTGTCTTCACATTCCTAAACATAATGTTTGGATTATTAGTAATACATGATTATAATTTTTAGAATGAGTTACAAAGAGCTCCAAGTAATCACATCTTAAACTCAGTCATTTTACTTAACAGTATTCTGTCTATTGGCAAGATAACTCCCATTGAAATATCATACATGATTTTCAGAGGATCCTTGAACACCTAGAACAGTATCAAAACTACTGCTTGTTTAATATTTTTTTGTAAAATCTATAGCAGATAGAATTAGATCTTATGCTTATCAGAGTGTAGGTCCAGTATCATCAAGGAATGGATAAAAGTAAATATTCCGGTCCTCTCTAGATTTATTTGACTAGTAATGCTGAGGGTGAGATCTAGGAATCTTGGCTTTATCAAGTTCTTATCATGACTCTAGTGCACATTAAAGGTTGGGAACAGCAGTTCTGGGAAAGACTTTCCAACTGTAGATCTTAAAATGTTTTTTCAAGCTTTGGTTTGCTACATCTAAGGACTTTTGAAATTATTGCTTTGCCCATGTCCTGATTTTTATGTAGGTTCTGGTTCCTACTTTGGTTCTCATGTTTACACAGCAAGGGCACTCATCAGCTCCCATTTCATTTTTAAACTTGTCTTCATTGCTGCTGCTCGGATCTAGGACTTACAAGGACTCTACTGGTATGGGAGAATTGTCTGTATTCTGTCAATCATGTTTTAAATAAATGCTGATTGGCCATGCAGGAAATATAGGTGGGAAAACCAGACAGGAAGTAGAAATGATGTAATGAGAACAGGAGAATTCTGGGAAGGAGGAAGTTGATTCCTCCCACTCCTGCCCAGATCACCGAAGCAGCAGGAAGTGATCTGCCCCAGTGAAAAAAGGTACTGAGCCACATGGCTAACATAGATCAGAAAAATGGGTTAATCAAGATGTGACAGTTAGCCAGTGAGAGGCTAGAGCTAATGGGCCAATCAGCTTACAATTTATGGAGACCTATGTGTGATTTTCTTTGTAGCTAAACAGTTATGGGATAAAGGGCAGGGCAGAAACCCCAACAAACTAGCCGTCCCTTCATGTTACACTCTACCCCAGAGTGAATGCCTTTAGGATCAGCCAACATAAAGAAGCAACAAATACAGTGTTTTGTGTGATATGACTATGATCCCCCTCCCAAAGAAGTAGAAAGTCTAAGGTGTGGTTAAACTATCAAACTATCTACTTTCTGAGCATTGTGACTCAGCAGATGGGAAAAGAGAAAACAATGTCTAATATCTTTATTGTCACTGACACTTCTGAAGTTATATTTTGAGAAACTATTTGGTAGGATACAAGATAACTAATGAATCATTTAAACAATATTTGCTATCCACAGTTAAATAGATTGTAATGATGGGATTCCCATTCAACTGCATATCTAGAAATCAGAAGTCTATATTTCTTATCTCTATGATTTTTTAATAGGCATTCTGGGTACAATAATGATATTATCTAGAATTTACATAATCAACATTCAATTACTCACAAGGTTATAAACTGTCTGTAATCAACCTATTTCCCCTGCTTTTAGCTCATTATCACTACAGTTATTTTTGTTTCATTAAGAAATAGGAGAAGAATGAAAGAAAATGAAATATGTCAAATTCTAAGAACTTTAGAATAACAATATATGAAAATCATGGCCCCACTATAGGTTTTGAGTCTAATCTCTTCAAGACTATGGAAAATAATGTAGACAACAAAGTAAAAATGATTTTATAAAATAACAGTTGATTAAAATCCACAGAGCCCATTCTATTTCTGAATATCTGTGGTAGATCATAATAATAAACTTAGAATATAACTTTTAAAATATAGCTAGCTTCACAAATGTCAAAATAAAATAATTTAACCTTTAGAAGTGCAACTGTTATATGAACCCATGAATCACAGTTTATCCATCTGAAGACATAATGTATATACATTTCATTGACCTTTTTAGGTAGCACTGTGAGCCCTTTGCATAAGATTAAAAACAAAATTTTAGGTTGTCATGGCTCATACCTTGAATCCTAGAATTGAGAAGTACAGGCAAAGTGATCTTTGTAAGTTCTAAGTCTACTAGAGCTACATAACAAAACCCTATCTCTAAATGAATAAGACAAAAAGGAGCACATATCCCACCAGTCTTAATGGGCCACTTCCCACAAACCATCTTCAGGTATAGAGCCCCAATTCATGTAGTTATCCTCTTCTACCTCCATCCACAAGTCTCATTCCCATCTCTAGCTGGCCAGCTTAGATTTAGCCCCAAATTAAATTTCACCCACCTTATCAAGTCCACTCATCCTGGCTGTATACACTTTCTGTCTTCTCTAAGCAAACACCAGACTTGCACCACCAACCACACTCATCGTGACTAAAAGAAGACCGCTCTTCTAGAGGGGTATCATTAGCCCCACAACAGCAACTCCACCAAGTCTTGCAACTGTCCATGGCCACATATCCCACACCTACTTTTTTATACCCCTTCTCACACACACTCACTTCAGGTAGGCAGCCCCAACTCATGTCACTTGCTCAATTTACTCTTGCCAAGAGCATTTATCCCTAACCTTAGCTGGGCAACATAGATTTTCCCCATGTAACTGTGCTCCACCAAATATTTAAGAGATGCCCAATGCTTAGGATCTATCAGATACTGCCTTGAAATGCTTTTAAGTATTTTAGTTTCTATTATTCAAAGGAATCCTTTTGAAAAACACAATTATTATCATTTTACCGATATAATCTTCAATTTTGATTGATAATTAATAAATGACTAAAATATTAGTGTAAGATATGTTCAGATATGCCTGCAAGGCTATGTCTAGAAATGATTATCTGTAGGAAGATATAATGGAGGAAGGTCAATGGCTAATAAAGAAATTGCTTTGGCCCATTTTATTGGTTAGAACATAGGTGGGTGGAGTAAACAGTACAGAATGCTGGGAGGAAGAGGGAGTGAGCTCAGACTGGATAGCTCTCCTCTCTGGGGCAGACGCCTCAGACAGAGGTCATGCTCCCCTCTCCACGGCACGCGATAAAGCTCCAACCCAGGATGGATGTAGGCTAGAATCTTCCCGGTAAGAGCACCTTGGGGTGCTACACCCATTATTAGAAATGGGCTAGTCCAGGTGCGAGAGTTAGCCAAGAAGAGGCTAGATATAATGGGCCAAGCAGTGTTTAAAAGAATACAGTTTGTCTGTTGTTATTTCGGGTAAAGCTAGCCGGTGGCAGGAGCTGGGTGGCGGAATGCAACCCACAGCTCCCCACAACAATGATCTTCCAAGAACTGGGTAGCATCTGTCATGGTTGGGATCCTGAACTAAATACAAATGCATGAATGAGAAAATCAGCTGATCACTTACATTCCTCTCTCACTCTGCTTCCTGATCCTCTGAAATATGAACAAACAGCACCAATTTCCTGCTGCCACTTATGAAAACGATGCCCAGCCCATGCCTTCCCTGACACTATGAAGCACAACTTTTTCCTATAACATAAAAATGAATCATAACTCCTTTTATTGCCTTTTGTCAGATATTAAGTCATGGTGATAAGAAATGTAACTAATGCAAAGAAAGTAATGTATAACATATTCCACTTGCTCCAGGGCACACAGCTTTTTAATATGAAGTGTAGTGTATAAACCTCACCAGTATTTCTCAAGAGCAAACCCCTGCCACTCTGCTCTTGTGAGTAACATACACATTGTATACAGGGCACACACTATCACATGAGTCAATATATTCATTAATTCTCCTGCTAACTTTGTCATAAAAATCACATATTTCCACATTATACTCAGAACGTTGGAGCTCTGTTCATTGTTTTACTGAAACACATATAAAGCATTAAAGAAAAACTCACCCAGTTTCCATAAAAAATATATGATATTTAAAATCTGACAAGTCTATCAGAACATGTCTCAAATCTGTCTTTCTGCAGAACAAGGTATTAATTTAGGTCAATGACTTGGTGAGGAACTGATTTTAGATTTAGGCATATATACACATACAAAACAATCTGTTTTAGATGAGGTCATTGAAAGTCAGACTTAACACTCAATATCATTTATATTATAGTGTTATTTAAGTTACGCATTAGATTACAAGACAGATAACTAAATATGTGTCTTCTAAATAGCCATGAAACTTTCCTTAAGGATTATCTTGTAATAATATGCCCTTCCTCACAAATCTTTTCCAAGTTAGAATCTGATATTTATTTATTTATTTTATTGCCATTGTGTGAGGCAGAATCTTGCTGTGTAGCACAAGCTAGCCTTGACCTCAAGATTCCTCCACCCCAGCCGCAAGAGTTTTTATGTCAAGGTGTTAACCACCATGACCATTAATCTGACTTTTTTATTTTATCTCTACTCTCTCCCATACATTACTTTATTTCCCCTCCCTTCACCATACTATCCTCATACTCCTTCAAATTAACAAGAGAGTTATCCTAAACATGTTAAGTCTTCACGGACAGTATTATTTCAGATAAAAATAATAGTCTATAGAGCATTCTCAATTTCTCCTATCAAATATATCTTTTAATTTTTAAAAAATTATTATTAGTATATATACACATCACTGAAATACCATGGTGCATATGTGTAATGCAGAGGAAAATTTCCTATTTTATTGAAAATGGTTTTTTTTGCATATAATGAATTCTGATCACAGTTTCCCCTTCCTTGTCATACCCTAGATCCTCACCACGACCTCAGCCATTCAATTCTGAGAAAAGCTTTCAGGAATTGTGCTCTCCACTTTTGTACCTGTCCTGGAGATCCAACTTAGTTTGACAGACACATATGACAAAATATTTATCCAATGGGTTGTCTCACAGTCCCCACATTTATCTTTCTGTGACATGTCTTCCCTTAAAATAATAGCAATGTCTTTTAACTTTGGATACAAAATACTTGGGAGAAAGCAGTTGGTGTGGGAGAATTGTCTATAATCTGTCCATCATGTTTTAAATAAATACTGATTGGCCAGGCAGGAAGTATAGGCAGGAAAACCAGACAGGAAGTAGAAATGATGCAATGAGAACAGGATAATTCTGGGAAGGAGGAAGTTGATTCCTCCCTCTCCTGCCCAGACTCCGAAGAAGCAGGATGTGACCTGCCAGCTAAAAAGGGTACTGAGCCATATGGCAAAAATAGATCAGAATAACGGGTTAATATAAACTACAAGAGCTAATAATAAATATGCTGACCTAATGGGCCAATCAGCTTTATAACTTACGGAGTCCTCTGTGTGATTTTCTTTGGTGCTTGCTGGCTGTAGGGTACCGGGTGGGACAGAAACCCCAACAAACAGGACCCTCCGTGTTACAAGCAGTAATGGAAGTTCTATCAATATTTTTATATTGCTGAATAAATATGCGTCTATAAGTAAATCTATTAGAAATTTCTATATATTTAGCCATATAGAACGAGCACATGTACTTATGTACCATTTTATCAACATCTAATAGTAACTGATATTTGTTTACAATTGAAGAGTCTCTGACATTTTAGAGTACATGGTTTCCTTACATTTATTGTAGACGTGACTAATTCAAATTAGCAACAATTTTACATTTGAAACCCACATATTTGTATAATAAGAACAGTGCATATGTAAAAAAAAATAAAAATAATTAAGTTGGGAAATCTAAAGGTCAAGCATGATGATCTTCCTAATTCATCAATAATAAAATCAAGATTATATTCTGGGCTGCTAACCATGAATTCTCACTCCTATACATAAGTAAGTTCAATGTGGCTATCTTTGGGAATACACTCCTCTGTTATCCTGGAAATATAATCATTTTTTCATTATTTTCATAAAAATATCTGAGAATTATTTCCATTCTATGAAATGAAGATGAACGTGTTACCCTTTTCATATACTTTTTTTTTTCTGGTGGAAATCTGTAATTTTTTGTCCAAATGAACTCTTCATGCAACTGGTGAGCAGACTTTAATTACAGTAGAAAGGGCATTACTGAGGTTAGGTTAAATAGAAAATAAATCTTTAACAGGACAGGGTCTTAGTGAGAGAAAGGATTCCTAGGAAACCAGGGGCTATATTTGGGAACAACTCCCTCCAAAAATTATCTTAAAAATAATCATTGAAGAAGAATACATTTACAACTGTAATTTGAAGGCAGTGGCAAATTGCTTGTCTCAATTGGGCAAGATCCTAGTATTGACACACAGGTCCCATCAAAATTATGCCATATGATTAAAACTGCTTTGGAAAGAAAAATATGAAAACAATCTCATGCCTCTTCTAAAATAAAAATAAGTCAATATATACTTTGTAGCATTCTATGACTCCTGTTGGAAAGCTACCTGTTGGCAAGTAGTATTCACACAAAATAATAGTAGCTGAATATAGTAACCCAGGCTCTTTGATAAAATGTGTTTATAACTCAATGATACTTATGCATTGCTAATTACTTCTTAATTATGAAACTATTTAAATAACAGTCAACTCTTAGTTAAATATAAAACATATGTTAAACTTAAATAGTTATAAAATAGCCATGGACTTTATCCAATTTATTCTAAGTAGTGGTAGGTACTTAATTAAACATTCTCTAGGCTGGGAAGCAATGAAGAAAATAGTTATATATTAAAAGCCAGTGGAAGTTAAAACAATTTGCTTCCAAATAGAAACAAGGTTTGGGTTTCACTTCTGCTACATTAAGTGCTCCACTGAAGCATACTAATGCTTTTTCTACTGTACCATAATCAGAAAACTTAATCTAGGGAACAGGAGAATGCAATTGCCATTGCAAGTATTAAAGGTCTTCCTTCCTGTCATTCAGTTTCAGTAACTAAACAAAATCCAATCACTTTTTAATGTTCTGTAGCTATTGGCTAAGTTTCCAGTTGAGCATAGTTTTTATATACTCTTAGAAGCATAAAGTAAAGTTGAAAAAAATCCCCATATTAAGTAATTATCATTATCACTTATTTGTTCCATAGAGGATAGAATTTCCTTGTCATATTGACTCAAGAATATTGTTCAATCCCAAACTGAACAGATATTTAAAATATTTCATAAACATTAATCTAGACTTTTATCAAAGAAATATAGCTGAGGATCTAATGTTTTAATAACTTCAATGCTTGATTTCTGATTCAATAAAAAATTATTACTTTATACTTGCCACTACAATGCAAAAGTGCAAAAAGAAAAATGCAGAAGTCTATTAGTTCAGAAGAAAAAGGTAGAATTGTGTGCTATTTTAGATGACTGCAATCATCAAAAAAGTAAAAATATACAAAGATTGTAAAACATCAAACAACAGTCTTCAAATATCCAAATGAAATGTTTGACCAAGGTTATATGATTCCAATATTGTGTGCCTCATGCATTTGATTTATAAATGATCATGAATTTATATTAAATGAAGAAAAATTTATAAGACTGAAGATGAGTCCCCTTGTGATTCAAGTAGGGAAATGTTTTGTCTTTTCATTCTCTTACATGCCTGTTTGCACATCAGATACTTTTGTGTTTTATACCACATCTCTCAGCCCATATTTTATCAAGGTTGTGCATTGGAGCAAATCCCTAATTGTCATTGTTTCCTATTTCAACCACTTAAGTTGTGACTGATTAGATTGCATTGGCTTTAGGGACCCAAGGTTTTTCAGATATATATATATATATATATATATATATATATATATATATATATATATATATATATAAAGCTACTCAGCCACTGTATTATACTGTAATATCTAAGACATTGGTATTTAGAAAAGGGAGAACATATGGCATCCCCAAATTCATGCAGTTGTACATAGTATAGAATTTAATTTTTTTCAGTTGCTTGCATGTAGCTATATGCCACAGGCTGGCCATCAATGACCTTCAAAGGTTCAGCATTTACACACCTGTACACCTGAATAGAGTAGTTATCATTCATCCCATCTATTTGATGAAATATTACATCACTTGATCTCCCATGACCCATTACTATTTAATTATCTGCCTTCTGAAGTTCCTGTAATTTTATATAACAAGCTCCTTAGGTATAAGTTGTCATAAAGACAGACTTTAGAAGTCGATAAAGAACCCGTTTTTTCTTTGGTTTCTTGCACTCATACAACTATTATGAAAATCAGGAAAGCCAGTAAATATTCGAACTCAACACACTGCTGGAAATATAGTGAGTGTTAATAAGGGGTGCTGGTTATTGATTTCAACTGGAGTACATCTAGCATGCATAAAAGCCATAGGGTCTGGACTTTTCGCTCCTCTTGACCTGTACTTCAGTTTACACTTGCTATTATCCAATAGGTTCAAAAGAACTAGCAAGACCAAAAAGAATCAACTCATATAAGACTACATAAGAAATCAGATACAGAAAGGAAAATCAATCAACTGCCCTAATTAATTCAGTCTGTATGTTTTCCCTGTGCTAATCTCCCTTTACTGATTCTAAATACTTTCCATTTCCACAGCCAAGAAGTTTCTCCCCACAGAATTTTTATCTCATCTGTTTCTAAACCTCTTTAGGTTTTAGCTCAACTCCTTCCTCAGGATAAGTATAAATTCTCTCACATATTTCTACAGAGTGCCTACACTGTAAAAAGAAATTTGTTACTATATTTGCAGTAGCATTTTATACCCTTTGCTCAGTTTTGGCTATCTATGAACCCCAAATTACACAGAAACTTACTTGAAGGTGAAGATTATTTCTAATTATTCTCTCTTTTTTCTCCTAGCACAATAATCAACAAGTCTCCAGGCGGTGAAGCCTTAATCTTTTAGAGAGAATGTGAAATAAAGAAACATTTTAGGAAAGTCTGATTTACTGTCTTCTCACTCAATCTCTGTTTTTAAATCACATACACGTTTCTGTATTTACTTAACCTTTTTTTCCTTCTCTGGCCACAAGTATAGAGAACCTTGTTTTTAATTAAAGAGGAATACTTTTTTAAATTAAACATTCATGTGTTCTTGCACCAATTTTTCTTTATTTTTATAAATATGCTACTCAAGAAATTTAGATACACAGGTTTATAATTTTGAGCTTCAGAGAGCTACAACAGCAGAAGAGACAAGCTTGAACTTGATGAATTTCATTCTGCTTACTGAATCTTATAGTTAAGTTTTATTCTAGGGCTTCTGAACGATGTTGTGGAATATTATTTTATGTAAATATGTATTGCATTTGTTTATGCTGCAGAATATTACTTTAACATTTTAAAGCTGTATTACGTTTGTTTATCCTGCATTTGTTCAATGATGTAAAGATGGGGCTAAGTCACCTTGAGGGCTTATAAAAAGCTAAAGGGCAAAATAGCTAGGCAGAAGAGGAATAGGTGGGGCTGGCAGGCAGAGAGAATAAGGAGGAAAGTGAATCTAGGCTCAAGAAGAGAAAGCACCTCCATCCATTTGCATGTGAATTTCAAGATGTCATTGCTTTTTACCACTGAGTAGTACTCTAATGTGTAATTGTGCCACATTTTCTTTATCCTTCTTTGGTTGAGGGGCATCTAGGTTGCTTCTTGAATGAGGTAACCTAGACCCAAAAATATAAACATGGTATGTACTCACTCATAAGTGGATAGATACTAGCCGTAAAGCAAAGGATATTGAGTCTATAGTTCATGATCGTACAGAAGGTAAGTAACAAGGAGAACCCTAAAAAAATACATATATCCACCTGAAAAGGAGAAATAGACAAGATTACCCGGCAAAATTGGGAGCATGGGGGTGGAGGGCAAAGGGAGAGTGGAAGGGAGAGAGAGAAAGGAAGAGAGAAGGAGGAAGAGAACTTGAGGGAACTGGATGGTCAAGATGGAGTACGGACAGAGATGAGAGCAAAAAACAGAGAGATTTTGATTGAGGGAACCATAACAGGGCTAGCAAGAAACCTTGACTAGAGAAATTCTCAGAAATTCACAAGGATGACCCCAGCTAAGACCCTAAGCAATAGAGGAGGGGGTGCGAGAACTTGCCTTGCCCTGTATTCAGACTGATGAATATCTTACATATCACCATAGAAACTTCATGTAGCAACTGATGGAAACAGAGATAGAGACCCACATAGGAACACCGGTTTGAGCTCCCAAAGTCCAACTGAAGAGTGGGAGGAGTGAGAATATGAGCAAAGAGGTCAAGACCATGATGGGAACACCCACTGAAATAGTTTTACCTGAGCTAACAGGGGCTCACCAACTCCCACAGGACAGAAAAGGAAGCAGCATAGAACCAAATTGCTCCTTCTGAATGTTGTTTACAGTTGCATTGCTGGGGTAGACTGGGGAGCCACTAGCAGTGGCCCTGGGATTTATCCTTACTGCTTGTACTGGCTTTTGGGGAACCTATTCTCTTTGGATGGACACCTTGCTCAGCCTAGATATAGAAGAGAGGGCTTTGGACCTTCCCCAAAGCAACGTGCCTTACCTTCCCTGACTGGTGGATGTGGGTAGAGGAAGTACCTGGAGGGGATGAGAAGAGGGAGTAGGAACTGAGAATGGTATGTCAAATGAAAAAAGATAGTTTGTCTTCATTTTTTAAAAAATAAAATAAAAGTAGAGAGAAACTAGAACAAGGGAGAAAGAAAGGTAGATGCCCGGGAGCAGGCTGACAGGCAGTCTGCTGCCAGTCAGACACAGAGTAAGACATACATAATGAAAGAAAGATAAAAAGGCCTAAGGCAAAATTGTAGGTGAAGAGAAACAGGCTAATTTAAGTTTTAGGAGCTAGTGGGGCAAGCATAAGATAAGGACAATCATTCTTAATTAATAATAAGTCTCAGTGTCATGATTTGGGAACTGGTTAGTGACCCAAAAGCAAGCCTGGGAGAGGGGGAACGACTCTGGATGGTCTGCATGACACGTTTCTTAGACTCTACCTATATACTGACTTATCTCTAAAAATTTTTGTCTTTTGTGTTTGAACTATTTTTCAAACTCCACTGCTTCCTAACTCTCACAAAAGTGTAAAACAATTATTTATTCTTTGCTATTTGTGTGGTGATATGAATAGCCGGAAAGGTAATGACTTAAGTTCAAAGATCAAGTAGGTAATAAATAAGTAAAAGAAACGTTGCTACAATCCAGGTTTTCTTGTTCCTCCACTACTCTCCACTGAAAAGCAGGAGCTTATTGTCTGCACTAAACAGAAGGACATTCAGTATATCCACTGTATGATGTACTATTTCAAGCAGTGTGGCTTTGCAGGATTATGGAAGTGTCACATTTATCACTAGCTCACAAATCTTGGGGAAAATCAGAAAGGCCAAAAGTCTTCACTCCTAACTTCTCCTCTTGGTATAAATATTTCTCCTAATAAGTTGTCACAAGCAATAAATTATTTGTGACAGCTATTTTGAAAACAGGAAGGGCTGGGAAAATCTAACATTTAAAGGAAATCTGCACATTTCCGATGATATTCAACTATTCTAAATACTGATACTCTGATTCTCCACTGTAACAAAGTATTCAGTAAATATTTCATGAATGAACTAAATGATGGGAATCCTGGGAAATTTATTATTGTAGAATGAAGTAATTGAGAAAAATACATTCAAGAGTATTTGCAAGGGTTGAATGATGTTTCATGTATTGCTCTAGGATAAAGCAACCATTTTAAGAACATTATCAGGCAGAGTTTATCATTTCTTAAAGCACATAACTTTTCTATTTATGTAATAATTTTTCATTTATTTTACGTACCAACAAGCTTCCCCTTCCTCTTCTGCTGCTGTCTCCAAAACTTTAAGTCCCCATCTTCAGTTCTTAGTAAGATAATGTCTATAAAAACTCACAGTTTATATTGATATTTTAAACTCCAGCAAATTAGATGCTTTTACTATGTCTTGTTTTTGCTACTATTTCTTTCCTTACTGGCATGTTTGTTCTGGTATTTTACCTTTTATTCTCCTTTATTTCTCCCTAGCTGAACCTTTCACTGTAGAGCAAATGTCATGCTCTCCAAGCATTATGGCTGTCATCCAGCTGATTGCAGCACCTTTGCTTTGAGCTTTTTCTTTGTGCTACATTTATGTCATCAGTTAATATAAAAAAAATATTTTCAAGTTCCATTTTTCCGGGGACTTTTACAATGGTATTTTCTTTTTTAGGGTTTATTTTATTCCACTCCCTACCATAAATTTAACTGGTCTGTCTGATGATTTCTTAAAGAAACACGTGAAAGGCAACTGAATGCAAATGCCAACATATTAAATGACACCTTTAAGCTGAGTGCTACCACGTTTATGGATTTAAATTTTTCATTGTTAAAAGTGAAGCTACTTTTAAAGAATTTAAAGATAAGAAACCACACAAATTACAAAAACAGTATGAGAAAGGAGGTTCTTTGTATATTTTAGAATATGTATTTAAGAAAATATAAAATGACATTTATTTCCTTCTTTAAAAAAAAAAGAAACACATCGAAGGTGGGATGCCATAACTAAAGGACATTGGGCTTATAATGCATGTTCCTAGAGAAGCTAAGTAAGAAGGTGAACCCAAAGACAAACACATAGGCATCCTCATAAATATTAACCTTCATCAGGCGATGAAAGGAGACAGAGACAGAGGAGCACGGGACAGAAATCTCAAGGTCCAAATCAGGAGCAGAAGGAGACGGAGCACGAGCAAGGAACCAAGGAACTCAGGACCGCGAGGGGTGCACCCACACACTGAGACAATGGGGATGTTCTATCGGGAACTCACCAAGGCCAGCTGGCCTGGGTCTGAAAAAGCATGGGATAAATCCGGACTGGCTGAATATAGAGGACAATGAGGAATACTGAGAACTCAAGAACAATCGCAGAGGGTTTTTGATCCTACTGCACGTACTGGCTTTGGGGGAGCCTAGGCAGTTTGGATGCTCACCTTAGGAGACCTGGATAGAGGTGGGCAGTCCTTGGGCTTCCCACAGGTCAGGGAACCCTGATTGCTCTTCGAGCAGACTAGGGAGGGTGACTTGATCGGGGGAGGGGGAGGGAAATGGGAGGCGGTTGCGGGGAGGAGGCAGATATCCTTAATAAATAAATAAAAATAAAATAAAAATAAAAACAGTAAAAATAAATTTAAAAAAAAAAAAAAAAGAAACACATCGAAGGTGGGATGCCATGCTAAGCTTTAAGTTTCTGGGAGGGCTTGATCTTGTCCCAACTTAATGTGCCAGACTTTATTGACTCCCCAAGGAAGCCCTTACCCTTTGGGAAGAGTGTATGGGAGTAGGCTAAGGGGAATACAGGAAGGCGAGAGTAAGGGTAGGGGGAGAACTGCAGATGGAATGTAAAATGAAATTTTAAAATATAAATTAAAATAAAAAAGAAACATAGCTATTCAATTGTAGAATTTACTGCCAAACTCCAGTATATCATCTGATTCTTCAATGACAAATGAGAGACAGTCTTTTTTGAATGTCAAGGAAAATGGGGATTCAGAAATTTGAACACTGAGAACTCTAAAATTATGAATTAATTTGTTAAAGTTTGGATGTCACATGTAGTTGAGCATAAAATAGGTTCACGTGTTTGCACACTTGATCGTCAGCTTGTGGTTCTTTTTTAGGAAAGTAGTTGAAACCTTTACAGATTGAGATGATATATACCAATAGGACTAGCTGAAGAGGCAGAAGTAGAAAATCATGAATTCGAAGCAAACCTGAACTGTACATAAAAAAGACGAGTTCCACAACCTTCTCTAAAGTAGGTTTAGACAGTGGCTTGTTTACCTGCTTCATAGTCTTCAGATTATTTCTAAGTACACTTGTCTACAGAAGGCAGCAAGAGGGCAAGACATGCTTTGATTAATATGATAGAAGATGTCTTGTATAATGAGAAAAGCGCCCACTGCAATATTACAAGGCCATACAATATTATGGAATGCCGGTAGTAACCCTGTTAAATAAAGCAGTTTCCATATTTCAATTAAAATGTATCATAATTGACTGCAGTAAAAATGTCTCTGTTGACCTTATTTATCTAGCAGTAATGGGGTCATTTATGTCAGTAGTGTTACCTTAGTATACAACCAACAGCTTTTATATTTCAATTGAAATGAAACATAACTGACTTGAACTAAAATTGATCTTATGACATGTTTCCTTGTATTAATAAAATCATTCATGTAATGATATTCCTAATCAATCTTCATTGCAAATATTGTTTATTTTAAATTTATTAGTAATTATTAATAAAGTCAATTATATATGGAAATTTTTAATAATGAAATGATTATGTCAGTATCTTGAAATAAAATATACTATATTATTATACTAATTTAAAGCAAAAACAATATTTACAATTACGTGAGGCATGATTAAATATAATTTGTCTATCACCTTGTAGGCCAAACTAATATATCACAATAAACACTGGGTAACGTAGATGAAAATAGTGTTTGTCTGCTTCAAGGGATAAACAAGTGAGGATGAATTTTGGCACTTGTCAGCCTATGATAAATTACAACCAGGCTAATACTTGTCAGTGCAGTAATAACTGATCATGCTCTAAGCAGCACCAAGGGAGAAAGGTGATGAACATCCTACAAAAGAAAACTTTTCTAATCACAATAATGACCCTAGTTGAGAGCACTGTAATTATCTACCAACATCCTTATTGTCAATTCTGTGCTTCAAGTAACTATAACTACCTTGATAACAATCAAAATCAATTTATACCACAAATTCTAATTAACAGTATAAAAGTAAGCAATACAATAACATAGTAATTCTGGAAGTCTTTCAAAAATCCATCTCCACAGATTCCTTATAAAAATCAGGGCATACAGAACTGAAGTTTTCTTTTTATTTCTAAATCCTAACTCATATGAATTAGTCTTAATAAATGAGATAAAACACTAAAAGTATGTGATGCATAAAAATGTTTCAGATGCAGAAATATAAAAAATAAAATATTTAAGAGTCTAAAGAAGTCTAAATATTCCCTATACACAATTCATGAAATTAGAAAGTTATCACTTTTGCCAATAAAAAATAATGAATAAAATACTTAGCTTTAATATATTAATACTATTTCCAAAAAAATTATATAACTCTAGAGTCAAATCAAAAGTTTCTTTTTCAATCAAATGGCTAAAATCATCAAAAGAATCTTTCAATATATTTTGGAAATATAAACACATAAAAGACAAAGAAATTGGCAATTAAAACCACCTCATTAATTGAAACTCATAAAATTCATACATCCATTACTTATACTTCTAGATATAAAACTTTACTTATAGGACAACTTTTGAAATAAAATATATATAACATAAAACTTGCCATTTTACTCACAAATAAGAATATAATTTAATGGCTTTAAGTACTCTCATGTTATTGTATAATCATTGCCACCATCAATCTCTAAAAATCTTCACAGATATAAATAGTATATTCATTAAATGACACTTAACTCCCCTCTCCTAGCCCCTTGAAACCACCATTCAAAATTCTTTTTCTTCGAATCTGGTTACCATAGGTAAGTTGAAATATGAGATCATTAGATGAAGCTGTCCTATGTGTCTGGTTTATTTTCCATAACATAGTGAACTCAAAGTTCATTCATGTTTCAGAATTATTTTCCTATTTAAGTCGTTGATATTCTGTGTATATACATACTACATTTCGTTGATTTCTATATCTTCAGATGGACATTTGAGTGGCTTATGTATTTTACTAAGGTGCTTGAATAAATCTGGGTTTTTAAATTGATTTTTACTGAGCTCTACATTTTTCTCTGCTCCCCTCCCTGCCTTTCCCCTCCCCTCATCAACCCTCCCCCCAAGGTCTCCAAGCTCCCAATTTACTCAGGAGATCTTGCTTTTTCTACTTTTCATAGAGATTATATCTATGTAAGTCTCACTTAGTGGCCTCGTTGTTGTCTAAGTTCTCTGGGATTGTGGTATGTAGGCTGGTTTTCTTTGTTTTATGCTTAAAAACCACCTTTTAGTTAGTACATGTGATAATTGTCTTTCTGTGTCTGGGTTACCTCACTCAAAATAACGTTTCCCACTTTGGGGTATATAGCCAAAGGGTGTTCAATCGTGCCACAATGAAATGTGCTCAACTATGTTCATAGCAGCATTATTTGTCATAGCCAGAACCTGAAAACAACCTAAATGCCTCTCGACCGAAGAATGGATAAGGAAAATGTGGTACATTTACACAATGGAGTACTACACAGCAGAAAAAAATAACGATGTCTTAAATTTTGCAGGAAAATACATGGAACTAGAATAAATCTGTTTTTCAAGCCCTTCTTTCCAATGTTTAATCTGTAAGCTCATAAATGGACTTGTGGGATCATATTATAATTTTGTGTCTCATATATTGGAATCTACCATCTTATTCTTCATTGTGCTCTTACCACTTTATATCCTGCCAGCAATGCAAACGTGTTCAAATTTCTATACTTCTGAACACTTGTCATTGTCTGCTTTTGTTCTTAATAGAAGATACTCTAATGGGTGGTAAATGGTTTCTTATTTGAGACTGATTTGCATTTGCTTAAAAGCTAATAATGTTCAGAAAACTTTCCCATTCTTGTTGGACACACACACACACACACACACACACACACACACACACACACATATATTAGAAACTTCTGCCAAAAATTTTGCTCATTTTAATTTTAGTTATTTTTTATTGTTGTTCTTAATAGGGGCAGTAATGGTATTGCTGAATTACAGAAGTTTTTCCAGGTATGACTCCCTTATTCAGAAACTGATTTGTAAATTTTTCAGCTATTCTTTAAGATCCTTTTATACTCTCATTATTTGATATACAAAAAATTTAATGTGTATTTAATTTTATCTAATTTTTATGTTGTTTCTTGTGCTTTTAGTTCATATATAAGACATTTAAGACCCAAACAGTATCAGGATTTTTGACTCCTGCGTTCAAAGTGATAGAGGTCTATTAAAATTTTGCATATGTGCTGAAGGCCCAAATTCCTCTTTTTAGATGTACAAATAGCACTTTCTATGTACCATTTGATGAAAGGGCTGTATTACCTTTATTGCAAAGTTTATCAAAAACTATTTCACCATATATGCTATGGTTTATCCTTGGGCTTTGAAGACCCATTGATAAATAAAATGTATAGCACACTGTTTTTAATCAACAATTTTTAGATTTCTCTGAGAGAAATTTTAGATTTCTCTGAGATTGCACAGAACTTTCTGTTGAATTTTTCTACGAATAGATACCACAACATTGTGTATATTACAGATGTTGAAATGAACATTTCCATAATTTTTGAAAACATCCTAAGTTAATTGTACTGTCATCATAATTATGAGCATAGGTTCCTTCATTTATTTATAGGAAAAATTATTTAGTATGTCTCAGAATTACAGATTTCAGTGTATAAATGTTTTGCTTTCATGGTGCAATTAATTAATAAGTATTTTTCTCCTTTAGTGCCACTTTAAATGAATTGTTTTCTTTCATTTTTTTGAGATGAATATGTTTGTTTTTTCTCAACATAGTATTTTTGTTAATTATTTGGGAATTTAATACAATAAACCCTGATCAAACTCACTTTCCATTCCTCCCAGACCATCCTCTCACTCTTTTACCTTCCCACCCTCCCCTAAAATTAAAATAATAAAATAAAATATGAAAGAAAAATACACCAAGCCTAATTTGTGTATCCCATATACTCACTGGAGCACGGGCAAACTCGCAATGGCCAGACCTTAAAGAAAATTCAGTCCCTTCCCACCCTCATCCCCACCAGAAACCATCAATTTTGAGTAGTTTAAACATTAGCAACTTTATCAGAATTTTAAAAACTCTCTTCAATAATTTCCTGTATTGATTATTATTGGGGTCTCGAGATGATGCAAAGGTTGTCACTGAGACCTTCAATATCTCTCATTCCTAGTTATGTGATGTGGGAGTGATTTCTTTCTAATCTGTTGCTTTCATTGGTTAATTAATAAAGAAACTGCCTAGGCCCATTTGATAGGCCAACCCTTAGGTGGGTGGAGTAAACAGAACAGAATGCTGGGAGAAAGAAGCTGAGTCAAGGAGTCACCATGATTCTCGCACTCCAGACAGACACAGGTTAAGATCTTTCCTGGTAAGCCAGCTCGTGGAGCTACACAGATTATTAAAAATGGGTTAGATCAATATGTAAGAGCTAGCCAATAAAAAACTAAAACTAATGGGCCAGACAGTGTTTAAAAGAATACAGTTTCTGTGTAATTATTCCAGGTAAAGCTAGCCATGCGGGCGGCCGGGTGCTGGGGATGCAGCCCCGCTGCTCCTATTACAACAGTTATGAGTCTGCAGTCATGGAAAAGAAGCTTCCTTGCACGTAGCAGCCAGCAACAACTGGGACCACAGACATCAACAAGGCCTGTGGTAGCACCAGGAACTACAGAGGTCTTTAGGGAGGGTTATTCAGAAAATGAACCATTCTTCATCTCGGATATCTTCTTGTTGTTCAGACTCAGGGTAATTGTGCAGTCGGGCATTGCATTCATGGGCAGTACCTACACAAATTTCAATCTGCTGTACACCACTCTGCCCTTGTGCCATCTGCCCTGCCAATTCCCCAGGCAAGACCATCATGTTTTCATCCTGTGGGCACTGCACCCCATGCTATACTTCCTTCAGCAGGGCAAGCAGCAGCAGTAGCTCCATGCCACAGGCCTGGCCTGTTGGCCAAGCAGCAGCACCAGCCAAGTAGGTAGCAATTGCGTGAGGTGGGCCTAGTACAGACCCAAGCCTCCTGGTTGCCTGTTTCTGTCACAGCCATGCTCATAAAGCTGTTATCAGGCCTGCATCTCTAGTTTCCCTTCTTTTTGCCTTCATTCAGCAATTTTTCCCATTTCTCTATTGGCAGGATTTTCTGGGAGCTGTAGGCCACAACACTCCTCCTTGCCATTGGTGCAGGCCATCCTTCTAGCTCTCTAGACCATGACAATCATGGTAGAAGCCCATCAGTGATGTAGGAGTGTCATCTGTCTATGTGTTACTTTCATTGGTTAATAAAGAGACTGCCTTGGCATTTTAATAGGGCAGAAAATTAGGTGGGTGGAGTAGACAGAACAGAATGCTGGGAAGAAGGGAAGTGAGTCAGACGCCATAACTCTCCTCTCCAAGATGGACACAGGTTAGAATCTTCCCGATAAGCCACCACCACATGGTGCTTCACACATTAATAGAAATGGGTTAATCAAGATATGAGAGTTAGCCAAGAAGAGGCTAGATATAATGTGCCAGGCAGTGTTTAAATGAATACAGTTTCCGTGTTATTATTTCCGTGGCTAAGCTAGTCATGCGGGAGCTGGGTGGGACGAAAAGCAGGCCTGCTTGTTCTTATCACTACACATCAGAATAGTTTTCTTAATTTCCTATCTTTTGTGAAGTGGTGCGGGAGATTGTTTGTAATCTGTCAATCGTGTTTTAAATAAAACACTGATTGGCCAGGCAAGAAATATAGATGGGAAAACCAGACAGGAAGTAGAAATGATGTAATGAGAACAGGAACGCTGATTGGCCAGACAGGAAATATGGGTGGGAAAACCAGACAGAAAGTAGAAATGATGTAATGAGAACAGCTATGAGAATGAATTCTCCTCTTCTCATTATATCATTTCTACTTCCTGTTTGGTTTTCCCGGCTATATTTCCTGCCTAGCCAATCAGCGTTTTATTTAAAACATGATTGACAGATTACAAACAATCTCCCTCACCAGTGAAGCACTGGGGATTGAACCCTGAACCTTGGATACTCAAAACAATTTTATACTGAGCTACACGCACAGCTCTTAATAGTTCAAACATGTATTGTGCTTAGCTTTTGCCAACCTTGAGCAGACAACATAGCTGAAAATGGCTTTGAACTGCTCCTCCTTTCACCATCTCCTAAATCATTGGATTACAGGTCTGTGCCAGAGAGTGAATAGTTTTACTATTATTGCTGAGAAATGTAAGTCAGTTTTATGTTGGTTTATAATCTGTATATTTGTTGAAGCCATTCATTAGTTTTAAATGGATGTACATGTATGCATATGTATAGGCATGTGTAATCTTTAGGATTTTCTACATGATAGTTCATGTCTTATAATAGGTTTATGAATTTTGCATTAAATAACGTGATTTTTCTCAAAATATTTGAGAATATTAGCAAAAAAGGCACAAGAAAACTTGAAATCTCTTAAGACTTCCAATGCTTGCCAAGAGCCATTTCTCTGACTCAATTCCAGCTGTCCACTGTTGCAAAATACATACCATTAACCAAAACTACTCCACATTATAAACATAGTTGTAAGATTAAATCCACCTGGCATCCAACCAAAAGCAACACTACAAACATTAAAATAAAACATTCACATCGTGAATTAGTAATGCCATATTAATGGAAGCTAAAGACATTAAAGAGGGTTTTCTGATTCATTTACATAGGTATCACTTGGACTTTTATTCCAAAAAATGTAGTCATTTAAAGGAACTCTAGAGTACAATTTAGAAAAGAGAGCTTAAAAAAATAGCAAGATATCCAACTGAAAAACAATTGGAGCGTGATTTCCTCTGTTATCTCCTTTATGCTATGGTTTCATTAATATTTCATGGAATGATTCTTCATGTTGTAAAGGATCACAGGATAAAAATCGATTAAAATGTTGTAGATGTTTTTAATTTATAAATTATAAATGCAGTTAAATATGTGTATAATTTTAAGCATGGAGTCTCAATTTTAATGTTCACGTATGACTCAAAATAGCAAAAGGATGGTTTTCTCCTATTTCTTAGAGTTAGTCTGATATATGAGTATACAAGCGATATGAAGAGAGAAATGAGAAAGATGAAAGGAGGCTTTAATTGGGGAAGTAGGGAGGACAATATAGAAGGAGAAGGCAAGGATTGATAAATAATACTAAAAATATTTGCAAAAGCCACAGGGCAGCCAGGTAGTGGTGGCACATGCCTTTAATCCCAGCACTCAGAGGGCAGAGGCAGACTTCAAGATCATCCTGGTCTATAAGAGCTAGTTCCAGGACAGGCACCAAAGCTACAGAGAAACCTTTTCTCAAAAACAAAAACAAAAACAAAAAAAGTCACAGGGCACCATCATATTATTTATTTACTTGAATACATATGTAAGTGTATGAATATAATACAGGAATGTTTGTCAACACAGTTTTTCCACTTGGGAAGATAATTTTTCCCCAAAGAGCTATAGATTTTCTAGCAGAAACCCCAGTTCTGGGAATGATAAACCTACTTTTGAGTTTTTGATCAGGGGAATTCAAAAGACTTCTAAAACAATATAGACTATTATAGACTAATTCAGACTAACATCATTTGTCCTTCATTGCCTCCTAGAAACTGAAAGTAAATCCTTGTTGCTGAAGATGCCATGCAGTTGAGACACAGGATTAGAGACAGATATGACTTAAAGGTCTCTTCTCTGAGGACTAACTTTAATAGTTGATATTATACAAACTTCCAAGGGAAGGAAGCAATCATTAGTCCTGTCCAGCTGCGATGTCTGTGAACCACAATAACAACTAGCATTGCAAGATACATTTAAAATTATAGTGGTGGCACTCATATCTTGGAAATAATCGGCATCTATTTAGTAGGACTTAAGGTCTATCAACTACAGGAAAGCAGACCTGGTTGTGGAAACAATGTCACTTGACTCTTTTAAGACTTTGAATAGAAAATAATTTCCATCTGGGGAATGCAAACTGAAATAACTGTGAGATTCTATCTTACACCTGTCAGAATGGCTAAGATGAAAAACACAAATGACAGCTTATGCTGGAGTGGATGTGGAGCAAGGGGAATGAACACTCCTCCACTGCTAGTGGGAGTGATAACTTGTAATTCACTATAGAAATCAATATGGTGATTTCTCAGAAAATTGGAAATCAATCTACCTCAACACCCAGCTATACCACTTTTGGACATATACCCGAAAAATGTTCAATCACACCACAAAACACTTTTTCAACTCTGTTCATATTCACTTTATTCATAATAGTCAGAACCTGGTAACAACCTAGAAGAATGGGTAAAGAAAATGTGGTACATTTACTCAGTGGAATATTGTTCATCTGTTAAAATCAATGGCATGAAAATTGAATGTAAATAGACTAAACTAGAAAACAATCATCCTGAGTTAAGTAACAGACCCAGAAAAACAAACATGGAATATACTCATTTATAAGTGACATTAGCTATAAAGTAAAAGATAACTCTGCTACAATCCATAGAAACAGAGAGACTAGGTAATAAGGAGAGCCTGAGGGGTGGCAGAAACATGAATCTCCTGGGGAAGGTAAAATAGAAGAGATCTTCTTGGTGGTCTGGGGGTGGGTCGGAAGAGGAACATGATGGATCAGGTTGGAGGTGGATGGAAGGGAAGAGTAATGAAAGATAACTGGAAGTGGGGCATTTCAGGATTAGGTAGAAACCTGATCTAAGGGAAGCTTCCAGTAACCAACAAGGATGACTACAGCAAAGACTCCAAGCAATGGTGGATGCATAGCCTGAACTGGCCAGCTCCTGTGACTGGGAAATTCTTTCAGTGGAAGGATTGAGACTATGGCCCAGACACAAAACCTTTGATCTACAGTTTGTCCTGCCTATGGGAAGTGCACAAGTAAGAGAGGCACAAAGATCGTGGGAGTTGCCAACCAATGACTGGTATAACCTCATAACGATCCCATGAGAATGAGCCCACCTGTGACACTGCCTGGAGTGCCAGGACCTAGAGTCTGGATGGTCCAGTGACCTAGGACATAACCAAACACAATTTAAAAATGTCAACGTAATAAAGCTAAACAATATTCTGTTATACTCATAGTTTGGTAACTACCCAAATTGTCATCAGCGAGCCTTCATCCAGTAACTGATGGGCTTAGATGCAGTAACCCACAGCCATGCACTGGGCTGCGTTCAGGGAATCCTGCTGGAGATAGGCATGAACAATTGTATGAGCCCAGGATTTCAAGGCTATCACAAAAATAACCAACATGGGCTCATAGAGGCTCACAGAGTCTGAACCAACAGTTAGAGAGCCTACATGGGGCCAACCTAGACCCTCCACATATGTGTGACAGTTGTGTATCTTAGTCTACTTTTGGTACTCCTAGCAATGGGAGCAGGAGCTGTTCCTGATTCTTTGGCTGACTTTTGGGAACTTATTCCTCATACTGAGATGCCTTGCCCAGCCTTTACACAAGGGGAGGAACTTAGTCCTATTTCACCTTGTTATGTCATGCATGCCATACTTTCTTGATATCCAGAGGAGGTCTGTCCCTTTCTGAACAAAAAGAGAGGAGTAACAGATTGGGGTCTGTGTGTTCAAAAGATGGTTGGCTGAGGGAATGGGAGCCTGGGAGGGAGTTGAAACTAGAGTCAGAATATAAAATAAATAAATAAATTTAATTACCAATAAATAATTTCATTTCTTACAACAGTAATAAAATATCACACTAAAACAAAATTTACATATTGGTGATATTAAAATTAAACTACAGGAAAGTCCGTGACTTCTAATAGAATGGCTCTTTTTTGTTCTTTCAGTTTTACATTTATTATATATTCATATACATTGAATATATATCCATATATTTACATACTGTACTTTGATCATAATCTCAGATTATACCCCTTCCTTATCACTGATGTTGAAGTCTCTTTCTTCCCAATAAGTTCATCTTTCTATGCACTGAACATGATATATTTAAAAGAAAACAACACTTTCAAAAATTGAATATCATAACTTAAAAACTGTGTACCATGGGATAGTATAAAACAAGAGTAGAAATATATTTCTCTTAGGTATTATTGTTAGAAATTTGGGAATGAAACTATTAATTTCTGGGTATGTTTTTGGAGAAGTGTCAACATCATGACAATGAAAAACATAATTGATGCATACCACTAAATATTTTTTAAATTCATCTTTGCCCACTCTCAGTTTACCAAACTCATGTGCCAATCTTGTCACCAAAACAGCTGTATCTTATCTCTCTGACTCAAGATTAACAGTTCTCAACAAACCATTATCTTTGGTATTTAATTCCCTGTACATCTATTGTCATAAGAACCAGTATGAGCACTGCAATAATTTTTTAAACAACAACATTTCTACTATTGTGTACTCCATGAAATTTACTGATCTTCATATCTTTTTGAATTCTGATCTCAGTATGATAATGTATCTTAAAAAAATAAGGTAAAGAGCAGTAGAAAAAGATAGTCAATATCTACTTTGGCCCTCAAACACACATACATATACACATACAAATTTGTATAGCTTTTGCAACTTCTCTTCCCCTCTTTACTGGCTACACACAGAAGAAAATTGTGACCTTTAATTAGCCAAGTTATAGCCCAAGCATAACAAAACATTTTCCTGGAATATCCCTTGAATATTAGAAAGTAAGAAGCACTTGTGTTGGATTTATAGCTAGATTAATTGCTTAGGTTAATACCCTAAACAATTCATCTATATTGGTTGTTTCCTGCTTAGCTAATAAAACACTACATTTTTTTTATATCTTGTGATTTCAATAAAGATTGATAAAATTTTGTAACACCAGGATATCCACAATAATGTAAGGAAGATAATGATAGATAAATAGTTATTTGAGAGCCCTAAAATTCTGAGGTAATACAGTTTACATTCCATTAATACATTTTAGTTTTGGTAATAAATTGACAGCTATTTTCAATTTACTCAAAACTGGAAAATAAATTAAAAGGTCTATGGTGTGTATCGCTATACATTTAAGCTACAGAGCAATTTCATGCAAAGTTTGTCCTAATCGTGGTAAGCATAAAAAAAATATTGAACAACAGAGTCACCATTGGTACTCTTACTACAACTATGCAAAAAGTGCTATGCTAAATTACTTTTATAGTATAAAATATCAAGCAAACCCTTCTGAGATTCAGAATTATGTCACCCAAAACTGATAGTTTAATAACATCTATAACATATATACTCTGGAAATTAACAAAAATGAAGGCAGAGAAAGTTAGATTTTCCATTGTATGGGCATGGAATTTAATGAACAGAATTATGACATCTAAAGATTTTTCATTTTTAAATGTTAAAAATTGTGCATGTGATCAACAGCTTGAGCCATGAAGATTGGAAAACTAGCTAAGAGGCAACTGAAAAGCTTAGAAGATATTTTAGATAACCAAAAAGAAAATTTAAAACGTTTTATGGAGAAAAACAACTGTTTATCATGATTTAACACAAAAATAAATTAATTTAAAAAGGCAGACATGTAGTGGGACTTAAGGCCCACTTAGTAGCAGAGAATTCATGTGTGGTCCTGTAAACTGAGACAAGGATATGTAAACTCTAAAGCATTCAGCATAGAAGAGACCTACTATAGCAATTTCCCTAATATAATTGCTAACTGTATTCTTAATACTTAGCCTTATACCTACAGAGAAGTGGAACTCTCACCCCTCATTAAAGAAAGCCACAACTGCTCAAAATGCAGATATCAACTGACTATAGGGTGCCTGGGTAAAATGGTTACATTATAATACAACCCTAATACCTCAGGCTCAGGGAACAGAATGAAAAGGGGAGAAAGATATCATTAAGAGCCAGAGAAGCAAGATGGGCTGTCTGAAAGGAAATGATGTCTTCTATATTTTCCAAGAAAGGGGCATCCAGGAAACCTTAAAAGTTTGATCACCTAAACAATTTCTTTAAAATGACAATACCAATTGAAATGCCAATATGGATGGGGTCATTATTGTGGGGCATCACGCCAAGGAAAAGAGCTACAAACAATTAATGGTTGGTTGGAGAGGAATAATCTATCTTCTCCAAGAACAAGTTCCCTGATAGGTTAGTCATTTGCAAAAGGTCAGCCATAAACACATGAGCAATATTAAATTATCTCAACAAGTCATATTTATAAAACACACATATGTATATATGTAATACTCTGTGTGTGTGTGTGTGTGCGTGTTTGTGTGTGTGTATTAAAGAATAAGAAGCCATGCATTTGAGAAGGATTGAGAGAGACATGGGAGAAATTGGAAGGAAGAAAAATATGGGAGAACAGTATAAATATATTACTCATTAAAAAACAAATTCAAGTCCATATGGATCAACTATCTCAACACAAAACCAATCATACTGAACCCCATAGAAGAGACAGTGAAAAGAAACTTCTTTGAGTTCAAACAGCTTACAACTATTTCAGTCACACGCATTCCAAGAAAACAGTATATACTTTCAGGTCTGTTCATTACCTGTCTAGATAATTATTAACACATGATTGTCTAACTGGATCCTTAAAGCCCCTTCTTTGTCCTTCCTTGTTGTGACTTCTTTTAATGGGCTACAGAAATTCTGGGAAGTCTCTCTTAATGTAATGATAGTTTAATTCAACTTTCTGTGACACCCACATTTGTGGGTGTTTCTAAAATATTTACTTAAAAACTGAAACTAGTATAGAGAGAAAACTTACTGCTTGTCCTCAACACAAGAAATATCCAATTACATTTTCTACTCTTCCTTTCTTTATCCATCCACACAATCCTTCCCTCTCTCCTACCATCAATTCTCTTTGTTATTATTGTGTGTGTGTTTGTTGCATATGGTATATGTGAGTGTGTAAGAGTATAAGCATGCCATGACAAATGTGTAGAGGTCAGACAATTATATTAATTGTGCCTATATACTTTACATTTGTTTGAGACAGGGTCTTTTTGTCTAGGGCTGCCTGTGTGTATTCTTGTTTCAATCTTCCATCTCACCAAAGGATCCCTGGGACTAAGAATTCATGCCACCATATCCAGCTTTACAAACTCAAGTGCTCATACTTCTCCATCAAGTGTTTTACCCATTAACCCATCTTGTAAGCCCATTTATTTCTCTTTTCTTTTATTTCTACAAAACTCCTCAGAAATACTGTTTGCTAGTTTACAGGACATATGGTCAGAATATTTATACTTTTCCCATCAGTAAATTATCCTCTAAATTTTCATTTGCAAATGACATATAGTAACTATACATATTTTGTGGTACAGAATGATATATATATATATATATATATATATATATATATATATATTTAAATAAACAAATTATGGAAATTCACATGTATATTTAAAAGTCTGAATTAGGTACAGTTCCATAATCTCTGGCTTGTTCATCCTGAATGACAGAAAATAAATTATTATGTACAGAATGATAGATAAAATGTCTAGGAAAATAGGAAAAAATGTTTGAGATGAAATTGGCAACAGTACTAGACATCCATGCATGCACATGCACATCTAGACACACTTTAACATCAAAACAAAGCAACAGTATGCACAAAACATTAAGCTGTGAAAAGTAAAGAACTCTCAAATTCTTTATATCAAAGAGATAACAGGTTTGAGTTTTATACTTGGAATGAAAATAATCCAAATGTTCAATTAATGTACAGTGGCATTATTGTAGTATAGATAACATTATTGAGTTCCCCTATATGCAAGTCATGTGCCTAAAAGAGAACAAGTCAAAAGCTTCTGCTTCGAAGCTTTTTAATTTCAAGCAAATTACACTGAAACACAACTTCTTAGCACATTTTAATTTAATCTAGATATATTATTTCAGAGTCCTTTGAGGTAGTGTACTTATTAATGAAAAATAAGTTGTTTCAAGTAGAAGGAAGAGTTGGTTTCTAAGCTTTCTTATTAATGAAAGCTCCTAGCAAAACAACTGATCTTCACAAATGCTTAATTATGTAAACAAAGTAAAGAATTCATCAGACCAAAATTATGCTTTTGCATGAAATTTGATGTTTTATGGCTAAACAGTAAGGCAGTGATAGTATAAAATTATAAGAACCATTATATTGCATTTTATTTGCTGATAAAGGGAATAGAGTCAAATGGATTGTGAAAAGGTCTAGCCAGTTTTATAGGGCATGAGAAATATCTAGCACCATAAATTTTTGTCTCTTTTATTTTTAAGCCATTAAAAGTAAGCAACAAGTGCCATGCTTATCTGGGTAATTGGACTTTCCCAATTAAAAATGAGTGCTGAAAAGATTAGCTAGATTTCTAGGTCACTCTATTTTTCAGCATTATTAATTTATTCAGGTCAGAAGCTTACATCTGGGGCCACAAACTACATAGGAAGTTCTACACTGTTTAGTTTGAATTTAAAAACATGGAAATTAATGGAAAAACATGCTTAAATTACTCATGACAACATCTAATTTGCTATAAACAATAAATGACTTTGGTTATTATTTGGTTACAATATAAATGACTTGAGTGTAGACTCACAGAAAACATTAACTTAAACAATCAGGAATCTTAAAGGTTCTTTGTTTTTTATAACATTGTTGCTGTTCTTCATTTGTTTGATGAATATGACATTTTCTTTCAAATGGGGAAATTAGAATAGCTAAAAAGAGAATCCTGAAATTCAGGACTTCAGGAAAGCAGTTTGCCAAAAGAAATAGAGACATTTTAAATTTTGGAATGAACTATCCCTTTCTTTCGGCCAAAACTTTAATTTTCTAATTAGTGCTGACAGTTTTTGGCAAAGGATAAATTTCACATGCTTCCATAAAAAATCAAATGTTTTAAACACTCATAAAAAGACATAGCCTATAGAGGAAAACAGTTACTTTCTAGAGAGAAGCTATAGTTTATAGCATATATTTTACTTTCACTTGTAGAATTAGATTAATTTTTGGTGCATACTGATGCTCAGTTTTGGGTACTAATGGGTTTGTGGGTACATACTTAAGCAGGTATATGTGCAAATATCCCTATACGTTAAGTCATATAGGAAGTGATCCTTATAAGGGTTCCAAATTGGTGTGTGTCTCTGCACACTACTATAGAAGGAATGGAGGAGCCTTGAACATATGGTGAACCAATATAAACTTGTGAGATGATTGATGCTCTTAGCTAAAATGGAATACCCTCAGAATATGTAAATTATTGTGTACTGATTTCATAATCATATGAGCCTATCAGCTAAAAATGACAAAGGATAATTTCTCTTAAAGAGAGGAGAGTGTAATATTGCCAATTTTTTTCTTTACATGTCTTGACAAAGGAAATCAGTATTTGGGTCTAGGGTAAAGAGAAAAGAGTCTCACATTGTGCCTCTTGTATTTAACATTTGAGCTCAATAAAAACCACTCTTAAGACCACATCCAAGTAAATTTCAAATAACCCCAAAGCTCAAATGCTAATACAGTAAATTAAAATGCTAATCCAAGTATCTAGGTAGCAAAAGCCCCTATAGAAGATTCAAAATGAAATTTTATTATAACAAGTTCTCCTACATCCAGTGTCTTCATATGATGTTTGCATTTTCTGGTAGGCAAGAAATCTAACATACTTCTTATTACTATTAATTTAAACATAAGCAGAACTGTAGTTCTCTCTTCTGTGCTTTTTATCTAGCTTTTATAGGCCACCTAGGGGACAGGACAACACAAATGATGAAGTAGGAACTTTGAGAGGACATTGGGAATAAAGCATGTAAGAGGTTATGGGGTGGAGTGAAGACAAAGAGGGGCAGGTTGTTAGGTTATCTAGAGCAAAGAAAGAGTTAAAAGATGCCATTGAAACCTATTGATCAGTAATCTAATTCTTTGGTAATTTTTTCCAGAAGATTTCCTGTATAAGCAAATAATTCTGTTCCCTGAAGGAACGGATTTAAAATGAAAATCTCGGTATAGGATATAGGATACTTATCTATGGTTTATTGGCCAGGAAGACACCAGGGTTCTCCAAAATAACACAAGCTATGGCTATATCCTTTACATACCTACCATAATTACCTGGTAAGACTGTATTGGTGAAGATACAACACACCTTTCATTTGCAAGAAACAGAGAAATCAACCTCAATACAATGAGGACACTTTCTCCTTGGTGGTTAACTCTCATAGTGTCAGAAAGTAGTCTGCTGGAGAAGTGAGGACATCAATGCTTTCACCTATCAATTGTTCATGCATGCTATAATACTAACTAACCTCCCAGATGAGATATGCCTTTTGGTATAATAGTAGCATTTCTATTATGTGGTAACCAGCCACATTCTAATTGTGTTTAAGCTGGCTCCACAGGAGAAAATTTATGGCTAGTAGTCTATATCCGGCCAGAATTCTAAGGTCAGGGAGGTTCATGGGCCCTTGGATAGAATGTAATATTGTATTTTGCCAAAGGGACATAATGTCAAATTGACTTCCCAGCATTTAAGTTCATGCGCATAGATGTGTGCTTCTCTCAACCTTGGTCAGCCAGCTTTCTTTTGCAGTGGGCAGCCGTGCATGAAGACACAACTGGTCAAAGTGCTGGGAATAAGTGACTGTGAGTTCTCAGCCCTACATAAGCCATATTTTTCAACACCTTATTGCCAAGGCTCAGGGGACAGTGTGAACCATGAAGTAGAAAGATTTGAGAGAAAGAGAGTTGGAAGAAGAGGTTTGAAATGTATCTTCTGGACACAACATGGCCAAGTGCTCATTAACTCATTGTTTTTTCTGGTCACCTGCAGGACATCTACCCATCTGGACAGGGGAGGATCTCATGAATTTCCACCACTAGTTATAAAAGGCATGAAACAGGGGTGGAAATGAATGTATTTCATTACATATTCTAAAGGAAATTTTTAAAAGGATGGGCACTCTAACAATTCAACTATGAATAGGACTGGTCACTGTACATGATTAAGTTGTCTTTTATTTGCTAATTGCACAATTCAATTATTTGTAGATGTATCAAAAGTCAGTAATATAGCATTAGGAATATACAGTGTTGGCAAATTTATCAAAATATATATTTTTAAAGATTTATTTATTTATTATGTATACAGTATTCTTAGTATTCTACATGTATGCCTGCAGGCCAGAAGAGGGCACCGAATCTTATTACAGATGGTTGTGAGTCACCATGTGGTTGCTGGGAATTGAACTCAGGACCTTTGGAAGAACAAGCAGTACTCTTAACCCACTGAGCCATCTCTCCAACCCCTCAAAATATAGTCTTACTTTACAATTACGACTTATTTTCTTGATAATCTAAGTGAAACATGGGAAAGTCAATACATTTTTTACTACTTTACAGTAGATGAAAATCAGCATTTTAGATAAAAATTAAATGCTGAAAAATAAACCAACAAGGAATATAACATAGCTCATATTGAACACAAAAATCTATGCATGTTAATGTCTAAAATAATGATGAAATACCCTTGCATTCCTCTAAATAAGTCACATAAACTTGGAATATTTTAATCAGTATTAGCTTTGTTTGTAAAACAATAGGTACTTTGTTGCAGAATAATTGATTTCACTGTGATACACCTAGACTGTGTTATCAAAATTAACTTTGAATAAGGGGGCAGAGCCAGCGACCAGCTGACCAGAATTAGCCATGGAGAAGTCAGGAATATGGACAGAGAAGATGGGCAGGAAGGAGAATGGAAGAACTTGGGATTCATGTGTTCTTTGATCTGGGACATGTGGAGAGAAGAGGTGCTGGTTGGGACTCTGGTAAGAAAGGGAAGATCACCTGACCACTCCTCCTCTACTTCTCTGATCTATAAAGTATTCACCCTAATATCTGACACTTAAGTTTTTATTGGTAATAGAAAACTTATTAAATACAACAGTACTTGCAATGACTCTTGCAATTATGCATATCTTATCTTCATAGTTATTTAGAATCTGTCCCTCCTATTCTTCTGAAGCCAAGTTTTGGCTTATCTCCTCTCTTCATTCACTGAAGATGTATGCACATGAGTGCATAGGTACACATGCATGTGAGCGTGCACATACACACAAACACACACATAGATGTGTGCTGGTGTGTGTGCATTCATGAACACACAAAATACCTAACTTGACTTCTGTATTTCTGTAACTATACTACCTTAAATACAAAGAATAATATTTCAGATTTTGTAGTATGGATAAAGAACACCTGATACTCCTTTAAGGAAACTACTTGAATATATACTTGAAATATCCCCTTGTCTCTAAGGGTTTTCCATGTCTGTTGTCTGAATTATATTCAGCCCCTGCAGATAATATTCTTCCGAAGAGATGGCCAGACACCTTAAGTGGTATCTAATCCCTCTTAGAGTTCATGCATGTTGTCGGGTAATTAGTGCTAGAATAATAAAATAGGGGTAAGATTCTTTCCACGACCTCTGACTTCCACATGTACATGCACACCTGTGATAATTTTCCCTTTTATTAAGGAAAAACAACATGTCCATGACAGCATTTTCTTTTACATCCTATGGGTTTTTCTTGCAAATGTCATAGCTATAGGATCATGACTTTGATAAAGGCTTTGAAGACAACAGCATGGCTCTTCAACCATCTGTTTATTCTGTATTCAAACCCCTGGGCTTTATCCCATGATACGTAAATGACATTATAAGGAGAATACCGGAGACAGAAGAAAGGAGATGATAAGTTTAGTAAACTCCCCAGGTGCTATTACCGCCTAGGGATCCTGATCAGGATCATTTTCCCTTCTAATTAGAGAGTTACAGGGCAGGAAAAATCTGAGACACAGCAGGCAGCAACAGGTTACAAACTCTAGTGCAAGTGGAGAAGCAATACATGTATGTATGCACATGTTGTGCACAAACACACATACATGTGCACACTCACTAGAGAGAGACAGGGAAAAGAGACAGAGAGACAGAGAGAGCATAGAGTTTGCACAAAGCACACAGAGGCTCCCTACACAGCTGAAGGAATGAAATCTGTTTTACCTCTGGAGAGCTGGGGGTATCGTAAGTATTTTTGGTGGCATAGGATGGGTCCCCTTCCCCTCATTTTAGGAGTGGTTAGTTAAAATGAGGAAAAAGAATTGATAGACCACACCCTCTAGTAAATATGTTTTTGGTGGTACAGGACAAGTATCCCTCCTTTAATTTTGGGTTAATCAACTGAGACTAGCGATTCTCAACCTGTGGATCACAATCCCTTAAGGGGGGGGGGATCAAATGATCCTTCTACAGGAGTCAGCTAAGATCATCAGAAAACACAGATTTATATTATAATTCATAACAGTGGCAAAATTACAGTTATGAAGCATCAATGAAAATAATTCATGGTTGAAGGGTCACTACAAAATGAGTAACTGTATTAAAGGGTGGCAGCATTAGAAATGTTGAGAATCACTGACTTAGAAAAATAAGGGAGATCTGAGAGGCTCACAGCCCCCTATAAACATGTTCCGAACCAGCGTTGAACGTATGTAATCAGCTGTATTCTTATTACTGTTCTCTCTCTAGGTTGTCAACAACTTGTTTGTCTTTGCCCCATGATCTTTCTGGTGCACCTTTCTTTTGTGGACTTAATTTTTTTTTTTAATTTGGCATCTATGACTTCAGAAGGAACATGAGCCCAGAGCCATGTGTGGAACAACTCCCCACAAGTTGTTGGTCTCAGCTACTACCAAAACAATACAGGCTACTGCTATTTCTTTTGGTTGCCCACCAGAATTTGATGGTACGACCCTATTGATAAACACACATTTTGGTCAGCGGACTTGGAAAATGAAGCTGGCACTGGCCTGGAAGCTTCTTCCCTGCCAGCACACACAGAACCAAACAAAATAAAACATGTTTAAAAGAGAAAATTGTATTATTGCTGTTGCCTAATCTTAATCACATTAATATTAATTAATTAATAAGTACTAAGAAGCAACAGTCATTTTAAATGACAATACTACTTTTAATTATTTATATCAGTAAAAATTATAATTTTTGAGAAACGTCAAATTATAAGCCAGATGATTACTCAGACCATACTTTCTACCAACAGTAAAATTGAGGGAGGGTGGTGTAGAGTAAGTGATTATCAAAGTTGTTGCCTAACATGCTCAGGGTCCTGACTTAAGTCTCCAATACCAAGGAAAGATGATGATGATAGATAGATGGATAGATAGATAGATAGATAGATAGATAGATAGATAGACAGATAGATAAGAAAAACTTGTCTTTCCTAAGACATATATTAGCTCCTAAAAAAATTTTTGGAGAATTAAGGGAAAACTGGACTTTTAATTCAGTACATAAAATATGAAATAATATAAAATAATTGATAGATTGGTTTATGTTTATAGCTAGGATAAGAAAAATATGCTATTTTTATAATAGCCAAATTCACAAAGTACATAATTCATCTAGGGTTCAGCTATGAAAAATAGAAAAAATAACCAAAGTATTCGTGTTGGAACAAAGAATTCCAGTTAGAACAGCAAGTACTAGGATTCAGAATTTTGTAAATATAAGTCAGTTAATATACATCAAAAGGAACAGGGGTATATAAAGAATAAAAGCAGGACCAATAGGGATCAGTCAGGAAATATGAGATTAAGTTTGACTTTGGATGCGAAGTTGGACAATTGTTGAAAATTTTGTGATGCTTTCCCGTATAAAGCCGTAGTCATCACAAGGACTGAAATTCCCAGGAGATGATAAATTGATAATTGGGTAATCAGGATTGGTATGTGTGTGTGTGTGTGTGTGTGTGTGTGTGTATGCATGTGTTGAGCAACAGATTGAACTGATTAAGGGTCCACATTCTGGTCCAGGCAAAACTGGAAAAGAATATCTTTAGGATGATAGATGTTCAGATGATAATTTCTTTAAGAAATATAATATATGATTAAACAGAATATTGTATATAAATTTAGTTAGAGTTTATATTGAGAGAGACAGAATTTAATGTTTTATTTGAAATATTTTCATTACTAAGTTTATGTATTATTTGTTTGCAAGTTGTACTGACACTACATTTTACTTGCTTAATTTGACAACTTCAGGCAATTGAAAGATAGCTTTATTATTTAAAATATTTCTGATCCAAGCATCAATGCAGACATAGGTGATTTATGCTGAAAAATAAAATTCCCTGAGCTCATTCATGTGTTTCAAATGAAAATTTGATCATCTTTGAAGAGCCCTGAGATGGTCTCATCCATTAAAGAACAGAAAGCTAATAAAAAACAAATGTTCCAATTAAACTGGTTTTTAGGATTAAATGTCCCTTTATGTATTTTATTGGCAATATGTATTACCTTTATAGGAAAACAGTTTTTCTATATCTCTCAAAATCTTAAGATACTGAATCGAAATTGTCTTGTAAATAATTTAAAGTTTAAAGAGTTCTTTTTATTAAGTATGATGTGATTAATTGTGTTAGATTTATTATTTATGAATGTAATTCTCAAACCTTCAGGGGCCCATGCACATGTGTGGATCTGTAATAAATTTTGCAAAAGTTCAACTGTGTATCAGTCTGAATGAGCATCTTTAAATATGAGATTAAAACCATTAGTTATTTTGTTTGACTTTTTAGTCCATTTTGTCCTGCTACCTGTCACTAGAAATCATGTATTCAGTTGGCAAACAGACTGTTTAACAATAAGTACCTTAGGCAAATGGACTGTTATTGAAGCCAATCTGTTTAGACTATTAATATGATGGACTATGAAGTTGATTGAGTTGTTTGATTACTTTAAATGAATTAATGAATTAATCTTCTCACTTGAAAATTATTGCTATTTTGAATGGTTTTATTTCACCTTTATTATCCCCTTAGTTATTAAAAGAAGTAGCTCTGTGAAAATAAAACTTTATCAATCATGCAAATGAGAGATATTTGTACTAACTTAGAAAGGAGTATAAAACTCCTAATGATAAAACACTAAAATATTAAGATTTTGATGAAAAAGAAATTTTAAAAGAAGAGCAAAATCAAGTACCACTTTTACACATAGTTCTTCTTCTTAGAAGTACCATTATCTCATAAACATGTCTGAAAATAAGAAATATAATTGATGGAGAGGTGGAAGTAAGGAGGGAAAAATGTATGAAGGGAAGATCTGGGAAAGGGGAGAGAAGGTCAAGTAGAAAGGGATTTGAGAATTAGACAAAGTTCTACAGTCAGACAATAAGCTAAGTCCTTTAATCCCAAAGAGAAATTTTGGTGAGCACTCTTATATCATAGATAGTATGTGTCTGTATTACTTAGTAAAATAATTATTTCATTATTAACAGGACTAAGCAATAAGCAGTGTTCTAGAAATTGAAGGTTTGATCAGCATGCTTAGACTACCCTTGAGGAATCAACATTGTATACATGAGTTTCTGTGACTGATAATAAAGTCAAGAATTATTTCAGATCAAAGCTATTCTTTAATTTAAGTACAAATTTAATTTAAAAACTTACAAGTTAATATGATATTTATTTTCTAAGTACTAGGTTTTTAAAGTGTTCAGATGCTCATTTGCAAATTTTGTGATATTATAATTATTTATTAAAACAGTTAATTCCATGTTTCTGATAATGAAATAAAACACTTCAAGTGCCATTAATGCATGCTCTGCTTTGCAACATTATCTTTGGTTTAAATTAAAAATGAAGATATAAACTATGAATTCTTTAATGACTCAAACTTAGAAACATTTCATTAATTTCTTCATAGCTGAGTTTACTGAAACAAAATACAAAAGTCAACACTATTTTACCTACTAAGTTTTCTTCAGCAGTATTCCAAACTTCTTTTGATCAAATATCTTGATATATGATGCAGAAAAGCTGTGATAATTTCTCATACAGTATTGTAAGTTCCTGATTGTATTAATTATTATTAAATTAATCCATAGCTATTATATTTTTAATTCAATTTGCTAGAGGCAAACGTGTCTCATTTAAGACAGGCTTCCTGACTCAGCTTTAGCTGTAAAAAGTTGCAGCTCTTTTAAGAGGCCCTGCCACAAAACACTGAAATGGTGTTGATGAAAAGCTGACCACATGCTTTTTGGTTTTCATCCATAGCAGGGAAAAAAAAACACGCTGTTTTAAAATGCTCCAGAGCATTTGACTGTGGTTTGTGAGCAGACTGCTACACAATTTGAATTAAAATATAATGATTTGTTTTGACTATATAGACTTGGGATGGGACAATGGTCTATATTCTGTCAATTATATTTTAAATAAATGCTGAATAAGGTACTGAACCACGTGGCTAACATAGACAAGAATAATGGGCTAATATGAGTTATAAGAATTAATAAGAAGCATGAGCTAATGGGACAATCAGTTTATAACTAATATAAACCTCTGTGTTATTTCTTTGGGACTTAATGATTGTGGGAACAGGGCAGAATAGAAACCCCCAATAACATGCAGACCTTCCTGTTACAAATGGCATCCACATGGACAACCACATTCACATAAAGCCTGAGAAGGATTGGGAAGTAATTCTAGACAAAAAAGAATAGAGTTAAAGAGTTAAGCACAGCTAATTGATAGCAGCATTTTCTCAGGTGGGCTCTATTTGCTAGAGGCAAATGTGTCTCATTTAAGACAGGCTTCCTGACTCAGTTTTAGCTGTAAAACCTTGCAGCTCTTTAAAGAGGCCCTACCACAAAACACTGAAATGGTATTGATGAAAAGCTGACCACATGCTTTTTGGTTTTCATCCATAGCAGGGAAAAAAAAACATGCCGTTTTAAAATGCCGGCTTTCTGGGCTGTTCTGCCAACACAAACTCTGACTTTTTCATACAGGAGATCCAGCTGCAGAGCATTTGACTGTGGTTTGTGAGCAGACTGCTACAGCTTGCTTGCTGGCAGGGACCTTGAAATGCCATAGAGTTGTAGCAATAAATGTGGCTATAGCCAGTAGCTCTGCCATGAGGCTGGAATCTCAGAATGCTAAGAAATGGGCTGGATCCAGCTGTCAAAGCCACAGCTTTAATCCTCTCAATATTTCTTAGCAAATTAAAGACTCATGTGGTCATAAAAAGAGAGATATACAGTAAAGAGAGTGTCAAAGATGAAGAAAACCTCTAAGTGTTTTACAGTGTGTTAAAAAATATATGCAGGTTTGGGAGAAAAAAGAAAAAAGTCCTTTAAAAAAGAGAGAGTAGTTGGGTGTGGTGGCACACACCTTTAATCCCAACAAGTAGAAGACAGAGGCAGGCAGACCTTTGTGAGTTCAAGGCACAGTGGCACATGCCTTTAATACCATTGCTTGGGAGGCACAGACAGACAGATCTCTGTGATTTCAAGGACAGCCTGTTCTATAGAGTGAGTTCCAGGACAGCCCAAGATACATCAAGAAGCTGTCACAAAAAGCCAAAATGTAAAAATAAAATAAATAAAGGTTAAAATAAAGCCATGTAAAGATGAAAAATACACAGGGAGTCTGGATACTGTATGTTATTATGCTCTCTTTGAATTGTTTGAATGCTGCTGAGGAAGGAGCAATAGCTGCTAAATGATATTTGCTTATAAATCCTGCTGAATTAATCCAAGATAGGTATTTTGAAAATACCTTGACTTCAAAACTGAAGTCAAAAGATATGTTACTTTGGAGAAGAGGCTTTGCTTTTGTTTCCATGGAAAATGAGAGGTTATGGACTTATTCTGAGTTAAGATAAATCAGGTTTGATCAAGGAAGACTACCTGAGAAATCTTCAATAGGAACACGTGGCCCAGATGTCTGAGTTCTATATCCAGAACAGATTCAAGATGCTGCCTGAGACGATCAAGCCTCACAGGATACACCAGTCAGGACTAGATCATAATTCTAAATTTCTTTAGGTCCCCATAAGATTATCAGCACCTCCAACCAGCATGAAGTAGCCTGGAAACCTATGCCCACATTCCCAAACAATGGACTATGGATATTTCCCTTTGTTTAGAATGTTGGTTACAAGTGTTGGTTACAAATGGTAAGGAGAAAAGCTAAACAAAGGTTATTAGATTTTAGAGTTCTTGTTTTCCAAAAAAAAAAGAGGAGGAAGTGGTGTGGGACAATGATCTGTATTCTGTCAATTATATTTTATACTTTATATTTTTGGTTGTGAGCCTAGCCTTTAACGGCTGAGCCATCTCTCCAGCCCTGTCAATTATATTTTAAATAAATGATGATTGGTCAGTAGCCAGGCAGGAAGTATAGGTGAGACAAACATACAGGAATTAGAGGCAGGGCAATGAGAATTCTGGAAAGAAGGAAGCTCTTTTGGCAGTCCTGACCCAGCCACAAAAGTAGAAAAATGTGATTTCCTCAATGAATAAGGTACAGAGCCACGTGGTTAACATAGACAAGAATAATGGGCTTATAATGAGTTATAAGAGTTAATATGAAGCATGAGCTAATGGGCCAATTAGTATATAACTAATATAGACCTCTGTGTTATTTCTTTGGGACTTAACGATTGTGGGAACTGGGCAGCACAGAACCCCCCAACAACAAGCAACCCCTCCTGTTACATAGACTTACAATGTATTACTGAAACATTAACCAACAAGAGATCCCTAATTATCTAGGTCTGGATATTATTCAAACATCTCTAACAATCTGGAAGTTAGAACCTGATGCACATTGTAAAACTTAAACCTAAATCACATGATTAGATTATTCGTTATTTAAATTCCCAAATCCTATAGAAAAATTCATTACTTAAATATAAGACCCATTTTATTTTTTCAAATCATGCTTTAGGAAATGTGGAAACTATTTTATTTTCCATAAAATCAAAATTATTCTGTAACATAAAAGGAAAATTATAGGTTTAAAGGAAATACATAATTTGGGCATAAAAGCTAAATTCAGGGTCTGCACATATATATACACCAATAGTACATGGTGTTTTGTAGGTATCTTTGGTATATAGATGGGTGAATGTAGAATTCACCAATTATTTCAGTCATGCAAACAACTGAAATAAATAAGGAAAACAAAAATAGCTTCATTTTACTAGTGTTTGGTTCAAAATGCCCTAAATAATACTCTCAATTTCAGCTTGTTTGGTTTCTGTGAAGTATTAGTTAATGCATCTATTTTCATTTCTATTGTGACAAGAATTTTGTAATGGGTAACAAAAGATGGCTATATATATATATATATATATATATATATATATATATATCTTAATGTTAATATATTCACCTCTATCACTCCAATAAAATAGCTATTCATATCTTTATACTTAATCTATTTTATCAAAAGTTCTTTTAGTTTTCTTATATATTATTATTATTATAGAAAGTCCCATCTCATAATTTGTTTATTTATTTTTATGGTGGTATTAAAGGATTTGAGGATGTCACTACATTGTCATATATATATATATATATATATACATATACATATATATGTATATATATATATACATACACACACATATATATATATATATATCTCACTTCCACTAATGTGGCAGTGAATAATTAAGCTTAGCTATACAATATGTTTAGCCATTGATAAGCGAACTGTTAAAAAATTAACTTTCACGATAAAAGTTAAAAATATTCAAGATTATTTCATTCAGCACCCTTGTTCCAGATAAGTGTAGACTAAGAATATTAATCACATTTCTCTGGAATTCTGTATCTCAGCTTTTCTAAAGTCTCATTATTCATTCCTTCTTGTCTCTGCTGTAAGTAATACAAAAGTTGTATAATATTTAAATTTTTAAAAAAATAAATTTCTAAATTTCATTCCTAAAAGTGTGTATTGAATCAGTAAACACATGAGATAGGGACAATATATCTAATCACATAGTCCTCTCCTTTGCTCATGAATGTTTGATTTATCTCAAGTTTTAATTTCAATTTCAATTTGCTAAAGATTAAAATTAGAAAATACTTTCATTACTATTAAACTTGTTGCTACTATGTTAAATAATTTTCTTTTAATAATACATTTTTAATATTTATTTTAAAAATATAACCCTGAAAAAGTGATCTCCAGCTGAAAGAGTGGGGATATTACTTTGTTATTAACATGTCTACATAAAGTAATGATGGTACTTCTATTTTTTTGTAGCAGAGAAATTGAACTAACAGTTGCTCTTACAAAACCTTGCACAGCCTTCATTCAGGAGGAAGGGGCTTTGTCCTACCTCAACTTGATATGCCTGCTTATGTTGGCTCCCCATGGGAGACTTTACCCTCTCTGTTCCTCTGATGGGGGATGGGGCATGTGCAGTGAGCAGGAGGACGAGAGGGAGGAGGAACTGGGATTGGTATGTAAAATGAATATTTTTTTATGGTTAACCTCCATTTATTTCTCTAGTTATACGGATTCCAGTTGTGGTGGGTTTTTTTTTTTAAATTTATTTATTTATTAAGGATTTCTGCCTCCTCCCCGCAAACGCCTCTCATTTCCCTCCCCCTCCCCCGATCAAGTCCCCCTCCCTCATCGTACTCACTCATATTTGGTTTCTAGACATAAATGAATTTTTTTTTTAATTTTGGAATTTACGTTTAGATAATAACATACCACTAAATATTCTAAGCAGGACTAGTCACTACATTTTAAAAATGTGATGGTAACAACAAACATAGAACAAAATAAAATTGGTACCTGCTCAAATAATTGCTAACAAACTCAGTACAAGAGGACCAAGACAATTATTTTCTTTGATAACAAATGTTATATTTTTTCCTGAATATTTTAAAGAGAAAAATATGCAAAGCCTGAGAACATTCATTTCAGTAGTAAACTGTCTAATATAGCCAATTCTTAGATTTTTAAAACAAGTCAAACTGATAGATGAATTAACAGGCTGAAAATAGAATCTGTGTTACTATCCTCCTGAAGTCAATATGGAGTAGATTCAATGGAAACTGTTATGGTTTCAGCTGCACAGTGGTGGCTGGCACTTCTGGATTCTAGGGCCACACCCGCGCAGACAAGCACTCAGGCAAAAGTACATAGCCGTCTAGGCTCCATCTAGGCTCCTTAAGGCCCTTCGTGACCTTCATGTGGCATGATCACATCACCTACATATGACACAGCTATGTAAGCCCTTGTATACATGCATGAGCTTCATCACCTCTGTATGATGTAGCTACATCAGCCCCTGTGCACACAAGCTAGGCAGCCTTTAAAAGTTGATTCACCCCATCCATGCTTTCTCTACCCACACACTTTCCCAGGCCTGTGTGCACATATCTTTCCCTTTCATAAACTCTTAAGTGGGTTTTGTTGTATGTTTTGTGATCTGTTTTCACTCACACTGGGTAACTTCATTGATGCCGTGCAACTTGGTAAGCTCTCCCACCCCTCTCCTGGGGCCGGGACCCTGGACCAGGTTTTTCCACAACGTCCTGAGTTCCACCTTCCTGGCTGCTTTGATCGGTGAGTTCTCCCCTTCCATTCAGCATAACCATTTCTCCTAACGTGAGATTTGACCATTGAGCTCCCAGTAACCCTTTGGCATTCCTAGAAATGGGGGGAAAGCCCCCAATCACAGCCTTCAAGGCTATGGTTGAACCCTTCACTGACATTCACTGCTGGTTGCTTCCTATAGCTAGAAATGTGACTGGACTACCTGGGGTGGTCCTCCCGCCATTAAAATTTCTTTGTGCCATTTGGCTCCCCTAGCACTGCATTCACTGATTGGTGCGTTCATTTTGGGGGGCTGGGGTCTCTGGGATTATGGGGGAATTTTTGTTTCTTTTTTCCTTGTGGACTTCTTTTAAGTGATCCCCACTGTCAGAGACCACCTGGGGAGGCCTCTATCCTTTGGCTCCCAAGGTGATGGACCAGAAGCCAGCTGACTCAATTATCAGCCCCTGCCTCCAGAGTGGAGATGTCCCATGGCCAGGCCTTGGGGTTTGTGTAACACAAACGGGGCCTGCTTGTTGTTGGGGTTTCTGTCCCACTGGGTACTCCACAACTGTTTAGCCCCAAAGAAAATCACACATAGGTCTCCATAAATTATAAGCTGATTGGCCCATTAGCTCTAGCCTCTCATTGGATAACTCACACATCTTGACTAATCCATTTTTTTGATCTATGTTAGCCATGTGGCTCAGTATCTTTTTCAGTGGGGCAGATCACATCTTGCTGCTTTGGTGATCTGGGCAGGAGCAGCAGGTGGTCTGGGCAGGAGTGGGAGGAATCAACTTCTTCCTTCCCAGAATTCTCCTGTTTTCATTGTATCATTTCTACTTTCTGTCTGGTTTTCCTGCCTATATTTCCTGTCTGGCCAATCAGCATTTATTTAAAACATGATTGACAGAATAAAGACAATTCTCCTGTACCAGGTTTGTTCTGTTTTTGCCATTTTTATGTTTTCAGGTATGGGAAACAAACCCCCAAACCCAGCAAACAGGACTGCCAGTATCCCACTGCCTGCATCTCACACCTGTCTGCTTTCCCATTTTACTGGGCAGCCCCTTCTCCACCTGCCTGTGAATGCTATTTTTCTCTATTCCCATTCCTTTTATTTTATCCTGCCACGGTTACTACTGGTCCCATAGAAACTCTCAAGATTAATCAGATCTGTGAGGCCGTTATTTCTTGTTCTAGCCTTTACTCCCCACCAGTGGTGGCATGGTGGCTCTGGGACAGGGTCTGAATGGTGCTGAATAATTTTCCTCTCTCCTTCATGTATAAAAGAATATGTAAATGGTGTGGCCACACAGAGTAATTCTGTTTTAAATTATGTGTGTTCTACATGGCCTCTATATCTCTCTTTAAAACTCCCATGGCTCAAAAAAATAAACATGGTTTCTCCATATAACACATGACCACCACCATTTTGACTAAGGTCAGATGACCTCAGAACTATCTTAACTGAAGTCAGGTGTCCTCAGCACCATCTTAACTGAAGGCTAGGTCAGGTGAGCATGGCCTGCCATCTTTACTGAGGTATTACCTGCCTAGCCCCACTGTTTACTCACATTTTGTCTCTAAATTCCTTTTATTGAGTGTCACATGTGTGTTTTACCAGTGGCATGCCTTTGTTAGGGCCCACCAAAGGAATCCACTTTGCCCAACTCCTGTTCCCCGTGTGTGTGTGTGTATGTGTGTGTGTGTGTGTGTGTGTGTATGTGCATACATGTGCCTTAAGTTAACTTTGCATAAACATAAGTTAGCTTTAACTCTGTGTATATGTGTATAAATGAACGTGTATTTACTGTTAAAACGTATAAGTGTCTGTCCGTTATATCTCATTGCAACTAAGAAAACAAAAAGTCTCATGTTTTAAATTGGTTTGTACTCTTAAATCTTATAGAAAAATATGGTATATTTAATCAAGTCCTGCTTTAAAATATATTAGGCTGTTCTCTACTATTGTCAGTTCTACCATTAAGTTTCTATTGCAAACAGTTTTTTTCTTCTTTGTCTTTTACAAGTATAAATCTTACCTGTTAAGTTGAGAGCCAGTACAGTCATGCCTGAACCCAGCTCTCTAGGCAGAGTCTATACTGTAGTTATAACTTACCTATATCCAATAAACAGCCCACAACTGCTAGAGATCTGGGGAATATGGCATTAAATATTTAATTTTTAAAAGACTTCTCATAACAGAAATAGACAATTGGGCTCCTAGCAGCAGCACTCTATTTCCACCAAAAAAGACAGAAGACAGATGAGCATGGAACAATGTCCATCCACAATTTGCTTCATCAACTGCCAAGTGCTGATCACTGGGCAAAACTGCCTTTCATCTAAACTGAAAATCTCCAGACAGTGAACAGAATCACTGAAACTGACAGCCTAGCTGCTTAGGTCAAGGTCGGCTTGTCTTCCTACAGATTTCTAACCAACAGAATCCACTAAAGCCTGTCTGGCCCTGCACTAAATAGCAAAAGACAAATTCAACCCTCAACAACCATGGAGGACCCTGAGGAGTAACTCTGGGTAGCCAACCAAGTAAGTTCTCTATCATTTTTTAATCAATAACTCAAGTAAAACTGTTTTTTTTCAATGATCTCTGATGCAGTTTGACAGCTGAGAGGGTTTGTCAGTTTAAAGGACAGCCTCATCAAACAAATTTCAGTAAGATCAAAATTCTCACTCGTGCTGCCTTTCATAGACTTAAAGATACTTTTCATTATAGAAAAAATATCTGTCACAGTCATTTTGGTATAAATATGCTGCTTTTTTAAACTTCCGTTTTCACAAAGCCAAAAATTCTTGTGAGTTCCATGGAGCCAAATTTAAAGATCCACCTTAAACAGGTCAGATAACACCCCTCTCAGTTACCTGGTCCTAAAAAAATCTATTCTTTTTAAACTTTGTACTCTGTTCTGCCAACATCTTGCTGGTGTAAGAGACACCAGACAGTTCCATACCACAAACCCCGGATAAGAGTAGAGAGACAAGCTAACGCAGGATGTGATCAGCACCCAGCTTTCTCAGCCCCCACCAAGACAATGCCCAGAAATAAGCAGAAAGCAGTCTTGAGAATTCACCTTCCCAATTTATTTAACCTGTTGTTCCTAACTTCATGCCTTTTTATTATAAAAAAGAGATGGGAATATTATGATCTGCTGCTGTCTTGTCCTGCTACTTGGGTACCCTGTCCCTTTAAGAGACAAGCCCCACCCACTCCCATTCCACCCAGGAAAGCAGATCTTCTGCCTCATTCCCATGGAAGAAGTGGCCACTTCTTTTTCTCTTCTTCCCCTTCCTCTTCCCCTTTCCCTTCCCTTTTATATCCCACTAAGTAACTCTATACCCAAATTCTCTCTGTATGGTATATCTGTCTGTCTTTCACCCACTGCTATCTCTAACCTGTCTTGGTCTCCCACCTGTCCAGGACCCACCAAGGCCTTGGGTGGTGGGACCTGGTGTCTCTCTGGCCCACCTGCTGGGTCACCTGCCACTGCCCTGCATGGGACATTGAACACTTTAGAGAATAACAATAACTCTAATTGGCTTATAAAGTCATTTTGAGGCCTTATATATTTGTTGTTGCTGATATTCAAATTTAATTCTAATGTTATTTGGTTGTTGTTAATCATAGAGTTACAGTGGTAAATAAGTAAGAATATATCCATACCAGGTTGCATAACTCAAATGGAAAGAACTTTTTATAATAATGTACAAAAGTTATCAAAAACAAGTATATTTTATCACTTAGGTATTATTATAATTATTATTGTCATTATTCCTTTAAAAGAACACCTTCACACTGTTATTCACAAGGAAAAGGTGACAAGGTATTCTCTTTTTTATTTTTTTATTTTTTTTAAATTTATTTATTTATTAAGGATTTCTGCCTCCTCCCCGCCACCGCCTCCCATTTCCCTCCCCCTCCCCCTACCAAGTCCCCCTCCCTCATCAGCTTGAAGAGCAATCAGGGTTCCCTGACCTGTGGGAAGTCCAAAGACCGCCCACCTCCATCCAGGTCTAGTAAGATGAGCATCCAAAGTGCCTAGGCTCCCCCAAAGCCAGTGGTCAATCAGACAGAAACCTAATAGAGAATTAGGAGAATTATTGGAGGTAATGAAGCGAAGGTATTCTCTTAATACAGCCAGTTGTTTCTGAAATGGCAAATAGAATAATTTGCTTAAAAATTAGAAAAGGAAAGAATGTATATGACCCCCATGGAGCATGTGCTATAGAAATAAATTGTCAGGTTCACAATAGGATATATTTTAAGCAATAAAAACTTTTTACATCTGTGAGCAAAAATGCATAAATTATTAAATAATGTAACACTAGATGTACATATTTTGCATATGTTAACATTTAAACAAACTAGAAATAGCTCACGAAATTGCTTATGAAAATGTCTACTGATACTTATTTTAAAAGGCAATTTCACTGAAAAACAAACCTCAGGTCTCAAAGCACCAAGTAAGGCCAAAAAAGTATATCAAAATCTATATAGGAAATATATGAATACCTCCAATGATCCACTAACTTTTCAATTTACAAATCAACCCAATAAAAAGACACATTTTGTTACCTTCTCAAGGGATGTGCTAGTTAGAAAATGAAAACAATTTTGTGCAGTAAACCTGGTATTGTCATGAATAACCTAAAATACCAATACTTGGTTATTTAAAGTTAAAAAGTTTTCAGAGAAAGTTATTATACAGAATATGAAAAAATTATATTAATCCCCCTTTAGATTCACTAAAAAGAAAATTTTAATTATCCAATTCTAATGTTATTCAATCTTTTGTGAATAACAAACAAAACAAAAATTCTTATTACTTAGTTTTCTCAAATAATTTATTAGAAAATTCTCTGCAATAAATTATATATTTAGATACTGTCTTATCACAGTAGCAAGGAAAGGATAGATAACTAAAATATAAAATATGAGTTAGGGGAAATCCTCAGCTTTTGGATCACCATACATAAACTTTAATCAGCCTACTTGTTGGACATATGTTGTTAAAATTCAAAGGAGTCAATAAAAAGAAAGCATTTTCAAAACTGTGACTTTATTTACCAGAGGGACTGTAATCAGCACCAGTTTGTATGAATCATACCATATTTCTCATTATACTTGGTTGTCCTTGATATGCCCATCTTCAAGGTATTATCACAGTTCTACTAAAGGCAATGAATATTTCCACATACATCTTTCACTTAGGATTAACTAGGTCAGGTAATATTATATGATTAAAAAGATATAAGGCATATAACTTCCTTTATCCAGCCACAAGTTGGTTAGTCTATCTTCTGATTACAATGTGAATGTAAATCTAACAATCTTTACTGCAAAGATTTACAAAGACAGTGATCAAAGATACATTATCAAATGGAAAACGACTTTTGTTGTTTATTATAATAGTCATTACTGTGACTGCAGTATTGAGGGGACAAATATAGGCTCCGCTGCATGCCAGAAAAGTATTATACCATATAGCTACAGTATACATAAATGATGTATTTTAATCTAGAGTTACAATTTTATGAGATTACATGACACAAACAAAAATAGCTGGAGTATATATCTAAGATAATAGAAACTGACTACCATATGAAGATTTATTTTAAAACGGCATTAATAAATGTACTCTTCAAATTGATACACTAGCACTTATGCTGTTTTTGAACTGAAAATTTTCATTATGCCTCTTCTCTGTACACCAATGGAGGAAGAGAGAAGGGATTCAAACCCCATCCCTGAGAAAGCCCGCCAAAAGTCAGCCCCTTCTTGGGGCTGCTTAAGATCACTTCTATAAGCTCTATAAGATAGGGTAGCCAAATTTGTCATGTGATTCCTTCCCTACCTTCCCAAGGGTCACCCTGTGATTACCTTGCTTTGTTAATTAAACCTGGATTTATCAATTTGGTTTGATTTGGCTTATTGCATTGGCATTGGAGGAACCCAGCAATGGGGATCTAATACCTATCAATTGGAATTATATTCTCATGATAGTTTCAATGAGAAATAAGTTCCTTAAGTACATGACTTGAACATGTGGTCCTCAGTTACTAGTGCTGTTTGTAGAGATTTTAGTACCTTTAAGAGGTAGAGTCTTAATGGAGGAAATATCCCATGGGTGATGGGCTTTCTGTGTTTCTGGCTTCACCCTACTTCCTTCCTTCTGTCTGTCTATCTCTTTCTGTAGGAAGGTCATTTGACTATCTGTTGCTTTCATTTGTTAATTAATAAAGAAACTGCTTGGCCTGATAGGTCAGAACATAGGTGGATGGAGTAAACAGAACAGAAGGCTGGGAAGAAGGGAAGTTAGGCAATTGCCATGCCTCTCCTCTCTGGGGCAGCCGCAATTGAACCAGCCACCAGGTCAGACATACTGAATCTTTCTCGGTAAGCCACCACCTTGTGGTGCTACATAGATTACTAAATATGGGTTAAAGCAAGATGTGAGAATTAGCCAATAAGTGGCTGAAACTAATGGGCCAGGCAGTGTTTAAATGAATACAATTTGTGTGTTGTTATTTCTGGTGAAATGCTAGCTGTGTGTGAGCTGGGCGGGAACATAGCCCGCTGCTCCTTCTACATCTTCCTATCTCAGCACACTCCCCCTCTCCTTTATGCCTTCATGCTTTCTCTACAGAAGTGAAATGTGATTCCAGTTTTCCGTTCCTACAGCCAAGCCATGTCTTCTCCTCTATAATAGACTCTGACTCTATTGAATGATAAGTCAAAATAAATATTTTTCCCTCTGGTTATTTCTGGTCATGGTGTTTTATCAAAGCAAATGTTATAGAAAATCAGTTAGCTTTAGCACCAGGAAACAGTTTTTGCTCATTTCAGAGGTTTCAGAGGGGAGCAAAAACAAGGTCTCTTCTATTTGCAACTGAGATAGAAGTCATTGGTACTGTATTTTGCCAATGGTTATAGCTGTCTTCTGCTCATATTCTAGTAAGTTAACTGAGGCAAAATTAATAAGTGGTGGACTAATTTATTTGTCAGAGAAAATTTCAAGATGGTGTAACACTGAGTCTATAGTATAGTTATTACTGATTATTCTTATGCAAATCTACAGTGGAAGAGGAGGAAATTGTCAGCCTAAAGAAGAAAGGAGAACTAGGAAATTTAGGGTTGACTTAAGGCATGTAATAAAATAGAGGCTGCAGTTATTAAAAAGATTAGCACTACTGAAGAAAAGCCTCCTACTCTGAAGGGGAACTATGGGAAATGTGGTCCAGGGCAAGACCCCAACCATCAAAAGTTTCAACTTGTATAAGAAGATGGCCTATATGGTATTTCAACCTCTTAGAAAGCAACAGGATATGAACATGCTGCTAATGAGATTCAAGGGGATTAAGGTACATTCCAAGCTGTCACAGGAACTTGGAAGTATTATTTTCTCAGTTTGGCTTGGAAGGCATAAAATATGCAAACTAGGAGTGGGATGAAGATTCTTCCTCCATATTTTCAGAGAGCAGCTGAGGCCAAGCAAAGTGTAACAGAGCTACAATCACTAAGATGAGACTGGGAGGCTATTGCACAATCATGGAATGGTGAAGCCTGTGTTTCAGTGGTGACCCCAAGATGTTCACGATGCTAGAGTTGGGAAACATCTGGCAGTGAGAAGGGCACACAGACAATGTATCATCTCAAGAAGGAGATGTATAATTTAGGTAGTAAAGCTGGAGTGTTGAAAACATCTAAGCCCTTTAAATCTAAAACTTTAAGTTCCAGGTATGCAGCTACAGGATTTAGTTTTACCTGTTCCACTTGGTTCTTGCTTTGGTATAATATTTTTTCATGAAGCTTTCATACCTTCATTTTGGAATTGGAAGGTATATACTATGACATTATATATTGGAAGTGTTTGGTCCCAAATCCAGGAAAAAAGGGCTAATTGGGGTGCCTATTAACATATCAAATCTGACCACCAGATTCTCCTAGCATCCCTAAGTTCCTAACTGATTACAGGGTACTATTGACTGGCATAACCCTTCACCAATCCTAAACTTCTCCAGCCTAAGCAATCTACCTTCCCATCCCTCAGCTTCTCTGATTCCTATATAACCCAACTATTTGGGTCACACAACTCTTTTGGTTACTTTGTCCCCCTTGGCTATTTGGTCCCTTTGTTTCCTGGCCTCCTGGCTCCTTGGATCCTGGCACTCCCCTCCCCCTCCCAACTTTTCTGGCATTGCCTCGCTCAGTTGGCTCATCACATCCACTATGGACTCTCTCAGAGGTCTCTGCCTCTGCCTTGTTTTCTTACTCTTATCTATAATTAAAAATCTCAACCTGTTAGGAGCAGTCATGTCTTTCTTTTAATTCTTTTTTGTTAATTCATCAGGTATCAAAACTGCATGAGCGGCTTAAATGAATTACTTTCCAAGGGACTTGACCACCCCTGAACTAAGCTGCTGATTTGACTCTCCTAAGATAAGCACTAATCATTTGTTTCCACTGACTTTTGCTATCCACCAAATTTGATTTTAAACTTTAGACTCTGATGCTTAAGTTTTTTATTCCCTTCACCAGCTATTTCTTAGCCATCCCCTAAGTGTCCTTCTGGGCTCTTTGAATCTTCTGCACCCTCCCAAGGCACCCACCTGGGCACTCTTCTGGAATCTCTTAGCTCTAGTTTGCTACTAAAGACACACACACTTAGCTTCTCCCTTTTCCCAAAAGCCTTAAGTGACCACCTGAGACCTTTTCTTGTTTCCTCCTGCGTAAGAGCTACCTGCAAACTTGCAACTTCCTTAAGCTTTTCTGGGCCACTACCATATCTCTCAGCTCCTTCCTACAATCCTTCAGATTCTTCTCTCAGTTCAGTCCTAAAATTTCCTCTCCCAGAACTTCCTGCACTGTCTCATCCTGACCTCTCCTCTCATCTCACTCCTACTCTCATCTTATACCAAAGCTTCTCTGAGCCCTTCTGTGCCACCTGTGCTCTCGTTCAGATCCGTTTTGGAGCTTATAGGACCCCCCCCCCCAGCAGTATTTTATTTTGAGATGCTTTCTTCTCCCACAGACTCAGATTTTATTAATGCTTTGCTATATATTTCTACAAACAGCTTGGTCTTAGTACAGCTCAATGACAAAAGATTGGCACACTAGATTTTCAAATTCTCTCATACAGTAACAACTTTTCTCACTTCACACACACACACACATACACACAAAGAAAAACACTAAAATCTCTTATATCTAAACTTGCTCTGCTCTATATTTCCAAAAATCTCTGTCTAAATTTCTCTGCTTTCCATTCTTAAAAGTCTCTGTGATTTCTTAAATTCTTAAATATTAATCTTTATTATTTCTTTGTGCTCTCCTCTCAGAAATAAACCTCTTAAGATTATTTTATAAACTCTATCTTGGGATTTGTAAGTTCATTGGATGTAGTTAAAATCTATAGAATCTCCAACAAAAAAATATGGCTTAGAATTTTGAAGAGTTCTTTTAATGGTGGATATGAAGCATGAACCCACCATCTGCTCAAACCAGACAAAGCTTCCAGTTGCAGGACCAGGATACTAACTGTTAAGTTGGGAATGTAGTCTCCAGCCCCAAGGCTTGAGAGTTGTATTGATCTGGACTCCAAATCCCAGCATGCCAGGTCAGGACCACTCCCACAGGGTATTTATGTAAGCTCCCAAAGGAGAAAAACAAGGTCTCTTTTCCTTCCTCCTGGTGGTTGCATTTGATTTTGTGGCCTCCCAGTTTCCCCTCAAGGACACCCAAGAGTACAGGAATCCCAGTAAACCTGGATATATTTTAATTTGGCTTGTTGTGATTTGGCTTGATTGGAATTTTTGCTTCAGCAGAGAGCTCACATTAGGAAAAATTCCTAACATCTGGAGGTCCCACTGGGTGGGGCAGCATTTCTGCATGGCCCTAGGCCATGTGTCAAAAGCCCCCTAGTCTACAATCTGAGCTCTCCACACCAAGCTAAAACCAGATCCTGGGCTATAGCACCTGGGTATTGGTGAGTCCCTTTTTCTTGTCTATGCTATAGGGTTTTGGGGGACCCATTTTTACTTATTTTTGTAGATTATCAGACTCTTGCTGAAGTTGTGAGCTTGTGCCAAGAGTTTGATCTCAACAGTGGACAGAACGGCAAGACCAGGCTTGGCTGAGGTAGGATTTGTTTGCTTTGGGACAACAGCAATCAATTTCCACAACCCCATTGGGCTTGAGAGCTATTTTAGTGGATATGCTATAATAGACTTAGGTCACTTGGATAGGAATAGACTTTAAAATGGACACTTGCAGTTCAAATCCAGATCCACTGTCTCTCCTGGGATGCCTCTTACAAAATCTTTATAAATTAAGCTCCCTACTCTTAGCCCTCTCTGCATACTGGGCTAGCCCCTCCAAACCTCCTCAGTCTCATCCCATACCAAATACCACCATAGCTCCACCCTTCTCGGTCCTCTACAGGAGGGAGTCAATAACATTATAAAAGTTCATGTTCCCATTTCTCTTTCAGATCTCTCTTAGATTAAAAAAAAGTGGCTAGGTTCCTTTTCTACTAATCCTTCTGAAAAAAGGTAGAAAAGGTTGAGGAGGGTCCCCAGACTACTATATGGGAATTGGTGAAAATAGCCTTTAAAATTTTTAATGCCTGAAAAGAAATGCTGTTGAATTAATCCAAGATAGGTATTTCGAAAATACCGTGGCTTCAAAATTGAAGTCAAAAGGTATGGTACTTTGGAGAAGAGATTTTGTTTTTGTTTACACAGAAAATGAGAGGCTCTGGATTTATTCAGAGTTAAGAAAAATCAACTTTGATCAAGGAAGACCACCTGAGAAATCTCCGGCAGGAATAGATGGCCCAGATGTCTGAGTTCTTCGTCCAGAACAGGCTTAAGACTGCTGCCTAAGATGATCAAGACTCACAGGATATTTCAGTCAGGACTTGATCATAACTCTAAATTTTCTTTAGGTCCCCATAGGATTATCAGCACCCCCAACCAGTTGGAAGTAGCCTGGAATACTATGTCCACATCCCCCCAAAAATGAACTATGGATATTTTCCTTTGTTTTTTTTTTTTTTAAAGAGGGGGAGGTATTGCGGGAGAATTGTCTGTATTCTGTCAACCATGTTATAAATAAACACTGATTGGCCAGGCAGGAAATATAGGTGCGAAAACCAGACAGGAAGTAGAAATGATGTGATGAGAACAAGAGAATTCTGGGAAGGAGGAAGTTGATTCCTCCCACTCCTGCCCAGACCACCAAAGCAGCAGGATGTGATCTACCCCTGTTCATGTTACAGTTGCAGAATTAACTGTGACTGCCACCAGCTGCAATAGTTAGGCAAGCTGACCCTGTATCATACCAGAGCAGCATAAAAGAGACAACTCTGTAAGTAGTGATGTGGATGAGCCAGCCCCAAATTGGGAGCATGTGATACTTTTGCCCAATACCTATAGGTTTGGTTTCAGTATGTGTGGGGGAGAGCTACACTCCTCTTGCTGCTACTCATCAGTCTGGGGAAGGTGTTAGAGCAAACCCTTAAGTTATACAAACATTGCAGCTATATCTGAGGCCACCAACTGCAACACTAAGTAGAGCAGACCCTGAAACTCTACAGAGCAACACAATACAATCAACCATGTCAGCACAGGTATGGGTGACCCAACCCTGAAGTTATAAGGATGGGAGAGCTCTTTCATTTTTATCTGTCTTGTTGCTGTTGCATAAACAGAGGAGGGCTGCTCATTGCTCCATCCCAGGTCATTAATGTCTAGTACTGGGGGTAAAGTTGACCCTGTGAACATAAGAATGGGAAAACTATATTGGACCACAGCCAGCTGAAATATTCAGGAGAACAGGTCCTGCACCTCACCACGGGAATAAAATAAAAACAACCATGTCAGCACAGGAGTGGGTAAGCCAGCCCTGAAGATGTAAGCATGGAAGAGCTCTCCCTGTATTTCATCTCTCATGTGGTGGCAGGGTCTGTGGCTGGTGGGAAGGCTGGCTCTGTGTTCAAGATTGGGAGAGCTATCCTTCTAAACTACTAGGTGCAATACCCAGTTGAGCTGGTACTGCATCATGACAGGGCAGCACAATAGAGACAACCCAATAAGTGGAGATGTGGGTGAACCAGCCCCAAATTGTGAGTATGTGAGAGCTGTCACAATTACCCATTGCTGTAGGAAGTCTTACAGTTAGTGGTAATCCACCCACTGGGGCGTTGTCTCTTATACTCTATATGCTGATGCAGAGCATGTGTCCGGACTCTTTTCCAGCCTCTCCCTCTATTCCAGTTGCAGATTTTGGTTTGTGATCTCTGTTCCAGCAGAGGATTCTGATTTGTGAGTTTACCCCTAAATAAATAACCATCTATTTCTCTATTCTGAGCTAGTGTAGGATTTCTTTTAAGTAACCATCTTTAACCCATCTGTTTGGTGGTGACCTGGGTGAGGGAGAGATGCCCTCCTCCTTCTCTACTCTTCAAAGCCTGGAAAAGGTAGTAAAGTAGACCCTGGGGTCATAAGTACATGAGGACTATCTCTGACTCCCACCAGTGGCTACAATTAGCATAGCCAGCCCTGTTCCTCAATAGGTCAGCACAATAGAGCCCACATAGTCAGTTCAGGTATGGATGAGATGAACTTGAAAGCATTGGATAGATCTCCCAATTTGTCTTCTGTCTTATGGTTGTTTCTGCAGGGGAGAGCAGCCTGACTATCCCATCCCTGGCCCATCAATGTTTGAGGAAGGGAGTAGAGTTGTCTCTATAACCATAAGCTCTACTGGATCATTACATGACACATGACAGCTGAACCACCCAGGAGAGCAGGTCCTACAACTCAACAAGGCAGCACAAAAAGCCAAAATTGATGATTCAGGTGTGGATGAGCCAGCCCTGAATCTGTAAACATGGCAGAAGACTCCCGATTTCTCATTAATCTTATGGTTTCATGGGCAGGGTATAGCAGACCTCCTACCCCATCTCCAGCCCATAAATGTGTGAGTCAGGTGGTAGAGCTGACCCTGTCACCATAAGAACAGAAAACTCTACTGGAACACAATTGCTGTAAGAGTCAGGAGAGCAGGCCCTGCACCTCTACAAGGCATCACAACAGAGTAATCACTGTTAACTCAGATATGAAGGAGCCAGCTGTGGTGCTGAAGAAGGAGAGGGTTCCCTCCATTTCTCATCTGTCTTGTAGTTCCTGGGCTTGAAGCAGGTAGCAGATTTGCCCCCGGCTATAAAAATGTGAGATCTATTTGAGATCGCCACTAGCTGCCACAGGTGATCAAGCTAGCCCTGCACTATGACAGGGCAGCAAAATAGAGACAACCCCATAAGAAAAGATGTGAGTGAGTCATCCCTAATATTTGAGCATGTAAGTGATGTCCCCATTACCCATTTATTTTTGATGGCATGCTAGGGCAAGCGTTGCCCTCCTTATACTCCCCACTCATCAAATCTGGAGAAGGTGTTAGAGTTGACACTTTGTTCATAAGAGAACAAGAGCTATCTCTGTCCCTTACCAGTTTCAAGACTCAGCAGAGCAGGCCCTGTACCTCAACAGGGCACAACAATGGAGTCAACAATGCTAGCTCAGGTATGGTTGGGTCATCCCTGATCTTGTAAACATGGGAGAGATCACCCCATTTCTCATCTGTCTTGTGGCTGCATGGGTAGGGGATACTGACCCCTACCCCATCTGAGCCCATTAATTCTGCTCCTAGGGGAAGAGCTTACCCTGTGGTCATATGACCCTAAAAATTCCATTGGACCACCACCAGCTACAACACTTAAAAGAGCAGACCCTGCATCTCACCAGGGCAGCAAATAGAGTCAACAGTGTCAGTTCAGATGTTGGTGAGCCAGCACAAAAATTGCAAGCATGGGAGAGCACTCCACATTTCTCATGTGTCTAAAGGCTGAATTGGCAGGGAAACTATGCCATTCTATGCCATCCCCAGACCTTCAATTTCTAGTGCAGGTGGTAGAACTGACCCTGTGACCATAAGCACAGGAAAACAGTACTGGAACACAATAGTTACAACACTCAGGAGAACAGGTCATGCCTCACAACAAGGTAGCACAATAGAGCTATCCCTCTATTACCTTTATTACTTTATGTATGCATGAGCCTTCCCCAAATTTAAGCAATGGGGATATCTCTCCATTTTTCATCCATCTTGACACTGCATGGGCAGGGAAGAGTGGACCTCCTATCCCATCCCTGGTCCAACATTGTCTGGAGCTGGGGCTAGAGCTGTCCTTATGATTATAAGAGTGGGAAAATTATACTGGACCACCATCAAGTGCAACACTCAGGAGAGCAGGCCCTGCACCTCACCAGGGCAGCACAATCGAGCCAACTATATCAGTACAGGCGTGGATGAGCCAACACTGAAGATATAAGCATCGATAAACCTCTCCCTATTTCTCATCTTCATGTTTTGACAGCATCTGTGGTCGATGGAATACCTTTCCCTGGGTTCAAAAGATAGAGAGACTGAGCCAGTAACTTAGGCCAGAGCAGGTCTGAGGAAGTGATCTCCAAAAGAGCAGGAATGAACCAAAGACCTAGGCTGGAACAAGCCTGGAACAGTGAACTCCATGGGAGCAGGAACAGATCCAGACCAGAGTCATTTCCTGATGCAGAATTGAGCCAGCTACCTAGGTTGGAGCGAGCTCCATGGGAGCAGGAGCAGACCCAGACCATTGACTTCTGCAGAGGCAGGACTGAGCCAGCACCCTGGGCCAGAGCAGACCTGAGACAGAAAACTCCGCAGGAGCAGGTATAGGGGAGCAACCACTGAGCAAGTGCACCAGAGCCAGAGACCGCTGTGGGCCCAAGGATGAATCTGGGACCTTCGATGGAGTAGACCTGAGCCAGGACCCCTGTGGGTCTAAAAGTGTGTCTATGACATCTGAGGGAGTAGGTAGGAACCAGAGATTTCTGCGGGTCTATGCATGAGTCTGGGACCTCTGAGGGAGTAGGCCTGAGTGAGGTCCTCTGTCAGAATGGGTATACCCAAGTCCTTTGCAGGACAAACCCCAAGCCAGGGACCTTGGCAGGAGTGGATCCAGACCAGGGACATTTACCAAAACAGGTCTGAGCACACAACTGAGGCCAGAGCAGGTCTGAGACAGCAAACTCCAAGTGAGCAGAGCAAATTCCTAGAGCACTAAGCAACCGCCAGGAACATGGAGTGACCAAAGAGCCTTAGATTCACTGGCACCTACAAGACTAATCAGCAGAATCACAGACAGCCCCAACCATACTAATTAGAGGAAAAGATGAGTAGACAAGCTAAGAACACACGCAACACCACAAAAAACAACATGACACCAGTAAAATCTAGAGACCCTACAATAGCAAGACTTAAACAACCAAATATCGATGAAGCAGAATAAAATTACCTAAAAAAATAACTTCAGGAGAATGTTTGAAACTCTTAAAGAGGAAACGAGTAATTTCCCCCGAAGAAATGGAAGAAAAGACAAACAAAAATTGGAAGACATCAAAAGATTGAGAACGCTATCCCTAATAAGTGGTAGCCACAATATTCTGACAACCTGGCACTTTACCATACCATGGCAGAAGAATAGTGACAACTCTTTAAATAGTGATATGGGCAAATAAGCCCTAAATTGTGAGTTTGTGAGAATTGTCACCATTACCCATCTCTTTTGTGGTGGCATGCATGGGAGAGAGTAGTCCTCCTCCCTCCACTCATCAAAGCCTGGGAAAGCTGGTAGAACAGAGTGTGGGGTCATAAATGCATAAGAGCTATCTCTGACCCCCCACTAACTGCAACACACAGCAGAGAAAGCCCCGAACCTCAACAGGAGAACAAAATAAAGCCCACATTTTCAGCTCATGTGTGGGTGACCAAGGCCTGAAATTGTAAGTATGGGATAGCTCTTGCCATTTTTTCTTCTGTCTTGTGGTTACTTGGGCACGGGAAAGCTGCCTACTTTCTCCATCCCTGACTCATAAGTGGTCAGGCAGGTGGTAGAGCTGTCCCTATGATCCTAAGAGTGATAAGACTCTACTGGACCACAAGCAGCTGAACCACTCAGGACAGCAGGCTGCACCAGGGCAGCCCCAGCAGATATAGTAAGTCAACCACCAAGTTGTAAGCATGGGAGAGTGTTCCCCATTTCTCATCATTCCTATGCCTGCATGGCATGGGAGTGCTATCTTCCTAACCCATTGCTGACACATGAATGTCTGGGTAAGGTGGTAGATCTGACCCTGGGATCATAAAAACAGAAAGCTGTACTGGAACACAATAGCTGCAACACTCAGGAGAGCAGGCCCTGCATCTCAACAAGGCATTACAACAGAGCCATCTAGCCCTGTGGTCAAAAGAGTAGGAGGGCTATCAGTGATTGCTACCAGCTGCAATACCTGGATGAGGTGGCCCTGCACCATGCCAGGGCAGCACAATAGACATCCATGTAAGTGGAGGTATGAGCAAGCCTGCCCCAAAGTGTGAGCATGTCAGACCTATTGCCTTATACATCTGCTTTTGGCACCATGTTTGGGGCAGTGTTGCCCCCCTGCTCCCTACTACTCATCAAATCTAGGGAAGGTGTTAGAGCAGGCACTGTGGTCATATGAGGATAAGAGGTTATCTCTGACCCCCACCAGCTGCAAGATGCAGAAGAGAAAGCCATGCATATCAACAGGGCAGCACAATAGAGCCCACCAGATCAGCTCATGTGTGGATGAGCCAGCTCCAAATTTGTAAGCATGGGAGAGCTCTCTCTATTTCTCATCTGACATGTGGCTGCTGGGAAGCAGGAGACTACCTCCAACCCCATCCCTTCCCATCAATGTCTGCAGCTGGGGAGACATTGTATGGGCAGGGGAGAAATATCCTTTACCCCATCTCAGCCCATCAATGTCTTTTACAGGAGTTAGAGTTGACCCTGTGATCATAAATGCCAGAAAACTATTGGACTAGTACCAGCTGTAAAACTTAGAAGAACAGACCCTGCATCTCACCAGGGCAGTAAATGGAGTCAACATTGTCAGCCCGTGTGTTTGTGAGCCAACCCAGAAGTTGTAAGCATGGGAGAGCACTACCCTTTTTTTCATCTGTCTTATGGCTGCATTGGCAGGGAAGTGCTACCTTCTTACCCATTCCTGGACTTTCAATGTCTGGGGCAGGTGGAAGAGCTTACCTTGTCACCATGAGAGCAGGAAAACAGTCCTGGGACACAATAACTACAACACTCAGCAGAGCAGGCCTGCTAGCACAGCTATGGATGAGTCATCCCCAAACTTGGAAGCATGGGAGAGCTCTCACCATTTTGGTCCATCTTGAAGCTGCATTAGCAGGCAAGAGTGGTCATTCCTGGCTCATCATATTTTGGGGCTGGGGATATAATTGGCTCTCTGACCATTATGGCAGGAAAACTATATTGAACCACCACCAGCGACAACACTCAGGAGAACAGGCCCTGTACCTCACTAGTGCAGCACAATAGAGCTAACCGCTTCGTAGTGGCATTTCCATTGTATTTTAGTAAGTAAATCTTGCCTGAAGATCCGAGGGTAAAACAGCCCCCATGGCCTTAGAGACCAGGTAGTGCTAATACATACCTTTAATCCTCGTAGCCATACTATTTTGTCACTGAAAGCATGCAGTGCATGCCTTTCATCCCAGTGGTGTATGCCTTTAATTCCAGCCTTAGAAAAGATTATAAACCGGAGGAGACAGCTCACAGGCACAATCTCTTTCTGAGTTTCCTGTTGACAGGATCACCATTTCAGACTGAAGTTGAGGTAAGAACCAGTAGCTGACTGCTTTCCTTTTCAGATCATCAGGTTGAACCTCAATATCAGTCTCTAAGCTTTTTGTTTATTGTGCATTGCCACTAGAGTTCAGGTACAGGGGACTCAACCCCAAACCTGTAAGCATGGGGTTGTACGTCTCCACGTTTCTCCTTCATCTTATGTTGCATGGGCCGGAGAGGGGTGTTCCATACCATATCCTAGCCCATCAATGTCTGGTGCTAGGGGTAGAGTTGATCTTATGATCATAAGAGCCAGAAAACTACTTTAGACTACCACCAGCTAAAACTTTCAGCAGAGCAGCCCCTGCACCACACCTAGGTACCACAAAAGAGCCAACCATATCAGCTCAGATGTGGGAGAACCAGCCCCAATGTTGTATCCAAAGGAGAGCGCTCCACATTTCTCATCTATCTTGTGGCTGCATGGGCAGGGAGTGAGTATTCCTGCTAGCCCATGTCTGACCCATCAATGTCTTTCAATGAGGATAGACATTGTGATATTAAGAGTGAGAAAACTGTATTGGATTATCACCAACTATAACACTCAGGAGAACTGGTCCTGCACATCATCAAGGAACTAAAATAGAGCTAACCATGTAGGGTCAGGTATGGGTGAGCCAGGCCCCAAGTTGTGAGCATGTGAGAGTTGTCCCCATTACCCATTTATTTGGTAGCAACACATGTTGAAGAGAGCTGCCTCCCTCCTCCCCCATCCATCAAATTCTGGTGGCAGGTGATAGAGCCTCCCCTGTGGACATATGAGCACGAGAGCTATATCTGATCCCTACCAGCTACTACACTCAGCAGAGCAGGCTATGTACCTTGTCAGGGAATCACAATATAGCTATCTGTGTCAGCTCATGAGTGGGTGAGCCAGCCCTAAAGTTGTAAGCACGGGATTGCTCTCTGGATTTCACATCTGATTTGTGGCTGCATGGGCATGGGGATGCTGCCTGCCAACCCCATCCCAAGCCCATAAATGTGTGGGGCTGCTAAAGTTAGAGCTGACCCCTGTAATCATAAGAGCAGGAGAACCATATTGAACCATGACCAGCTGCAGTACTCAGGAGATCATGCTTTGCACGTCACCAAGGCAGCACAATAGAATCAACCATGACAGTTCAGGAGTGGATACACCAGCTCTAACATTGTAAACATGGGATACCTCTCCCCAATTTTTATCTGTCTTGTGGGTGAATGGGCAGTGAGGAGAAGCCCTCCTATCATACCTATGACATTTCGTTTTCTGGGGCTGGGGGGTAGAGCTGATCCTATGATTATTAGATCAGGAAAACTACACTGAAGCACCACGATCTCAATACTCAAGAGAGCAGTCCCTGCACCTCACCAGGGCAGCACAATACAGCCAACCAAGTCTGCTCAGATATAGGTGAGCTATCCCCAAAATTGTAAGCATGGGAGAGCTCTCACCATTTCTCATCTGTCTTATTGCTGCATGGGCAGGTGATGGCTGACCCTACCCCATCCCTGGTCCATCAATGTCTGAGACAAGTGGTAGAGCTGACCCTGTGACCAGAAGAGAAACTGTCATGAACTACAACCCATGGCAACACTTAGGAATGGAAGCCCTGAAACTCACCAAGGCATCACAATAGAGCCATCCCTGTTAGCACAGGTGGTATGGACGAGCCAGTCCCAAAGTTGTAACATAGGAGAGCTCTCAACATTTCTCATGTGTCTTGATATGCTAGGTCCTATAAAGATATGAATGCTGGCCCTGTAGTTATAACTATGGGAGAGCTATCCCTGACCCTTACCAGCTGCCACACCTGGGAGAACTGGCCCTGAATCATGCCAGGGTAGAACAATAGTGACAGCCTTATTAGGAGAGGTGTGGTTGAGCTAGGTCCAAAACTGAGTATGGGAGTGCTGTCTCCATTTAGCTGTTTGGTGGTACCATAGGTAGGAGAGTGCTACCCTCTCCCCGCAGATAAATGTCTGAGGAAGGTCTTTGAGCTAACCCCATGGTCATTAGAGCAGAAAGTAACTTATCTTTGACCCTAATCATCTGCAAAACTTGGAAGAGCAGGCCCTGCTTCTCAATAGGGCAGCACAATAGTGCCAACATTGCCAGTTCAGGTGTGAGTGAGCCAGGTCTGAAGTTGTAAGCATGGGTGAGCTCTCCCCATTTCTCATCTATCTTGTGGCTGCATGGGCAGGGCAGAACTGCTCTCCTACCCCATACCGCATCCATCGGTGTTCTGGACAAGTGTTAGAGCTGACCATGTGACCATAAGATCTGGAACACTGTACTGGAGTACAATCAGCTACAACACTCAGGAGAGTGGACCATGTTCCTCACCAAGGTAGTGCAATAAAGCCATCCCTGTTAGCTCAGTTGTGGACGAGCCAGCCCAGAAATAGTAAACACGGGAGAACACTCCCCATTTCTCATGTGTCTTGTGGTGCCAGGGCCCGTAGCAGGTAGCAGAGTTGGAGCTGTAGTCATACGTGTGGGGGAGTTATCCCAGATCCCCAAAGCTGCAATAACTGGGAGAACTGGCCCCAAACCATGCTGAGGGAGACTAATAGAGACAATCTGTTAGCAGAGGTGTGGATGGTCAACTCCCAAATTTGTGTGTATGGGAGAGCTGACACCATTAGCCATAACTTTGGTGGTGGTATGGGTATAGGATACATCCCCTCCTCCTCCCTGCCCATCACTGTCTTAGGGAGTTCTTTGAGATGACCCTGTGGTTATAGAAGCAGGAGAGTTATCTCTGACCCCCACAACACTTGGCAGAGCAGGCCCTCCTCCTCACCTTGTCAGTTCAGATGTGGGTGAGCCAGCCCCAAAGTTGTAAGTATAGAAGAGCTCTCCCTATTTCTCCTCTGTCTTGTTGCTGCATGGGCAGGGGAGCGCTACCCTTCTACCCCATTACTTGCCCATCAATATATGGGGCAGGTGTTATATCTTACCCTGTGACCATAAAAGCAGCAAAACTGTACTGGACCACTACCAGCTGCAAAGCTAAGGCGAGCAGGCCCTGTGCCTCTCCAGGGTAGCACAATAGAGCCAACCATGTCCGCTCAGCTGTGTGTGAGCCAGCCCCAGATTTGTGAGCCCGGCAGAGTTCTCACAATTTCTCATCTGTCCTGTGACCGCATAGGCAGGGGAGTGCTGCCCTCCTACCTCATCTCTGGCCCACCGATGTCTTGGGCATGTTGTAGAGTTGAATCTTTGACTTTAATAGTGATAAAGCCATACTGGTAGCCATACGCTCAGGAGAGCAGGCCCTGTACCTCACCAAGGACACACAATAGAATCATTCCTCTTAGCTCAGGGTGGAAGAGCCAGTCCAGTCTGTTGTAAACATAGGAGAGCTCTCCACATTTCTTATGTGTCTTGAGGTGCCAGGGCCTGTAGTAGGTGGGACAGCTGTCCCTGTAGTCATAAGAGTGGGAGAGCTATCCCTGACCCTCACAAGCTGCAACACCCAGGAGAAATGGCCTTGAACCAATCCAGGGCAGAACTATAGAGACAGCCCTGTTAGGAGAAGTGTGGATAAGCTAGCCCCAAATTTGTGAGTATGGAATAGCTGTCCCCATTACCAATCGATAGGGTAGTATAAACCAGAGGCCTTGAACCAGAAGCATGATTCTTTGCAATGAACAATTGCAAATAAAAAAAAAACTGACAAAGGTATTCAAAGCGTGACTCACTGTGTCACACTGCAGCTTGCATGGCAAGATTTTTAACTTTCTGCTTTTTAATTTTCTATTTTCTCTTAAGTTTTGTTTTATTTGGGTGGTATGCAGGGCATAAGTCAGATGCTATGGAACAGGGAAATGAATGGGATCAAGAAACATGATGTAAAAGACATAGAATAAATTAATCAAAAATACATTTCTACAGTGTGTGTGTATGTGCACACATGTATGCATGTACACATAGGTACACACATTCCAAAATATGTTGATGTCAGAGCATAATATATCAGAGTTTGTTATTTCCTTCTACCATGTCAGTAGTAGGGCTTGAACCCGGGTCCTCAAGCTTGGCAGGAAGTGTCTTATTTATTGTATCATATCATCTGAGAATATCATTTTCTGAGCTTATTTGTTGTTAATTATCCCTGTTCTGATAAGAAACTACAAGATGAGTTCTAGTAAACATGTTTCATAACTGAAACAATTAAGACTAGACTTTAATTGACAATAAATTTATCAGTAAAATTTGATCTTTTGAGTCATTTCAAACATTTTTCAGAGTGTAACCTGTCAGAAACACATCTTGAGTATGTCCTGTTTAAAAAATAATTTAATATTTCAAAGATTATTTAATTATAAATTTCTATATTCTTCAGTTTCTGCCCAAGTATCAATTTCACTCATATTTAAGAACTCACTAATTTTGCTACTTAAACTTCTAAATGTTTGGTCATGTCTTAGCAAAGGGATAACAGACTAATTTCACAATGTGAGCACAATATGGAAGTGTCTCATTGGGTACCAGGAAAGAAGAAGTCAGAGGTCAAGAAATCAATATGCTGCTAATTCAGGTGCCCAGAAGATATGGGTTTGTAGTTTCAGTGACAAAGATGGAAGTTATTTAAGAGTGATATAGTAAAAATATAAATCCTGCAATTCTGTCTGCCAATTAATGAGGCCAAACATAAATAACCATCAACTGATGACCTCCCCAAAATGGCAAATTCTAACAGAAGCAGTGCAGGTTTAAACATTCTGATTTAAATAATAAACTATATTGCCTTTTAGAAAGCACATGAACTAAATTAACAAGAGTAATTAATCAATTATAGCTGAGTTATCTATCAAATCATTGGGTAGAATAATTAAATAATTATGTATTGGTAATTATTTGTAATAAATGTTCTCCAAATACAGCATGTTCCAACCATGAGTTACAAATAGTGTAGAATTTTTTTTTGTTTTCCTCTTTGTCCTCACAAAGTGCTACACTTCAGTTTTAAAACTTTGTATATTGAGAACTATATTTTTATGTGAATTTGTAATATCAGATAGACCCTAGCACTTTTTATATTCTCAGAACACAGGAAAGCACTAAAGTACATTCCTTTCTACTTGTAGTTATTGTTTAGACAGGATCTCATTCTGCATGACTTTTTATTTTGTGTTTACTATATGTAACTGTAAAGTCTGAGTGAAACAGAAAATAATTAAGACAAACCATATTAAAAATTAAGATAGTCAGGAAATGTACCAACCTTCAGGATCAAGAAGCTTTTCTATGCCTAAGTGACATTTGGCGATATTGAAGGCATGCTCCAGTCTTTGTGTGGCTGACTGCTGGGAAACCACGTTATTCCAATCAAAGAGTTCTGGCCTGAAACAGATATATACATAAAAAAGAAATTCATTAATATGCAATGCACTATGAAACCTTTTCAATTCTTAACTGAGATATTTTGTTTGACTTTTTAATTCCCAAAGTCTATAAGAATTAATAGATTCTTATTACCGGTGGTGGTTTGAATGAGAAAAGCCCTTAGGCTCATATACTTGTATGCTTGCTCGCCAGTTAGTGGTACTATCTAGTAAGGATTACGAGGTATGGCATTGTTGTAGTAGGTGTGGCTTTGTAGGGGTGGACTTTGGGTCTTCAACAGTAGATTCCAGGCCTAGTCTCTTTCTTTCTCTTGCCTACAACTTGAAGATGAGATGTGGGCTCTCAGCTACTTTTCTAGAATCATCTCTGTCTGTTTTCTGTCACTCTACACAGTAATGATTATGTACTAACCCTTTGAAACTGAGCAAGCCCCCACCTAAATGAACTATAAGCTATTTTGGTCATTGTGTCTCCTCACAGCAAAACAATAACTAAAACATTATCCCTCAAGAACATTTTTTAATTTAAATAAATTGCAATTTTAACCTAGGATGTTGACATTTCCCATGTTAAGGGTGTAAAAATTTTGCAAATTATGCCACAATAAAATTGAAAAAGATAAAATTCATTAAGAAACTAAGGAAGAAATTATTATTAAACTTCATCTATTAATAAAAATATGCTATTTAATCAATCTTGAGATTGAAATATGATCTATTCACAAGTAACTCCTAAATTCCTAAGCCTATCTTATATCTCTTCTTTGAGCTTCTAATTCATCATCATCACAAAAGCAATAATTCCATGTTTTCTAGATATAACAGGACTACTACACTCATGAATCCATTGTAACAATGGTTGCCTGCAGAAGATATTCACAAGAGGGTGTCTATTGATATTCTAGGATAGGTAAGGGAGTGGCACAAGAACACCCCCCCCAAATGAAGGCTATTGAAAGTTGATGAATGCTAGAAGAGAGACAGTATGTTGTTTTTGTTTGTTTGGTATTAGGTGTATGAAACATGGTAGGTTGACCAAGCTCCAGTTGATGATCCCACACCCTTGTGATTTGAACAGCATTTATTACACCTATAAATAAATATGAATAGATATGAATAAATATGAAAAGGTGGAGTATTAACTTCCTAGCCTCTAGTCACCGAAACTGCACCCAGACTAGATCAGATAGGATGTGGAAAGACAAGTTATCTTGTGTATGTGGGTAGTAGAGGTAATCTCTACTGGCTTAACCCTGGGTGAGGACATGGCAAGGTTAGGTATGGAATTGCATGGCATCAGCAACATAAAGTATCCTGTAGGTGAGTGTGAATAGGCCAGAAGAAGTTGAGAACCTAGGTATGGGCTATATTACAGATGGAAGATTGTAGATCTACTGAGAATCTTGAATTTAGGACCCTACATGAGGTTATAGATCTCTACAGCAAAGTATAGGTAGTCATTCTGGGACAAATCAGTGGTGATTCAATATAGACTAGGTTTCATAGTATGTGAAAAATGAATATTCAGCTGCGGGTAGAAGTGACTCACCAGTATAGACCCTGGGAAACAACTAGGGGTACTCACAAATCTAGATTCTGGTGGAAGTCTAGAATTAGAGTAAGATGATACTGGCAAATAAAATGGTAGTTACTGTGGGTATTTATGAATAGACTGGGTACTGGGGCAAGACTAGATATTGACTACAGCACAGGAGGATGTGGTCAAAGTAGGCTGGAACACAGTATTTGAGAAGATACAGAAGGCTAGAGATGTCAAACCAAACTGAGGTCATGGTGGTGGTAATATAAACAGGCTTGACCAAGGCAACAGACATGCAAACAGTGATTATGGAATGGGTTCAGATAACCTGCAAAGCCTGCACAAGGGATCCTGTAGGTGGAGGTGGTTTTTACAGGTCCTAGCTAGACTCTGGATATGGAAACAACACAGATAGAGGGAGAAGTAGGCCTAGGCTTTAGATTTCAACCCTGTAGTAGGTAGAGTTCTCTAAGTAGGGTATAGGTGCCATTCCAAAGCAAAGAAAAGGCTGTTCTATCTATGCTAGATATCATGGGCTATGTAATATAAGTACCTAATGTTTAAGTATAAGAGGGGTTGGGTACTCAATAGGTTAGATCCCGGTGGTGCACTAGAAATTTTGGGTATGGAGTGTGTGGGGGTGTATGCAGCACAAATAATCTTATGGTTGTGAGGGAACTGCTGGAAGTGTAGATGTTGAAGAGCACAGGATGAGGTGATGGTAGGGTGTAATAATTGAAAATCTATAGAAAGGGGTCACTATTGAAAGTCCAGGCAGCCAGGCTAGATCTGATCATAGACTATGGGAGCCAGAAGATATCCGCTGGCATCTGGAAAAAGCAAACATCCAGTGGAGAGAATACTCACAAGCAAGACCAAGGGAGAGGACTTGGGAACATATAGATTTAGAGTATTATGGCATAAGCTTAAAAAAGAATCCTTTGGATAGATATAAGTAGGCTGATCATGATGTGAGCCAAGGTGTTGGCTACAACACAGGTGGAAGAGGTAGGGCATAATAAGGCATGGGAATTGAGCAAATGGGAAAAAACAATATGTCACTACTGCAAGGTGCTGGAGGTCATATCATGACAGGGTGGCAATTAGATCCCATTTGACATGGAAAGTAAGTATACTGTTTGTATGTGAGCGTAGTTAACAGGCTTGACTCACAGAGAGGACATGAAAAGATGTAGGGAGTGGGATGCTCTAAGTAAGACAAAGGGCTTTGATGAGCAGGTAGAGAGGGTGGGACTTGTCAGGAGACTAGAAGTTAGCTACATCATAGGAAGAGATGGTACAACTAGCAATGGACTTAGGATTTTGGACACTATGGGAGGTAAGAGATCTATATTGTACTGATCTGGTGCCAACACAAAATTGTACAGTGGCTATTCAATATATGCTCTATCATACTGGACATGCAAAACAAGTGCCCAGTGGGAGAGAGAGGGACTCTGAGTTTGGTAAGTGGAGTTGTATGAAGGTGAAAGTGTCTTATGGGCAGATATGGACAGGCCAGTCCCTGGTGGAAGCCTAAATGTTGTTTATAGCCCAAAAGGAGGTAGTAGAACTAGGCTGGGATGTAGTATTTCTAATACTACTGAGGAGCAGAGTCGACTAGGAGAAAGCAAGGTGTGTCAGAATAGGTCCAGTCTGTGCTTTTGGAATCAGAGTTTATCCATTTTATATGGAAAAAAAGTGTCTGGTTTTTTGGGAGGTATACTCAACAGTCTAGACCCTGGAGGAGGACATGGAAAATCTGGGAATATAGTGGGCTGCTGTCAGTATCTCACAGTATCATCTGGGAAGATGTAGGTGTCGAGGGTACTGACAGGAGACTATATGTTGTCTTCAGCACTGCAGAAATTGGTGGGACTAGGCTATGCTTCAGGAATTGAAAATCTACTTGCAGTTTTCAAAATAGCCAGGTACACTGACTATGCAACCAGGACTAGATCCAGTGGGTAGGATGTAGAAAAACATGTACCCACTTGTTTGTGGGCTATACACAAGCTAGGCTTTAGAGAAGGAATTGGGGAGTCTGGGTATGGAATGTGGTGCTGTAGACAGTATCAAAGGTCCTATTTGGTGGAAACTGGTATATCATGTCCAGGATAAAACACTCGTGTTGTCTATAATACAAAAAGAGGTGGCAGAACTAGGCCAGCTTGAGGGATGTGGAACCCTGCAGAACCGTACAAGCTCCTACTGCAAAGCATAGCTGAACAGACAATGTCTGTGCACTGGCACTATACCAGGTACTATGCAGGAAGTGGAAAATTTAGTATCTTGTGTGTGGGTGGTATACTCAACAAGCTTGACTAAAGGGGAGGACATGTGAATAATGGGTATGGAGTGGAGTGGTGTAGGTGGCACAAAGGACCATGTGGCTGAAACAGTCTTAACAAAAGCTTAGATGTAAGCGGAGAAATCAGTGGTGAGAATAGTCATGTGCCTGAGTATAGGGACCATGGGCAAGGATAAAGGTCTCTACTGAATTTTTTAAGTGCCATTCTAGAATAAAGCAGGGTCTGTTCAATCTAAGATAGATCCCACAGGATACAGCACAATGTACTGAGTGGAGACTATAGTCACCAGGTTATATACATTAAGGCAGAATGTAAGAGATCTATGCTTGGAGTATGGTGGTGTAGGAAGCTCAGAATGCCATGCAGGTAGATGTTATTAAGGTGAGTCTTGGTGAAATGCTCTATGTTGGCAATACCCCGGATAAGATGGTAGTACTAACTTGGGGTACCAGAGTAGGACACTGCTGAGGCCAAGAGGAAGCTAGCAGATGGCAAGTTGTACCAGACTAGGTGTGTTCTTTGTCTGTGGGAACCAGAACCATATTTATCTGGTCAATGTGGAAAAACAAGTATCTTGGTGTGGGGAGGAGTCTTTAAAATTCTAGACCCTAGAAGAAGACAGGGAAAGTCTGGGAATATATTAGAGTGGTATAGGTGTCTCAAAATGCCCTTGCCATGAATGTGGATAGAGACTCTATCCAGAGTCTATATGTTGGGCATAGCACAGCAGGAGTTGCTGAGGACTAGGCTATGCTTCAGGAATTGAAACTGTGTGGAAGCCTAGAACTTCCTTCTTTAAATTGTAGTTTCCAGAATAGGCAAGCACACTAGCTGTGTAACCAGGGCTAGATTCAGTGGTATGTAGAAGAAAATGAATCTACTTATTTTGGAGTTACACTATAGGCTATACTCTAAAGGAGACAAGGGAAGTCTTCGTACAGAGTGTGTGGTGTAGGCAGCATAACAATTACTGTGAGTGGGTGCTAATATGGTGAGTCTTGGCTACAGCCTGGATATAGGTGCTGACACCAAAGGAAATGGTCTATCAAGGCTGTGCGATTTATGACCATGAAGATCTGTATAGATCCCAACTTCCAGGTACAGGTATCTAGACTGGGTGTGGTAAGTGGGCCTGTAGCAAATCTAGATCCTACAAAATATGGGGTAATGTATCCTATTTGCACATATGTGTGTGTTGGGGGAAGTATTCAACAGGTTTGACTCAGGATGAATAAGGACATGAAAAGAGTGGGTAGGGAGTAGAGTTGTATAAGCAGAACAAATGGCCATGTGGGTACATACAGTGAGTGGATCATGGCAGGAGCCTAGGCTTTGGTTATAACATGGAAGATATAGAAGGCTAAATATAGGCGCATGGTTTTTGATATGGAACAATGTTTGAGGTATGAACTTCAAAGCTCAGGTACCATTCTATATTGAAGCAGTGTTTGTTCCATCCAGCCTAGATGCCATTGGAAGTAAAAGATAAGTATGGAGGTAATGGGGTTTATTCACTATCCTATACTCAGTAGGAGGATACAGGAAATCTGGGCATGGAGTAGTTTAGGTGGTACAAAGTGTTCTGTGGGTGGATGTGAGTATAAAGTAGTGTTTCTCAATCTCCCTAATGCTATGACCCTTTAATATAATTCCTCATGTTGGGGTGTTCCCAAACCATAAAATTATTCCATTGCTACTTCATAACTGCAATTTGGTACTGTTAAGAATCATAATGTAAATATCTTGCATGCATGCTATCTTATATGCAACCCCCAAAGGCATCACAAACAACAGGTATAGAACTGCCAGTGTAGAGGGTCCTGTTAGGAGTCTAGATGTTGAAGCCAGTGCAGGAATAGGTGATGGAATTAGATGGGGTATAGGAATTGAAACTTTGTGGAAACATTACACTTACAATGCCAGGTACACATTCTAGTGTTGGACACTGCCTGTAAGAATCAAGGAAGAACCAGTGGAATATGCAAAATCAATGTCCAATGAGTAGGCTATTCATCAGGATAGACCCTAGGGTGATGTGGGAGTCCCCTCTGTGTGTTGCTTTTCTTGGTTAATGAATAAAGAAACTGCCTTGTCCTGTTGATAGGGCAGAACTTAGGTATGCAGGAAAGACAGAACTGAATGTTGGGAGAAGGAAAGAGTCAGAGAGATGCTATGGAATCACTACCAGAGTGAGACATGCTGAATCTTTGCCAGTAAGCCAATGCTATGTGGCAATATACAGATTAATAGGAATGGGTTAAATCAAGATGAGAGAGTTAGCCAATAAGAAGCTAGAGCTAATGGGCCAAGCAGAGATTTAATTTCTGTGTGGTTATTTCATGGCTAAGCTGCCTGGGAGGCTGGGATGAATAAGTGATTCCATGCAACAATTGGCACCAACATGTTGGACTAAGTCAATATAAAACCTGAGAGGGCTTGAAAAGGAATTCTAGAAAAAAATACAGATTTAACACAGCTTCTTGCTGTTTGCTGGAGGCTTGCTGCAGCTCCTTTAGGAGAGATCTTCCTGACTCAACCCCAGAAGAAAAGAACGGTGGTTTTGAAATGCTGGCTGTGTTGCCAGCACAACCTCTGCCTCTAGAGACAGAACATCTGGATGGGGTTTGTGAGCAAGGTGCTAAGGCTTGCTTTGTGGCAAAGTGGACCTGCTAAGTGCCTGGAAGTGGGGCAGTATGCCTGTGGCTCAGAGGCACAAGTAACTCTGCCATGCTTGGATGGGTGGAGCAAGAACTTCTTTACCATATTTGACCTAGTAATGGCACAGCTTAAGTTTTAGACTGTGCTGAGAAAGCAGGAAGTGCCATATATACCCTATTTATAGCGCAACTTAAGTTTTTAAGAAGCAGTATTTTAAAAAATGCTACTGGGCAGTAAAGAATTACAGAGTCACAATAGGACAGATTCAGACATAAAAAACCTCTAAATGGGTCACAGTATTGGATAAATGTACGTAGGCTTAGAAGAGAGAAGAAAAAGAGTATAGTCATAAAATAAAGTTAATTCTTTAAAAAAGGTTAAAGTCTTCAAAGAGACAGAGTACTGATAGTCATAGATTAAAAGGAATGAAGAAAAATAAGCCACATAAAAATGGAAAATTTACAGAGAGTCTGGATTATGTGTATTATTGTGTTTTCTTTGAGTTTTTGACTGTGAAGGAGCTAAGTACAGAGAGATGTTTCATTGTATGAGTTGCTGAGCCAAACCAGCATGTATATTATAAAGGTATCAGGACTTTCAAATTTTGGTCTAAGGATATGTTGCTTTAGAAAATTCTTCTCTTGTTTCCACAGAAGATGAGAACCTGTGGATTGCTTCCACACCAATATGGTTTCATGGAAAAAGACCCCCTTAAAGGTTGCTGTGTACACCCTCAAAAAATTACTTGGCCCAATTGCTGACTGAGATGAACCTAGTATACAGGATACACCATAAAAGACCTGATTAACAGTGCCCCCAAACAGCAGGAAGTAATATGGAAAAAACTATGCCCGTATTCCCAAATATTGTTTATAAAGGTTTGTTTCCATTTAAATTGGGATATGCTATAGAGATTTGCATGGATATGGATCTTCATTTATTGATACAAATTGAAGGTCAATTTTGTTATATGTATATGTATTTCTGATCTTGATTAAGGTATTATGATTGTATAGTTCATTTAAAAGTGTATAATTAAGAAATAAAGGTTAATAGATACTCATCTATAATAGTCAAGCTTGTAGTTATGTTAGTTAGATTTTCTAGATATATATATATATATATTTCAGTTAGTTAAGTATTCTTCAGATCTTTCTGAGACCTTCAGAATATGGCATTTAAAATGTTTTAAAAATTTAAGACTTTTCATGACAGTGAGACACATTTGCTCCTGGCAGCACCAATTACTTTGAGAGGAAGATGGGCATTGAACAGTCTCCTTAGCCATTTGGGCAAAAAACTGCTCTTGCCTCCACTGCTGAATTGGACATACAGTACTCACAGAAAAATGACTGATAAACTTGCCTAATGGTGAGATGATCCTTAGGGGTTCTTCCTTCATGAAAGAGTCTATGAGACATGCTACAGGATACAGAAGAAAGTGACTGAACTGTCTTTGAAATTTCCTGCTACGTGGAAAAGTATGCTAGACAGTATGGGCCTGTAGGCTGAAGATGGATGCTCTAATGATACAGAAAAACTTTGGGTGACTGTCCAGGCAGTAGGATGTCTCTGTCAATTGTAGAGTTTTGGAAGTTGCTTACAATGTGATTTCTGTTTACTTAGGAAATATTATAGCCTTCTGCAGTCTTTGATGGAGTTGAAGAATAGATAGTTACAGTTTTCCTTAGTTATGATAAAAGATAAAGTAAATATAAATACTGTAACTGTAATTCTTGTTTGATGCCTGTTATGTTTAATTTTACTATGTTAAAACCTTCCTTTTTATTTTAACAGAAAAGGGGAGGGGATGTGGGAGTCCCCTCTGTGTGTTGCTTTTCTTGGTTAATAAATAAAGCAAGTGCCTTGGCCTATTGATAGGGCAGAACTTAGGTAGGCAAGGAAGACAAAACTGAATGCTGGGAGAAGGAAAGAGTCAGAGAGATGCTATGGAGCCACTGCCAGAGTCAGCCATGCTGAATCTTTGCCAGTAAGCCACTGCCATGTGGCGATATACAGATTAATAGAAATGGGTTAAATCAAGATGTGAGAATTATCCAATTAGATGCTAGAGCTAATGGACCAAACACTGATTTAATTAATACAATTTCTGTGTGGTTATTTCAAGGCTAAACTAGCTGGGAGGCTGGGATGAACAAGTGGGCCCTCCTGTAACACTAGGGGAAGACATAGGCAGTATGGGTATGGAATAAGATGGTATAAGTGGGAAAAGGTATCCTATGGGTGAGTGTGATTAGGCTAGTTCTTGTTGGGACCCTATTAATTGACTACAACATAGGAGCAGATTGTGGAACAAGGTGGAGGTGTGTAATTCAACACTCTTTGGAAAGCTAGAGATAGCTACTGAAAGGTATTGGAAGCCATTGTATGCAAGGGTATTGTCTGTGGAATACTAGATAGATCCTATGGGATGTAAAAATTAAGTATGCAATTGTGGTACAAATATTATGTGTACAGTGGTGTCCTCAACAGGCTTCACCATGGGCAGTTACAGGATGTCTATATATGGAGTAATATGGTCTAAACATCACAAGCATGCTGTGGGTGGATATGAGTTTGTCAGGTCCTGGTTGGAGCCTAGGTGTTGGCCATATCAGGAGGAGGTGATAAAAACTGCACAAGGGCTTGGCATTTGGGTCCCCGCAGAAATCTAGCACTCCCTACTGCCAAGGGAAGATGGTTAGATTATGACTGTACATTGGCTGAGCTACTCAGTGGAGATAAGATGAAAGGTGGGAAAACAAGTATCTTATTGTGGGTGGGTTTTCCAACAGGTAGACACTGGGATAGGTCATGGAAAGTCTGGTTATTGAATGGATTGGTATTGGAGGCACAGAGTATCCTATGGGTAGATGAAGATAGACTGGGTAATGGCAAGAGCTTATAGCAAAAGCAGAAGTGGTATGACTAGCCTGGGGCATGAAATTTGGGATCTTACTGCAAGATCCCTATTGCAAGGGGAAGGAAGGCAGACTACATGAAAGCAATGGATGGGGATACTGTGCTAGATCCAAGGGGTATAGAACTACAAGTATACAACAGGGAGGGTGCTCATTAGGGTAGAAAACCTACCCTAATTATGGAGAAAACCATAGGTAATCTAGTGTGAACTAAGGTAGGACAGGAAGCAAGGAATTCTGTGTGTGGATATGGGTAAGGAAGGTGCTTGAGGGAACCTGGATGTTGGCTATAGCATAGAACAAGGTGGGATGAGGTCTAGAAACTGGATTCGGGATGCCATGGAAAGCTAGAATCACTACTCCATGGTGCTGCTAGCTAGACTGGGCCAGATTACTAGGTCTCAGGCTAGATACAGCTCATGTGGAAAAATAATCACCCCCAGGTTAGATATAGCTGATGTGGAAAAACAAGCATACAGTATATGGGGAGGCAAACTCAAGAGGATTGACACTGAGGGAGAACATGCAAAGTCTAGGCATTGAATTGGGTGGTTTGGGCTGTATAAAGGATGGTCTGGGTGGATGAAGTAAGGTATAGTTGTGGAAGGATTATTGGTGTGGTCACAGCACAAAAGGAGGTGGTGGGGCAAATCTGTGAAAAGGGATTTGAGACCCTACTGAAACCTAGAGGTGCACATTTAAAGGGTCAGACAGACAGAATAATATTGGACACTGGCTGTGCTACTTAAGAGAGATGAGGCAGGTAGAAAATCTAATATCTCATTGTGTGTGGAATACTCACAGGTTAGACCCTGAGGGAGGACTTTGGAAATATTGGTGCAATAGGAAGCACAGTGTCCTGTATGTGGATCCTGGTAGAGTAGGTCTTTCTGGGATCAGGCATAGAAGAGGTAATGTGAAATGACCCTCTATATTCTGTGAATACATTTTATTATCATTAGTTAAGAAAAAAGTTTTGACCTATGGCAGGGCAGAATATAGCTAGGCAGGAAAACCAAGCAAAGAGACAATGAGAAAGAAGGTGGAGTAATGAGATGCCATCAGTCACAAGAGGAATACGATTCCAGAGCATTACCAGTAAGCCACAGGGCACATGGTGATACATAGATTATTAGAAATGGGTTAATGCAAATGTAAGAGCTAGTCAATAAGAAGCCTGAACCATTAGCCAAAGAATTAGTATGAAGCCTCCAAGCGATTCAGCCTCCTAATGATTCTTTTATAAGTGGTTATGAGGACCTGTGGGTGGGAGAGAAGCTGGTCTAGCAAGAACAGGCAGAACAGAAAAAAGTTTCCAACTACATTAGAGGTGTTGAGACTAGGCTAGAGCATGAGATTTGGGACCCTGTTGGTGCTTAGAGGCCCACAATAAGGGGCAGACAGCGAGACTAGGCCAAGTACTGTGACCTCAAGCTAGATCCATCTGATGTGAAAAAGTAAGCATCCAGCGAATATGCATGTGAAGGCATACTCAAGAGGTTTGACCCTAAGGGAGGACATAGGAAGGCAGAGCAAGGAGCATGGGTATTCACACAGCACAATGGGTCCTACATGTAGATGTGGAGGTCAGGAACCTACATGTTGACTATATAACAGGAAGGGGTATTGGATTAAGCTAGAAGCAGGAGTTAGGGATCCTGTTGAAGCCTAGAGGCGAGTACTGCAAAGCAAGGAATGCAGACTAGTATAGGTACTGCCTGTGGGACTCAGGCTAGATATTGCAGTATGTGGAAAACAGTATCTATAGCTGGGCTGAGAACTCAGCACAGTAAACCCTAGGGGAGGAGTATGGTTCTTTAGGCAGAATAAAGGATGTGTGGATAGATTAAGAGAGGGCAGGCTACAGTACAAAATAAGGTGGTGGAAAGAGGCCAGGCCTTGTGATCTCAGACATTCTTTAAAACCTAGAAGACACTACTACAGGTCCCAGAGTCCAGGATAGAACAAGACACTGACTGGTATGTAGGATAGACCAGGCAGTATATAAAAAAACAAGTATTTGGTTGGGTGCTTGAAGTGGGGGTAGCCATCAGAGTAGACCCCAGAGGATGAGGGGAAAAAACCAGGTGAGCAGTGAGGTGGTGTGGGCACAAAAATGTACTGTGGAAAATACAGACATGGACTGGCAATGCAACAACACAGTGGGAATTATTGTGACAAGGCTTGGCAGAAGGATTTGGAAATAGGTAGAAGCATACAGCTCACAACTGCAAGGCACAGGTGGCCAGAGTAGGTCAGGCAGCATGTGAAAAGACAAGAATTCATTAGTGTGTTGGGGGTGAGATATGATGATGTGAGATTACCCTGTGTATGCCATGACTATGTTTTATTACCACTGGTTATTCAAGAATATGTTTTAAGCAATGGATTGGTAAAGCCAAGCAGGAAATCTGAACAGGAATATAGAGAGAAAGTAGGCAGAGTCGGGAATTTGACATGCAGCAAATCATCAGCCGCCAGTGAGAACTTTACTCGTATGCCACAGTCTCATGATGATACACAGATATACAGAGCGGAATCCCACATCAATATGAGCTATGTTTGGTGGGGGGTGGAAAAACACTATTTGGAACAGGAAATATTCACTAGGTTTGAACTTTGGGAGGACAAGGTAACATTTCATAAAGAGTGGGGTTATGTACAATGAGCAAGTAAGCCATGAGTCAGTACAGGTGTGTTAAGTGCTGGGGAAGCCTAGATGTTGGCTATGGAAGAGTAGTAGCTTTTGGGATTATGTTGTGATTTGAGATTTGTGTCCCTGAATAATGCCACAAATCATTACTGAAAAGTGCAAGAGTCCATTCTGTCTAGGATAAATACAACTGAATATAGAAAACCAAGTACGGAGTATGGATATATTCACCTGGATAAATCCTGGAGGGGGACATAGGAAGTCGAGGTATGGTGTGAAGAGGTATGGGAAACTCTAAGAACCCTATTGGTTTATGTAAATAGGATTATATCTGGCTGTGGCCCAGATGTTCTCTATAGTATAGGAAAAATGTTCTAAATAGGCTGCAACATGTGGAAGCCTAATATTCACTACTATAAGGCAAGGAGTCCAGACCAAGATTGAGCATTTCTTATGGTTTCCAGGTTATACATAACAGAATGTTAAAATTCAAGTGTCTGATAGTGTGTGATATTCTCACTAGGCTAGACACCAGAAGATAGGAGAACATTGGTTATGGACTGGGCTTATATTGGTGGTAGAATGGGTCCTTAGGTAAATATGGGTATTAAAGGAGGCTCTATGTTCACCATAGTAAAAAAGGTATTGAGGCTAGACTGGGTCACCTGACTTGGGATACTGTGGAAGCCTAGAGGCCATGATAATATTGCTACACAGAAAGACAAGGCATGGACCCTGGTTTTCTTATACTCATTAGGTATAGAGGAATGTGGAGATGCAAGTATTCGTGTGTGTTTGCGTGTGTGTGTGTGTGTGTGTGTGTGTGTGTGTGTGTGTGTGTGTACGGTCAACAGGCTAAGCCATGGAATAGAAGTGTTATTTGGGAATGATTTTAGGTTAGACATTCAAGATACTAGCCAAAGATTGAGGCAGACATTTTGGACTAAACCATTGACAGGGATAGTAATGTTGAAGAATTTGGAGAAGCAAATGATCTGTCATGTGTTCTACCACAACCAAGGTAGATATGTAAAAAAGGATGGCGTGGACAATTTGCCTTAGAGTTATTAAACAAAGTGTCCACTAAAAGCCAACTCTCTTTGCCTTCTCAATATTTTCCCCCGCTCATCAAAGAGTCAGGAGTGGTACAGTCTGCTATTGGTTCCTTCCTTCACCAGGCATTCTTGTGGGTCAGAACCAGGCTTTGTGATGTCAGAGCACAAGGTCACCTACTATTGGTCGAGACCTTGATGATGAATCAGGTCTGAGGGTGTGGCCTTCCCTACTCTGCCAGTTGTTCACAGCCCCTCGAGGGAGAAACAACAGGCGCTTGAGACTTGGTGATGGAAAGTGTAACGAAGGAACCAAAGGAATCACTGTCCGACATGGACCTCCCAACCTCCAGTAGTGATGCTCCTATGGCAGCGAACGGGCCAGTCCTTATGGTAAAGACCAAGGCCGCTCTAAAGCAGTATCCACCTTACATGTCGTGCGGAAAGGTGAGGTGACAAACCCTACTGGAAATCCCTCCTCTACTCATTTACTCTTACCTAAAGTCACTACCTCTCTCCTTCCTGGCATAAATCCCTTATCAATTCTCACCTCTTCCGACATAGTGTCCTTCACATGCTTCTCCTGACTTCTCCCTATATTAACTAATTCTTGTGTTCACCTCTTGCCATTCCAGGCACACAAGAGGAGCAAACATGGGAAGCACTCCTCAAAGAAGAAGAACAAGAGAAAGAGGGAGGCCGAAGCGGCAGCTGCCCTCGAACTGAAGAAAATCAAAGTGGAACCTGTTTCTGCAATGCCTGAACCTAAGGAGGAGGAGCCTGTAAAGGAAGCCCAGGAGCACACTACTGGAGAAGCAAGCGTGGCCGCAGCAGCCAATGAGGGGGAGAGCCAATAAGATGGCTATCATGAAGACAGGGAATACCCAAATATGACAAGTAAAATTACATTGGCATAAATTTATTAAATTGAAAATAAATTCAATTTAATTGAAAAGTTATGTGTCTTTGTGAGTGACTAACGGCGAAACCAGGAAAAGGAAGGAAAAATGATGGTTATAGGAGAAGAGAGAGGGAAGATGGGTGGGTGAATGGCAATGGAGAGACTTGTTCTTCATTAGGTTTGGGGCAGTCATAGTGGGTGCATGGAAAGAGGGGGAGTTTGGGTGGGTAGAAGACAAGGGAGGGACTTGGGTCTGGAAAAGTTTGGGCATCAATGGTGGGTGCATGGAAGAGGGAGAGTTTGGGTGGGAAGAAGTCAAGGGAGGGATTTGGTTCTCCAAGTTTTGGGGAAGTAATGGTGAGTGAAGGGAAAGAGAGGGAGTTTGGCTGGGTAGGAGACAAGGGAGGGATTTGGTTCTCCAAAGGTTTGGGCATCAATGGTGGGTGCATGGAAGAAGGGGAGTTTGGGTGGATAAAAAATAAGGGAGGGATTTGGGTCTCCAAAGGTTTGGGGCAGTAATGGTGAGTGCATGAAAAGAAAGGGAGCTTGGGTTGGTAGAACACAAGGGAGGGATTTGGGTCTCCAAATGTTTGGGTATCAATGGTGGGCACATGGAAGTGGGGGAGTTTGGGTGGGAGGAAGACAAGGGAGGGATTTGGGTCTAAATAGGTTTGGGGCAGTAATGGTGGGTGCATGGAAAGAAAGAGAGTTTGGGTGGGTAGGAGACAAGGGAGGGATTTGGCTCTCCAAAGGTATGGGGCAGTAATGGTGAGTGAAAGGAAAGAGAGGGAGTTTGGCTGGGTAGGAGACAAGGGAGGGATTTGGTCTCCAAAGTTTGGGCATCAATGGTATGTGAATGGAAGAGTGGGAGTTTGGGTGGATAGAAGACAAGGGAGGGATTTGGGTCTCCAAAGTGTGAGGCAGTAATTTTGAGTGCATGAAAAGAAAGATAGCTTGGGTGGGTTGAAGACAAGGGAGGTATTTGGGTCTCCAAAGGTTTTTGCATCAATGGTGGGTGCATGGAAGAGAGGGAGTTTGGGTGGGAAGAACACAACGGAGGGATTGGGTCTCCAAAGTTTTGGGCATCAGTGGTGGTTGCATGGAAGAGGGGGAGTTTGGGTGGAAAGAAGACAAGTGAGGGATTTGGGTCTCCAAAGGTTTGGGCATCAATGGTCGGTGCATGGTAGCAAGGGAATTTGGGTGTGTAGAAGACAAGGGAGGGATTTTTGGCTCAAAAGGTATGGGGCAGGAATTGTGAGTGCATTGAAAGAGAAGGAGTTTGGGTGGTTAGAAGACAATGGAGAGATTTGGGTCTCCAAAGGTTTGGGCATCAATAGTGGGTGCCTGGAAGAGGGGGAGGTATGGTGGGGAGAAGACAAGGGAGGTATTTGTGTCTCCAAAGATTTTGGGCAGTAAAATTGAGTGCATTGAATAAGCGGGAGTTTGGGTAGGTAAAATACAATGGAGGAATTTGGGTCTCCAAAGGTTTGGGGCAGTAATGGTGGGTGCTTGGAAAGAGAGGTTATATGGGTGGGTAATGCCATGGAAGGGATTTAGGCCTCTATTCCTTTGGAGAGTGTAATCATGGGTAAATGATAAGAGACATTTGGGTGGGTACATGACAAGGGAAGGATTTGATTATCAGATACTCAGGCGGCAGTAATCATGAGTATCTGTCAAGAGAAGAGTATGGGTTATCATATGTCATGCGTGGGATTAGGGTCTCAGAACGATGGTGTCAGAAATGGTGGATATATAGCAACAGAGGGAGTAAGCTGGGTAAATGACAAGGGAGGGATTTGGGTCTTATTCACTTTGGGGGCAGCAATGGTGAGTATGTAGCAAGAGAAATAGTTTGGATGGGCACACGACAATGGAGAGATTAGGGTCTCACAAAGCTTGTGGCAAAATGATGGGTATATGCCAAGAGAGGAGTTTGGGTAGCTCTATGACCAGGGGGTGTTTGGGTCTCTTAAGGTTTGGGGCAAAAATAATTGGTATATTTCAAGAAACAGAGTTTGGATGGGTATATGACAAGAGAGGGGGTTTTGGTGGGCCTATAAACATGGATATATTTGGGTCTGACATGTTTGTGGGAAGAAATGGTGGGTATTTTACAAGACAGGAAATTGTGTGGTTACATGACAAAAGAAGAATTTTCAGTGGGCATATGGCAAGAGACGATTTGGGTCACAGCAGGGTGGGGGCCGTAATGGTGGATATATGGCTAGTGAGGGAGTTTGGGTGAGTACATGACATGGTAGAGATTGGGCCATCACAACGTTTGGGGGAAGAAATTGTGGAAATATTATAAGAGAGAGCATTAGGTTTGGTGTATGGCAAAGGAGGAATGAGTGTCTTGGAAGGATGGGTCCAGAAATAGTGGGTACATGGCAAGAGAGGGAGTTCAGTTCGTTGAATGAATGGGAGGAATTTGTGTCTGATAAGGTTTTAGGGAAGAAATGTTGGCTATATGGCAAGAGAGGTAGTTTGGATAGGCAGATGACAAAGGAGGGATTTGGTTTCATAAAGATGAATGCAGAAACATTTGGGAGAGAGAGAAAGAGAGACAGAGAGAGACAGAGAAAGAGAAGTAGAGAGAGAGACAGAGAGTGAGAGTGAGAGAGAGAGAGAGAGAGAGAGAGAGAGAGAGAGAGAGAGAGAGAGAGAATGGGTTGGTATATGATATGGGAGAGATTATGGTTTTCCAATGTTTGGTGGCAGATAAGCAATTTTCATGAATATACAATAAAGATGGATATGATTGCATGTATGATATGAAACACACATTTCTAGTTGAGGCCTAGAAAATTGATTTTGGTGGGTATATGACACAGAAGTCTCTTTGGTTTTGAAGATGGAAAATCTGACATTTTGTATACTATAGGGATAGAGGCCAGACAAGGAATATGGTTTGATATATAAAAAAAAGAAGAAAATTTGGGTAAGCATATGACAAAGAAGGGACTTTGGTTCCCACAGATTTGAGGGTCATACCACACATGACCTGTAAGACTCATAGAGGTAATTATGGAGCATTGAATCCAAATTGCTACATTTACCTTTTCTCATAGATAAGGATGGAGAAGACTGTGCTCCACCATCTATGTATTTTGCAAGAGCCGGGCAAAACTTCACAGTATGAATGTCTCAACCTATCTGAGTTGCTGGACCTAGTCTTGGCTGAAGGCTTTGAAAACCTTCACACGCCTAAAATTTGCAAAGGCAAGGCACATGAGGCAGCAGTAAGTCAGACAGCATGTGGAAAATCAAATATTCATTTGTGTGTAATGGATTACTCAATTGGCTAAAGTGGGGTCCTGGTGGTTGTGGGATGTTTGGTTATATAATGAAGTGGTTTAGTCATCAGAATCATCCTGCATATGGATACAGGTAGGATGGTTACTGTTGGGAATAGAGATGCTGGATACAGCACAAAAGAATGTGCTAGGACAAGGCCAGTTGGAGGGAAAGTGCCAGCAAAAGCTTAGAACTATCTATCAAAGCATGGTAGGACTAAGATGGAGCCAAGGGTTTGGAACTCAGCAAACAGCTAAAAGTCACTACAAGTGTGAGAAAACAGCTCTTTTAGAGTTCTCACTAGATGTTTCATCAGGTCTGGACTCTACTGGACTAGGAAAAGAATTATCTGCTCGAAAGGGGCAATTACTTCTCTTGGCTCTGTAGGATTTGGACAGACTCGGCATGCTATGGTATTATGTAGTCAGCCAGAGATCCTGTGGTTTGATGAGGTTGCGTTTGTCTCAGTGGGAATATATATGTTGTCTACAGCACAGGAGGATTTGATGGGACTAGGAATCCTATATGCTATGAATATGTTTTATTACCATTGGTTATTCAAGAAGATGCTTTGGGCAATCGATTAGTAGAATATAGCCAGGCATTGAATCTGAACAGAGATATAGAGAGAAAGTAGGCAGAGTCAGGGAGATGCCATGTAGCTGCAGAAGGAGAAAACCAGCAGCTACCTGTGAGAGCCTGACTCGTAGGCCACAGTCTCATAATGATACATATATATACAAAAGGGAATTCCAAATCAATATGAGCTAGGTTTGGAGGGATGTGGAAAAACAGTATTTGGAACAGGAGATATTCACTAGGTTCGAACTTTGGGAGGGCACGATAACTTTTCATAAGGAGTGGGGTTATTCCATTAGCCAGTACAGGTATGATAAGTGTTGGGGAACTCTCAGTGTTGGCTACAGAATAGCAGTAGCTGGTGGGATCATGCTGTGTTTTGAGATTTGTGTCCCTGAAAAATGCCACAAGTCACTACTGCAAAGTTCAAGAGTCCATTCTTGGATGGGACAGGGACTATTCTTTCTAGGATAAATTCCACTGAATATGGAAAACCAAGTACCGAGTATGGATATCTTCACCTGGATAAATCCTGGAGGGGGACATAGGAAGTCTGGGTATGGTGTGAAGAAGTATGGGCAACTCTAAGTACCCTATTGGTTTTTGTAAATAGGATTATATCTGGTTGTAGCTCAGATGTTCTCTATAGTATAGGAAAAATGTTCTAAATAGGCTGCAACATGTGGAAGCCTAATATTCACTACTATAAGGCAAGGAGTCCAGACCAAGATTGAGCATTTCTTATGGTTTCCAGGTTATACATAACAGAATGTTAAAATTCAAGTGTCTGATAGTGTGTGATATTCTCACTAGGCTAGACACCAGAAGATAGGAGAACATTGGTTATGGACTGGGCTTATATTGGTGGTAGAATGGGTCCTTAGGTAAATATGGGTATTAAAGGAGGCTCTATGTTCACCATAGTAAAAAAGGTATTGAGGCTAGACTGGGTCACCTGACTTGGGATACTGTGGAAGCCTAGAGGCCATGATAATATTGCTACACAGAAAGACAAGGCATGGACCCTGGTTTTCTTATACTCATTAGGTATAGAGGAATGTGGAGATGCAAGTATTCGTGTGTGTTTGCGTGTGTGTGTGTGTGTGTGTGTGTGTGTGTGTGTGTACGGTCAACAGGCTAAGCCATGGAATAGAAGTGTTATTTGGGAATGATTTTAGGTTAGACATTCAAGATACTAGCCAAAGATTGAGGCAGACATTTTGGACTAAACCATTGACAGGGATAGTAATGTTGAAGAATTTGGAGAAGCAAATGATCTGTCATGTGTTCTACCACAACCAAGGTAGATATGTAAAAAAGGATGGCGTGGACAATTTGCCTTAGAGTTATTAAACAAAGTGTCCACTAAAAGCCAACTCTCTTTGCCTTCTCAATATTTTCCCCCTCTCATCAAAGAGTCAGGAGTGGTACAGTCTGCTATTGGTTCCTTCCTTCACCAGGCATTCTTGTGGGTCAGAACCAGGCTTTGTGATGTCAGAGCACAAGCTCACCTACTATTGGTCGAGACCTTGATGATGAATCAGGTCTGAGGGTTTGGCCTTCCCTACTCTGCCAGTTGTTCACAGCCCCTCAAGGGAGAAACAACAGGCGCTTGCGACTTGGTGATGGAAAGTGTAACGAAGGAACCAAAGGAATCACTGTCCGACATGGACCTCCCAACCTCCAGTAGTGATGCTCCTATGGCAGCGAACGGGCCAGTCCTTATGGTAAAGACCAAGGCCGCTCTAAAGCAGTATCCACCTTACATGTCGTGCGGAAAGGTGAGGTGACAAACCCTACTGGAAATCCCTCCTCTACTCATTTACTCTTACCTAAAGTCACTACCTCTCTCCTTCCTGGCATAAATCCCTTATCAATTCTCACCTCTTCCGACATAGTGTCCTTCACATGCTTCTCCTGACTTCTCCCTATATTAACTAATTCTTGTGTTCACCTCTTGCCATTCCAGGCACACAAGAGGAGCAAACATGGGAAGCACTCCTCAAAGAAGAAGAACAAGAGAAAGAGGGAGGCCGAAGCGGCAGCTGCCCTCGAACTGAAGAAAATCAAAGTGGAACCTGTTTCTGCAATGCCTGAACCTAAGGAGGAGGAGCCTGTAAAGGAAGCCCAGGAGCACACTACTGGAGAAGCAAGCGTGGCCGCAGCAGCCAATGAGGGGGAGAGCCAATAAGATGGCTATCATGAAGACAGGGAATACCCAAATATGACAAGTAAAATTACATTGGCATAAATTTATTAAATTGAAAATAAATTCAATTTAATTGAAAAGTTATGTGTCTTTGTGAGTGACTAACGGCGAAACCAGGAAAAGGAAGGAAAAATGATGGTTATAGGAGAAGAGAGAGGGAAGATGGGTGGGTGAATGGCAATGGAGAGACTTGTTCTTCATTAGGTTTGGGGCAGTCATAGTGGGTGCATGGAAAGAGGGGGAGTTTGGGTGGGTAGAAGACAAGGGAGGGACTTGGGTCTGGAAAAGTTTGGGCATCAATGGTGGGTGCATGGAAGAGGGAGAGTTTGGGTGGGAAGAAGTCAAGGGAGGGATTTGGTTCTCCAAGTTTTGGGGCAGTAATGGTGAGTGAAGGGAAAGAGAGGGAGTTTGGCTGGGTAGGAGACAAGGGAGGGATTTGGTTCTCCAAAGGTTTGGGCATCAATGGTGGGTGCATGGAAGAAGGGGAGTTTGGGTGGATAAAAAATAAGGGAGGGATTTGGGTCTCCAAAGGTTTGGGGCAGTAATGGTGAGTGCATGAAAAGAAAGGGAGCTTGGGTTGGTAGAACACAAGGGAGGGATTTGGGTCTCCAAATGTTTGGGTATCAATGGTGGGCACATGGAAGTGGGGGAGTTTGGGTGGGAGGAAGACAAGGGAGGGATTTGGGTCTAAATAGGTTTGGGGCAGTAATGGTGGGTGCATGGAAAGAAAGAGAGTTTGGGTGGGTAGGAGACAAGGGAGGGATTTGGCTCTCCAAAGGTATGGGGCAGTAATGGTGAGTGAAAGGAAAGAGAGGGAGTTTGGCTGGGTAGGAGACAAGGGAGGGATTTGGTCTCCAAAGTTTGGGCATCAATGGTATGTGAATGGAAGAGTGGGAGTTTGGGTGGATAGAAGACAAGGGAGGGATTTGGGTCTCCAAAGTGTGAGGCAGTAATTTTGAGTGCATGAAAAGAAAGATAGCTTGGGTGGGTTGAAGACAAGGGAGGTATTTGGGTCTCCAAAGGTTTTTGCATCAATGGTGGGTGCATGGAAGAGAGGGAGTTTGGGTGGGAAGAACACAACGGAGGGATTGGGTCTCCAAAGTTTTGGGCATCAATGGTGGTTGCATGGAAGAGGGGGAGTTTGGGTGGAAAGAAGACAAGTGAGGGATTTGGGTCTCCAAAGGTTTGGGCATCAATGGTGGGTCCATGGTAGCAAGGGAATTTGGGTGGGTAGAAGACAAGGGAGGGATTTTTGGCTCAAAAGGTATGGGGCAGGAATTGTGAGTGCATTGAAAGAGAAGGAGTTTGGGTGGTTAGAAGACAATGGAGAGATTTGGGTCTCCAAAGGTTTGGGCATCAATAGTGGGTGCCTGGAAGAGGGGGAGGTATGGTGGGGAGAAGACAAGGGAGGTATTTGTGTCTCCAAAGATTTTGGGCAGTAAAATTGAGTGCATTGAATAAGCGGGAGTTTGGGTAGGTAAAATACAATGGAGGAATTTGGGTCTCCAAAGGTTTGGGGCAGTAATGGTGGGTGCTTGGAAAGAGAGGTTATATGGGTGGGTAATGCCAGGGAAGGGATTTAGGCCTCTATTACTTTGGAGAGTGTAATCATGGGTAAATGATAAGAGACATTTGGGTGGGTACATGACAAGGGAAGGATTTGATTATCAGATACTCAGGCGGCAGTAATCATGAGTATCTGTCAAGAGAAGAGTATGGGTTATCATATGTCATGCGTGGGATTAGGGTCTCAGAACGATGGTGTCAGAAATGGTGGATATATAGCAACAGAGGGAGTAAGCTGGGTAAATGACAAGGGAGGGATTTGGGTCTTATTCACTTTGGGGGCAGCAATGGTGAGTATGTAGCAAGAGAAATAGTTTGGATGGGCACACGACAATGGAGAGATTAGGGTCTCACAAAGCTTGTGGCAAAATGATGGGTATATGCCAAGAGAGGAGTTTGGGTAGCTCTATGACCAGGGGGTGTTTGGGTCTCTTAAGGTTTGGGGCAAAAATAATTGGTATATTTCAAGAAACAGAGTTTGGATGGGTATATGACAAGAGAGGGGGTTTTGGTGGGCCTATAAACATGGATATATTTGGGTCTGACATGTTTGTGGGAAGAAATGGTGGGTATTTTACAAGACAGGAAATTGTGTGGTTACATGACAAAAGAAGAATTTTCAGTGGGCATATGGCAAGAGACGATTTGGGTCACAGCAGGGTGGGGGCCGTAATGGTGGATATATGGCTAGTGAGGGAGTTTGGGTGAGTACATGACATGGTAGAGATTGGGCCATCACAACGTTTGGGGGAAGAAATTGTGGAAATATTATAAGAGAGAGCATTAGGTTTGGTGTATGGCAAAGGAGGAATGAGTGTCTTGGAAGGATGGGTCCAGAAATAGTGGGTACATGGCAAGAGAGGGAGTTCAGTTCGTTGAATGAATGGGAGGAATTTGTGTCTGATAAGGTTTTAGGGAAGAAATGTTGGCTATATGGCAAGAGAGGTAGTTTGGATAGGCAGATGACAAAGGAGGGATTTGGTTTCATAAAGATGAATGCAGAAACATTTGGGAGAGAGAGAAAGAGAGACAGAGAGAGACAGAGAACGAGAAGTAGAGAGAGAGACAGAGAGTGAGAGTGAGAGTGAGAGAGAGAGAGAGAGAGAGAGAGAGAGAGAGAGAGAGAGAGAGAGAATGGGTTGGTATATGATATGGGAGAGATTATGGTTTTCCAATGTTTGGTGGCAGATAAGCAATTTTCATGAATATACAATAAAGATGGATATGATTGCATGTATGATATGAAACACACATTTCTAGTTGAGGCCTAGAAAATTGATTTTGGTGGGTATATGACACAGAAGTCTCTTTGGTTTTGAAGATGGAAAATCTGACATTTTGTATACTATAGGGATAGAGGCCAGACAAGGAATATGGTTTGATATATAAAAAAAAGAAGAAAATTTGGGTAAGCATATGACAAAGAAGGGACTTTGGTTCCCACAGATTTGAGGGTCATACCACACATGACCTGTAAGACTCATAGAGGTAATTATGGAGCATTGAATCCAAATTGCTACATTTACCTTTTCTCATAGATAAGGATGGAGAAGACTGTGCTCCACCATCTATGTATTTTGCAAGAGCCGGGCAAAACTTCACAGTATGAATGTCTCAACCTATCTGAGTTGCTGGACCTAGTCTTGGCTGAAGGCTTTGAAAACCTTCACACGCCTAAAATTTGCAAAGGCAAGGCACATGAGGCAGCAGTAAGTCAGACAGCATGTGGAAAATCAAATATTCATTTGTGTGTAATGGATTACTCAATTGGCTAAAGTGGGGTCCTGGTGGTTGTGGGATGTTTGGTTATATAATGAAGTGGTTTAGTCATCAGAATCATCCTGCATATGGATACAGGTAGGATGGTTACTGTTGGGAATAGAGATGCTGGATACAGCACAAAAGAATGTGCTAGGACAAGGCCAGTTGGAGGGAAAGTGCCAGCAAAAGCTTAGAACTATCTATCAAAGCATGGTAGGACTAAGATGGAGCCAAGGGTTTGGAACTCAGCAAACAGCTAAAAGTCACTACAAGTGTGAGAAAACAGCTCTTTTAGAGTTCTCACTAGATGTTTCATCAGGTCTGGACTCTACTGGACTAGGAAAAGAATTATCTGCTCGAAAGGGGCAATTACTTCTCTTGGCTCTGTAGGATTTGGACAGACTCGGCATGCTATGGTATTATGTAGTCAGCCAGAGATCCTGTGGTTTGATGAGGTTGCGTTTGTCTCAGTGGGAATATATATGTTGTCTACAGCACAGGAGGATTTGATGGGACTAGGAATCCTATATGCTATGAATATGTTTTATTACCATTGGTTATTCAAGAAGATGCTTTGGGCAATCGATTAGTAGAATATAGCCAGGCATTGAATCTGAACAGAGATATAGAGAGAAAGTAGGCAGAGTCAGGGAGATGCCATGTAGCTGCAGAAGGAGAAAACCAGCAGCTACCTGTGAGAGCCTGACTCGTAGGCCACAGTCTCATAATGATACATATATATACAAAAGGGAATTCCAAATCAATATGAGCTAGGTTTGGAGGGATGTGGAAAAACAGTATTTGGAACAGGAGATATTCACTAGGTTCGAACTTTGGGAGGGCACGATAACTTTTCATAAGGAGTGGGGTTATTCCATTAGCCAGTACAGGTATGATAAGTGTTGGGGAACTCTCAGTGTTGGCTACAGAATAGCAGTAGCTGGTGGGATCATGCTGTGTTTTGAGATTTGTGTCCCTGAAAAATGCCACAAGTCACTACTGCAAAGTTCAAGAGTCCATTCTTGGATGGGACAGGGACTATTCTTTCTAGGATAAATTCCACTGAATATGGAAAACCAAGTACCGAGTATGGATATCTTCACCTGGATAAATCCTGGAGGGGGACATAGGAAGTCTGGGTATGGTGTGAAGAAGTATGGGCAACTCTAAGTACCCTATTGGTTTTTGTAAATAGGATTATATCTGGTTGTAGCACAGATGTTCTCTATAGTATAGGAAAAATGTTCTAAATAGGCTGCAACATGTGGAAGCCTAATATTCACTACTATAAGGCAAGGAGTCCAGACCAAGATTGAGCATTTCTTATGGTTTCCAGGTTATACATAACAGAATGTTAAAATTCAAGTGTCTGATAGTGTGTGATATTCTCACTAGGCTAGACACCAGAAGATAGGAGAACATTGGTTATGGACTGGGCTTATATTGGTGGTAGAATGGGTCCTTAGGTAAATATGGGTATTAAAGGAGGCTCTATGTTCACCATAGTAAAAAAGGTATTGAGGCTAGACTGGGTCACCTGACTTGGGATACTGTGGAAGCCTAGAGGCCATGATAATATTGCTACACAGAAAGACAAGGCATGGACCCTGGTTTTCTTATACTCATTAGTTATAGAGGAATGTGGAGATGCAAGTATTCGTGTGTGTTTGCGTGTGTGTGTGTGTGTGTGTGTGTGTGTGTGTGTGTGTGTGTGTACGGTCAACAGGCTAAGCCATGGAATAGAAGTGTTATTTGGGAATGATTTTAGGTTAGACATTCAAGATACTAGCCAAAGATTGAGGCAGACATTTTGGACTAAACCATTGACAGGGATAGTATTATTGAAGAATTTGGAGAAGCAAATGATCTGTCATGTGTTCTACCACAACCAAGGTAGATATGTAAAAAAGGATGGCGTGGACAATTTGCCTTAGAGTTATTAAACAAAGTGTCCACTAAAAGCCAACTCTCTTTGCCTTCTCAATATTTTCCCCCTCTCAAAAAGAGTCAGGAGTGGTACAGTCTGCTATTGGTTCCTTCCTTCACCAGGCATTCTTGTGGGTCAGAACCAGGCTTTGTGATGTCAGAGCACAAGCTCACCTACTATTGGTCGAGACCTTGATGATGAATCAGGTCTGAGGGTTTGGCCTTCCCTACTCTGCCAGTTGTTCACAGCCCTTTGAGGGAGAAACAACAGGCGCTTGCGACTTGGTGATGGAAAGTGTAACGAAGGAACCAAAGGAATCACTGTCCGACATGGACCTCCCAACCTCCAGTAGTGATGCTCCTATGGCAGCGAACGGGCCAGTCCTTATGGTAAAGACCAAGGCCGCTCTAAAGCAGTATCCACCTTACGTGTCGTGCGGAAAGGTGAGGTGACAAACCCTACTGGAAATCCCTCCTCTACTCATTTACTCTTACCTAAAGTCACTACCTCTCTCCTTCCTGGCATAAATCCCTTATCAATTCTCACCTCTTCCGACATAGTGTCCTTCACATGCTTCTCCTGACTTCTCCCTATATTAACTAATTCTTGTGTTCACCTCTTGCCATTCCAGGCACACAAGAGGAGCAAACATGGGAAGCACTCCTCAAAGAAGAAGAACAAGAGAAAGAGGGAGGCCGAAGCGGCAGCTGCCCTCGAACTGAAGAAAATCAAAGTGGAACCTGTTTCTGCAATGCCTGAACCTAAGGAGGAGGAGCCTGTAAAGGAAGCCCAGGAGCACACTACTGGAGAAGCAAGCGTGGCCGCAGCAGCCAATGAGGGGGAGAGCCAATAAGATGGCTATCATGAAGACAGGGAATACCCAAATATGACAAGTAAAATTACATTGGCATAAATTTATTAAATTGAAAATAAATTCAATTTAATTGAAAAGTTATGTGTCTTTGTGAGTGACTAACGGCGAAACCAGGAAAAGGAAGGAAAAATGATGGTTATAGGAGAAGAGAGAGGGAAGATGGGTGGGTGAATGGCAATGGAGAGACTTGTTCTTCATTAGGTTTGGGGCAGTCATAGTGGGTGCATGGAAAGAGGGGGAGTTTGGGTGGGTAGAAGACAAGGGAGGGACTTGGGTCTGGAAAAGTTTGGGCATCAATGGTGGGTGCATGGAAGAGGGAGAGTTTGGGTGGGAAGAAGTCAAGAGAGGGATTTGGTTCTCCAAGTTTTGGGGCAGTAATGGTGAGTGAAGGGAAAGAGAGGGAGTTTGGCTGGGTAGGAGACAAGGGAGGGATTTGGTTCTCCAAAGGTTTGGGCATCAATGGTGGGTGCATGGAAGAAGGGGAGTTTGGGTGGATAAAAAATAAGGGAGGGATTTGGGTCTCCAAAGGTTTGGGGCAGTAATGGTGAGTGCATGAAAAGAAAGGGAGCTTGGGTTGGTAGAACACAAGGGAGGGATTTGGGTCTCCAAATGTTTGGGTATCAATGGTGGGCACATGGAAGTGGGGGAGTTTGGGTGGGAGGAAGACAAGGGAGGGATTTGGGTCTAAATAGGTTTGGGGCAGTAATGGTGGGTGCATGGAAAGAAAGAGAGTTTGGGTGGGTAGGAGACAAGGGAGGGATTTGGCTCTCCAAAGGTATGGGGCAGTAATGGTGAGTGAAAGGAAAGAGAGGGAGTTTGGCTGGGTAGGAGACAAGGGAGGGATTTGGTCTCCAAAGTTTGGGCATCAATGGTATGTGAATGGAAGAGTGGGAGTTTGGGTGGATAGAAGACAAGGGAGGGATTTGGGTCTCCAAAGTGTGAGGCAGTAATTTTGAGTGCATGAAAAGAAAGATAGCTTGGGTGGGTTGAAGACAAGGGAGGTATTTGGGTCTCCAAAGGTTTTTGCATCAATGGTGGGTGCATGGAAGAGAGGGAGTTTGGGTGGGAAGAACACAACGGAGGGATTGGGTCTCCAAAGTTTTGGGCATCAATGGTGGTTGCATGGAAGAGGGGGAGTTTGGGTGGAAAGAAGACAAGTGAGGGATTTGGGTCTCCAAAGGTTTGGGCATCAATGGTGGGTCCATGGTAGCAAGGGAATTTGGGTGGGTAGAAGACAAGGGAGGGATTTTTGGCTCAAAAGGTATGGGGCAGGAATTGTGAGTGCATTGAAAGAGAAGGAGTTTGGGTGGTTAGAAGACAATGGAGAGATTTGGGTCTCCAAAGGTTTGGGCATCAATAGTGGGTGCCTGGAAGAGGGGGAGGTATGGTGGGGAGAAGACAAGGGAGGTATTTGTGTCTCCAAAGATTTTGGGCAGTAAAATTGAGTGCATTGAATAAGCGGGAGTTTGGGTAGGTAAAATACAATGGAGGAATTTGGGTCTCCAAAGGTTTGGGGCAGTAATGGTGGGTGCTTGGAAAGAGAGGTTATATGGGTGGGTAATGCCAGGGAAGGGATTTAGGCCTCTATTACTTTGGAGAGTGTAATCATGGGTAAATGATAAGAGACATTTGGGTGGGTACATGACAAGGGAAGGATTTGATTATCAGATACTCAGGCGGCAGTAATCATGAGTATCTGTCAAGAGAAGAGTATGGGTTATCATATGTCATGCGTGGGATTAGGGTCTCAGAACGATGGTGTCAGAAATGGTGGATATATAGCAACAGAGGGAGTAAGCTGGGTAAATGACAAGGGAGGGATTTGGGTCTTATTCACTTTGGGGGCAGCAATGGTGAGTATGTAGCAAGAGAAATAGTTTGGATGGGCACACGACAATGGAGAGATTAGGGTCTCACAAAGCTTGTGGCAAAATGATGGGTATATGCCAAGAGAGGAGTTTGGGTAGCTCTATGACCAGGGGGTGTTTGGGTCTCTTAAGGTTTGGGGCAAAAATAATTGGTATATTTCAAGAAACAGAGTTTGGATGGGTATATGACAAGAGAGGGGGTTTTGGTGGGCCTATAAACATGGATATATTTGGGTCTGACATGTTTGTGGGAAGAAATGGTGGGTATTTTACAAGACAGGAAATTGTGTGGTTACATGACAAAAGAAGAATTTTCAGTGGGCATATGGCAAGAGACGATTTGGGTCACAGCAGGGTGGGGGCCGTAATGGTGGATATATGGCTAGTGAGGGAGTTTGGGTGAGTACATGACATGGTAGAGATTGGGCCATCACAACGTTTGGGGGAAGAAATTGTGGAAATATTATAAGAGAGAGCATTAGGTTTGGTGTATGGCAAAGGAGGAATGAGTGTCTTGGAAGGATGGGTCCAGAAATAGTGGGTACATGGCAAGAGAGGGAGTTCAGTTCGTTGAATGAATGGGAGGAATTTGTGTCTGATAAGGTTTTAGGGAAGAAATGTTGGCTATATGGCAAGAGAGGTAGTTTGGATAGGCAGATGACAAAGGAGGGATTTGGTTTCATAAAGATGAATGCAGAAACATTTGGGAGAGAGAGAAAGAGAGACAGAGAGAGACAGAGAACGAGAAGTAGAGAGAGAGACAGAGAGTGAGAGTGAGAGAGAGAGAGAGAGAGAGAGAGAGAGAGAGAGAGAGAATGGGTTGGTATATGATATGGGAGAGATTATGGTTTTCCAATGTTTGGTGGCAGATAAGCAATTTTCATGAATATACAATAAAGATGGATATGATTGCATGTATGATATGAAACACACATTTCTAGTTGAGGCCTAGAAAATTGATTTTGGTGGGTATATGACACAGAAGTCTCTTTGGTTTTGAAGATGGAAAATCTGACATTTTGTATACTATAGGGATAGAGGCCAGACAAGGAATATGGTTTGATATATAAAAAAAAGAAGAAAATTTGGGTAAGCATATGACAAAGAAGGGACTTTGGTTCCCACAGATTTGAGGGTCATACCACACATGACCTGTAAGACTCATAGAGGTAATTATGGAGCATTGAATCCAAATTGCTACATTTACCTTTTCTCATAGATAAGGATGGAGAAGACTGTGCTCCACCATCTATGTATTTTGCAAGAGCCGGGCAAAACTTCACAGTATGAATGTCTCAACCTATCTGAGTTGCTGGACCTAGTCTTGGCTGAAGGCTTTGAAAACCTTCACACGCCTAAAATTTGCAAAGGCAAGGCACATGAGGCAGCAGTAAGTCAGACAGCATGTGGAAAATCAAATATTCATTTGTGTGTAATGGATTACTCAATTGGCTAAAGTGGGGTCCTGGTGGTTGTGGGATGTTTGGTTATATAATGAAGTGGTTTAGTCATCAGAATCATCCTGCATATGGATACAGGTAGGATGGTTACTGTTGGGAATAGAGATGCTGGATACAGCACAAAAGAATGTGCTAGGACAAGGCCAGTTGGAGGGAAAGTGCCAGCAAAAGCTTAGAACTATCTATCAAAGCATGGTAGGACTAAGATGGAGCCAAGGGTTTGGAACTCAGCAAACAGCTAAAAGTCACTACATGTGTGAGAAAACAGCTCTTTTAGAGTTCTCACTAGATGTTTCATCAGGTCTGGACTCTACTGGACTAGGAAAAGAATTATCTGCTCGAAAGGGGCAATTACTTCTCTTGGCTCTGTAGGATTTGGACAGACTCGGCATGCTATGGTATTATGTAGTCAGCCAGAGATCCTGTGGTTTGATGAGGTTGCGTTTGTCTCAGTGGGAATATATATGTTGTCTACAGCACAGGAGGATTTGATGGGACTAGGAATCCTATATGCTATGAATATGTTTTATTACCATTGGTTATTCAAGAAGATGCTTTGGGCAATCGATTAGTAGAATATAGCCAGGCATTGAATCTGAACAGAGATATAGAGAGAAAGTAGGCAGAGTCAGGGAGATGCCATGTAGCTGCAGAAGGAGAAAACCAGCAGCTACCTGTGAGAGCCTGACTCGTAGGCCACAGTCTCATAATGATACATATATATACAAAAGGGAATTCCAAATCAATATGAGCTAGGTTTGGAGGGATGTGGAAAAACAGTATTTGGAACAGGAGATATTCACTAGGTTCGAAATTTGGGAGGGCACGATAACCTTTCATAAGGAGTGGGGTTATTCCATTAGCCAGTACAGGTATGATAAGTGTTGGGGAACTCTCAGTGTTGGCTACAGAATAGCAGTAGCTGGTGGGATCATGCTGTGTTTTGAGATTTGTGTCCCTGAAAAATGCCACAAGTCACTACTGCAAAGTTCAAGAGTCCATTCTTGGATGGGACAGGGACTATTCTTTCTAGGATAAATTCCACTGAATATGGAAAACCAAGTACCGAGTATGGATATCTTCACCTGGATAAATCCTGGAGGGGGACATAGGAAGTCTGGGTATGGTGTGAAGAAGTATGGGCAACTCTAAGTACCCTATTGGTTTTTGTAAATAGGATTATATCTGGTTGTAGCTCAGATGTTCTCTATAGTATAGGAAAAATGTTCTAAATAGGCTGCAACATGTGGAAGCCTAATATTCACTACTATAAGGCAAGGAGTCCAGACCAAGATTGAATATTTCTTATGGTTTCCAGGTTATACATAACAGAATGTTAAAATTCAAGTGTCTGATAGTGTGTGATATTTTCACTTGGCTAGACACCAGAACATAGGAGAACACTGGTTATGGACTGGGCTTATATTGGTGGTAGAAAGGGTCCTTAGGTAAATATGGGTATTAAGGGAGGCTCTATGTTCACCATAGTAAAAATGGTATTGAGGCTAGACTGGGTCAACTGACTTGGGATACTATGGAAGACTAGAAGCCATGATTTTATTGCTACACAGAAAGTCAAGGCATGGACACTGGTTTTTTTATACTCATTAGGTATAGAGGAATGTGGAGATGCAAGTATTCCTGTGTGTTTGCGTGTGTGTGTGTGTGTGTGTGTGTGTGTGTGTGTGTGTACGGTCAACAGGCTAAGCCATGGAATAGAAATGTTATTTGGGAATGATTATAGGTTAGACATTCAAGATACTAGCCAAAGATTGAGGCAGACATTTTGGACTAAACCATTGACAGGGATAGTATTGTTGAAGAATTTGGAGAAGCAAATGATCTGTCATGTGTTCTACCACAACCAAGGTAGATATGTAAAAAAGGATGGTGTGGACAATTTGCCTTAGAGTTATTAAACAAAGTGTCCAATAAAAGCCAACTCTCTTTGCCTTCTCAATATTTTCCCCCGCTCATCAAAGAGTCAGGAGTGGTACAGTCTGCTATTGGTTCCTTCCTTCACCAGGCATTCTTGTGGGTCAGAACCAGGCTTTGTGATGTCAGAGCACAAGCTCACCTACTATTGGTCGAGACCTTGATGATGAATCAGGTCTGAGGGTGTGGCCTTCCCTACTCTGCCAGTTGTTCACAGCCCCTCGAGGGAGAAACAACAGGCGCTTGCGACTTGGTGATGGAGAGTGTACCGAAGGAACCAAAGGAATCACTGTCCGACATGGACCTCCCAACCTCCAGTAGTGATGCTCCCATGGCAGCGAACGGGCCAGTCCTTATGGTAAAGACCAAGGCCGCTCTAAAGCAGTATCCACCTTACATGTCGTGCAGAAAGGTGAGGTGACGAACCCTACTGGAACTCCCTCCTCTACTCATTTACTCTTACCTAAAGTCACTACCTCTCTCCTTCCTGGCATAAATCCCTTATCAATTCTCACCTCTTCCGACAAAGTGTCCTTCACAGGCTTCTCCTGACTTCTCCCTATATTAACTAATTCTTGTGTTCACCTCTTGCCATTCCAGGCACACAAGAGGAGCAAACACGGGAAGCACTGCTCAAAGAAGAAGAAGAAGAGAAAGAGGGAGGCCGAAGTGGCAGCTGCCCCCGAACTGAAGAAAATCAAAGTGGAACCTGTTACTGCAATGCCTGAACCTAAGGAGGAGGAGCCTGTAAAGGAAGCCCAGGAGCACACTACTGGAGAAGCAAGCGTGGCCGCAGCAGCCAAAGAGGCAGAGAGCCAATAAGATGGCTATCATGAAGACAGGGAATGCCCAAATATGACAAGTAAAATTACATTGTCATAAATTTATTAAATTGAAAATAAATTCAATTTAATTGAAAAGTTATGTGTCTTTGTGAGTGACTAACGGCGAAACCAGGAAAAGGAAGGAAACATGATGGTTATAGGAGAAGAGAGAGGGAAGATGGGTGGGTGAATGGCAATGGAGAGACTTGTTCTTCACTAGGTTTGGGGCAGTCATAGTGGGTGCATGGAAAGAGGGGGAGTTTGGGTGGGTAGAAGACAAGGGAGGGACTTCGGTCTCCAAAGGTTTGGTCATCAATGGTGGGTGCATGGAAGAGGGGGAGTTTGGGTGTCAAGAAGTCAAGGGAGGGATATGGTTCTCCAAGTTTTGGGGCAGTAATGTTGAGTGAAGTGAAAGAGAGGGAGTTTGGCTGGGTAGGAGACAAGGGAGGGATTTGGTTCTCCAAAGGTTTGGGCATCAATGGTTGGTGCATGGAATAAGGGGAGTTTGGGTGGATAAAAAATAAGGGAGGGATTTGGGTCTCCAAAAGTTTGGGGCAGTAATGGTGAGTGCATGAAAAGAAAGGGAGCTTGGGTTGGTAGAAGACAAGGGAGGGATTTGGGTCTCCAAATGTTTGGGTATCAATGGTGGGCACATGGAAGTGGGGGAGTTTGGGTGGGAGGAAGACAAGGGAGAGATTTGGGTCTAAATAGGTTTGGGGCAGTAATGGTGGGTGCATGGAAAGAAAGAGAGTTTGGGTGGGTAGGAGACAAGGGAGGGATTTGGCTCTCCAAAGGTATGGGGCAGTAATGGTGAGTGAAGGGAAAGAGAGGGAGTTTGGCTGGGTAGCATACAAGGGAGGGATTTGGTTCTCCAAAGGTTTGGGCATCAATGTTGTGTGCATGGAAGAAGGGGAGTTTGTGTGGATAGAAAATAAGGGAGGGATTTGGGTCTCCAAAGTGTGGGGCAGTAATGTTGCGTGCATGAAAAGAAAGGGAGCTTGGGTTGGTAGAAGACAAGGGAGGGATATGGGTCTCCAAAGGTTGGGCATCAATGGTTGGTGCATGGAAGAGGGGGAGTTTGGGTGGGAAGAAGACAAGGGAGGGATTGGGTCTCCAAAGTGTGAGGCAGTAATTTTGAGTGCATGAAAAGAAAGAGAATTTGGGTGGGTAAGAGACAAGGGAGGGATTTGGGTCTCCAAAGTTTTGGGCATCAATGATGTGTGCCTGGAAGAGAGGGAGTTTGCCTGGGTAGGAGACAAGGGAAGGATTTGGTCTCCAATGTTTGTGCATCAATGGTATGTGAATGGAAGAGTGGGAGTTTGGGTGGATAGAAGACAAGGGAGGGATTTGGGTCTCCAAAGGGTGAGGCAGTAATTTTGAGTGCATGAAAAGAAAGATAGCTTGGGTGGGTTGAAGACAAGGGAGGTATTTGGGTCTCCAAAGGTTTTTGCATCAATGGTGGGTGCATGGAAGAGAGGGAGTTTGGGTGGGAAGAACACAACGGAGTATTGGGTCTCCAAAGTTTTGGGCATCAATGGTGGTTGCATGGAAGAGGGGGAGTTTGGGTGGAAAGAAGACAAGCGAGGGAATTGGGTCTCCAAAGTTTGGGCAATAATGGTGGGTGCATGGTAGCACTGGAATTTGGGTGGGTAGAAGACAAGGGAGGGATTTTTGGCTCAAAAGGTATGGGGCAGGAATTGTGAGTGCATTGAAAGAGTAGGAGTTTGGGTCTTTAGAAGAAAAGGGAGAGACTTGGGTCTCCAAAGGTTTGGGCATCCATAGTGGGTGCCTGGAAGAGGGGGAGGTATGGTGGTGAGAAGACAAGGGAGGTATTTGTGTCTCCAAAGGTTTTGGGCAGTAATATTGAGTGCATTGAATAAGCGGGAGTTTGGGTAGGTAAAATACAATGCAGGAATTTGGGTCTCCAAAGGTTTGGGGCAGTAATGGTGGGTGCTTGGAAAGAGAGGGTATATGGGTGGGTAATGCCAGGGAAGGGATTTAGGCCTCACATACTTTGGAGAGTGTAATGATGGGTTAATGATAAGAGACATTTGGGTGGGTACATGACAAGGGAAGGATTTGATTATCAGATACTCAGGCGGCAGTAATCATGAGTATCTGTCAAGAGAAGAGTATGGGTTATCATATGTCATGCGTGGGATTAGGGTCTCAGAACGATGGTGTCAGAAATGGTGGATATATAGCAACAGAGGGAGTAAGCTGGGTAAATGACAAGGGAGGGATTTGGGTCTTATTCACTTTGGGGGCAGCAATGGTGAGTATGTAGCAAGAGAAATAGTTTGGATGGGCACACGACAATGGAGAGATTAGGGTCTCACAAAGCTTGTGGCAAAATGATGGGTATATGCCAAGAGAGGAGTTTGGGTAGCGCTATGACCAGGGGGTGTTTGGGTCTCTTAAGGTTTGGGGAAAAAATAATTGGTATATTTCAAGAAACAGAGTTTGGATGGGTATATGACAAGAGAGGGGGTTTTGGTGGGCCTATAAACATGGATATATTTGGGTCTGACATGTTTGTGGGAAGAAATGGTGGGTATTTTACAAGACAGGAAATTGTGTGGTTACATGACAAAAGAAGAATTTTCAGTGGGCATATGGCAAGAGACGATTTGGGTCACAGCAGGGTGGGGGCCGTAATGGTGGATATATGGCTAGTGAGGGAGTTTGGGTGAGTACATGACATGGTAGAGATTGGGCCATCACAACGTTTGGGGGAAGAAATTGTGGAAATATTATAAGAGAGAGCATTAGGTTTGGTGTATGGCAAAGGAGGAATGAGTGTCTTGGAAGGATGGGTCCAGAAATAGTGGGTACATGGCAAGAGAGGGAGTTCAGTTCGTTGAATGAATGGGAGGAATTTGTGTCTGATAAGGTTTTAGGGAAGAAATGTTGGCTATATGGCAAGAGAGGTAGTTTGGATAGGCAGATGACAAAGGAGGGATTTGGTTTCATAAAGATGAATGCAGAAACATTTGGGAGAGAGAGAAAGAGAGACAGAGAGAGACAGAGAACGAGAAGTAGAGAGAGAGACAGAGAGTGAGAGTGAGAGAGAGAGAGAGAGAGAGAGAGAGAGAGAGAATGGGTTGGTATATGATATGGGAGAGATTATGGTTTTCCAATGTTTGGTGGCAGATAAGCAATTTTCATGAATATACAATAAAGATGGATATGATTGCATGTATGATATGAAACACACATTTCTAGTTGAGGCCTAGAAAATTGATTTTGGTGGGTATATGACACAGAAGTCTCTTTGGTTTTGAAGATGGAAAATCTGACATTTTGTATACTATAGGGATAGAGGCCAGACAAGGAATATGGTTTGATATATAAAAAAAAGAAGAAAATTTGGGTAAGCATATGACAAAGAAGGGACTTTGGTTCCCACAGATTTGAGGGTCATACCACACATGACCTGTAAGACTCATAGAGGTAATTATGGAGCATTGAATCCAAATTGCTACATTTACCTTTTCTCATAGATAAGGATGGAGAAGACTGTGCTCCACCATCTATGTATTTTGCAAGAGCCGGGCAAAACTTCACAGTATGAATGTCTCAACCTATCTGAGTTGCTGGACCTAGTCTTGGCTGAAGGCTTTGAAAACCTTCACACGCCTAAAATTTGCAAAGGCAAGGCACATGAGGCAGCAGTAAGTCAGACAGCATGTGGAAAATCAAATATTCTTTTGTGTGTAGTTGGTTACTCAATTGGCTAATTTGGTGTCCTGGTGGTTGTGGGATGTTTGGTTATATAATGAAGTGGTTTAGTCATCAGAATCATCCTGCGGATGGATACAGGTAGGATGGTTACTGTTGGGAAAAGAGATGCTGGATACAGCACAAAAGAATGTGCTAGGACAAGGCCAGTTGGAGGGAAAGTACCAGCAAAAGCTTAGAACTATCTATCAAAGCATGGTAGGACTAAGATGGAGCCTAGGGTTTGGAACTCAGCAAACAGCTAGAAGTCACGACAAGTGTGAGAAAACAGCTCTTTTAGAGTTCTCACTGGATGTTTCATCAGGTCTGGACTCTACTGGACTAGGAAAGAATTATCTGCTCGAAAGGGGCACTTACTTCTCTTGGCTCTTTAGAAGGATTTGGATCAACTCGGCATGCTATGGTATTATGTAGTCAGCCAGAGATCCTGTGGTTTGATGAGGTTGCGTTTGTGTCAGTGGGAATATATATGTTGTGTACAGCACAGGAGGATTTGATGGGACTAGGAATCCTATATGCTATGAATATGTTTTATTACCATTGGTTATTCAAGAAGATGCTTTGGGCAATCAATTAGTAGAATATAGCCAGGCATGAAATCTGAACAGTGATATAGAGTGAATGTAGGCAGAGTCAGGGAGATGCCATGTAGCTGCAGATAAAGAAAACCAGCTGCTACCTGTGAGATCCTGACTCGTAGGCCACAGTCTCCTAATGATACATAGATATACAAAAGGGAATCCCAAATCAATATGAGCTATGTTTGGAGGGATGTGGAAAAACAGTATTGGGAACAGGAAATATTCACTAGGTTCGAACTTTGGGAGGGCACGATAACCTTTCATAAGGAGTGGGGTTATTCCATTAGCCAGTAAAGGTATGATAAGTATTGGGGAACTCTCAGTGTTGGCTACAGAATAGCAGTAGCTGGTGGGATCATGCTGTGTTTTGAGATTTGTGTCCCTGAAAACTGCCACAAGTCACTACTGCAAAGTGCAAGAGTCCATTCTTTGATGGTTCAGGGACTATTCTATCTAGGATAAATTCCACTGAATATGGAAAACCAAGTACCGAGTATGGATATCTTCACTTGGATAAATCCTGGAGGGGGACATAGGAAGTCTGGGTATGGTGTGAAGAAGTATGGGCAACTCTAAGTACCCTATTGGTTTTTGTAAATAGGATTATATCTGGTTGTAGCACAGATGTTCTCTATAGTATAGGAAAAATGTTCTAAATAGGCTGCAACATGTGGAAGCCTAATATTCACTACTATAAGGCAAGGAGTCGAGAGCAAGATTGAATATTTCTTATGATTTCCAGGTTATACATAACAGAATGTTAAAAATCAAGTGTCTGATAGTGTGTGATATTTTCACTAGGCTAGACTCCAGAACATAGGAGAACACTGGTTATGGACTGGGCTTATGTTGGTGGTAGAAAGTGTCCTTAGGTAAATATGGGTATTAAGGGAGGCTCTATGTTCACCATAGTAAAAATGGTATTGAGGCTAGACTGGGTCAACTGACTTGGCATACTATGGAAGACTAGAGGCCATGATTTTATTGCTACACAGAAAGACAAGGTATGGACACCGGTTTTCTTATACTCATTATGTATAGAGGAATGTGGACATGCAAGTATTCGTGTGTGTGTGTGTGTGTGTGTGTGTGTGTGTGTGTGTGTGTGTGTGTGTGTACGGTCAACAGGCTAAGCCTTGGAATAGAAATGTTATTTGGGAATGACTTTAGGTTAGACATTCAAGATACTAGCCAAAGATTGAGGCAGACATTTTGGACTAAACCATTGACAGGGATAGTATTGTTGAAGAATTTGGAGAAGCAAATGATCTGTCATGTGTTCTACCACAACCAAGGTAGATATGTAAAAAAGGATGGCGTGGACAATTTGCCTTAGAGTTATTAAACAAAGTGTCCACTAAAAGCCAACTCTCTTTGCCTTCTCAATATTTTCCCCCTCTCATCAAAGAGTCAGGAGTGGTACAGTCTGCTATTGGTTCCTTCCTTCACCAGGCATTCTTGTAGGTCAGAACCAGGCTTTCTGATGTCAGAGCACAAGCTCACCTACTATTGGTCGAGACCTTGATGATGAATCAGGTCTGAGGGTGTGGCCTTCCCTACTCTGCCAGTTGTTCACAGCCCCTCGAGGGAGAAACAACAGGCGCTTGCAACTTGGTGATGGAGAATGTACCAAAGGAACCAAAGGAATCACTGTCCGACATGGACCTCCCAACCTCCAGTAGTGATGCTCCTATGGCAGCGAACGGGCCAGTCCTTATGGTAAAGACCAAGGCCGCTCTAAAGCAGTATCCACCTTACATGTCGTGCAGAAAGGTGAGGTGACAAACCCTACTGGAGCTCCCTCCTCTACTCATTTACTCTTACCTAAAGTCACTACCTCTCTCCTTCCTGGCATAAATCCCTTATCAATTCTCACCTCTTCCGACAAAGTGTCCTTCACAGGCTTCTCCTGACTTCTCCCTATATTAACTAATTCTTGTGTTCACCTCTTGCCATTCCAGGAACACAAGAGGAGCAAACATGGGAAGCACTCCTCAAAGAAGAAGAACAAGAGAAAGAGGGAGGCCGAAGCGGCAGCTGCCCTCGAACTGAAGAATATCAAAGTGGAACCTGTTACTGCAATGCCTGAACCTAAGGAGGAGGAGCCTGTAAAGGAAGCCCAGGAGTACACCACTGGAGAAGCAAGCGTGGCTGCAGCAGCCAATGAGGGGGAGAGCCAATAAGATGGCTATCATGAAGACGGGGAAGGCCCAAATATGACAAGTGAAATTGCATTGGCATAAATTTATTAAATTGAAAATAAATTCAATTTAATTGAAAAGTTATGTGTATTTGTGAGTGACTAACGGCGAAACCAGGAAAAGGAGGGAAAATGATGGTTATAGGAGAAGAGAGAGGGAAGATGGGTGGGTGAATGGCAATGGAGAGACTTGTTCTTCATTAGGTTTGGGGCAGTCATAGTGGGTGCAAGAAAAGAGGGGGAGTTTGGGTGGGTAGAAGACAAAGGAGGGACTTGGGTCTCCAGAGGTTTGGGCATCAATGGTGGGTGCATGGAAGAGGGGGAGTTTGGGTGGGAAGAAGTCAAAGGAGGGATTTGGTTCTCTAAGTTTTGGGGCAGTAATGGTGAGTGCACGGAAAGAGAGGGAGTCTGGGCAGGTAGAAGACAAGGGAGGGATTTGGCTCTCCAAAGGTATGGGGCAGTAATGGTGAGTGAAGGGAAAGAGAGGGAGTTTGGCTTGGTAGGAGACAAGGGAGGGATTTGGTTCTCCAAAGGTTTGGGCATCAATGGTGGGTGCATGGAAGAGAGGGAGATTGGGTGGGTAGGAGACAAGGGAGGGATTTGGTTCTCCAAAGTTTTGGGCATCAATTGTGGGTGCATGGAAGAAGGGGAGTTTTGGTGGATAGAAAATAAGGGAGGGATTTTGGTCTCCAAAGGTTTGGGGCAGTAATGGTGAGTGCATGAAAAGAAAGGGAGCTTGGGTTGGTAAAAGACAAGGGAGGGATTTGGGTCTCCAAATGTTTGGGCATCAATGGTGGGCACATGGAAGAGGGGGAGTTTGGTTGGAAGAAGACAAGGGAGGGATTTGGGTCTAAATAGGTTTGGGGCAGTAATGGTGGTGGCACGGAAAAAAAGAGAGTTTGGGTGGGTAGGAGACAAGGGAGGGATTTGGGTCTCCACAGGTTTTTACATCAATGGTTGGCACATGGAGGAGGGGGAGTTTGGGTGGGAAGAAGACAAGGGAGGGATTTGGGTGTAAATAGCTTTGGGGCAGTAATGGTGGGTGCATGGAAAGAAAGAGTGTTGGGGTGGGTAGGAGACAAGGGAGGGATCTGGGTCTCCAAAGTTTTGGGCATCAATGGTGTGTGCCTGGAAGAAGGGGAGTTTGGGTGGATAGAAAATAAGGGAGGGATTTGGGTCTCCAAGTGTTTGGGGCAGTAATGTTGAGTGCATTAAAAGAAAGGGAGCTTGGGTTGGTAGAAGACAAGGGTAGGTTTTGGGTCTCCAAAGGTTTGGGCATCAACGGTGGGCACATGGAAGAAGGGGTGTTTGGGTGGGAAGAAGACAAGGGAGGGACTTGGGTCTAAATAGGATTGGTGCAGTAATGGTGGGTACATGGACAGAAAGAGAGTTTGGGTGGGTAGGAGGCAAGGGAGGGATTTGGGTCTCCAAAGTTTTGGGCATCAATGGTGTGTGCCTGGAAGAGAGGGAGTTTGGCTGGGTAGGAGACAATGGAGGGATTTGGTTCTCCAAAGATTTGGGGATCAATGGTGGGTGCATGGAAGAAGGGGAGTTTGGGTGGATAGAAAATAAGGGAGGGATTTGGGTCTCCAAAGTGTGGGGCAGTAATATTGAGTGTATGAAAAGAAAGAGAGCTTGGGTAGGTAGAAGACAAGGGAAGGATTTGTGTGTCCAAAGGTTTTGGCATCAATGGTTGGCACATGGAGGAGGGAGAATTTGGGTGGGAAGAAGACAAGGGAGGGATTATGTCTCCAAAGCTTGGGCATCAATGGTATGTGAATGGAAGTGTGGGAGTTTGGGTGGATAGAAGACAATGGAGGGATTTGGGTCTCCAAAGTGAGGGGCAGTAATTTTGAGTGCATGAAAAGAAAGTGAGCTTGGGTGGGTAGAAGACAAAGGAGGGACTTGGGTCTCCAGAGGTTTGGGCATCAATGGTGGGTGCATGGAAGAGGGGGAGTTTGGGTGGGAAGAAGTCAAAGGAGGGATTTGGTTCTCCAAATTTTGGGGCAGTAATGGTGAGTGTATGGAAAGAGAGGGAGTCTGGGCGGGTAGAAGACAAGGGAGGGATTTGGCTCTCCAAAGTTATGGGGCAGTAATGGTGAGTGAAGGAAAGAGAGGGAGTTTGGCTGGGTAGGAGACAAGGGAGGGATTTGGTTCTCCAAAGGTTTGGGCATCAATGGTGGGTGCATGGAAGAGGGGGAGTTTGGGTGGGAAGAAGTCAAGGGAGGGGTTTGGTTCTCCAAATTTTGGGGCAGTAATGGTGAGTGCACGGAAAGAGATGGAGTCTGGGCAGGTAGAAGACAAGGGAGGGATTTGGCTCTCCAAAGGTATGGGGCAGTACTGGTGAGTGAAGGGAAAGAGAGGGAGTTTGGCTGGGTAGGAGACAAGGGAGGGATTTGGTTCTCCAAAGGTTTGGGCATCAATGGTGCGTGCATGGAAGAAGGGGAGTTTTGGTGGATAGAAAATAAGGAAGGGATTTGGATCTCCAAAGTTTTGGGGCAGTAATGGTGAGTGCCTGAAAAGAAAGGGATCCTGGATTGGTAGAAGACAAGGGAGGGATTTGAGTCTCCAAAGGTTTAGGCATCAATAGTGGGCACATGGAAGAGGGGGAGTTTGGGTGGGAAGAAGACAATGGAGGGATTTGGGTCTATATAGGTTTCGGGCAGTAATGGTGGTTGCAAGGAAAGAAAGAGAGTTTGGGTGGGTAGGAGACAAGGGAGGGATTTGGGTCTCCACAGGTTGTTACATCAATGGTTGGCACATGGAGGAGGGGGAGTTTGGGTGGGAAGAAGACAAGGGAGGGATTTGGTTCTCCAAAGGTTTGGGCATCAATGGTGGGTGCATGGAAGAAGGGGAGTTTGGGTGGATAGAAAATAAGGGAGGGATTTGGGTCTCCAAAGTTTTGGGGCAGTAATATTGAGTGCCTGAAAAGAAAGGGAGCTTGGGTTGGTAGAAGACAAGGGAGGGATTTGGGTCTCCAAAGGTTTGGGCATCAATGTTGGGCACATGGAAGAGGGGGATTTTGGTGGGAAGAAGACATAGGAGGGGTTTGGGTCTAAAAAGGTTGGGGCAGTAATGGTGGGTGCATGGAAAGAAAGAGAGTTTGGGTGGGTAGGAGACAAGGGAGGGATTCAGGTCTCCAAAGTTTTGGGCATCAATGGTGTGTGCCTGTAAGAGAGGGAGTTTGGCTGGGTAGGAGACAAGGGAGGGATTTGGTTCTCCAAAGGTTTGGGCATCAATGGTGGGTGCATGGAAGAAGGGGAGTTTATGTGGATAGAAAATAAGGGAGGGATTTGGGTCTCCAAAGTGTGGGGCAGTAATGTTGAGGGTATGAAAAGAAAGAGAGCTTGGGTAGGTAGAAGACAAGGGAGGGATTTGGGTCTCCAAATGTTTTGGCATCAATGGTTGGCACATGGAGGAGGGGGAGTTTAGGTGAAGAAGACAAGGGAGGGATTGGGTCTCCAAAACTTGGGCATCAATGGTATGTGGAAGTGTGGGAGTTTGGGTGGATAGAAGACAAGGGAGGGATTTGGGTCTCCAAAGTTTGGGGCAGAAATTTTGAGTGCATGAAAAGAAAGGGAGCTAGGGTGGTTTGAAGATAAGGGAGGGATTTGGGTCTCCAAAGGTTTTAGCATCAATGGTGGGTGCAATGAAGAGAGGGAGTTTGGGTGGGAAGAACACAACGGAGGGATTGGGTCTCCAAAGTTTTGGGCATCAATGGTGGGGGCATGGAAGAGGGGGAGTTTGGGTGGAAAGAAGACAAGCGAAGAATTTGGGTCTCCAAAGGTTTTGGCATCAATGGTGGGTGCATGGTAGCACGGGAATTTGGGTGGTTAGAAGTCAAGGGAGGGATTTTTGGCTCAAAAGGTATGGGGCAGTAATTGTGAGTGCATTGAAAGAGTAGGAGTTTGGGTGGTTAGAAGACAAGGGAGAGACTTTGGTCTCCAAAGGTTTGGGCCTCAATAGTGGGTGCCTGGAGAGGGGGAGTTATGGTGGGGAGAAGACAAGGGAGGTATTTGTGTCTCCAAAGGTTTTGGGCAGTAATGGTGAGTGCATTGAAAAGCAGGAGTTTGGGTAGGTAAAATACAATGGAGGAATTTGGGTCTCCAAAGGTTTTTGGCAGTAATGGTGGGTGCTTGGAAAGAGAGGGTATATGGGTGGGTAATGCCAGGGAAGGGATTTGGGCCTCTCATACTTTGGAGAGTGTAATGATGGGTAAATGATAAGAGACATTTGGGTGGGTTCATGACAAGGGAAGGATTTGATTATCAGATACTCAGGCGGCAGTAATCATGAGTATCTGTCAAGAGAAGAGTATCGGTTATCATATGTCATGCGTGGGATTAGGGTCTCAGAAAGATGGTGTCACAAATGGTGGATATATAGCAACAGAGGGAGTAAGCTGGGTAAATGACAAGGGAGGGATTTGGGTCTTATTCACTTTGGGGGCAGCAATGGTGAGTATGTAGCAAGAGAAATAGTTTGGATGGGTATACGCCAATGGAGAGATAGGGGTCTCACAAAGCTGGGGGCAAAATGATGGGTATATGCCAAGAGAGGAGTTTGGGTAGTTCTATGACTAGGGGGTGTTTGCGTCTCTTAAGGTTTGGGGCAGAAATAATTGGTATATTTCAAGAAACAGAGTTTGGATGGGTATATGACAAGAGAGGTGGTTTTGGTGGGCCTAGAAACATGGATATATTTGGGTCTGACATGTTTGGGGGAAGAAATGGTGGGTATTTCACAAGACAGGAAATTGTGTGGTTACATGACAAAAGAAGAATTTTCAGTGGGCATATGGCAAGAGAAGGATTTGGGTCACAGCAGGATGGGGGCAGGAATGGTGGATATATGGCTAGTGAGGGAGTTTGGGTGAGTACATGACATGGTAGTGATTGGGCCATCACAACGTTTGGGGGAAGAAATTGTGGAAATATTATAAGAGAGAGCATTAGGTTTGGTGTATGGCAAAGGAGGAATGAGTGTCTTGGAAGGATGGGTCCAGAAATAGTGGGTACATGGCAAGAGAGGGAGTTCAGTTCGTTGAATGAATGGGAGGAATTTGAGTCCGTTGAATGAATGGGAGGAATTTGAGTCTGATAAGGTTTTAGGGAAGAAATGTTGGCTATAATGCAAGAGAGGTAGTTTGGATAGGCAGATGACAAAGGAGGGATTTGGTTTCTTAAAGATGAATGCAGAAACATTGGGGAGAGAAAGAAAGAGAAACAGAGAGAGACAGAGAAAGAGAAAGAGAGAGAAAGAGACAGAGAGAGACAGAGAAAGAGAAAGAGAGAGAGAGACAGAGAGCGAGAGAGAGAGTGAGAGAGAGCGAGAGAGAGAGAGAGAGAGAGAGAGAGAGAGAGAGAGAGAGAGAGAGAATGGGTTGGTATAGGATATGGGAGAGATTATGGTTTTCCAATGTTTCGTTGCAGATAAGCAATTTTCATGAATATACAATAAAGATGGATTTGATTGCGTGTATGATATGAAACACAAATTTCTAGTTGAGGCCTAGAAAATTGACTTAGGTGGGTATATGACACAGAAGGCTCTTTAGTTTTGAAGGTGGAAAATCGGACATTTTGTATACTATAGGGATAGAGGCCAGACAAGGAATATGGTTTGATATAAAAAAAAAGAAAATTTGGGTAAGCATATGACAAAGAAGGGACTTTGGTTCCCACAGATTTGAGGGTCATACCACACATGACCTGTAAGACTCATAGAGGTACTTATGGAGCATTGAATCCAAATTGCTAACATTTACATTTTCTCATAGATTAGGATGGAGAAGACTGTGCTCCACCATCTATGTTTTTTGCAAGAGCCGGGCAAAACTTCACAGTATGAATGTCTCAACCTATCTGAGTTGCTGGACCTAGTCTTGGCTGAAGGCTTTGAAAACCTTCACACGCCTAAAATTTGCAAATGCAAGGCACGTGAGGCAGCAGTAAGTCAGACAGCATGTGGAAAATAAAATATTCATTTGTGTGTAGTGGATTACTCAATTGGCTAAAGTGGGGTCCTGGTGGTTGTGGGATGTTTGGTTATATAATGAAGTGGTTTAGTCATCAGAATCATCCTGCAGATGGATATAGGTAGGATGGTTACTGTTGGGAATAGAGATGCTGGATACAGCACAAAAGAATGTGCTAGGACAAGGCCAGTTGGAGGGAAAGTGCCAGCATAAGCTTAGAACTATCTATCAAAGCATGGTAGGACTAAGATGGAGCCTAGGGTTTGGAACTAAGCAAACAGCTAAAAGTCACTACAAGTGTGAGAAAACAGCTCGTTTAGAGTTCTCACTGGATGTTTCATCAGGTCTGGACTCTACTGGACTAGGAAAAGAATTATCTGCTCGAAAGGGGCACTTACTTCACTTGGCTCTGTAGAAGGATTTGGACCGACTCGGCATGCTGTGGTATTATGTAGTCAGTCTGAGATCCTGTGGTTTAATGAGGTTGCGTTTGTCTCATTGGGAATATATATGTTGTCTACAGCACAGGAGGATTTGATGGGACTAGGAATCCTATATGCTATGAATATGTTTTATTACCATTGGTTATTCAAGAAGATGCTTTGGGCAATCGATTAGTAGAATATAGCCAGGCATGAAATCTGAACAGAGATATAGAGAGAAAGTAGGCAGAGTCAGGGAGATGCCATGTAGCTGCAGAAGGAGAAAACCAGCAGCTACCTGTGAGACCCTGACTCGTAGGCCACAGTCTCATAATGTTACATAGATATACAAAAGGGAATCCCAAATCAATATGAGCTATGTTTGGAGGGATGTGGAAAAACAGTATTTGGAACAGGAAATATTCACTAGGTTCAAACTTTGGGAGGGCACGAAAACATTTCATAAGGAGTGGAGTTATTCCATTAGCCAGCACAGTTACGATAAGTGTTGGGGAACTCTCGGTGTTGGCTACAGAATAGCAGTAGCTGGTGGGATCATGCTGTGTTTTGAGATTTGTGTCCCTGAAAAATGCCACAAGTCACTACTGCAAAGTGCAAGAGTCCATTCTTTGATGGGACAGGGACTATTCTAAATAGGATAAATTCCACTGAATATGGAAAACCAAGTACCCAGTATGGATATCTTCACCTGGATAAATCCTGGAGGGGGACATAGGAAGTCTTGGTATGGTGTGAAGAAGTATGGGAAACTCTAAGTACCCTATTGGTTTTTGTAAATAGGATTATATCTGGTTGTAGCACAGATGTTCTCTATAGTATAGGAAAAACGTTCTAAATAGGCTGCAACATGTGGAAGCCTAATATTCACTACTATAAGGCAAGGAGTCCAGTCCAAGATTGAATGTTTCTTATGGTTTCCAGGTTATACATAACAGAATGTTAAAAATCAAGTGTCTGATAGTGTGTGATATTTTCACTAGGCTAGACACCAGAACATAGGAGAACACTGGTTATGGACTGGGCTTATGTTGGTGGTAGAAAGGGTCCTTAGGTAAATATGGGTATTAAGGGAGGCTCTATGTTCACCATAGTAAAAATGGTATTGAGGGTAGACTGGGTCAACTGAATTGGGATACTATGGAACACTAGAGGCCATGATTTTATTGCTACACAGAAAGACAAGGCATGGACACTGGTTTTCTTATACTCATTAGGTATAGAGGAATGTGGAGATGCAAGTATTCCTGTGTGTTTGCGTGTGCGTGTGTGTGTGTGTGTGTGTGTGTGTGTGTGTGTGTACGATCAACAGGCTAAGCCATGGAATAGAAATGTTATATGGGAATGACTTTAGTTTAGACATTCAAGATACTAGCCAAAGATTGAGGCAGACATTTTGGACTAAACCATTGACAGGGATAGTATTGTTGAAGAATTTGGAGATGCAAATGATCTGTCATGTGTTCTACCACAACCAAGGTAGATATGTAAAAAAGGATGGCGTGGACAATTTGCCTTAGAGTTATGAAACAAAGTGTCCACTAAAAGCCAACTCTCTTTGCCTTCTCAATATTTCCCCCCTCTCATCAAAGAGTCAGGAGTGGTACAGTCTGCTATTGGTTCCTTCCTTCACCAGGCATTCTTGTGGGTCAGAACCAGGCTTTGTGATGTCAGAGCACAAGCTCACCTACTATTGGTCGAGACCTTGATGATGAATCAGGTCTGAGGGTGTGGCCTTCCCTACTCTGCCAGTTGTTCACAGCCCCTTGAGGGAGAAACAACAGGCGCTTGCAACTTGGTGATGGAGAGTGTACCTAAGGAACCAAAGGAATCACTGTCCAACATGGACCTCCCAACCTCCAGTAGTGATGCTCCGATGGCAGCGAATGGGCCAGTCCTTATGGTAAAGACCAAGGCTGCTCTAAAGAAGTATCCACCTTACATGTTGTGCGGAAAGGTGAGGTGACAAACCCTACTGGAGCTCCCTCCTCTACTCATTTACTCTTACCTAAAGTCACTACCTTCTCCTTCCTGGCATAAATCCCTTATCAATTCTCACCTCTTCTGACAAAGTGTCCTTCACATGCTTCTCCTGAATTCTCCCTATATTAACTAATTCTTGTGTTCACCTCTTGCCATTCCAGGCACACAAGAGGAGCAAACACGGGAAGCACTGCTCAAAGAAGAAGAACAAGAGAAAGAGAGAGGCCGAAGCGGCAGCTGCCCACGAACTGAAGAAAATCAAAGTGGAACCTGTTACTGCAATGCCTGAACCTAAGGAGGAGGAGCCTGTAAAGGAAGCCCAGGAGCACACTACTGGAGAAGCAAGCGTGGCCGCAGCAGCCAATGAGGGGGAGAGCCAATAAGATGGCTATCATGAAGACAGGGAAGGCGCAAATATGACAAGTAAAATTGCATTGGCATAAATTTATTAAATTGAAAATAAATTCAATTTAATTGAAAAGTTATGTGTCTTTGTGAGTGACTAACGGCGAAACCAGGAAAAGGAAGGAAAAATGATGGTTATAGGAGAAGAGAGAGGGAAGATAGGTGGGTGAATGGCAATGGAGAGACTTGTTCTTCACTAGGTTTGGGGCAGTCATAGTGGGTGCATGGAAGAGGGGGAGTTTGGGTGGGTAGAAGACAAGGGAGGGACTTGGGTCTGGAAAAGTTTGGGCATCAATGGTGGGTGCATGGAAGAGGGGGAGTTTGGGTGGGAAGAAGTCAAAGGAGGGATTTGGTTCTCTAAGTTTTGGGGCAGTAATGGTGAGTGCACGGAAAGAGAGGGAGTCTGGGCAGGTAGAAGACAAGCGAGGGATTTGGCTGTCCAAAGGTATGGGGCAGTAATGGTGAGTGAAGGGAAAGAGAGGGAGTTTGGCTGGGTAGGAGACAAGGGAGGGATATGGTTCTCCAAAGGTTTGGGCATCAATGGTGGGTGCATGGAAGAAGGGGAGTTTGGGTGGATAGAAAATAAGGGAGGGATTTGGGTGTCCAAAGTTTTGGGGCAGTAATGGTGAGTGCATGAAAAGAAAGGCTGCTCGGTTGGTAGAAGACAAGGGAGGGATTTGGGTCTCCAAAGTTTTGGGCATCAATGGTGTGTGCCTGGAAGAGAGGGAGTTTGGCTGGGTAGGAGACAAGGGAGGGATTTGGTGCTCCAAAGGTTTGGGCATAAATGGTGGATGCATGGAAGAGGGGGAGTTTGGGTGGATAGAAAATAAGGGAGGGATTTGGGTCTCCAAAGTGTGCGGCAGTAATGGTCAGTGCATGAAAAGAAAGGTAGCTTGGGTATTTAGAAGACAAGGGAGGGATTTGGGTCTCCAAAGGTTTTGGCATCAATGGTTGTCACATGGAGGAGGGTTAGTTTGGTTGGGAAGAAGACAAGGGAAGGATTGTGTCTCCAAAGTTTGGGAATCAATGGTATGTGAATGGAAGAGTGGGAGTTTGGGTGGATAGAAGACAAGGGAGGGATTTGGGTCTCCAAAGTTTGGGCATCAATGGTGGGTCCATGGTAGCACGGGAATTTGAGTGGGTAGTAGACAAGGGAGGGATTTTTGGCTCAAAAGGTATAGGGCAGGAATTGTGAGTGCATTGAAAGAGAAGGAGTTTGGGTGGTTAGAAGACAATGGAGAGATTTGGGTCTCCAAAGTTTTGGGCATCAATAGTGGGTGCCTGGAAGTGGGGGAGTTATGGTGGGGAGAAGACAAGTGAGGTATTTGTGTCTCCAAAGGTCTGGGGCAGTAATGGTGAGTGCATTGAAAAGCAGGAGTTTGGGTAGGTAAAATACAATGGAGGAATTTGGGTCTCCAAAGGTTTGGGGCAGTAATGGTGGGTGCTTGGAAAGAGAGGTTATATGGGTGGGTAATGCCAGGGAAGGGATTTAGGCCTCTATTACTTTGGAGAGTGTAATCATGGGTAAATGATAAGAGACATTTGGGTGGGTACATGACAATGGAAGGATTTGATTATCAGATACTCAGGCGGCAGTAATCATGAGTATCTATCAAGAGAAGAGTATGGGTTATCATATGTCATGCGTGGGATTAGGGTCTCAGAAAGATGGTGTCACAAATGGTGGATATATAGCAACAGAGGGAGTAAGCTGGGTAAATGACAAGGGAGGGATTTGGGTCTTATTCATTTTGGGGGCAGCAATGGTGAGTATGTAGCAAGAGAAATAGTTTGGATGGGCATACGGCAATGGAGAGATTAGGGTCTCACAAAGCTGGTGGCAAAATGATGGGTATATGCCAAGAGAGGAGTTTGGGTAGCTCTATGACCAGGGGGTGTTTGGGTCTCTTAAGGTTTGGGGCAGAAATAATTGGTATATTTCAAGAAACAGAGTTTGGATGGGTATATGACAAGAGAGGGGGTTTTGGTGGGCCTATAAACATGGATATATTTGGGTCTGACATGTTTGGGGGAACGAATGGTGGGTATTTCACAAGACAGGAAATTGTGTGGTTACATGACAAAAGAAGAATTTTCAGTGGGCATATGGCAAGAGAAGGATTTGGGTCACAGCAGGATGGGGGCAGGAATGGTGGATATATGGCTAGAGAGGGAGTTTGGGTGAGTACATGACGTGGTAGAGATTGGGCCATCACAACGTTTGGGGGAAGAAATTGTGGAAATATTATAAGACAGAGCATTAGGTTTGGTGTATGGCAAAGGAGGAATGAGTGTCTAGGAAGGATGGGTCCAGAAATAGTGGGTGCATGGCAAGAGAGGGAGTTCAGTTCGTTGAATGAATGGGAGGAATTTGTGTCTGATAAGGTTTTAGGGAAGAAATGTTGGCTATATGGCAAGAGAGGTAGTTTGGATAGGCAGATGACAAAGGAGGGATTTGGTTTTATAAAGATTAATGCAGAAACATTGGGAGAGAAAGAAAGAGAAAACGAGAGACAGAGAAAGAGAAAGAGAGAGAGAGAGAGAGAGAGAGAGAGAGAGAGAAAAGAGAGAGAGAGAGAGAGAGAGAGAGAGAGAGAGAGAGAGAGAGAGAGAGAGAGAAAGAGATAGAGAGAGAATGGGTTGGTATATGATATGGGAGAGATTAAGGTTTTCCAATGTTTGGTGGCAGATAAGCAAATTTCATGAATATACTATAAAGATGGATTTGATTGCGTGTATGATATGAAACACAAATTTCTAGGTGAGGCCTAGAAAATTGATTTAGGTGGGTAATTGAAACAGAAGGCTCTTTGGTTTTGAAGATGGAAAATCTGACATTTTGTATATTATAGGGATAGAGGCCAGACAAGGAATATGGTTTGATATATAAAAAAAGAAGCAAATTTGGGTAAGCATATGACAAAGAAGGGACTTTGGTTCCCACAGATTTGAGGGTCATACCACACATGACCTGTAAGACTCATAGAGGTAATTATGGAGCATTGAATCCAAATTGCTACATTTACCTTTTCTCATAGATAAGATGGAGAAGACTGTGCTCCACCATCTATGTATTTTGCAAGAGCCAGGCAAAACTTCACAATATGAATGTCTCAACCTATCTGATTTGCTGGACCTAGTCTTGTCTGAAGGCTTTGAAAACCTTCACACGCCTAAAATTTGCAAATGCAAGGCACGTGAGGCAGCAGTAAGTCAGACAGCATGTGGAAAATCAAATATTCATTTGTGTGTAGTGGTTTACTCAACTGGCTAAAGTGGGGTCCTGGTGGTTTGTGGGATGTTTGGTTATATAATGAAGTGGTATAGTCATCAGAATCATCCTGCAGATGGATACAGGTAGGATGGTTACTGTTGGGAATAGAGATGCTGGATACAGCACAAAAGAATGTGCTAGGACAAGGCCAGTTGGAGGGAAAGTGCCAGCAGAAGCTTAGAACTATCTATCAAAGCATGGTAGGACTAAGATGGAGCCTAGGGTTTGGAAGTCAGCAAACAGTTAAAAGTCACTACAAGTGTGAGAAAACAGCTCTTTTAGAGTTATCACTGGATGTTTCATCAGGTCTGGACTCTACTGAACTAGGAAAAGAATTATCTGCTCGAAAGGGGCACTTACTTCTCTTGGCTCTGTAGAAGGATTTGGACAGACTCGGCATGCTGTGGTATTATGTAGTCAGTCTGAGATCCTGTGGTTTGATGAGGTTGCGTTTGTCTCAGTGGGAATATATATGTTGTCTACAGCACAGGAGGATTTGATGGGACTAGGAATCCTATATGCTATGAATATGTTTTATTACCATTGGTTATTCAAGAAGATGCTTTGGGCAATCGATTAGTAGAATATAGCCAGGCATAAAATCTGAACAGATATATAGAGAGAAAGTAGGCAGAGTCAGGGAGATGCCATGTAGCTGCAGAAGGAGAAAACCAGCAGCTACCTGTGAGACCCTGACTCGTAGGCCACAGTCTCATAATGTTACATAGATATACAAAAGGGAATCCCAAATCAGTATGAGCTATGTTTGGAGGGATGTGGAAAAACAGTATTTGGAACAGGAAATATTCACTAGGTTCGAACTTTGGGAGGGCACGATAACCTTTCATAAGGAGTGGGGTTATTCCATTAGCCAGTACAGGTATGATAAGTGTTGGGGAACTCTCAGTGTTGGCTACAGAATAGCAGTAGCTGGTGGGATCATGCTGTGTTTTGAGATTTGTTTCCCTGAAAAATGCCACAAGTCACTACTGCAAAGTGCAAGAGTCCATTCTTGGATGGGACAGGGACTATTCTATCTAGGATAAATTCCACTGAATATGGAAAACCAAGTACCGAGTATGGATATCTTCACCTGGATAAATCCTGGAGGGGGACATAGGAAGTCTGGGTATGGTGTGAAGAAGTATGGGCAACTCTAAGTACCCTATTGGTGTTTGTAAATAGGATTATATCTGGTTGTAGCACAGATGTTCTCTATAGTATAGGAAAAATGTTCTAAATAGGCTGCAACATGTGGAAGCCTAATATTCACTACTATAAGGCAAGGAGTCCAGAGCAAGATTGAATATTTCTTATGGTTTCCAGGTTATACATAACAGAATGTTAAAATTCAAGTGTCTGATAGTGTGTGATATTCTCACTAGGCTAGACACCAGAACATAGGAGAACACTGGTTATGGACTGGGCTTATGTTGGTGGTAGAAAGGGTCCTTAGGTAAATATGGGTATTAAGGGAGGCTCTATGTTCACCATAGTAAAAATGGTATTGAGGCTAGACTGGGTCAACTGACTTGGGATACTATGGAACACTAGAGGCCATGATTTTATTGCTACACAGAAAGACAAGGCATGGACACTGGTTTTCTTATACTCATTAGGTATAGAGGAATGTGGAGATGCAAGTATTCCTGTGTGTTTGCGTGTGTGTGTGTGTGTTTGTGTGTGTGTGTGTGTACGGTCAACAGGCTAAGCCATGGAACAGAAATGTTATTTGGGAATGATTTTAGGTTAGACATTCAAGATACTAGCCAAAGATTGAGGCAGACATTTTGGACTAAACCATTGACAGGGATAGTATTATTGAAGAATTTGGAGAAGCAAATGATCTGTCATGTGTTCTACCACAACCAAGGTAGATATGTAAAAAAGGATGGCGTGGACAATTTGCCTTAGAGTTATGAAACAAAGTGTCCACTAAAAGCCAACTCTCTTTGCCTTCTCAATATTTTCCCCCTCTCATCAAAGAGTCAGGAGTGGTACAGTCTGCTATTGGTTCCTTCCTTCACCAGGCATTCTTGTGGGTCAGAACCAGGCTTAGTGATGTCAGAGCACAAGCTCACCTACTATTGGTCGAGACCTTGATGATGAATCAGGTCTGAGGGTGTGGCCTTCCCTACTCTGCCAGTTGTTCACAGCCCCTCGAGGGAGAAACAACAGGCGCTTGCGACTTGGTGATGGAGAGTGTACCGAAGGAACCAAAGGAATCACTGTCCAACATGGACCTCCCAACCTCCAGTAGTGATGCTCCGATGGCAGCGAACGGGCCAGTCCTTATGGTAAAGACCAAGGCCGCTCTAAAGCAGTATCCACCTTACATGTCGTGCAGAAAGGTGAGGTGACGAACCCTACTGGAGCTCCCTCCTCTACTCATTTACTCTTACCTAAAGTCACTACCTCTCTCCTTCCTGGCATAAATCCCTTATCAATTCTCACCTCTTCCGACAAAGTGTCCTTCACATGCTTCTCCTGAATTCTCCCTATAGTAACTAATTCTTGTGTTCACCTCTTGCCATTCCAGGCACACAAGAGGAGCAAACATGGGAAGCACTCCTCAAAGAAGAAGAACAAGAGAAAGAGGGAGGCCGAAGTGGCAGCTGCCCTCGAACTGAAGAAAATCAAAGTGGAACCTGTTCCTGCAATGCCTGAACCTAAGGAGGAGGAGCCTGTAAAGGAAGCCCAGGAGCACACTACTGGAGAAGCAAGCGTGGCCGCAGCAGCCAATGAGGGGGAGAGCCAATAAGATGGATATCATGAAGACAGGGAATGCCCAAATATGACAAGTAAAATTGCATTGGCATAAATTTATTAAATTGAAAATAAATTCAATTTAATTGAAAAGTTATGTGTCTTTGTGAGTGACTAACGGCGAAACCAGGAAAAGGAAGGAAAAATGATGGTTATAGGAGAAGAGAGAGGGAAGATGGGTGGGTGAATGGCAATGGAGAGACTTGTTCTTCACTAGGTTTGGGGCAGTCATAGTGGGTGCATGGAAGAGGGGGAGTTTGGGTGGGTAGAAGACAAGGGAGGGACTTGGGTCTGGAAAAGTTTGGGCATCAATGGTGGGTGCATGGAAGAGGGGGAGTTTGGGTGGGAAGAAGTCAAGGGAGGGATTTGGTTCTCCAAAGGTATGGGGCAGTAATGGTGAGTGAACGGAAAGAGAGGGAGTTTGGCTGGGTAGGAGACAAGGGAGGGATTTGTTTCTCCAAAGGTTTGGGCATCAATGGTGGGTGCATGGAAGAAGGGGAGTTTGGGTGGATTGAAAATAAGGGAGGGATTTGGGTCTCCACAGGTTTGGGGCAGTAATGGTGAGTGCATGATAAGAAAGGGAGCTTGGGTTGGTAGAAGACAAGGGAGGGATTTGGGTCTCCAAAGTTTTGGGCATCAATGGTGTGTGCCTGGAAGAGAGGGAGATTGGGTGGGTAGGAGACAAGGGAGGGATTTGGTTCTCCAAAGGTTTGGGCATCAATGGTGGGTGCATGGAAGAGGGGGAGTTTTGGTGGATAGAAAATAAGGGAGGGATTTGGGTCTCCAAAATGTGGGGCAGTAATGGTGAGTGCATGAATAGAAAGGGAGCTTGGGTATTTAGAAGACAAGGGAGGGATTTGGGTCTCCAAAGGTTATGGCATCAATGGTTGTCACATGGAGGAGGGTTAGTTTGGTTGGGAAGAAGACAAGGGAAGGATTGTGTCTCCAAAGTTTGGGAATCAATGGTATGTGAATGGAAGAGTGGGAGTTTGGGTGGATAGAAGACAAGGGAGGGATTTGGGTCTCCAAAGTTTTGGCATCAATGGTGGTTGCATGGAAGAGGGGGAGTTTGGGAGGAAAGAAGACAAGCGAGGGATTTGGGTCTCCAAAGTTTGGGCATCAATGGTGGGTCCATGGTAGCACGGGAATTTGGGTGGGTAGAAGACAAGGGAGGGATTTTTGGCTCAAAAGGTATAGGGCAGGAATTGTGAGTGCATTGAAAGAGAAGGAGTTTGGGTGGTTAGAAGACAATGGAGAGATTTTGGTCTCCAAAGTTTTGGGCATCAATAGTGGGTGCCTGGAAGTGGGGGAGTTATGGTGGGGAGAAGACAAGTGAGGTATTTGTGTCTCCAAAGGTCTGGGGCAGTAATGGTGAGTGCATTGAAAAAGCAGGAGTTTGGGTAGGTAAAATACAATGGAGGAATTTGGGTCTCCAAAGGTTTGGGGCAGTAATTGTGGGTGCTTGGAAAGAAAGGGTATATGGTTGGGTAATGCCAGGGAAGGGATTTGGGCCTTACATACTTTGGAGAGTGTAATGATGGGTTAATGATAAGAGACATTTGGGTGGGTACATGACAATGGAAGGATTTGGTTATCAGATACTCAGGCAGCAGTAATCATGAGTATCTGTCAAGAGAAGAGTATGGGTTATCATATGTCATGCGTGGGATTAGGGTCTCAGAAAGATGGTGTCAGAAATGGTGGATATATAGCAACAGAGGGAGTAAGCTGAGTAAATGACAAGGGAGGGATTTGGGTCTTATTCACTTTGGGGGCAGCAATGGTGAGTATGTAGCAAGAGAAATAGTTTGGATGGGCATACGGCAATGGAGAGATTAGGGTCTCACAAAGCTGGTGGCAAAATGATGGGTATATGCCAAGAGAGGAGTTTGGGTAGCTCTATGACCAGGGGGTGTTTGGGTCTCTTAAGGTTTGGGGCAGAAATAATTGGTATATTTCAAGAAACAGAGTTTGGATGGGTATATGACAAGAGAGGGGGTTTTGGTGGGCCTATAAACATGGATATATTTGGGTCTGACATGTTTGGGGGAACGAATGGTGGGTATTTCACAAGACAGGAAATTGTGTGGTTACATGACAAAAGAAGAATTTTCAGTGGGCATATGGCAAGAGAAGGATTTGGGTCACAGCAGGATGGGGGCAGGAATGGTGGATATATGGCTAGAGAGGGAGTTTGGGTGAGTACATGACGTGGTCGAGATTGGGCCATCACAACGTTTGGGGGAAGAAATGGTGGAAATATTATAAGACAGAGCATTAGGTTTGGTGTATGGCAAAGGAGGAATGAGTGTCTTGGAAGGATGGGTCCAGAAATAGTGGGTACATGGCAAGAGAGGGAGTTCAGTTCGTTGAATGAATGGGAGGAATTTGTGTCTGATAAGGTTTTAGGGAAGAAATGTTGGCTATATGGCAAGAGAGGTAGTTTGGATAGGCAGATGACAAAGGAGGGATTTGGTTTTATAAAGATTAATGCAGAAACATTGGGGAGAGAAAGAAAGAGAGAAAGAGAGACAGAGAAAGAGAAAGAGAGAGAGAGAGAAAGAGAAAGAAAGAGAGAGAGAGACAGAGAGTAAGAGAGAGAGAGAGAGAGAGAGAATGGGTTGGTATATGATATGGGAGAGATTATGGTTTTCCAATGTTTGGTGGCAGATAAGCAATTTTCATGAATATACTATAAAGATGGATTTGATTGCGTGTATGATATGAAACACAAATTTTTAGTTGAGGCCTAGAAAATTGATTTAGGTGGGTAATTGAAACAGAAGGCTCTTTGGTTTTGAAGATGGAAAATCTGACATTTTGTATACTATAGGGATAGAGGCCAGACAAGGAATATGGTTTGATATATAAAAAAAGAAGCAAATTTGGGTAAGCATATGACAAAGAAGGGACTTTGGTTCCCACAGATTTGAGGGTCATACCACACATGACCTGTAAGACTCATAGAGGTAATTATGGAGCATTGAATCCAAATTGCTACATTTACCTTTTCTCATAGATAAGGATGGAGAAGACTGTGCTCCACCATCTATGTATTTTGCAAGAGCCGGGCAAAACTTCACAGTATGAATGTCTCAACCTATCTGATTTGCTGGACCTAGTCTTGGCTGAAGGCTTTGAAAACCTTCACACGCCTAAAATTTGCAAATGCAAGGCACGTGAGGCAGCAGTAAGTCAGACAGCATGTGGAAAATCAAATATTCATTTGTGTGTAGTGGTTTACTCAACTGGCTAAAGTGGGGTCCTGGTGGTTGTGGGATGTTTGGTTATATAAGGAAGTGGTATAGTCATCAGAATCATCCTGCAGATGGATACAGGTAGGATGGTTACTGTTGGGAATAGAGATGCTGGATACAGCACAAAAGAATGTGCTAGGACAAGGCCAGTTGGAGGGAAAGTGCCAGCAGAAGCTTAGAACTATCTATCAAAGCATGGTAGGACTAAGGTGGAGCCTAGGGTTTGGAAGTCAGCAAACAGCTAAAAGTCACTACAAGTGTGAGAAAACAGCTCTTTTAGAGTTCTCACTGGATGTTTCATCAGGTCTGGACTCTACTAGACTAGGAAAAGAATTATCTGCTCGAAAGGGGCAATTACTTCTCTTGGCTCTGTAGAAGGATTTGGACAGACTCGGCATGCTGTGGTATTATGTAGTCAGCCAGAGATCCTGTGGTTTGATGAGGTTGCGTTTGTCTCAGTGGGAATATATATGTTGTCTACAGCACAGGAGGATTTGATGGGACTAGGAATCCTATATGCTATGAATATGTTTTATTACCATTGGTTATTCAAGAAGATGCTTTGGGCAATCGATTAGTAGAATATAGCCAGGCATGAAATCTGAACAGAGATATAGAGAGAAAGTAGGCAGAGTCAGGGAGATGCCATGTAGCTGCAGAAGGAGAAAACCAGCAGCTACCTGTGAGAGCCTGACTCGTAGGCCACAGTCTCATAATGATACATATATATACAAAAGGGAATTCCAAATCAATATGAGCTAGGTTTGGAGGGATGTGGAAAAACAGTATTTGGAACAGGAGATATTCACTAGGTTCGAACTTTGGGAGGGCACGATAACTTTTCATAAGGAGTGGGGTTATTCCATTAGCCAGTACAGGTATGATAAGTGTTGGGGAACTCTCAGTGTTGGCTACAGAATAGCAGTAGCTGGTGGGACCATGCTATGTTTTGAGATTTGTTTCCCTGAAAAATGCCACAAGTCACTACTGCAAAGTGCAAGAGTCCATTCTTGGATGGGACAGGGACTATTCTATCTAGGATAAATTCCACTGAATATGGAAAACCAAGTACCGAGTATGGATATCTTCACCTGGATAAATCCTGGAGGGGGACATAGGAAGTCTGGGTATGGTGTGAAGAAGTATGGGCAACTCTAAGTACCCTATTGGTGTTTGTAAATAGGCATATATCTGGTTGTAGCACAGATGTTCTCCATAGTATAGGAAAAATGTTCTAAATAGGCTGCAACATGTGGAAGCCTAATATTCACTACTGTAAGGCAAGGAGTCCAGAGCAAGATTGAATATTTCTTATGGTTTCCAGGTTATACATAACAGAATGTTAAAAATCAAGTGTCTGATAGTGTGTGATATTTTCACTAGGCTAGACACCAGAACATAGGAGAACACTGGTTATGGACTGGGCTTATGTTGGTGGTAGAAAGGGTCCTTAGGTAAATATGGGTATTAAGGGAGGCTCTATGTTCACCATAGTAAAAATGGTATTGAGGCTAGACTGGGTCAACTGACTTGGGATACTATGGAACACTAGACGCCATGATTTTATTGCTACACAGAAAGACAAGGCATGGACACTGGTTTTCTTATACTCATTAGGTATAGAGGAATGTGGAGATGCAAGTATTCCTGTGTGTTTGCGTGTGTGTGTGTGTGTTTGTGTGTGTGTGTGTGTACGGTCAACAGGCTAAGCCATGGAACAGAAATGTTATTTGGGAATGATTTTAGGTTAGACATTCAAGATACTAGCCAAAGATTGAGGCAGACATTTTGGACTAAACCATTGACAGGGATAGTATTGTTGAAGAATTTGGAGAAGCAAATGATCTGTCATGTGTTCTACCACAACCAAGGTAGATATGTAAAAAAGGATGGCGTGGACAATTTGCCTTAGAGTTATTAAACAAAGTGTCCACTAAAAGCCAACTCTCTTTGCCTTCTCAATATTTTCCCCCTCTCATCAAAGAGTCAGGAGTGGTACAGTCTGCTATTGGTTCCTTCCTTCACCAGGCATTCTTGTGGGTCAGAACCAGGCTTTGTGATGTCAGAGCACAAGCTCACCTACTATTGGTCGAGACCTTGATGATGAATCAGGTCTGAGGGTGTGGCCTTCCCTACTCTGCCAGTTGTTCACAGCCCCTCGAGGGAGAAACAACAGGCGCTTGCGACTTGGTGATGGAGAGTGTACCGAAGGAACCAAAGGAATCACTGTCCAACATGGACCTCCCAACCTCCAGTAGTGATGCTCCCATGGCAGCGAACGGGCCAGTCCTTATGGTAAAGACCAAGGCCGCTCTAAAGCAGTATCCACCTTACATGTCGTGCAGAAAGGTGAGGTGACGAACCCTACTGGAGCTCCCTCCTCTACTCATTTACTCTTACCTAAAGTCACTACCTCTCTCCTTCCTGGCATAAATCCCTTATCAATTCTCACCTCTTCCGACAAAGTGTCCTTCACATGCTTCTCCTGAATTCTCCCTATAGTAACTAATTCTTGTGTTCACCTCTTGCCATTCCAGGCACACAAGAGGAGCAAACATGGGAAGCACTCCTCAAAGAAGAAGAACAAGAGAAAGAGGGAGGCCGAAGTGGCAGCTGCCCTCGAACTGAAGAAAATCAAAGTGGAACCTGTTCCTGCAATGCCTGAACCTAAGGAGGAGGAGCCTGTAAAGGAAGCCCAGGAGCACACTACTGGAGAAGCAAGCGTGGCCGCAGCAGCCAATGAGGGGGAGAGCCAATAAGATGGCTATCATGAAGACGGGGAAGGCCCAAATATGACAAGTAAAATTGCATTGGCATAAATTTATTAAATTGAAAATAAATTCAATTTAATTGAAAAGTTATGTGTCTTTGTGAGTGACTAACGGCGAAACCAGGAAAAGGAAGGAAAAATGATGGTTATAGGAGAAGAGAGAGGGAAGATGGGTGGGTGAATGGCAATGGAGAGACTTGTTCTTCACTAGGTTTGGGGCAGTCATAGTGGGTGCATGGAAGAGGGGGAGTTTGGGTGGGTAGAAGACAAGGGAGGGACTTGGGTCTGGAAAAGTTTGGGCATCAATGGTGGGTGCATGGAAGAGGGGGAGTTTGGGTGGGAAGAAGTCAAGGGAGGGATTTGGTTCTCCAAGTTTTGGGGCAGTAATGGTGAGTGCACGGAAAGAGAGGGAGTTTGGGCGGGTAGAAGACAAGGGAGGGATTTGGCTCTCCAAAGGAATGGGGCAGTAATGGTGAGTGAACGGAAAGAGAGGGAGTTTGGCTGGGTAGGAGACAAGGGAGGGATTTGGTTCTCCAAAGGTTTGGGCATCAATGGTGGGTGCATGGAAGAAGGGGAGTTTGGGTGGATTGAAAATAAGGGAGGGATTTGGGTCTCCACAGGTTTGGGGCAGTAATGGTGAGTGCATGATAAGAAAGGGAGCTTGGGTTGGTAGAAGACAAGGGAGGGATTTGGGTCTCCAAAGTTTTGGGCATCAATGGTGTGTGCCTGGAAGAGAGGGAGATTGGGTGGGTAGGAGACAAGGGAGGGATTTGGTTCTCCAAAGGTTTGGGCATCAATGGTGGGTGCATGGAAGAGGGGGAGTTTGGGTGGATAGAAAATAAGGGAGGGATTTGGGTCTCCAAAGTGTGGGGCAGTAATGGTGAGTGCATGAATAGAAAGGGAGCTTGGGTATTTAGAAGACAAGGGAGGGATTTGGGTCTCCAAAGGTTTTGGCATCAATGGTTGGCACATGGAGGAGGGTTAGTTTGGTTGGGAAGAAGACAAGGGAAGGATTGTGTCTCCAAAGTTTGGGAATCAATGGTATGTGAATGGAAGAGTGGGAGTTTGGGTGGATAGAAGACAAGGGAGGGATTTGGGTCTCCAAAGTTTTGGCATCAATGGTGGTTGCATGGAAGAGGGGGAGTTTGGGAGGAAAGAAGACAAGTGAGGGATTTGGGTCTCCAAAGTTTGGGCATCAAGGTGGGCACATGGAAGAAGGGGAGTTTGGGTGGGAAGAAGACAAGGGAGGGATTTGGGTCTAAATAGGTTTGGGGCAGTAATGGTGGGTGCATGGAAAGAAAGAGAGTTGGGGTGGGTAGGAGACAAGGGAGGGATTTGGGTCTCCAAAGTTTTGGGCATCAATGGTGTGTGCCTTGAAGAGAGGGAGTTTGCCTTGTAGAAGACAAGGGAGGGATTTGGTTCTCCAAAGGTTTGGGCATCAATGGTGGGTGCATGGAAGAACGGGAGTTTTGGTGGATAGAAAATAAGGGATGGATTTGGGTCTCCAAAGTTTTGGGGCAGTAATATTGAGTGCATGAAAAGAAAGCGAGCTTGGGTTGGTAGAAGACAAGGGAGGGATTTAGGTCTTCAAAGGTTTGGGCATCAATGGTGGGCACATGGAAGAGGGGGAGTTTGGGTGGGAAGAAGACAAGGGAGGGGTTTGGGTCTAAAAAGTTTCGGGAAGTAATGGTGGGTGCATGGAAAGAAACAGAGTTTGGGTGGGTAGGAGACAAGAGAGGGATTTGGGTCTCCAAAGTTTTGGGCATCAATGGTGTGTGCCTGGAAGAGAGGGAGATTGGGTGGGTAGGAGACAAGGGAGGGATTTGGTTCTCCAAAGTTTTGGGCATCAATGGTGGGTGCATGGAAGAAGGGGAGTTTTGGTGGATAGAAAATAAGGGAGGGATTTGGGTCTCCAAAGTGTGGGGCAGTAATGTTGTGTGCATGAAAAGAAAGGGAGCTTGGGTAGGTAGAAGACAAGGGAGGGATTTGGGTCTCCAAAGGTTTTGGCATCAATGGTTGGCACATGGAGGAGGGGGAGTTTGGGTGGGAAGAAGACAAGGGAGGGATTGGGTCTCCAAAGTTTGGGCATCAATGGTATGTGAATGGAAGTGTGGGAGTTTGGGTGGATAGAAGACAAGGGAGGGATTTGGGTCTCCAAAGTTTGGTGCAGTAATTTTGATTGCATGAAAAGAAAGGCAGCTTGGGTGTGTTGAAGACAAGGGTGGGATTTGGGTCTCCAAAGGATTTGGCATCAATGGAGGGTGCATGGAAGAGGGGGAGTTTGGGTGGGAAGAACACAACGGAGGGATTGGGTCTCCAAAGTTTTGGGCATCAATGGTGATTGAATGGAAGAGGGGGAGTTTGGGTGGAAAGAAGACAAGCGAGGGATTTGGGTCTACAAAGGTTTGGGCATCAATGGTGGGTGCATGGTAGCACGGGAATTTGGGTGGGTACAAGACAAGGGAGGGATTTTTGGCTCAAAAGGTATGGGGCAGGAATTGTGAGTGCATTGAAGGAGCAGGACTTTGGGTGGTTAGAGGACAAGGGAGAGATTTGGGTCTCCAAAAGTTTAGGCATCAATAGTGGGTCCTTGGAAGAGGGGGAGTTATGGTGGGTAGAAGACAAGGGAGGTATTTGTGTCTCCAAAGGTTTGGGGAAGTAATTTTGAGTGCATGAAAAGAAAGGCAGCTTAGGTGGGTTGAAGACAAGGGAGGGATTTGGGTCTCCAAAGGTTTGCGTATCAAATGTGGGTGCATGGAAGAAGGGGAGTTTGTGTTGGAAGAAGACAAGGGAGGGATTGGGATTCCAAGTTTTGGGGCAGTAATGGTGAGTGCAGGGAAAGAGAGGGAGTTTGGGTGGGTAGAAGACAAGGGAGGGATTTGGCTCTCCAAAGGTATGGGGCAGTAATGGTGAGTGAATGGAAAGAGAAGGAGTTTGGCTGGGTAGGAGACAAGGGAGTGATTTGGGTCTCCAAAGTTTTGCGCATCAATGGTGTGTGCATGAAAGAGAGGAAGTTTGGCTGGGTAGGAGACAAGGGAGGGATTTTCTTCTCCAAAGATTTGGGCATCAATGGTGGGCGCATAGAAGAGGGGGAGTTTTGGTGGGCATAAAACAAGGGAGGGATTGGGTCTCCAGTTTGGCCATCAATGGTGTGTGAATGGAAGAGTGGGAGTTTGGTTGGATAGAAGACAAGGGAGGGATTTGGGTCTCCAAATTGTGGGTCAGTAATTTTGAGTGCATGAAAAGAAAGGGAGCTTGCGTGGCTTGAAGACAGGGGAGGGATTTGGGTCTTCAAAGGATTTGGCATCAAAGGTGGGTGCATGGAGGAGGGGGAGTTTGGGTGTGAAGATGACAAGGGAGGGATTTGGGTCTCCAAAGTTTTGGGCAACAATGTGGGTGCATGGAAGAGGGGGAGTTTGGGTGGAAGGAAGACAAGGGAGGGATTTGGGTCTCCAAAGGGTTGGGCATCAATGGTGGGTGCATGGTAGCACAGGAATTTGGGTGGGTAGAAGAAAAGGGAGAGATTTTTGGCTCAAAATGTATTGGGCAGGAATTGTGAGTGCATTGAAAGAGAAGGAGTTTGGGTGGTTAGAAGACAAGGGAGAGTTTTGGGTCTCCAAAGGTTTGGGCATAAATAGTGGTTGCCTGGAAGAGGGGGAGTTATGGTGGGTAAAAGACAAGGGAGGTATTTGTGTCTCAAAAATTTTGGAGCAGTAATGGTGAGTGCTTTGAAAAAGAGGGAGTTTGGGTAGGTAAAATACAATGGAGGAATTTGGCTCTAAAAAGGTTTGTTGCAGTAATGGTGGGTGCTTGGAAAGAGAGGGTATATGGGTGGGTAATGCCAGGGAAGGTATTTGGGCCTCACATACTTTGGAGAGTGTAATGATGGGTAAATGATAAGAGACATTTGGGTGGGTACATGACAATGGAAGGATTTGATTATCTTATACTCAGGCGGCAGTAATCAGGATTATCTGTCAAGAGAAGAGTATGTGTTATCATATGTCATGCGTGGGATTATGGTCTCAGAAAGATGGTGTCACAAATGGTGGATATATCGCAACAGAGGGAGTAAGCTGAGTAAATGACAAGGGAGGGATTTGGGTCTTATTCACTTTGGGGGCAGCAATGGTGAGTATGTAGCAAGAGAAATAGTTTGGATGGGCATACGGCAATGGAGAGATTAGGGTCTCACAAAGCTGGTGGCAAAATGATGGGTATATGCCAAGAGAGGAGTTTGGGTAGCTCTATGACCAGGGGGTGTTTGGGTCTCTTAAGGTTTGGGGCAGAAATAATTGGTATATTTCAAGAAACAGAGTTTGGATGGGTATATGACAAGAGACGGGGTTTTGGTGGGTCTATAAACATGGATATATTTGGGTCTGACATTTTTGGGGGAACGAATGGTGGGTATTTCACAAGACAGGAAATTGTGTGGTTACATGACAAAAGAAGAATTTTCAGTGGGCATGTGGCAAGAGAAGGATTTGGTCACAGCAGGATGGGGGCTGGAATGGTGGATATATGGCTAGTGAGGGAGTTTGGGTGAGTACATGACATGGTACAGATTGGGCCATCACAACGTTTGGGGGAAGAAATGGTGGAAATATTATAAGAGAGAGCATTAGGTTTGGTGTATGGCAAAGGAGGAATGAGTGTCTTGGAAGGATGGGTCCAGAAATAGTGGGTACATGGCAAGAGAGGGAGTTCAGTTGGTTGAATGAAAGGGAGGAATTTGTGTCTGATAAGGTTTTAGGGAAGAAATGTTGGCTATATGGCAAGAGAGGTAGTTTGGATAGGCAGGTGACAAAGGAGGGATTTGGTTTCATAAAGATGAAGGCAGAAACTGTGGAGAGAGACAGAGAGAGACTGACAGAGAGAGAGAGACAGACAGAGAGAGAGAGAGAGAGAGAGAGAGAGAGAGAGAGAGAGAGAGAGAGAGAGGGAGAGAGAGATTGGGTTGGTATATGAAATGGGAGAGATTATGGTTTTCCAATGTTTGGTGGCAGATAAGCAATTTTCATGAATATACAATAAAGATGGATTTGATTGCGTGTATGATATGAAACACAAATTTTTAGTTGAGGCCTAGAAAATTGATTTAGGTGGGTATATGACACAGAAGGCTCTTTGAAGATGGAAAATCTGACATTTTGTATACTATAGGGATAGAGGCCAGACAAGGAATATGGTTTGATATATAAAAAAGAAGAAAATTTGGGTAAGCATATGACTAAGAAGGGACTTTGGTTCCCACAGATTTGAGGGTCATACCACACATGACCTGTAAGACTCATAGAGGTAATTGTGGAGCATTGAGTCCAAATTGCTACATTTACCTTTTCTCATAGATAAGGATGGAGAAGACTGTGCTCCACCATCTATGTATTTTGCAAGAGCCGGGCAAAAGTTCACTGTATGAAGTCTCAACCTATCTGAGGTGAAGTGTGTGAGTGACTGTTTTCCCCACAAGTAGCTGTTACCCTTCCTGCAAGCAACTTGTTTTGAATGTTGGTTTTATACCTCACCATCCAATGTAAGTAAGGAAATCTCCCCTGGAGCAATAATCACCCAGCAAACTTGAATCTACTAATCACATCTCAGAGAAAGGAATGGTAATTGTAAGTTACAGGTTTACCCTTGGTTATCCTTCTCAAGAAATTTGGGTTTTAGTAGGGCTTTCTGAATGGGCTGCTTACATAAGAGGCCTAGCAGAAATGAGGATATACTAATGAGACAATTATGTAGCTTGATTTATCAGAACAGTCAAATCATTGACTTCAACGTAATGAGTATTTCTACAGAAATCTCATGCCAGGTAAAGCAATGTTCTCTACCCAAAGGAAACCTTGTCTCCTTAAAGAGATTTCACACAATTCCTACTATCAAACCACCTTGCCAGATAAGACTAAAAATTAGACAATGATGGGTGAGCTAAGGGAGGGTAGATGCTACCTGCTGACCACAACTGCTTATATGTCAATACCCTGTCCCTCTAGCTAAACTCTAATCTCAGTTCAGGACTTCAAGATGCAAGAGACTTGAAAGGGTCTCTGGATCTCTTTATCACTAGTTAATTGGATGCTTGCCTATAATTTTATGAAATTAATTCATGATCATCATGTCAGGATTCAGGAAGACATGGCACTGGGCCTGTTGTTGAGTACATACCAACTGATTCATCAGTAGTAGGTAGAGAGGGAGAGAGACGAGACCTGATGTGGGAATGTAAACCTCAAAACACACCCTCAGTGAGATATATTATCCACCAATGCTATATCCATTCCAACAAGGTCACACCTCCTAATTTCCCAAACAGTTGCACTTCTTGGTAACTAAGTATTCAAGTACATGAGAGCATGTTTTTCATTCCCTTTCATTAACTTTCACATTTCTCTAGAAGCCACCAACTGTCAGTAGTTTGTCAGTTAGAGGTACAGACTTCTGAGCCCTCCCCCATAGTCAAAGATGCACTATTGGAGGGTTCCAGAGTCTAACTGGCAAACTCCTGACAGTTGGTGGCTTCTAGAGAAGTGTGAGAGTTAATGTGGATGAAAACCATACTGGCTTATATTTGAGTTCTTAGTCACCAAGCATACTGGAATATGACCTGGCCTCATCTTACACAGTCCTTATGCATGCAATCACGAGGGCTCTGTATTTGTGAGAGCAATGACTCTGTCATGTCTTGAGATCACAATTTCACTCTTGGCATCTGCAGCCTCAGACTCATAAAATCTTTATAAATGCTCCCTGCAATGGTACCTGAGTCTTGAAGAGAGGGCTGCAAATATCCCATTGCACATACTCTTATTTCTTTTCCAGGATGACCAGTTTTGAATATCTTTTTTAACCATAATCTACTGCATCAAGGTCTCCGAGGAGGTCTGAGAACTGCACTAATCTGTAGTTATTGAGGTATGAATTTAGAGTGAAGCTTGATACTTCATTCATTTAACAAAATAATAGTATTAGGTTCAATTCTGGGGCCTTGGAACTCCATAACCATGTGTTCTCGACAAAGCTTACAGCAGCAGGCATGTGTTGCTTTCTATAGAGTAGACTTTAAATTCACTCTTAAGGAGCTGATTATTCCCAGAAAGTTTGTACCACTATTGCATTCATGGACATATCTTTCTAGGTTGTTCATTAATATAGTATGCAATATTCTTAGTTAGGTACGATAACTGATGATCCTCCCATCCATACCCACAGCAGCCCATATAGCACGTTCTGGTAGTACAAAAGTTATCCATCGGGGGGGGGGGGAGTTACATGGTCAGCACCAATTTGATTTCTCCATGCCTTGGAATGAAAAATGTGTGGTGTGTGTGGTGTGTTCAGTACTAGAATTACCATTATCAGTACTTAATTACCATTAATTTCCGGTGGGCAAAAGAGAACAAAGTCAATAACCTATATTATTTAGGGGTGGTTCTAGGGCATCCATGACAAACAACTCCTTTTATACTTGGCACCCGGCAAATTATGGTTTCTGGTTTATGTATTATCCCACTGTGTATGTTTAAATAGGATCTTATACAATATTGGTTTTCATGTGATTTTTAACAATATACTTAGATTTAGTAATCCTTCCCTCTACAACATTTTCCTATGAGGACTGACCTTTTTTCTTTATCAATTCATCAGCTATAAAAGTAGAAATTGAAGTTAATGAATATCATTACAAGTCAAAAGAATGGCCTCTGAATCTAACTGTGGTCTGTGTAGACATGTAACTTTGGGATCTTCCAGGAAATTTAGAAGAAATCCAGCAAGCAGCTTTCAGTAAAGACCTTGATTAAGAGTCAATCCATGTTAGGGTTAGAGTTATGGAAAAAAAAGATTCAATCCAAATGGGCCTTCTAGCTTCATCTTAGAATGGAAATATGACCCTAAAGAAATCTTTACATTTCAGAGACTTTAGAAATAGTATAAACCTGTCTAAAACATGTGTAGTTTCACAATGGTTTCTCTGGCCACTGCCTACTCTCATCCACGGAAGTGGTTCCCTTAAAATGTTCTTTTTTTCCAATGCAAATGCCCACTTTTCATATCTCACTTTAAGATTATACAACTTCGCTATGCATCAATGTCTGCTTATTTTATCTATTTCATACTGTGTGCCTCCTCTGAACTATTTTAATGGTGATCATGAGAATTGGAGGTACAAGTGGAGGCCAAAGGAGATTGTATTAAATATGTTTATTTCAATTTAATTATCATTGGATTTCCTTGATTTTTATAATGGTAAAACATGGACTCCTCTCCCTTGGGTTCAGATTATAGAATTTTCTGCTCCTTTACTTTAGAATCCATACCTAACTGCCGCTCAGGCCCCAGATCCTGCAGTGGTTATTATATTATTTCCCTAGTCTCATAACTACTGTCTAGCCTCCTACTGAAAACTTGTCTGTGCATCTTTAGCTTACAGATTCACTGTGTACATGTATTTCTCATTTTCCCCAGGGATGTTGCTAGACTCCAATCATAAGGGACATCAAAGGGCTACTAGTGGCAATGTATCCCTACCTACTCACTTAACGGACACACTTCAACTAGATGTACTCCTCTCTAATTCCCCTACATCCTCGGGGTTCAAGATTAATTCCTAAGGATTCCCTTCCCTTTTTGCCTGCTGGAGAAACAGAGTATCTTATGCATCACGCTTTAAGCCTTCCTCCTTCCACTGAGATATCTAAGTAGTAGCCTCCACTCTTCCTTATGGGCCTGACTTCTCTTCAGACCCCCATCTTGCTGCTGTCTGTCTGTCTCCCTTCCCGTGGTGTTAATAACTGTCCTAATGAACTTTTTACTCGTGGAGACAATCCTCGTCAGTGTTCTCTTTGAAGAGAAATCCAACCCCTCTCACTTTTCACTTAATACTTCCATTAGTATTTGCACTGCTGTATTGAACAAGGGATCTCTTTTTCCTCCCTAAGTTAGGGAATATATGCCTCTGATCACTCTCTCTGCTTACCCTTCTGCTTTTTGCCACTTCCATGTTAACCTAACATAAAAGTGCTTTGTAAAGACCAAGGGTTATTTTCATGGGCCTACATTGGCATGTAATTAAGGTAATGGGTTTCCTCTATTACACTGAAAACATAATAATAGACCTTAACTGATGAACACTACTGTGTATGCAGTATTTAAATTGTATAATGTGCTAACTGGGTCTAGTAGGGAATTTAGGGATTCCTCTGTGAATATTAACATCTGAGACATTGGGGCCAGGAGGAAGGATTCGGGTTTGGGTCCTTCCTAATTTCTCCCGATTACAGGAAGGAAATTCATACTGCATGTGAAAAAAGTGACTGTACTTTTTATAAGGGCCAAATGACAAATTAAAATAAGAAAAAAAGTAAATAAAAAAGTAAAACAAAAGATATAAAACAAAAGATAAAGTGTGTTTCTAGTTGACACAAAAGAAATTTCAGGATCAGGCAGCACATGCTACTCCTGATCCTCAAAGCTTGTGCACCTTAGTCTCTGCAACCAAAACAACTCAAGGGTCAAGCAGGACATCAAGGAATGATCTACCTACTTCCAAGGAAACATGTATATTTTAGTATTCACTGGTCAGAGAACTTATCCTTACTCTCTGAAGCCATCACGGAATCAGGTAGGATATGCTCCTTTGTGTTATTGGGCTCTTATATGAAAGAGATATTTTAGAATTATTTAAACTTCCATTTCAATGATATGGATTTGTCTCTCAGTCAGATACACCTTTCAGATTCAGGACTAATTTCATCATAGAGTCTTTAAAAAACAGGTTAATTTGTTCTTATACATTATAAATACACAATTCAAGTAATTTGTGAGAGAGAATGACCAGTAACTGACAATGACTCATCTGGAGTCTAATGAAAAATTTACTGCTATTTTAGAATGCCTTAAAATGACCATACAGAAAGAAGTATGTTGCTGTGTGGGACAGTTCTGTAATTTAGTCTGTTTGTGGGGCTCCTCACAGCGGGATCGGGACCTATCAGTGGTGCAGGAGTTGGCTGTTGGAAACCTATTCCCCATACTGTGTTTCCTTGGTCAGTGTTGATGCAAGGGAGGAACTTGGTCCTACCTCAACGTGATGCAATATGTATTGTTGATGCTTGTGGGAGGCCGCCTCTTTCTGAATGGAGATGGCGAAGGAGTGGATGGGTAGACAAGATGGGAGGTGGAGTGGGGGAACATGGGAGGAGAGGAGGGAGGGGAACTGTAGTCAGTGTGTAAAATACATGAAAAATAAATCATAAGAAGAAAATAAGAAGTGTGTTGCAACAAATAACTTTAAACATAAAATCCTTCTAGACACACTCTTTACCCATTATACTCCTAACATCAGAAGGAAATTATAAAACTCGTCATTGAGAACTTAGTCTCCACTACTGACCTGTTAGGTACAGGCAACTGTTTACTATAACTGAAATCCAGAAGAACAAAGTAATTAAATATAGGCTGAAACTGAGAATAATAAAGAGCCAGAGGGATTAGAACAAAAAGGCATGAAACTTTATGACATGATTTGAACTCTGTTACTTCCTTTCCAGGTAGAAATAAACTGGCAAATAAACATTATGTTATTTGACAGACAACTGGAAAGAAACCTTAATATCCAGTGAGCTCTTAAGACATTTATTTTTCTTAAGCATGGCAAGATAGGACACCAGAGTGCTGATAGTTCAAAAAATGGAAGAACCCACAGTCTAGATCCCCAAATATTGTTCTTGAATTGAAGAAGTCCTTGGATTTAGTTTACCTGAAACTCGGTGATCATCATCAATGGAAAAGAACCTCAAGTAATTCTGAATTTTAAGAAAGGGACTTATATTTTTTTCCCATGAAAGCAGGACTTCCTACTCAGTTCTTAACATTATATACCAGGCAATTAACCTCCCTGACTCTTGGTGGATACTAGGAATCAATGAACTCCTGCAACCAAACATTTTATTCTACCTTTGTGTTTTTGATGCGATAATGTACTCTTTACTCAGAAGTTTTCAATGAAATTAAAAGGTCTGCTCACTTTGGTTAGCAATGATCTATTGACAAAAACTAGGGCTCACATTATTTTCATTTCTAAGGAAACCTCACAATAATGATAGCATCTCCCGAAGGGACAAATAATGATTCAGTCTTTGTAGGCCTTCTTCTAAACTCTTTAGGACAGCCTACTGAAATGTCAGGTAGGGCAAACACAGCTACCCAAACTATATTCAATTTAAAAGTGTTTCATATATATTCTAGATACTTTTACTCTATGGGATGTATTTCTAGACAATATTTGTCACCCAATCTGCAAACTTTCTTTCCAATAGATTGACTGTTACTTTTTATTTTATAGAAGCTTTCCTGTTCCATGAAGTCCCACTTGCCATGAAAGAGGAGTTGGAAAGATTGTAACTGCCATTGGTTAAGGAAGACTGGAGAGAAACGCTGTCATCATGATATGACAGGCCCATTACACTCATGAATTCAGAGCAGTTGTGTTTTTAGAGAGAGAATGCCTGTATAATATCTGTCATTGAATATCCCAGTGTGTATTGGGGGAGGGGATCAAAAACTGCCATCTCCAGCTGAGATATACTGACAGTTACTGGTGGCTGGGGATAGAATCAACTTTATATTAGGATGTGGCATCTCATTCATGAACTAAATGGGCAGCACTGAAGGTGCCACAGGCTTGACAGAAATGAAAATATTGTAAAATGACACATGGGCATCTCATTTCCCTAGGAAACATGCTGAGAGAAGGAAAATGCTCTATTCAGAGAAGGAACCGGTCTCCCTAAAAAAAAAAAAAGATTTTAGACACTTCTAAGAACTTGTTAAGGCACCTACTAGGATAAATAAAGTACAGTAATTGATAGGTCAATGGTGGGTGGAATTATAACTTGATCAGGACGGCTCATCAGATATCTATACCCTTGGTCTTTTGTTTAAGCCTTAATCTCATTTCATGAACCCAATTGATTGATTGACTTGAGCTGTGCAGTGGCTCCTTTTCGCTTCTCACAATGTGGCCATATTAAATATCTATTCTTTCAACTGTCAATTTGACCCTTTAATTTGATTGTTAATGACTTGTGGCCTAACCAGGTTTTGAGCAAAGACTGTGACCCCTCCACCCAATTTCAAAAGCAATTCAAATCAGTGAACTAAAAAGAAACCTATAGGAAAGGGTATTAATTTGGGAGGGGATACAGAGGAGATCTGTGAGAAGTTGGAGTTTGCTTGGGGGAAGTAAATTATCAAACTGAGAGACTAGCTGTTAGAAAGACTCCCTAGTAGGCAGACAGATAGGGGGAGCAGCTATGGCCAGCTAATAAAGGTGGCAAATTCCCAAGATGGATGGCATGACTGGTTTCTTCCCCACCTTCCTGATTTGAGACCAAAACCTGACAACATAAATCAAAAGCTGTGTTAGCTTTTGTCTGCCACCAGCAATCTCCCTACTGATACAACTACCATCACAAGTTCAAGGCTTGATTAGGACATGCTAATGGCAGTTGCTAGTCAGTTAAACATCCTATCTTTCTTCAAACTGACCAACTCCAAATTAGGGGAGAGAAACTCTTCCGAAGCTTTAAAACTCCTGCCTGTGAGAAGAGACTGCATTCTTCAGCTTTCTGAATCCTCCCTCTGCTTTGTAGAGGGTCATGGTCTCTGTGTGCCTGCACATGTGTTGATCCTCATCCCCAGTTAAATATCTGTTCCTAAACTGCTGATTCTCCTTGCTAGATTTGAGATTTCACAGCTGCTGTCTGTTTGGCCTGAAAATTTTCTTGTGTTTTAGTTGTTAGTGGAGAGAAAACTCTAATCAAGACCACTTGCTTCTCTCATTCTCTGTATCATTTTTCGTTCTCATCTGGGATTTCTTTTGTGGACCACCGGACTCATCAAAGTAAAAAAAAAAATCAGCTCAAACCCAAAGGGATAGGATTGTGTGACAGGTAAGCTGCCAGCACCCTTCCTCTATCCTAGCTCAGGGCATTCATTTTATTTTCCTCTCTCTAACAAGAAGAATCTCCTCAGACCTAACTCTGTGTACCCTAGGAAGCCAGTTAAACTGTTCAGTGACAAGAGATCAGAGAACACATACTTAAACCTAAACTATTAGCAGAAGACCTGTCTCCATAGTCATGGTACCTCACTCTGTTCATGCGAAAAAATGATTCAAGTGCCTAAAGGAGGGATATTTTTAGGAAAATTATTCTCTACTAGGAGAAAGACAGGCCTTTGGATAGGTGCTTATATTCCACATATTATCTCTTCTCCAACCTTGAAAGTGAGCCAAGCTATTGCTTTAAATGAAAGTTGGATGATGGTTAAATGTCTCCTTTCTCTCTCCCTAGAAGCTATCTGCAAATGCTGAAACTGATCATATATCCTCTGGTCCCCTGAGCTGAGACTATGGAATTCCTTTCTCTGTTTGCTTATTTGTTTACTTATTATTTATTTTGATAATTCGTGTCCTGCTGGCTAAGGCCATAGAAACTGCTTTTTTGTTTATGAATTCTAACTCAAGTGTCTGTTTATTTAAAAGGTCTAACAGTCCATATTTAATAGATGAGATGTGTAGATCCTAAAGGGTCTTGTACCTGATAGGAGATGGGCTCACATTATCAGAGAGTTGGGTTTCCTTTGAGTAAAAAAACAATCATGTGGTTTGTCACCACCTTAGATGATGACCTCTTTATAGATGGAAGCAGTCATGTGACTTGGTCACCATCTTAGCAAATGTAACCAGTTAACGTAAACTGACTATGGTGCTACCTAAAGAAATTCCTAGTCTTTCTGAGCCTTCTGATTATCACTCTCTCCTCTCCCCCCTCCTCTCTTGCCTATCTTTCTTTCAATCTCTGTCTCTGTCTCTGTCTGTCTCTCTCTGTCTGTCTCTCTCTCTCTCTCTCTCTCTGACTCTTTCCTCAACTAATGGCACAACACTAGGCAGCTGTTGGTTGAAAGTGGGCCCTAAAAATGGCAGTGCTCGTGACAATATCCTAAATAGAAGGACTCGGGTCAGGTAAACAGAAGACTTGTTATTGGATAAACAGAAGCCTAAATTCAGCATTGCTCAGGAATCTTATAAGGTTGGTTTTTGTTTCCCAGGAAAGCCACTAACTCCCTTAACTGCCACAACAGTCAACTATCTTGGGTAAAGGCATGCAGTTGATATGAATTTGATAAGCCTGCAACAGGTCAGAGAATCCCATGCAGCTGACTACTACACAAACTCTGCATACTTTTCCAACAGTTGCTATTCTCAATTCTTGGTGGCAGACCAGTAGTTTGAGTCCATCACTAAACTTTTCTTTTTACTCAAGGAGCCATCAGTTCAGTGTGTTCCCTGTGCTCTTTCTCACATCCTCACAAATGCTTTAGTTTTTCTTAATATTCTGTTTTGATTTTGAGCTTTCCAGGTACAGTAAAACAGATCAGCAAAAAGAAACTATTTAATATGATTACCTACTGAATTCTAAATTTTTGTTCTCTTTCATTCTCTGTATTATAGGAACTTGAAACCAATTTACATATGGTAAATTGTCATAGAAAACCCTGCTAGTGTAAACAGTACTAATGAAATAAAAATAAAAAATAACCAAGAGGACTTGTCACACTTGTTTCCTATCTGGAAAAACTTGATAATAATGTAATAGATGTAAAACTTTAAAAAATGAACATGATATTAGGAGGACCCTAAGGTGGAGTAACTATCCTTTTTTATTATTTCACCTACTATTTGACATACATGATGATCTTACTCCTGACTGCAAGAGCTAGAAATTACATTCCTTTAAATTACCAAAAAACAGGTAATTGTTTAAATCCTGAAAAAAAAAACCAAAAACACCACCTATCTCTCAAAATACATATCATTCATACCTAGATTGGGCCTACTGATAACGTTGAGAGGGAATTAGTGTGCTCTCTGCTTCACGCTGTACTACAGAAGAGGCTTGGAAATAGATATTGTTGGTTTCTCAATATGTGTGTTGTGTTAAACTTCATCTGTTTTATAGAGGAGGTAAAATTAGTAGACCCCACAACAGAGGCTTGGGAGGAGGGAGTATGTCTGCTTCTGTTTGTCAGAATTCATGTTGTAACCAAGATTTGTCCTCTGTATAAGGATAGGGGAGAGCTAGGATGCTCTCGTTCACAGTTTCACAGAAAGTGAAGATTTGGTGGGAGTTGGTGTCTGTCTGATAGAATCCATGTCATCCTAACTTGATCTGGAAGGATATTAGAAGTGAAGTAGCTTGCTCTTCAACTTTGTATGCCCAAGAAGGGTGGTTGGAAATTACTGCTGTATGTCTAAGAGAATCTGTGCTGTTGATCTGGAATAGGGACAAGTAGTGTGCTCTCCACCCTGGTATGTCCTGTAAAAGAGGCTTGAAGGAAGATAGTGTCTATCCCACAGAATCCATGTTGTAAAGAGTTTGATCTGTCTTATGGAGAAGGTTAGGAAATATTGTGAACTAGTGCATCCCCCACTTCAGTCTATGCTACAGAGTAGGATGGGAATGAGCTAGTATCTTTGTTTCAGAACTCATATCTTCCTAACCAAGGTCTGTCCTACAGAGTAGACTGAATGAACTAGTATGCTCTCCACCTCTATATCTTACACAGGAAGCTACAATGGAGATAATGTCTGTATTTAAGAATCCATATTATACTAAACCTAATCTGTCCTACAGCATAGATTAGAAGTGAACTAGTAAGAAAATCCACTTTAGTAGGCCTTACTAAGGTATCTAGAAGGGAGTTAGCTTATCTCCCTCTGATTCCAGGTTGTCCTAACCTTAATGAGTTCTGTGGATGAGGTTAGGAGTAAACTAGCATCTAATTCTGTCCTACTGAAGAGGCTTAGAGGGAGCTAATGTCTGTCTCTCAGAATCCATGATTCTCTAACAGTGATCAGGAAAGAATAGGAGTGAGCTAGAGTGTCCATGGCAGAATGTCTTATGGAGGAGACTTTGAGTGTATCAGTATCTATCACTCAGAATTCATGCTGACGTACCTTGATATGACCTATGAAGAAGGTCAGGAGTATATTTGTGTTCTCTGCAACTCAGTATGTACTGCAGAGAAGGTAGATTCTGTATTCTAGAATCCATGTTGTTCAAATATGAATCCTTTCAATGGACACCTTTAGGAATGAACTGTTGTATCATCTATAAGTAAATCATTCAGAGAAGGTATGGAAGGAGTTAGTGCTGTGTCTCAGAATCCATGTTGTTCTAACCTTGGCATGTCATCCTAAAAAGGATAGGGATGAACTAGTGTGCCCTCCAACTTATTCTGTCCTATAGAGGCATGAAGAGCACAGACATCTCTCACAATCCATATGACACTAATCTTGATCTTTCCTAATGAGGAGGATAGGATGAACTAGTGTGACCTCCAACTCAATCTATCTTATTGAGGAAACTTATAGCAAAATAATATCTGTCTCTGGGAATTTATGTTGTCCTACTTTAATCGGTACATGAGGAACAGGAGTAAACTAATGTACTGTCAAACTCAATCTCTCCTGCAATAGGATTGGAGAAATCTAGCATCTGCCTCTCTGCATCCATGTTGTCCTAACTTGATCTTTCTGACAAAAGAGGTTAGGAGTCATCTAGTGCACTTTCCAATTCAGTATGCCCTATGAGGATGCTGGGAGTGAATTTGTGTCCTTCTCTCAGCATCTATGGGAGTGAACTAGTGTGTTCTCCACCTCAGTCTATAGTGTCTGTCTCTCAAAATTCAGGTTTTCCAAATGTTGTTTGTCCATACTACAGAAATATATAGGAGTTTCTATTGTGCTCCATATATCAGAGTATCAGATATATAGAGAAGAATAGGATATAGCTAAATGACATTTCTCAGAACCCATGTAATCTGAACATTGATATGTTCTACAATGGATTAGAAGTGAACTAGTATGTACTGCACCCCAGTCTGTCCAATGCACAAAGCTTGGAGGGGGCTAGGGTTTTTCTCTCAGAACCATATTGTCTTAACTTAAACCTAGCCTACGGATAAGTTGTGGAGTGAATTTGTATGCATTCCAGATGAATACACCATACACAGGAGGCTTCTGAAAAGCATGTATCCATTTTATTGTAAAGGCTGGGGCTGAACTAGTGTACTGTGAACAGCAGTCTGTCCTATAGAGAAAGCACAGTAGGAGTTATTATCTGTCTCTCGGGATCTATGTTATGATAATCCTGCTTGGTACTACAGACAAGGAGAATAGTTAACTAGTATGCTTTCCAAGTACATCCTAAGGAAGAAGTTTGGAGTGCCTGTCATATAAACATTGATCAAACACTCTGAGAATGGTTGAAGTGAACAAGGAACTAGCGTGCTATCTACCTTACTATATCCTCTGCAGTAGACAGGAATTGAGCAAAAAAGTTTGGGAGTAAACTAGAGTCTTCTCAAACTGTCCTTAAAAGCAGGACTGGAGGGAAGGAGTATCTTTCCTTCAGAATATATGCTTTGCTAACCCTGATCCTACAAAAGAGGGCAGTGAACTAGTATGCTGAACAGCTCAGTATGCCCTATGGAGGGTGCTTGGGGGGAGAAGGTGCCTGTATCTAACTATGAATGCTATATTAACTATAACCTGTCCTAAGAAGGAGAGCAGAAATGAGTTAGCATGTTTTCTACCTTTATTTAGCCATACAAAGGAGGCTTATAGAAATTAAAAATACCCCCCTCTCTCCCCCATATCTTCTATTATTGGTCTAATGGAGGAGAAGAGGAGTGAACAAGATTGATCTCCACATCATGCTGTCCTATAGAAGAGAATATGTGGCAGCTATATCTGTCTCTCAGCAACCCTTTTTTCAAATTCGGGATCAGTCCTTTTGGTAATAGATGTGAACTCAGATGCACACCACCTCTTTCTGTCCTTCTAAAGAAGCTTGGAGAGAGAGCTAGTATCTCCCAGAATCTAAGGTGTCCTGACTTATCTTGTACAATGAAGGAACATAAGAATGAACAATTGTACTCTCAAATTCATTCTGTCCTGAAAATACCCATCAAATGGAGCTAGTATCTGTCTCTCAGGATAGATGCCATCCTTACTTAATTTTTACCATGAAGGACAAAAGGTGTAAACTAGTATTATCTCAAACTCAGTTTGCCCTACGAAGGCTGATTGGAAAGAGTCACTGTGTCTCTTAGACTCTTTGTTGCCTTAACTTTATCTGAACTTATATGTAGGAGAGGTACGTACTAGAGTGTTGCCAGATTCAATTTTACACACATTGCTGATTTGAAGGATATATTGTCTGTCTCTCAGGATCTATTTTGTGACAACTTTGTTCTTTTCTTATGGATAAGTTTAAGAATAAACTACTAAGCTTTGTACGATAGTATATCATATGGAAAGAGACTTGGATGGAGCTCATGTCTGTCTCTCAGAATGTATGTCTTCTTAATTTGATGACTACCAAGAAGGAGGAAATGTGTGAACAAGTGTGCTCTCAAACTGAGTCTGTCCTATAAAAGAAGACATGAGAGAGCTGGTGTTTGATTGTCAGGGTCCATGTTGTCTTCACTTGATCAACCCTACAGAAAAGATTACGAATGAACTAATTTGCTTTCTACTCCAGTTTGTCCTATGATATATTTAGAAGTGAACTAACATGTTCTCTATGTCATTCTAGTACACTGAGAAGGCTTGGAGGAATCTAGTTTTCTGTGTCTCAGGGTCTATAATGTCTTAATTCTTTGTCTGCTCTAACAATGAGTATCAGAGTAAACTAGCACCGTCTCAGCCAGTCTGACAGAGGAGACTTGGAAGGGACTAGTGTATGTCTCCCAGAATCCACATAGTTCTAACCTGGAACTACCCTATGGATATGCACAGGAGTAACATAGCATGATCTATGCCTGAATCCATCCTAAAGAGGAGGCTTCTGAGGAGTGCATGTCTATCTCTCAGAACTAATGTCACCCTAAACTTGATTTGCTTTATAGGGGAGGTTTGGAGTAAACTAGTATTTTCTACACATCAGTCTGTCCTACAGGAGGCTTAGAAGGAAATACTGTCTGTCCCTCAGAATCCATGCTGTCCTAACTTTAACTTGTCATATGGATAAGGGCAGGAGTGACCTATGGTGCTTGATACTAAAGTCCGTCCAATATAGCAGGATTGGTGGAAGCTATCATCTGCCTCGCAGAATACACATTGCCCTTATATTGATATGGTCTACTTAAAAAATTAGAAAGGAACTAGCATGCACATCTAATTAGTCTGCTCCAGAGAAGAATATTATAGGGAGCTACTCTGAGACTCTCAAAGTCCATAGTGTGCCAACCTTGATCTGAACAATTATAGAAAATAGGGATGAAATATTATGCTCTTCACTTAAGTATGTCATATCAAGAAATGTTGGGGGAACCTGGTTTCTGTCTCTCAGTATCCATGTATTGCTAATGTTAACTGTCGTACAGGGAAAGTAAGGAGTGAACTTGTATGCTATAAACATCAATATGTTCAAAGGAATAGCCCTGAGGGAGCTAGTGTCTGTCTCAGAGAATCTGTATTATATAAACCTTGATCTGTCACACTGATAAAGTTAGGAATTAACTAGGATGTCCTGCATATAAGTCTGTCCTACAGAAGGGGGTTGTTAGGAAGTAGGGCCTGTCTCACAGAATCAGTGTTTTGATAACCTTCATCGGTCACATGAAAAATATTAGAAATGAACTAATATGCTTTTCAGATAAGTCATATATGTGAAAGGGACTTGGGAGGAGCTAGTCTTCTTCTCATGTCGAGTAAAACAATGTTCCCTACCCAGAGGAAAACCTTGTCTCCATAAAGAGATTTCACACAATTCTTACTATCAAACCACCTTGCCAGATAAGACTAAAGATTAGACAAGGATGGGTGAATTAAGGGAGGGTAGATGCCACCTCCTGACCACAGCTGCTTATATGTCAACATCCTGTCCCTCTAGCTAACCTTTAATGTCAGTTCAGGACTTCAAGATGCAAGTCAGAAACTTGAAAGGATGTCTGGATCCCTTTATCACTAGTTAATTGGATGCTTGCCTATAATTTTAGGATATTGGTTCATGATCATCATGGCAGGATTCAGGCAGGAATGGCACTGGGCCAGTTGTTGAGTGTTTACAAACTGATCCATCACTAGTAGGTAGAGAGAAAGACTGAGCCTGATGTCGGAATGGGAACCTCAAAACCAACCCTCAGTGACCTATATTGTCCAACAAGGCCATATCCGCTCCATCAAGGCCAAACCTCCTAATCTTTCCCCAGCAGTTGCACTCCTTGGTAACTAAGTATTCAAGTACAATAGAGTTTGGTTTTCATTCACATTAACTGTCAAAATTCGTTAGTGTGTTGGAGGTTACTCACTAGGCTAAATCGAGGGGGTTGATCTAGTAAGTCTGTTTAGAGAGTGTGGTTGTTTACTCATTTAATGTGTCTTGGATGCAGCTAGGATGGTTTCTTTTGGGAGGATGGATATTAGGTACAACACACCAAAATATGCTAGCACAAGGATTCTTAGAAAGAGACAAGTCTGCAGAGTCCTAGAGCTATCTACCACAATAAGCTAGTCACCACACTAGGCATGGTACTGGATGTGAGACCAACTTAGATATGGCAGAATTGTAGAAAATGAGTACCAGATAGGTTGTACTCCCCGGGCTAAACCAGGAGGAAATCACAGGATGTCTGGTTATACAGTGGAGAAGTTTATCTGCTACAAGGTATAAATGTGGGTAGGTGAGTATAGGGTATGTCCTGGTGACAGCACAGATGTAGGCTATATCAAGGGTTGGCAAGTGACTTGACCCTAGAGCGGCTCCAAGGAGCCCATGGTGATGTCCCCAGTTAGTCCCTTGGGCAGCTGACGAATATCTTGCATATTACCATAGAACCTTCATCTGGTGATGGATGGAGATAGATATACAGACCCACACTGGAGCACTGAACTGAGCTCCCAAGGTCCCAATGAGGAGCAGAAGGAAGGAGAAGATGAGCAAGGAAGTAAGGACCACGAGTGGTGCACCCACCAACTGAGACAATGGGGCTGATCTATTGGGAACTCACCAAGGCCAGCTGGACTGTGACTGAAAAAGCATGGGATAAAACCAGACTCTCTGAACATGGCGAACAATGGGAACTGAGGAGAAGCCAAGGACAATTTCACGGGGTTTTGACCCTACTTCATGTTCTGGCTTTGTGGGAACCTAGCCAGTTTGGATGTTCACCTTCCTAGACATGGACGGAGGGGCGCAGAGCTTGGACATTCCACAGGGCAGGGAACCCTGACAGCTCTTTGGACTGGAGAGGGAGGGGGACAGGAGTTTGTGGGAGAGTGAGAAGGGTGGGAGGAGGGGGAGGGAAATGGGAGGCTGGGAGGAGGCAGATACTTTTTTTTCCTTTTCTCAATAAAAAAAGAATGAAATTCTGGGACTAGGATGGGGCCTGGGATTTGGGACCCTGCTGAAGACTTGAACAAATACTGCAAGACAAACATTGCAGACAACTGTTGGGCACCGCCTGAGGCACATTAGTTAGATCCTACAGGATATGAAAATGGAAGTATTGGTTTGTGTGCAGGGTGTGCAACAGGATAATCTCTGGAGAAGAACATGGGAAATGCGTGTACAGAGAGGGTTGTAGAGTCAGCACTAGTCCTATGGCTGTGAATCAAGCCATTCCTGGGAGGAACTTAAATGTTAGCTATAAAATATGGATAGAAGATGAGACTAGACAAGGTTGTGGTATTTGAGACCCTACTGAAGCCTAGAGGAGTATACTGTGAATTGTAGGTTGTCAGACTAGACTGGGGTACTGAGAGATATTCAGCCAACACAATGTGGAAAAACATCTATCAGGGGTAACTTTGAAGTTATTGAACTGCTTAACCCTGGAGAGGCCATGGGAATCTGGGCATGGGGTTGGATTGTATAGGCAGCATACAGGATTCTGTTGGTAATTGTTGTAATGGGGTAGATACTGCCTAGAGTATAATACGGCATGATGGGACTTGAATGGAACCAATAATTTGGGATCCTGCTAAAGTCCAGATGTCACAACAATGAGAACAAGCACAATTTCAGGGATGCCACTGGATGTTCCATACAGTCTTGACTCCACTGGATGTTCCATACAATCTGTATTTCACTGGATGTTCCATACAGTCTGGACTTCACTAGATGTTCCATACAGTATGGACTCGACTGGATTTGGAAAACAATTTTCTGTTGCAGAAGGGTGCTTACCTCTCTAGATTCTGGAGGAGGATTTGGTCAGTCTGGTCATGGAGACAGTGATTTATGCAGCCCTAACTCTAGTGGTGTGACAAGGAGGGCTGCTATTGTTGGGAATCTACATGATGTCTCTAGCATAAGAGGCATTTATGGGATGAGAAATTATAGAGACTACTAGTGTAGTTGTCTAGGGAAGACCTTGGCATTGGCTAGGGGACCCATGCTAGATTCAACCATCCATGTAAAACAACGTATTGAGAGGATGGCTCTACTCAACAAGTTTAACCATTACGGAAACCGTGGAAAGTCTGAGAAAGGAGTAATGTACCATAGTTTACACAAAGTGCCTATGGGTGGATTCTGGTAGGGCAAGTCCTAGCAGGAAGCCTAGATGTTCTCAAGAGTACAAGATGATTTCAGAGACTACTCAAAGCTGAGGGATTTGGAACCCTACAGACTAGTCTTAAGTACTGCAAGGGACAAGCAGCCAGACTAGCCAGGGTTGCTGGCTATTGAACTCAGGATAGAAACAGATGAATGTGCTAAACAAGTATTATTTAAGCAATCATGTACCAAGCTAGGTCCTAGAGAAGAATAAAAAATGTGTGGAGATGGAATGGCAAGTTAGAGGTTACAGAAATGGTCCTGTCAGTGGTTGCAGGTTGTACCTTTCCTGGATCCTATATGGTAACTACAGTATACATGGAAGTGAGGGGACTAAGATAGGGCATGGGATTGGGCACCTGTGGAAACATACATGTTGCTATAGCAAGGCTCAGTTTATCGGGCTAGCCCAAAAACTGACTTTGAATATGAGGCTAGATGAAGACATATGTAGAAAAAGAAGTATCTGGTAGTGAGGGAATACTCACCAGGGTAGACCATGGAAGAGGACAAGAAATACTGGGTGTCAAGTGTGGTAATGTTGTTGGCATAAAGTTACTGTGTTTAGAACCAGTTAAGGAATTTCTTGATATAATCCTCTACATTAATTACAAAACAGGCTTAGGTAGTGGAAGTAGGCCCCTGGATATAGGACTCTATTGAAACCTACTGGTCACAACTGAAACTTGCAAGAAAGTAAATGGAAAAAGTAGGTTCGTCACTGAGATATGAGCTATGTTTGGTGGGACATGAAAAAACACTATCTGGTAGGGGAAAGATTAACCAGTTTGAACTTGGGGCAGACATTGGATGTCTGGATAAGGGGTGGGTATGTGAAAGCAGAGTAAATGTTCCATAGGTGAGTGTAGGTGTGTTAATTGCATTGGGAGCCTAGTTGTTGACTATAGCACAGTAGACGTTGATGGACCTAGGCAAATGCAGGTCACATAAAGCTAGAGTATATCAGGCAGCCAGTAAAAAGTCAAGAATTCATTTGTGTATATGGGTCTGCTTGTAATGAGGTGGTTTATTTATCAAAACAGTCTTGTTAATGGATGCAGGAAGGATGGTTCCTGTTGGGAGTATAGATATTTGACATAGCACAAAGGAATATTGTAGGACAAGGTCAGTTGGAGGAACAAGAGTCTTCAGAATCCTAGTGCCATCTACCACAAGGAACTCATAGCCACACTAGTCATGGTCACTGGATGTTCGACCATTCTAGTTACACCAGAAAATAAAATGTCAGATGGGGATGTAAACACCAGGCTCACCGAGGTGGACACCACAGGAAGTCTGTGTATTTATTGGTGTGTTTCATGTGTCACAAGGTTTTCTGAAAGAAGGTGTGGGTAGATAGGGCTAGGGTGGGAGCATAGATGGGAGCATAGATGTAGGCTATAGCAAAGGACAAAATGCTTGGCATAGGCTAGGGCCTCGGATTGGGAACCTGGTCGAATTCTAGGGGTCATTACAGCAAGGATAGGAGTTTGGACATCTGTGCCACGTTGCCTGCAGCATGTGATTTATGTTTTATATGACATAAAAACAGAAATATTGGGCTGTGTTTGGAGTATCAGTAACTAGACTCTGGGGAGTAGATGGGAAGTTTGTGTATAGAGTGCTATAGTATAGTGAACAGCTAGTCCTGTGGCTATAGATATGACAACTATTGTAGGAATCCTAAATGTTAACTATAGCACATGAATAGATGGAGGGACTGTGCTGGCTTGTGATACTTCACACCCTACTGAAGCCTAGAAGACCCTGCTATGTGTTATAGGTTGTCTATCTAAGCTATGATCGATTCAGCAGGTTGTGGAAAATCATGTATGATGAGTACATTTGGTGTTAGTTAATGACTCTTGAGAGTATATGGGTCTTCTGGGTAATCTGGGTATTAAGTTGTGTTGTATAGGCAACCACAGTGTCCTGTGTGTATGTGTTGTTACAGGAGATGCATGCAGGACAATAAATGTTGCATTCAGCACAGAAGGCCATGGTGGGACTAGGATGGAACAAAGGATTTGGAACTATACCAACAGCTAGAAGTCTCTACTATTGAGAATAATGACTATTGTAGAGATGACACTGGATGTTCCATCCTGTCTGGACTCCACCAGATTAGAAAAGCATGATAGGATGCAGAGCGGTGCTCTAAAATCTAGACTCTGGAGGAGTATTCGTGCAGTCTAGGGATAGTGTGGTCATGTAGGGCAGCCAGAACTCCTCTGGTCTGATGAGACATTGGTTCGCCTTGGTGGTATTCTAGATGCTGTCTACAGCACAGAAGAAGTTGATGGGTCCAGGAATCCCAGAGATTGCTAGTGGAGGCAGCTGGAGAAGACCTGGACACTGGCTTTTGACACATGGGTAGATCAAGCCCTCTACATATAAATTACTGGGTGGGTAGCTACACTCAACTAGTTAGGCCATTGGGAAGACCAAAGTGTCCCTTGGATGGATGCTTGCAGGGCTAGTGCTTGCAAAGCCTACATCCAGTAGGGTAATGTGGTTGGCACAAAGGTACTATGTGTAGAAAAAGGTAGGGAACTTCCTGATGGAACTCTCTACATAGACTACAAAATAGGTTTAGGGAGTGGAAATAAGCCCCTGGATATGGGACTCTGTTGAAACTTAGTGGTCACTACTGAAATATGCAAGAACGTTAATAGCAAGAGTAGGTTGAATCACTGGCAGTGAAATATGACCTTTTTTGGTGGGTTGTGGAGAAACACTATCTGGTAAGGGAAAGATTAACCAGTTTTGAACATTGGAGCAGACATAGGAAGACTGGATAAGGGGTGGATGTGTGAATGCAGAGTAAATGTTCCATGGGTGAGTGTAGATGTGTTAATGTAGAGGGAGCCTACTTGTTGACTACAGCACAGTAGGCATTGCTGGACCTGGGTAACAGCAAGGGACATAGAGCTAGAGTATGCCAGGCATAGGTGGAAAATCAAAAATTTATTTGTGTCTATGGGCCTGTTTCTGTAATGAGGTGGTTTATAAAAGAGTCTTGTTAATGGATGCAGGTAAGATGGTTCCTTTTGGGAATATAGATGCTGGATATAGCACAAAGGAATGTGGTGGAATAAGGGCAATTGGAGGGGATAGTGGTTGCAGAAGTCTAGAGATATTTACTACAAGGATCTAGTGGTCAAACTAATTATGGTCACTGGATGTGGGACCTATATAGGCATTGCAAAATTGTGGAAAGACAAGGATCAGACAGAAATGTACTCACCAGGCTAACCCAGGAGGAAACCACAGGAAAATTTAGTGGACTTATTTATGTGGCACAAGCATTCCTGAAGGGTAGGGAGGGTAATTCCTGCCAGGAGCACACCATGTAGGCTAGAGCAAAGGATGAAATACTGAGACTAGACTGGGAACTAGGATTTAGGACTTTGTTGAAGTTAGAGATCATTACTGCAAGGCAAAGATTTCAGGCTACTATGGTGGCACTGCCTAAGGCTCATGATTTACATGCTGCAGGATATGAAAACAGAAATATTGGGATGTATGTGGAATATCCAATAGACTAGGCCCTGGAAGAGAACACGGAAAGTTTGTGTATAGAGAGGGGTAGTATAGTCAACATCTAGTCCTGTGCCTGTGGATAGGGCAAGTACTAGTGGCAATCTAATTGTTCCTTATAGCACTGAAATTGGGGGTGTATGAGATTTGGGACCATGATGAAGCCTGAAGGCCTCTGCTCTGAAGTATAAGTTGTTTGTTTAGGCTGGGGTACTGGTATAGATTCAGCAGGATGTGCAAAAACATTTATGACGAGTATGTTAGGGATAATTAACAGGCCTGACTCTGGAGAGGTCATGGGGAATCTGAGTACAGAGTTGGGTTGTATAGGCAGCACACAGTGTTCTGTGGCTAAGTGTTGTAACAGGGACTTCATGCAGGAAGCAAGATCTTACCTATAGCACAGAAGAGCATGGTAGAACTAGGCTGAAGCAAAGGATTTCGGACATTGACCAAAGTTAGAAGTCACTACAAGGATTGGTGGTGGGGGCGCATGACTTTAATCATAGCACTTGGGAGGCAGAGGCAGGAGGATCTCTGTGAGTGTGAAGCCAACCTGGTCTACAGAGCTAGTGCAAAAATAACTAGCTTTGTAACTTCAAAGCTACATAGAGAAGCCTTCTCTCGAATTAAAAATAAATAGATAGACAGATAGGTAGATATAAGTAAGTTATTGAGAGTGAGAACAAGCACTATTCTAGGGATGCCACTAGATGGTCTGGACTCCACTAGTTTGGGAAAACAATTATCCCTGCAGAAGAGTGCATACCTCTATAGACGTTGTAGGAGGATTTGGACAGTCTGGGCATGTGTGCAAGAACGTTGAGTGCAGAGGGAGCCTAGCTGTTCACTAAAGCATAGTAGAAGTTGCTGGGCCTAAGCTTGTCTGCACACATTGGAAACCTGTAGAAGCCTAAAGCTTGCAAATGGAAGGCAAATGTGGTTCTAGTAGGTCAGGCTGCACGTGGAAAAACAAGTATTCATGTTTGTGTTTGTTATTACTCACTAGGCTAAAGCCTGGAGGCCGCGCATGTGGGATGTCTAGGGACAAAGATAGGTGGCTTAATCATTTAAATGTCACTTGTGATTGAATGAAGGTAGAATGGTTCAAGTTGAGAGTATGGAAGTTGGATATAGCACAAAGGAATAGGCTAGGACAAGGTCAGTTGGAGGAACCAGAGTCTGCAGAAGCCTAGCGCCATCTACCACAAGGAACTCATAGTCACACTAGTCATGGTCACTGGATGTTCGACCATTCTAGTTACACCAGAAAATAAAATGTCAGATGGGGATGTAAATACCAGGCTCACCCAGGAGGAGACCACCGGAAGTCTGTGTATTTATTGGTGTGTTTTATTTGTCACAAGGCTTTCTGAAAGTAGATATGGGTAGACAGGGCTAGGATATGTTCCTATGGGAGCATAGATGTAGGCTACAGCAAAGGACAAAATGCTTGGCTTAGGCTAGGGCGTAGGATTGGGGACCTTGTCGAATTCTAGGGGTCATTACAGCAAGGCTAGGAGTCCGGACATCTGTGCCACACTGCCTGCAGCATGAGATTTATGTTTTGCATGACATAAAAACAGAAATATTGGGCTGTGTTTAGAGTATCAGTAACTAGACTCTGGGGAGTAGATGGGAAGTTTGTGTATAGAGTGCCATAGTATAGTGAACATCTAGTCCTGTGGCCATAGATAGAACAACTATTGTAGAAAACCTAATTGTTAACTATAGCACATGAATAGGTGGAGGGACTGTGTTGGGGTGTGAGATTTTACACTCTAATGAATCCTAGTGGCACCTGCTATGTATTATAGGTTGTCTGTGTAGGCTAGAGTACTGTGATCAATTCAGCAGGTTGTAAAAAATCATGTATGATGAGTACATTTGTTGTTAGTCTACAGGCTTGATTCTGGGGAGTACATGGTTATTCTGGGTAATCTGGGTATTAAGTTGTGTCGTATAGGTAGCCTAGAGTGTCCTGTGTGTAAGTGTTGTTACAGTATTTGGAACCCTACCAACAGCTAGAACTCACTACTATTGAAATCAATGACTATTCTAGGGATGACACTGGATGTTCCATCCAGTCTGGACTCCACTGGATTAGAAAAACGATGATAGGATACAGAGCAGTGCCCTAAAATCTAGAAGATGGAGGAGTATTCTGATAGTCTGGGGATAGAATGGTCATGTAGGGCAGCCAGAACTCCTCTGGTTCGATGAGAGATTGGTGGTCTTTGTGGGAATATAGATGGTGTCTACAGCACAGAAGAAGTTGATGGGTCTAGGAATCCCAGAGATTGCTAGTGGAGGCATCTGGAGAAGACCAGGACACTGGTTGTTGCAACTTGGGTAGATCAAGCCCTCTATGTACAAAGTACTGAGTGGGTAACTAGACTCAACAATTTAGACCCTTGGGAAGACATAGAAAATCTGAATAAGGAATAATGTACCATATTGTACCCAAAGTGTCCAGGGGATGTATTCTTGCAGGGCAAGTGCTAGCAAAGCCTAGATGTTCACTACAGAAAAGGAGGATTCCTGAGAATAGTCTCAGCTGATTTATTTGGGACCATACTTCCTAGAAGTCCCTGACTCCAAGAGGCAAGCAGCCAGATTATGCAGGGTTGCTGGCTGTTAAACTCAAGCTAGATGCAGATAGATATGGAAAACAAATATCGGTTGGTGGCTTATATAACAAGCCAGTTCCTGGAGTAGGACATTAGGAATGTGGGGGAGTAGGGTGCGGCAGGTAGCACAGAGGGTACTGTGGGTGGGTGAAGGTAGCAACTTGTCTGCTGCATGTATGTCGGCAATCGCACACGTGGAAGGCCAAGATATGGGATTTCCAAAATTATAGGAGCCTATGTATTGCTACGTAGGTGATCAAACTAAATTTGTATAATGACTTTGGGAAAGAGGCCAGATCCAGATAGAGATAGAATATGAAATATCTGGGTGTGAGGGAGTGAGGACTTACCAGGCCATACCATGGAGGAGGACTCAGGAATACAGAATTTGGATTCGGGAAAGATAGGTAGAAAAACGAGTACAATATTTAGATTCAAGCAGCGCAGGTCCTTGTAGGACAATGTATGTTGGTTGGAGGACAGGAGTAGATGCTGGGATTCGGCCCTCACCTTTGGAACTCTGTTGAATCCTATGAGCATTACTACAACATGCAAAAATATCAGTGGCAAAAACTAGACTTGGACACTTGTAGTGACATATGATCTATTTGTTGCCATATGGGGAAACACTATCTGGTAGGGGAAATATTCTGGGCTTGGTCTTTGGGGAAGACATGGAAAGTCTGGATTGGAAATGGAGTTGTGAATGCAGGGCAAATATTACATACATGGGAATAGGTGTGTTAAATTCAGGGGGAGTGAAATTGTTGACTATACCAAAGTAGGAGTTGATGGACCTAGTCTTGGCTGAAGGCTTTGAAAACCTTCACACGCCTAAAATTTGCAAATGCAGGGCACGTGAGGCAGCAGTAAGTCAGACAGCATGTGGAAAATCAAATATTCATTTGTGTGTAGTGGGTTACTCAATTGGCTAAAGTGGGGTCCTGGTGGTTGTGGGATGTTTGGTTATATAATGAAGTGGTTTAGTCATCAGAATCATCCTGCATATGGATACAGGTAGGATGGTTACTGTTGGGAATAGAGATGCTGGATACAGCACAAAAGAATGTGCTAGGCTAGGACAAGGCCAGTTGGAGGGAAAGTGCCAGCAGAAGCTTAGAACTATCTGTCAAAGCACGGTAGGACTAAGATGGAGCCTAGGGTTTGGAACTTAGCAAACAGCTAAAAGTCACTACAAGTGTGAGAAAACAGCTCTTTTAGAGTTCTCACTGGATGTGTCATCAGGTCTGGACTCTACTGGACTAGGAAAAGAATTATCTGCTCGTAAGGGGCACTTACTTCTCTTGGCTCTGTAGAAGGATTTGGACAGTCTCGGCATGCTGTGGTATTATGTAGTCAGCCAGAGATCCTGTGGTTTGATGAGGTTGGGGTTGTCTCAGTGAGAATGTATATGTTGTCTACAGCACAGGAGGATTTAATGGGACTAGGAATCCTGATGGAGGAAGGTCATTGGTTAAATTAAAAGAAACTGCTTGGCTTTCATTGGTTAGAAGATAGGTGGGAGGAGTAGACACAACAAAACACTGGGAGGAAGAGGAAGTGAGGTCAGACTCCACAGCTCTCCTCTCCGGAGCAGACGCAAGATAGACGCCATGCTACCTGCTCCAGGGAAGACGCACACTATGAAGCTCCAACCCAGGATGGACTTAGGCTAGAATCTTCCCGGTAAGACCGGTGCTATACAGATGATAAGAAATGGGCTAGTCCAGGTGGGAGAGTTAGCCTAGAAGATGCTAGGTAGAAATGGGTCAAGCAGTGTTTAAATGAATACAGTGTCTGTGTAATTATTTCGGGTAAAGCTAGCCGTGCGGGCGGGGTGCTGGGGATGCAGCCCCGCTGCCCATATTACTAAAGAAGCCTATATGCTATGAATATGTTTTATTACCATTGGTTATTCAAGAAGATGCTTTGGGCAATCGATTAGTAGAATATAGCCAGGCATGAAATCTGAACAGAGATATAGAGAGAAAGTAGGCAGAGTCAGGGAGATGCCATGTAGCTGCTGAAGGAGAATACCAGCAGCTACCAGTGAGAGCCTGACTCGTAGGACACAGTCTCATAACGATACATAGATATACAAAAGGCACACCCACATCAATATGAGGTATGTTTGGAGGGATGTGGAAAAACAGTATTTGGAACAGGAAATATTCACTAGGTTCGAACTTTGGCAGGACACGATAACTTTTCATAAAAAGTGGGGTTATTTTGTTAGCCAGTACAGGTATGATAAGTGTTGGGGAACTCCCAGTGTTGGCTACAGAATAGTAGTAGCTGGTGGGATCATGCTGTGTTTTGAGATTTGTGTCAATGAAAAATGCCACAAATCACTATTGCAAAGTGCAAGAGTCCATTCTTTGATGGTTCAGGGACTATTCTATCTAGAAAAATTCCACTGAATATGGAAAACCAACTACCGAGTATGGATATCTTCACCTGGATAAATCCTGGAGGGGGACATAGGAAGTCTGGGTATGGTGTGAAGAGGTATGGGCAACCCTAAGAACCCTATTGGTTTATGTAAATAGGATTATATCTGGCTGTGGCCCAGATGTTCTCTATAGTATAGGAAAAATGTTCTAAATAGGCTGCAACATGTCAAGCCTAATATTCACGACTATAAGGAAAAGCGTCCAGACCAAGATTGAAAATTTCTTATGGTTTCCAGGTTATACATAAGAGAATGTTAAAAATCAAGTGTCTGATAGTGTGTGATATTCTCACTAGGCTAGACACCAGAAGATAGGAGAATAATGGTTATGGACTGGGCTTATGTTGGTGGTAGAAAGGGTCCTTAGGTAAATATGGGTATTAAAGGAGGCTCTATGTTCACCATAGTAAAAAAAATATTGAGGCTAGACTGGGTCACCTGACTTGGGATACTATGGAAGACTCGAGGCCATGATTTTATTGCTACACAGAAAGACAAGGTATGGACACTGGTTATCTTATACTCATTAGGTATAGAGGAATGTGCAGATGAAAGTATTCCTGTGTGTTTGCGTGTGTGTGTGTGTGTGTGTGTGTGTGTGTGTGTGTGTGTGTGTGTGTGTGTACGGTCAACAGGCTAAGCCATGGAATAGAAATGTTATTTGGGAATGATTTTAGGTTAGACATTCAAGATACTAGCCAAAGATTGAGGCAGACATTTTGGACTAAACCATTGACAGGGATAGTATTGTTGAAGAATTTGGAGAAGCAAATGATCTGTCATGTGTTCTACCACAACCAAGGTAGATATGTAAAAAAGGATGGCGTGGACAATTTGCCTTAGAGTTATTAAACAAAGTGTCCACTAAAAGCCAACTCTCTTTGCCTTCTCAATATTTTCCCCCTCTCATCAAAGTGTCAGGAGTGGTACAGTCTGCTATTGGTTCCTTCCTTCACCAGGCATTCTTGTGGGTCAGAACCAGGCTTTGTGATGTCAGAGCACAAGCTCACCTACTATTGGTCGAGACCTTGATGATGAATCAGGTCTGAGGGTGTGGCCTTCCCTACTCTGCCAGTTGTTCACAGCCCCTCAAGGGAGAAACAACAGGCGCTTGCAACTTGGTGATGGAGGGTGTACCGAAGGAACCAAAGGAATCACTGTCCAACATGGACCTCCCAACATCCAGTAGTGATGCTCCCATGGCAGCGAATGGCCCAGTCCTTAGGGTAAAGACGAAGGCAGCTCTAAAGCAGTATCCACCTTACATGTCGTGCAGAAAGGTGAGGTGACGAACCCTACTGGAGCTCCCTCCTCTACTCATTTACTCTTACCTAAAGTCACTACCTCTCTCCTTCCTGGCATAAATCCTTTATCACTTCTCACCTCTTCCGACAAAGTGTCCTTCACATGCTTCTCCTGACTTCTCCCTATATTAACTAATTCTTGTGTTCACCTCTTGCCATTCCAGGCACACAAGCGAAGCAAACACGGGAAGCACTGCTCAAAGAAGAAGAACAAGAGAAAGAGGGAGGCCGAAGCGGCAGCTGCCCCCGAACTGAAGAAAATCAAAGTGGAACCTGTTCCTGCAATGCCTGAACCTAAGGAGGAGGAGCCTGTAAAGGAAGCCCAGGAGCACACTACTGGAGAAGCAAGCGTGGCCGCAGCAGCCAATGAGGTGGAGAGCCAATAAGATGGCTATCATGAAGACGGGGAATGCCCAAATATGACAAGTAAAATTGCATTGGCATAAATTCATTAAATTGAAAATAAATTCAATTTAATTGAAAAGTTATGTGTCTTTGTGAGTGACTAACGGCGAAACCAGGAAAAGGAAGGAAAAATGATGGTTATAGGAGAAGAGAGGGAAGATGGGTGGGTGAATGGCAATGGAGAGACTGGTTCTTCACTAGGTTTGGGGCAGTCATAGTGGGTGCATGGAAAGAGGGGGAGTTTGGGTGGGTAGAAGACAAGGGAGGGACTTGGGTCTCCAAAGGTTTGGGCATCAATGTTGGGTGCATGGAAGAGGGGGAGTTTGGGTGGGAAGAATTCAAGGGAGGGATTTGGTTCTCCAAGTTTTGGGGTAGTATTGGTGAGTGCACGGAAAGAGAGGGAGTTTGGGAGGGTAGAAGACAAGGGAGGGATTTGGGTCTCCAAAAGTTTGGGGCAGTACTGGTGAGTGCATGGAAAGAGAAGGAGTCTGGGTTGGTAGAAGATAAGAGAGGGATTTGGCTCTCCATAAGTTTGGGGCATCCATGGAGGGTGTCTGGAAGACGGGGGTTTGGGTGGGTAGAAGACAAGTAGGGATTTGTGTCTCCAAAGTTTTGGGGCAGTAATGGTGAGTGCATTGAAAGAGAGGGATTTTGGGTAGGTAGAACACAATGGAGGAATTTGGGTCTCCAAAGGTTTTTGGCAGTAATGGTGGGTGCATGGAAAGAAAGGAAATATGGGTGGGTAATGCCAGGGAAGGGATTTGGGTCTCACATACGTTGGAGAGTGTAATGATGGGTAAATGATAAGAGACATTTCGGTGGTTATATGACAAGGGAAGTATTGGATTCTCAAATACTCATGGGGCAGAAATAATGAGTATCTGTCAAGAGAGGAGTTTGGGTTATTATATGTCAAGGGTGGGATTAGGGTCTCAGAAAGATGGGGTCAGAAATGTTGGATATATAGCAACAGAGGGAGTATGCTGGGTAAATGACAAGGGAGGGATTTGGGACTTATACACTTTGGGTCAGCAATGGTGAGTATGTATCATGAGAAATAGTTTGGATGGGCATACGACAATGGAGAGATTAGGTTCTCACAAAGCTGGTGCCAAAATGATGGGTATATGCCAAGAGAGGAGTTTGGGTAGGTGTATGACCAGGGAGTGTTTGGGTCTCTTAAGGTTTGAGGCAGAAATCATTGGTATATTTCAAGAAACAGAGTTTGGATGGGTATATGACAAGAGAGGTGGTTTTGGTGGGCCTATAAACATGGATATATTTGGGTCTGACATGTTTGGGGGAAGAAATGGTGGGTATTTCACAAGACAGGAAATTGTGTGGTTACACGACAAAAGAAGAATTTTCAGTGGGCATATGGCAAGAGAAGGATTTGGGTCACAGCAGGATGGGGGCAGTAATGGTGGATATATGGCTAGAGAAGGAGTTTGGGTGAGTACATGACATAGTACAGATTGGGCCATCAAAACATTTGGGGAAAGCAATGGTATAAATATTATAAGAGAGAGCATTAGCTTTGGTGTATGGCAAAGGAGGAATGAGTATCTTGGAAGGATGTGTCCAGAAATCGTGGGTACATGGCAAGAGAGGGAGTTCAGTTGGTTGAATGAAAGGGAGGGATTTGTCTGATAAGGTTTTAGGGAAGAAATGTTGGCTATATGGCAAGAGAGGTAGTTTGGATAGGCAGATGACAAAGGAGGGATTTGGTCTCATAAGGATGAAGGCAGAAACAGTGGGGAAAGAGTGAGAGAGAGAGACAGAGAGAGAGAGAGAGGGAGAGAGAGAGAGAGAGAGAGAGAGAGAGAGAGAGAGAGAGAGAGAGAGATTGGGTTGGTATATGATATGGGAGAGATTATGGTTTTCCAATGTTTGGTGCCAGATTAGCAATTTTCATGAATATACAATAAAGATGGATTTGATTGTGTGTATGATATGAAACAGAAATTTCTAGTTGAGGCCTAGAAAATTTATTTAGGTGGGTATAGGACACAGAAGGCTCTTTAGTTTTGAAGATGGAAAATCTGACATTTTGTATACTATAGGGATAGAGGCCAGACAAGGAATATGGTTTGATATATATAAAAAAGAAGAAAATTTGGGTAAGCATATGACAAAGAAGGGACTTTGGTTCCCACAGATTTGAGGGTCATACCACACATGACCTGTAAGACTCATAGAGGTAACTATGGAGCATTGAATCCAAATTGCTACATTTACCTTTTCTCATAGATAAGGATGGAGAAGACTGTGCTCCACCATCTATGTATTTTGCAAGAGCCGGGCAAAACTTCACAGTATGAATGTCTCAACCTATCTGAGTTGCTGGACCTAGTCTTGGCTGAAGGCTTTGAAAACCATCACACGCCTAAAATTTGCAAATGCAAGGCACATGAGGCAGCAGTAAGTCAGACAGCATGTGGAAAATCAAATATTCATTTGTGTGTAGTGGGTTACTCAATTGGCTAAAGTGGGGTCCTGGTGGTTGTGGGATGTCTGGTTATATAATGAAGTGGTTTAGTCATCAGAATCATCCTGCATATGGATACAGGTAGGATGGTTACTGTTGGGAATAGAGATGCTGGATACAGCACAAAAGAATGTGCTAGGCTAGGACAAGGCCAGTTGGAGGGAAAGTGCCAGCAGAAGCTTAGAACTATCTGTCAAAGCACGGTAGGACTAAGACGACGCCTATGGTTTGGTACTTAGCAAACAGCTAAAAGTCACTACAAGTGTGAGAAAACAACTCTTTTAGAGTTCTCACTGGATGTTTCATCAGGTCTGGACTCTACTGGACTAGGAAAAGAATTATCTGCTCGTAAGGGGCACTTACTTCTCTTGGCTCTGTAGAAGGATTTGGACAGTCTCGGCATGCTGTGGTATTATGTAGTCAGCCAGAGATCCTGTGGTTTGATGAGGTTGGGGTTGTCTCAGTGAGAATGTATATGTTGTCTACAGCACAGGAGGATTTGATGGGACTAGGAATCCTATATGCTATGAATATGTTTTATTACCATTGGTTATTCAAGAAGACGCTTTGGGCAATCGATTAGTAGAATATAGCCAGGCATGAAATCTGAACAGATATATAGAGAGAAAGTAGGCAGAGTCAGGGAGATGGCATGTAGCTGCTGAAGGAGAATACCAGCAGCTACCAGTGAGAGTCAGCTACCTGACTCGTAGGCCACAGTCTCATAATGATACATAGATATACAAAAGGCACACCCACATCAATATGAGGTATGTTTGGAGGGATGTGGAAAAACAGTATTTGGAACAGGAAATATTCACTAGGTTCGAACTTTGGCAGGACACGATAACTTTTCATAAAAAGTGGGGTTATTTTGTTAGCCAGTACAGGTATGATAAGTGTTGGGAAACTCCCAGTGTTGGCTACAGAATAGTAGTAGCTGGTGGGATCATGCTGTGTTTTGAGATTTGTGTCAATGAAAAATGCCACAAATCACTATTGCAAAGTGCAAGAGTCCATTCTTTGATGGTTCAGGGACTATTCTATCTAGAAAAATTCCACTGAATATGGAAAACCAACTACCGAGTATGGATATCTTCACCTGGATAAATCCTGGAGGGGGACATAGGAAGTCTGGGTATGGTGTGAAGAGGTATGGGCAACCCTAAGAACCCTATTGGTTTATGTAAATAGGATTATATCTGGCTGTGGCCCAGATGTTCTCTATAGTATAGGAAAAATGTTCTAAATAGGCTGCAACATGTCAAGCCTAATATTCACGACTATAAGGAAAAGCGTCCAGACCAAGATTGAAAATTTCTTATGGTTTCCAGGTTATACATAAGAGAATGTTAAAAATCAAGTGTCTGATAGTGTGTGATATTCTCACTAGGCTAGACACCAGAAGATAGGAGAATAATGGTTATGGACTGGGCTTATGTTGGTGGTAGAAAGGGTCCTTAGGTAAATATGGGTATTAAAGGAGGCTCTATGTTCACCATAGTAAAAATGGTATTGAGGCTAGACTGGGTCACCTGACTTGGGATACTATGGAAGACTCGAGGCCATGATTTTATTGCTACACAGAAAGACAAGGTATGGACACTGGTTATCTTATACTCATTAGGTATAGAGGAATGTGCAGATGAAAGTATTCCTGTGTGTTTGCGTGTGTGTGTGTGTGTGTGTGTGTGTGTGTGTGTGTGTGTGCGTGTGTGTGTTTGTGTGTACGGTCAACAGACTAAGCCATGGAATAGAAATGTTATTTGGGAATGATTTTAGGTTAGACATTTAAGATACTAGCCAAAGATTGAGGCAGACATTTTGGACTAAACCATTGACAGGGATAGTATTGTTGAAGAATTTGGAGAAGCAAATGATCTGTCATGTGTTCTACCACAACCAAGGTAGATATGTAAAAAAGGATGGCGTGGACAATTTGCCTTAGAGTTATTAAACAAAGTGTCCACTAAAAGCCAACTCTCTTTGCCTTCTCAATATTTTCCCCCTCTCATCAAAGTGTCAGGAGTGGTACAGTCTGCTATTGGTTCCTTCCTTCACCAGGCATTTTTGTGGGTCAGAACCAGGCTTTGTGATGTCAGAGCACAAGCTCACCTACTATTGGTCGAGACCTTGATGATGAATCAGGTCTGAGGGTGTGGCCTTCCCTACTCTGCCAGTTGTTCACAGCCCCTCAAGGGAGAAACAACAGGCGCTTGCAACTTGGTGATGGAGGGTGTACCGAAGGAACCAAAGGAATCACTGTCCAACATGGACCTCCCAACATCCAGTAGTGATGCTCCCATGGCAGCGAATGGCCCAGTCCTTAGGGTAAAGACGAAGGCAGCTCTAAAGCAGTATCCACCTTACATGTCGTGCAGAAAGGTGAGGTGACGAACCCTACTGGAGCTCCCTCCTCTACTCATTTACTCTTACCTAAAGTCACTACCTCTCTCCTTCCTGGCATAAATCCTTTATCACTTCTCACCTCTTCCGACAAAGTGTCCTTCACATGCTTCTCCTGACTTCTCCCTATATTAACTAATTCTTGTGTTCACCTCTTGCCATTCCAGGCACACAAGCGAAGCAAACACGGGAAGCACTGCTCAAAGAAGAAGAACAAGAGAAAGAGGGAGGCCGAAGCGGCAGCTGCCCCCGAACTGAAGAAAATCAAAGTGGAACCTGTTCCTGCAATGCCTGAACCTAAGGAGGAGGAGCCTGTAAAGGAAGCCCAGGAGCACACTACTGGAGAAGCAAGCGTGGCCGCAGCAGCCAATGAGGTGGAGAGCCAATAAGATGGCTATCATGAAGACGGGGAATGCCCAAATATGACAAGTAAAATTGCATTGGCATAAATTCATTAAATTGAAAATAAATTCAATTTAATTGAAAAGTTATGTGTCTTTGTGAGTGACTAACGGCGAAACCAGGAAAAGGAAGGAAAAATGATGGTTATAGGAGAAGAGAGGGAAGATGGGTGGGTGAATGGCAATGGAGAGACTGGTTCTTCACTAGGTTTGGGGCAGTCATAGTGGGTGCATGGAAAGAGGGGGAGTTTGGGTGGGTAGAAGACAAGGGAGGGACTTGGGTCTCCAAAGGTTTGGGCATCAATGTTGGGTGCATGGAAGAGGGGGAGTTTGGGTGGGAAGAATTCAAGGGAGGGATTTGGTTCTCCAAGTTTTGGGGTAGTATTGGTGAGTGCACGGAAAGAGAGGGAGTTTGGGAGGGTAGAAGACAAGGGAGGGATTTGGGACTTATACACTTTGGGTCAGCAATGGTGAGTATGTATCATGAGAAATAGTTTGGATGGGCATACGGCAATGGAGAGATTAGGTTCTCACAAAGCTGGTGCCAAAATGATGGGTATATGCCAAGAGAGGAGTTTGGGTAGTTGTATGACCAGGAAGTGTTTGGGTCTCTTAAGGTTTGAGGCAGAAATCATTAGTATATTTCAAGAAACAGAGTTTGGATGGGTATATGACAAGAGAGGGGGTTTTGGTGGGCCTATAAACATGGATATATTTGGGTCTGACATGTTTGGGGGAAGAAATGGTGGGTATTTCACAAGACAGGAAATTGTGTGGTTACACGACAAAAGAAGAATTTTCAGTGGGCATATGGCAAGAGAAGGATTTGGGTCACAGCAGGATGGGGGCAGTAATGGTGGATATATGCCTAGAGAAGGAGTTTGGGTGAGTACATGACATGGTACAGATTGGGCCATCAAAACATTTGGGGAAAGCAATGTTATAAATATTATAAGAGAGAGCATTAGCTTTGGTGTATGGCAAAGGAGGAATGAGTATCTTGGAAGGATGTGTCCAGAAATCGTGGGTACATGGCAAGAGAGGGAGTTCAGTTGGTTGAATGAAAGGGAGGGATTTGTCTGATAAGGTTTTAGGGAAGAAATGTTGGCTATATGGCAAGAGAGGTAGTTTGGATAGGCAGATGACAAAGGAGGGATTTGGTCTCATAAGGATGAAGGCAGAAACAGTGGGGAAAAAGTGAGAGAGAGAGAGAGAGAGAGAGAGAGAGAGAGAGAGAGAGAGAGAGAGAGAGAGAGAGAGAGAGAGAGAGATTGGGTTGGTATATGATATGGGAGAGATTATGGTTTTCCAATGTTTGGTGCCAGATTAGCAATTTTCATGAATATACAATAAAGATGGATTTGATTGTGTGTATGATATGAAACAGAAATTTCTAGTTGAGGCCCAGAAAATTTATTTAGGTGGGTATAGGACACAGAAGGCTCTTTAGTTTTGAAGATGGAAAATCTGACATTTTGTATACTATAGGGATAGAGGCCAGACAAGGAATATGGTTTGATATATATAAAAAAGAAGAAAATTTGGGTAAGCATATGACAAAGAAGGGACTTTGGTTCCCAAAGATTTGAGGGTCATACCACACATGACCTGTAAGACTCATAGAGGTAACTATGGAGCATTGAATCCAAATTGCTACATTTACCTTTTCTCATAGATAAGGATGGAGAAGACTGTGCTCCACCATCTATGTATTTTGCAAGAGCCGGGCAAAACTTCACAGTATGAATGTCTCAACCTATCTGAGTTGCTGGACCTAGTCTTGGCTGAAGGCTTTGAAAACCATCACACGCCTAAAATTTGCAAATGCAAGGCACATGAGGCAGCAGTAAGTCAGACAGCATGTGGAAAATCAAATATTCATTTGTGTGTAGTGGGTTACTCAATTGGCTAAAGTGGGGTCCTGGTGGTTGTGGGATGTCTGGTTATATAATGAAGTGGTTTAGTCATCAAAATCATCCTGCATATGGATACAGGTAGGATGGTTACTGTTGGGAATAGAGATGCTGGATACAGCACAAAAGAATGTGCTAGGACAAGGCCAGTTGGAGGGAAAATGCCAGCAGAAGCTTAGAACTATCTGTCAAAGCACGGTAGGACTAAGACGACGCCTATGGTTTGGTACTTAGCAAACAGCTAAAAGTCACTACAAGTGTGAGAAAACAGCTCTTTTAGAGTTCTCACTGGATGTGTCATCAGGTCTGGACTCTACTGGACTAGGAAAAGAATTATCTGCTCGTAAGGGGCACTTACTTCTCTTGGCTCTGTAGAAGGATTTGGACAGTCTCGGCATGCTGTGGTATTATGTAGTCAGCCAGAGATCCTGTGGTTTGATGAGGTTGGGGTTGTCTCAGTGAGAATGTATATGTTGTCTACAGCACAGGAGGATTTGATGGGACTAGGAATCCTATATGCTATGAATATGTTTTATTACCATTGGTTATTCAAGAAGATGCTTTGGGCAATCGATTAGTAGAATATAGCCAGGCATGAAATCTGAACAGATATATAGAGAGAAAGTAGGCAGAGTCAGGGAGATGCCATGTAGCTGCTGAAGGAGAATACCAGCAGCTACCAGTGAGAGTCAGCTACCTGACTCGTAGGCCACAGTCTCATAATGATACATAGATATACAAAAGGCACACCCACATCAATATGAGGTATGTTTGGAGGGATGTGGAAAAACAGTATTTGGAACAGGAAATATTCACTAGGTTCGAACTTTGGCAGGACACGATAACTTTTCATAAAAAGTGGGGTTATTTTGTTAGCCAGTACAGGTATGATAAGTGTTGGGGAACTCCCAGTGTTGGCTACAGAATAGTAGTAGCTGGTGGGATCATGCTGTGTTTTGAGATTTGTGTCAATGAAAAATGCCACAAATCACTATTGCAAAGTGCAAGAGTCCATTCTTTGATGGTTCAGGGACTATTCTATCTAGAAAAATTCCACTGAATATGGAAAACCAACTACCGAGTATGGATATCTTCACCTGGATAAATCCTGGAGGGGGACATAGGAAGTCTGGGTATGGTGTGAAGAGGTATGGGCAACCCTAAGAACCCTATTGGTTTATGTAAATAGGATTATATCTGGCTGTGGCCCAGATGTTCTCTATAGTATAGGAAAAATGTTCTAAATAGGCTGCAACATGTCAAGCCTAATATTCACGACTATAAGGAAAAGCGTCCAGACCAAGATTGAAAATTTCTTATGGTTTCCAGGTTATACATAAGAGAATGTTAAAAATCAAGTGTCTGATAGTGTGTGATATTCTCACTAGGCTAGACACCAGAAGATAGGAGAATAATGGTTATGGACTGGGCTTATGTTGGTGGTAGAAAGGGTCCTTAGGTAAATATGGGTATTAAAGGAGGCTCTATGTTCACCATAGTAAAAATGGTATTGAGGCTAGACTGGGTCACCTGACTTGGGATACTATGGAAGACTCGAGGCCATGATTTTATTGCTACACAGAAAGACAAGGTATGGACACTGGTTATCTTATACTCATTAGGTATAGAGGAATGTGCAGATGAAAGTATTCCTGTGTGTTTGCGTGTGTGTGTGTGTGTGTGTGTGTGTGTGTGTGTGTGTGTGTGTGCGTGTGTGTGTTTGTGTGTACGGTCAACAGACTAAGCCATGGAATAGAAATGTTATTTGGGAATGATTTTAGGTTAGACATTTAAGATACTAGCCAAAGATTGAGGCAGACATTTTGGACTAAACCATTGACAGGGATAGTATTGTTGAAGAATTTGGAGAAGCAAATGATCTGTCATGTGTTCTACCACAACCAAGGTAGATATGTAAAAAAGGATGGCGTGGACAATTTGCCTTAGAGTTATTAAACAAAGTGTCCACTAAAAGCCAACTCTCTTTGCCTTCTCAATATTTTCCCCCGCTCATCAAAGAGTCAGGAGTGGTACAGTCTGCTATTGGTTCCTTCCTTCACCAGGCATTCTTGTGGGTCAGAACCAGGCTTTGTGATGTCAGAGCACAAGCTCACCTACTATTGGTCGAGACCTTGATGATGAATCAGGTCTGAGGGTGTGGCCTTCCCTACTCTGCCAGTTGTTCACAGCCCCTCAAGGGAGAAACAACAGGCGCTTGCAACTTGGTGATGGAGGGTGTACCGAAGGAACCAAAGGAATCACTGTCCAACATGGACCTCCCAACATCCAGTAGTGATGCTCCCATGGCAGCAAATGGCCCAGTCCTTAGGGTAAAGACGAAGGCAGCTCTAAAGCAGTATCCACCTTACATGTCGTGCAGAAAGGTGAGGTGACGAACCCTACTGGAGCTCCCTCCTCTACTCATTTACTCTTACCTAAAGTCACTACCTCTCTCCTTCCTGGCATAAATCCTTTATCACTTCTCACCTCTTCCGACAAAGTGTCCTTCACATGCTTCTCCTGACTTCTCCCTATATTAACTAATTCTTGTGTTCACCTCTTGCCATTCCAGGCACACAAGCGAAGCAAACACGGGAAGCACTGCTCAAAGAAGAAGAACAAGAGAAAGAGGGAGGCCGAAGCGGCAGCTGCCCCCGAACTGAAGAAAATCAAAGTGGAACCTGTTCCTGCAATGCCTGAACCTAAGGAGGAGGAGCCTGTAAAGGAAGCCCAGGAGCACACTACTGGAGAAGCAAGCGTGGCCGCAGCAGCCAATGAGGTGGAGAGCCAATAAGATGGCTATCATGAAGACGGGGAATGCCCAAATATGACAAGTAAAATTGCATTGGCATAAATTCATTAAATTGAAAATAAATTCAATTTAATTGAAAAGTTATGTGTCTTTGTGAGTGACTAATGGCGAAACCAGGAAAAGGAAGGAAAAATGATGGTTATAGGAGAAGAGAGGGAAGATGGGTGGGTGAATGGCAATGGAGAGACTGGTTCTTCACTAGGTTTGGGGCAGTCATAGTGGGTGCATGGAAAGAGGGGGAGTTTGGGTGGGTAGAAGACAAGGGAGGGACTTGGGTCTCCAAAGGTTTGGGCATCAATGTTGGGTGCATGGAAGAGGGGGAGTTTGGGTGGGAAGAATTCAAGGGAGGGATTTGGTTCTCCAAGTTTTGGGGTAGTATTGGTGAGTGCACGGAAAGAGAGGGAGTTTGGGAGGGTAGAAGACAAGGGAGGGATTTGGGACTTATACACTTTGGGTCAGCAATGGTGAGTATGTATCATGAGAAATAGTTTGGATGGGCATACGGCAATGGAGAGATTAGGTTCTCACAAAGCTGGTGCCAAAATGATGGGTATATGCCAAGAGAGGAGTTTGGGTAGGTGTATGACCAGGGAGTGTTTGGGTCTCTTAAGGTTTGAGGCAGAAATCATTGGTATATTTCAAGAAACAGAGTTTGGATGGCTATATGACAAGAGAGGGGGTTTTGGTGGGCCTATAAACATGGATATATTTGGGTCTGACATGTTTGGGGGAAGAAATGGTGGGTATTTCACAAGACAGGAAATTGTGTGGTTACACGACAAAAGAAGAATTTTCAGTGGGCATATGGCAAGAGAAGGATTTGGGTCACAGCAGGATGGGGGCAGTAATGGTGGATATATGGCTAGAGAAGGAGTTTGGGTGAGTACATGACATGGTACAGATTGGGCCATCAAAACATTTGGGGAAAGCAATGGTATAAATATTATAAGAGAGAGCATTAGCTTTGGTGTATGGCAAAGGAGGAATGAGTATCTTGGAAGGATGTGTCCAGAAATCGTGGGTACATGGCAAGAGAGGGAGTTCAGTTGGTTGAATGAAAGGGAGGGATTTGTCTGATAAGGTTTTAGGGAAGAAATGTTGGCTATATGGCAAGAGAGGTAGTTTGGATAGGCAGATGACAAAGGAGGGATTTGGTCTCATAAGGATGAAGGCAGAAACAGTGGGGAAAAAGTGAGAGAGAGAGAGAGAGAGAGAGAGAGAGAGAGAGAGAGAGAGAGAGAGAGAGAGAGAGAGAGAGATTGGGTTGGTATATGATATGGGAGAGATTATGGTTTTCCAATGTTTGGTGCCAGATTAGCAATTTTCATGAATATACAATAAAGATGGATTTGATTGTGTGTATGATATGAAACAGAAATTTCTAGTTGAGGCCCAGAAAATTTATTTAGGTGGGTATAGGACACAGAAGGCTCTTTAGTTTTGAAGATGGAAAATCTGACATTTTGTATACTATAGGGATAGAGGCCAGACAAGGAATATGGTTTGATATATATAAAAAAGAAGAAAATTTGGGTAAGCATATGACAAAGAAGGGACTTTGGTTCCCACAGATTTGAGGGTCATACCACACATGACCTGTAATACTCATAGAGGTAACTATGGAGCATTGAATCCAAATTGCTACATTTACCTTTTCTCATAGATAAGGATGGAGAAGACTGTGCTCCACCATCTATGTATTTTGCAAGAGCCGGGCAAAACTTCACAGTATGAATGTCTCAACCTATCTGAGTTGCTGGACCTAGTCTTGGCTGAAGGCTTTGAAAACCATCACACGCCTAAAATTTGCAAATGCAAGGCACATGAGGCAGCAGTAAGTCAGACAGCATGTGGAAAATCAAATATTCATTTGTGTGTAGTGGGTTACTCAATTGGCTAAAGTGGGGTCCTGGTGGTTGTGGGATGTCTGGTTATATAATGAAGTGGTTTAGTCATCAGAATCATCCTGCATATGGATACAGGTAGGATGGTTACTGTTGGGAATAGAGATGCTGGATACAGCACAAAAGAATGTGCTAGGCTAGGACAAGGCCAGTTGGAGGGAAAGTGCCAGCAGAAGCTTAGAACTATCTGTCAAATCACGGTAGGACTAAGACGACGCCTATGGTTTGGTACTTAGCAAACAGCTAAAAGTCACTACAAGTGTGAGAAAACAGCTCTTTTAGAGTTCTCACAGGATGTGTCATCAGGTCTGGACTCTACTGACTAGGAAAAGAATTATCTGCTCGTAAGGGGCACTTACTTCTCTTGGCTCTGTAGAAGGATTTGGACAGTCTCGGCATGCTGTGGTATTATGTAGTCAGCCAGAGATCCTGTGGTTTGATGAGGTTGGGGTTGTCTCAGTGAGAATGTATATGTTGTCTACAGCACAGGAGGATTTGATGGGACTAGGAATCCTATATGCTATGAATATGTTTTATTACCATTGGTTATTCAAGAAGATGCTTTGGGCAATCGGTTAGTAGAATATAGCCAGGCATGAAATCTGAACAGATATATAGAGAGAAAGTAGGCAGAGTCAGGGAGATGCCATGTAGCTGCTGAAGGAGTATACCAGCAGCTACCAGTGAGAGTCAGCTACCTGACTCGTAGGCCACAGTCTCATAATGATACATAGATATACAAAAGGCACACCCACATCAATATGAGGTATGTTTGGAGGGATGTGGAAAAACAGTATTTGGAACAGGAAATATTCACTAGGTTCGAACTTTGGCAGGACACGATAACTTTTCATAAAAAGTGGGGTTATTTTGTTAGCCAGTACAGGTATGATAAGTGTTGGGGAACTCCCAGTGTTGGCTACAGAATAGTAGTAGCTGGTGGGATCATGCTGTGTTTTGAGATTTGTGTCAATGAAAAATGCCACAAATCACTATTGCAAAGTGCAAGAGTCCATTCTTTGATGGTTCAGGGACTATTCTATCTAGAAAAATTCCACTGAATATGGAAAACCAACTACCGAGTATGGATATCTTCACCTGCATAAATCCTGGAGGGGGACATAGGAAGTCTGGGTATGGTGTGAAGAGGTATGGGCAACCCTAAGAACCCTATTGGTTTATGTAAATAGGATTATATCTGGCTGTGGCCCAGATGTTCTCTATAGTATAGGAAAAATGTTCTAAATAGGCTGCAACATGTCAAGCCTAATATTCACGACTATAAGGAAAAGCGTCCAGACCAAGATTGAAAATTTCTTATGGTTTCCAGGTTATACATAAGAGAATGTTAAAAATCAAGTGTCTGATAGTGTGTGATATTCTCACTAGGCTAGACACCAGAAGATAGGAGAATAATGGTTATGGACTGGGCTTATGTTGGTGGTAGAAAGGGTCCTTAGGTAAATATGGGTATTAAAGGAGGCTCTATGTTCACCATAGTAAAAAAAATATTGAGGCTAGACTGGGTCACCTGACTTGGGATACTATGGAAGACTCGAGGCCATGATTTTATTGCTACACAGAAAGACAAGGTATGGACACTGGTTATCTTATACTCATTAGGTATAGAGGAATGTGCAGATGAAAGTATTCCTGTGTGTTTGCGTGTGTGTGTGTGTGTGTGTGTGTGTGTGTGTGTGTGTGTGTATGGTCAACAGGCTAAGCCATGGAATAGAAATGTTATTTGGGAATGATTTTAGGTTAGACATTCAAGATACTAGCCAAAGATTGAGGCAGACATTTTGGACTAAACCATTGACAGGGATAGTATTGTTGAAGAATTTGGAGAAGCAAATGATCTGTCATGTGTTCTACCACAACCAAGGTAGATATGTAAAAAAGGATGGCGTGGACAATTTGCCTTAGAGTTATTAAACAAAGTGTCCACTAAAAGCCAACTCTCTTTGCCTTCTCAATATTTTCCCCCGCTCATCAAAGAGTCAGGAGTGGTACAGTCTGCTATTGGTTCCTTCCTTCACCAGGCATTCTTGTGGGTCAGAACCAGGCTTTGTGATGTCAGAGCACAAGCTCACCTACTATTGGTCGAGACCTTGATGATGAATCAGGTCTGAGGGTGTGGCCTTCCCTACTCTGCCAGTTGTTCACAGCCCCTCAAGGGAGAAACAACAGGCGCTTGCAACTTGGTGATGGAGGGTGTACCGAAGGAACCAAAGGAATCACTGTCCAACATGGACCTCCCAACATCCAGTAGTGATGCTCCCATGGCAGCGAATGGCCCAGTCCTTAGGGTAAAGACGAAGGCAGCTCTAAAGCAGTATCCACCTTACATGTCGTGCAGAAAGGTGAGGTGACGAACCCTACTGGAGCTCCCTCCTCTACTCATTTACTCTTACCTAAAGTCACTACCTCTCTCCTTCCTGGCATAAATCCTTTATCACTTCTCACCTCTTCCGACAAAGTGTCCTTCACATGCTTCTCCTGACTTCTCCCTATATTAACTAATTCTTGTGTTCACCTCTTGCCATTCCAGGCACACAAGCGAAGCAAACACGGGAAGCACTGCTCAAAGAAGAAGAACAAGAGAAAGAGGGAGGCCGAAGCGGCAGCTGCCCCCGAACTGAAGAAAATCAAAGTGGAACCTGTTCCTGCAATGCCTGAACCTAAGGAGGAGGAGCCTGTAAAGGAAGCCCAGGAGCACACTACTGGAGAAGCAAGCGTGGCCGCAGCAGCCAATGAGGTGGAGAGCCAATAAGATGGCTATCATGAAGACGGGGAATGCCCAAATATGACAAGTAAAATTGCATTGGCATAAATTCATTAAATTGAAAATAAATTCAATTTAATTGAAAAGTTATGTGTCTTTGTGAGTGACTAACGGCGAAACCAGGAAAAGGAAGGAAAAATGATGGTTATAGGAGAAGAGAGGGAAGATGGGTGGGTGAATGGCAATGGAGAGACTGGTTCTTCACTAGGTTTGGGGCAGTCATAGTGGGTGCATGGAAAGAGGGGTAGTTTGGGTGGGTAGAAGACAAGGGAGGGACTTGGGTCTCCAAAGGTTTGGGCATCAATGTTGGGTGCATGGAAGAGGGGGAGTTTGGGTGGGAAGAATTCAAGGGAGGGATTTGGTTCTCCAAGTTTTGGGGTAGTATTGGTGAGTGCACAGAAAGAGAGGGAGTTTGGGAGGGTAGAAGACAAGGGAGGGATTTGGGTCTCCAAAAGTTTGGGGCAGTACTGGTGAGTGCATGGAAAGAGAAGGAGTCTGGGTTGGTAGAAGACAAGAGAGGGATTTGGCTCTCCATAAGTTTGGGGCATCCATGGAGGGTGTCTGGAAGACGGGGGTTTGGGTGGGTAGAAGACAAGTAGGGATTTGTGTCTCCAAAGTTTTGGGGCAGTAATGGTGAGTGCATTGAAAGAGAGGGATTTTGGGTAGGTAGAACACAATGGAGGAATTTGGGTCTCCAAAGGTTTTTGGCAGTAATGGTGGGTGCATGGAAAGAAAGGAAATATGGGTGGGTAATGCCAGGGAAGGGATTTGGGTCTCACATACGTTGGAGAGTGTAATGATGGGTAAATGATAAGAGACATTTCGGTGGTTATATGACAAGGGAAGTATTGGATTCTCAAATACTCATGGGGCAGAAATAATGAGTATCTGTCAAGAGAGGAGTTTGGGTTATTATATGTCAAGGGTGGGATTAGGGTCTCAGAAAGATGGGGTCAGAAATGTTGGATATATAGCAACAGAGGGAGTATGCTGGGTAAATGACAAGGGAGGGATTTGGGACTTATACACTTTGGGTCAGCAATGGTGAGTATGTATCATGAGAAATAGTTTGGATGGGCATACGACAATGGAGAGATTAGGTTCTCACAAAGCTGGTGCCAAAATGATGGGTATATGCCAAGAGAGGAGTTTGGGTAGGTGTATGACCAGGGAGTGTTTGGGTCTCTTAAGGTTTGAGGCAGAAATCATTGGTATATTTCAAGAAACAGAGTTTGGATGGGTATATGACAAGAGAGGTGGTTTTGGTGGGCCTATAAACATGGATATATTTGGGTCTGACATGTTTGGGGGAAGAAATGGTGGGTATTTCACAAGACAGGAAATTGTGTGGTTAAACGACAAAAGAAGAATTTTCAGTGGGCATATGGCAAGAGAAGGATTTGGGTCACAGCAGGATGGGGGCAGTAATGGTGGATATATGGCTAGAGAAGGAGTTTGGGTGAGTACATGACATGGTACAGATTGGGCCATCAAAACATTTGGGGAAAGCAATGGTATAAATATTATAAGAGAGAGCATTAGCTTTGGTGTATGGCAAAGGAGGAATGAGTATCTTGGAAGGATGTGTCCAGAAATCGTGGGTACATGGCAAGAGAGGGAGTTCAGTTGGTTGAATGAAAGGGAGGGATTTGTCTGATAAGGTTTTAGGGAAGAAATGTTGGCTATATGGCAAGAGAGGTAGTTTGGATAGGCAGATGACAAAGGAGGGATTTGGTCTCATAAGGATGAAGGCAGAAACAGTGGGGAAAGAGTGAGAGAGAGAGACAGAGAGAGAGAGAGAGAGAGAGAGAGAGAGAGAGAGAGAGAGATTGGGTTGGTATATGATATGGGAGAGATTATGGTTTTCCAATGTTTGGTGCCAGATTAGCAATTTTCACGAATATACAATAAAGATGGATTTGATTGTGTGTATGATATGAAACAGAAATTTCTAGTTGAGGCCTAGGAAATTTATTTAGGTGGGTATAGGACACAGAAGGCTCTTTAGTTTTGAAGATGGAAAATCTGACATTTTGTATACTATAGGGATAGAGGACAGACAAGGAATATGGTTTGATATATATAAAAAAGAAGAAAATTTGGGTAAGCATATGACAAAGAAGGGACTTTGGTTCCCACAGATTTGAGGGTCATACCACACATGACCTGTAAGACTCATAGAGGTAACTATGGAGCATTGAATCCAAATTGCTACATTTACCTTTTCTCATAGATAATGATAGAGAAGACTGTGCTCCACCATCTATGTATTTTGCAAGAGCCGGGCAAAACTTCACAGTATGAATGTCTCAACCTATCTGAGTTGCTGGACCTAGTCTTGGCTGAAGGCTTTGAAAACCATCACACGCCTAAAATTTGCAAATGCAAGGCACATGAGGCAGCAGTAAGTCAGACAGCATGTGGAAAATCAAATATTCATTTGTGTGTAGTGGGTTACTCAATTGGCTAAAGTGGGGTCCTGGTGGTTGTGGGATGTCTGGTTATATAATGAAGTGGTTTAGTCATCAGAATCATCCTGCATATGGATACAGGTAGGATGGTTACTGTTGGGAATAGAGATGCTGGATACAGCACAAAAGAATGTGCTAGGCTAGGACAAGGCCAGTTGGAGGGAAAGTGCCAGCAGAAGCTTAGAACTATCTGTCAAAGCACGGTAGGACTAAGACGACGCCTATGGTTTGGTACTTAGCAAACAGCTAAAAGTCACTACAAGTGTGAGAAAACAGCTCTTTTAGAGTTCTCACTGGATGTTTCATCAGGTCTGGACTCTACTGGACTAGGAAAAGAATTATCTGCTCGTAAGGGGCACTTACTTCTCTTGGCTCTGTAGAAGGATTTGGACAGTCTCGGCATGCTGTGGTATTATGTAGTCAGCCAGAGATCCTGTGGTTTGATGAGGTTGGGGTTGTCTCAGTGAGAATGTATATGTTGTCTACAGCACAGGAGGATTTGATGGGACTAGGAATCCTATATGCTATGAATATGTTTTATTACCATTGGTTATTCAAGAAGATGCTTTGGGCAATCGATTAGTAGAATATAGCCAGGCATGAAATCTGAACAGATATATAGAGAGAAAGTAGGCAGAGTCAGGGAGATGCCATGTAGCTGCTGAAGGAGAATACCAGCAGCTACCAGTGAGAGCCTGACTCGTAGGCCACAGTCTCATAATGATACATAGATATACAAAAGGCACACCCACATCAATATGAGGTATGTTTGGAGGGATGTGGAAAAACAGTATTTGGAACAGGAAATATTCACTAGGTTCGAACTTTGGCAGGACACGATAACTTTTCATAAAAAGTGGGGTTATTTTGTTAGCCAGTACAGGTATGATAAGTGTTGGGGAACTCCCAGTGTTGGCTACAGAATAGTAGTAGCTGGTGGGATCATGCTGTGTTTTGAGATTTGTGTCAATGAAAAATGCCACAAATCACTATTGCAAAGTGCAAGAGTCCATTCTTTGATGGTTCAGGGACTATTCTATCTAGAAAAATTCCACTGAATATGGAAAACCAACTACCGAGTATGGATATCTTCACCTGGATAAATCCTGGAGGGGGACATAGGAAGTCTGGGTATGGTGTGAAGAGGTATGGGCAACCCTAAGAACCCTATTGGTTTATGTAAATAGGATTATATCTGGCTGTGGCCCAGATGTTCTCTATAGTATAGGAAAAATGTTCTAAATAGGCTGCAACATGTCAAGCCTAATATTCACGACTATAAGGAAAAGCGTCCAGACCAAGATTGAAAATTTCTTATGGTTTCCAGGTTATACATAAGAGAATGTTAAAAATCAAGTGTCTGATAGTGTGTGATATTCTCACTAGGCTAGACACCAGAAGATAGGAGAATAATGGTTATGGACTGGGCTTATGTTGGTGGTAGAAAGGGTCCTTAGGTAAATATGGGTATTAAAGGAGGCTCTATGTTCACCATAGTAAAAATGGTATTGAGGCTAGACTGGGTCACCTGACTTGGGATACTATGGAAGACTCGAGGCCATGATTTTATTGCTACACAGAAAGACAAGGTATGGACACTGGTTATCTTATACTCATTAGGTATAGAGGAATGTGCAGATGAAAGTATTCCTGTGTGTTTGCGTGTGTGTGTGTGTGTGTGTGTGTGTGTGTGTGTGTGTGTGTGTGTGTGTACGGTCAACAGGCTAAGCCATGGAATAGAAATGTTATTTGGGAATGATTTTAGGTTAGACATTCAAGATACTAGCCAAAGATTGAGGCAGACATTTTGGACTAAACCATTGACAGGGATAGTATTGTTGAAGAATTTGGAGAAGCAAATGATCTGTCATGTGTTCTACCACAACCAAGGTAGATATGTAAAAAAGGATGGCGTGGACAATTTGCCTTAGAGTTATTAAACAAAGTGTCCACTAAAAGCCAACTCTCTTTGCCTTCTCAATATTTTCCCCCGCTCATCAAAGAGTCAGGAGTGGTACAGTCTGCTATTGGTTCCTTCCTTCACCAGGCATTCTTGTGGGTCAGAACCAGGCTTTGTGATGTCAGAGCACAAGCTCACCTACTATTGGTCGAGACCTTGATGATGAATCAGGTCTGAGGGTGTGGCCTTCCCTACTCTGCCAGTTGTTCACAGCCCCTCAAGGGAGAAACAACAGGCGCTTGCAACTTGGTGATGGAGGGTGTACCGAAGGAACCAAAGGAATCACTGTCCAACATGGACCTCCCAACATCCAGTAGTGATGCTCCCATGGCAGCGAATGGCCCAGTCCTTAGGGTAAAGACGAAGGCAGCTCTAAAGCAGTATCCACCTTACATGTCGTGCAGAAAGGTGAGGTGACGAACCCTACTGGAGCTCCCTCCTCTACTCATTTACTCTTACCTAAAGTCACTACCTCTCTCCTTCCTGGCATAAATCCTTTATCACTTCTCACCTCTTCCGACAAAGTGTCCTTCACATGCTTCTCCTGACTTCTCCCTATATTAACTAATTCTTGTGTTCACCTCTTGCCATTCCAGGCACACAAGCGAAGCAAACACGGGAAGCACTGCTCAAAGAAGAAGAACAAGAGAAAGAGGGAGGCCGAAGCGGCAGCTGCCCCCGAACTGAAGAAAATCAAAGTGGAACCTGTTCCTGCAATGCCTGAACCTAAGGAGGAGGAGCCTGTAAAGGAAGCCCAGGAGCACACTACTGGAGAAGCAAGCGTGGCCGCAGCAGCCAATGAGGTGGAGAGCCAATAAGATGGCTATCATGAAGACGGGGAATGCCCAAATATGACAAGTAAAATTGCATTGGCATAAATTCATTAAATTGAAAATAAATTCAATTTAATTGAAAAGTTATGTGTCTTTGTGAGTGACTAACGGCGAAACCAGGAAAAGGAAGGAAAAATGATGGTTATAGGAGAAGAGAGGGAAGATGGGTGGGTGAATGGCAATGGAGAGACTGGTTCTTCACTAGGTTTGGGGCAGTCATAGTGGGTGCATGGAAAGAGGGGGAGTTTGGGTGGGTAGAAGACAAGGGAGGGACTTGGGTCTCCAAAGGTTTGGGCATCAATGTTGGGTGCATGGAAGAGGGGGAGTTTGGGTGGGAAGAATTCAAGGGAGGGATTTGGTTCTCCAAGTTTTGGGGTAGTATTGGTGAGTGCACAGAAAGAGAGGGAGTTTGGGAGGGTAGAAGACAAGGGAGGGATTTGGGTCTCCAAAAGTTTGGGGCAGTACTGGTGAGTGCATGGAAAGAGAAGGAGTCTGGGTTGGTAGAAGACAAGAGAGGGATTTGGCTCTCCATAAGTTTGGGGCATCCATGGAGGGTGTCTGGAAGACGGGGGTTTGGGTGGGTAGAAGACAAGTAGGGATTTGTGTCTCCAAAGTTTTGGGGCAGTAATGGTGAGTGCATTGAAAGAGAGGGATTTTGGGTAGGTAGAACACAATGGAGGAATTTGGGTCTCCAAAGGTTTTTGGCAGTAATGGTGGGTGCATGGAAAGAAAGGAAATATGGGTGGGTAATGCCAGGGAAGGGATTTGGGTCTCACATACGTTGGAGAGTGTAATGATGGGTAAATGATAAGAGACATTTCGGTGGTTATATGACAAGGGAAGTATTGGATTCTCAAATACTCATGGGGCAGAAATAATGAGTATCTGTCAAGAGAGGAGTTTGGGTTATTATATGTCAAGGGTGGGATTAGGGTCTCAGAAAGATGGGGTCAGAAATGTTGGATATATAGCAACAGAGGGAGTATGCTGGGTAAATGACAAGGGAGGGATTTGGGACTTATACACTTTGGGTCAGCAATGGTGAGTATGTATCATGAGAAATAGTTTGGATGGGCATACGACAATGGAGAGATTAGGTTCTCACAAAGCTGGTGCCAAAATGATGGGTATATGCCAAGAGAGGAGTTTGGGTAGGTGTATGACCAGGGAGTGTTTGGGTCTCTTAAGGTTTGAGGCAGAAATCATTGGTATATTTCAAGAAACAGAGTTTGGATGGGTATATGACAAGAGAGGTGGTTTTGGTGGGCCTATAAACATGGATATATTTGGGTCTGACATGTTTGGGGGAAGAAATGGTGGGTATTTCACAAGACAGGAAATTGTGTGGTTACACGACAAAAGAAGAATTTTCAGTGGGCATATGGCAAGAGAAGGATTTGGGTCACAGCAGGATGGGGGCAGTAATGGTGGATATATGGCTAGAGAAGGAGTTTGGGTGAGTACATGACATAGTACAGATTGGGCCATCAAAACATTTGGGGAAAGCAATGGTATAAATATTATAAGAGAGAGCATTAGCTTTGGTGTATGGCAAAGGAGGAATGAGTATCTTGGAAGGATGTGTCCAGAAATCGTGGGTACATGGCAAGAGAGGGAGTTCAGTTGGTTGAATGAAAGGGAGGGATTTGTCTGATAAGGTTTTAGGGAAGAAATGTTGGCTATATGGCAAGAGAGGTAGTTTGGATAGGCAGATGACAAAGGAGGGATTTGGTCTCATAAGGATGAAGGCAGAAACAGTGGGGAAAGAGTGAGAGAGAGAGACAGAGAGAGAGAGAGGGAGAGAGAGAGAGAGAGAGAGAGAGAGAGAGAGAGAGAGAGAGAGAGAGAGAGAGAGAGAGAGAGATTGGGTTGGTATATGATATGGGAGAGATTATGGTTTTCCAATGTTTGGTGCCCGATTAGCAATTTTCATGAATATACAATAAAGTTGGATTTGATTGTGTGTATGATATGAAACAGAAATTTCTAGTTGAGGCCTAGAAAATTTATTTAGGTGGGTATAGGACACAGAAGGCTCTTTAGTTTTGAAGATGGAAAATCTGACATTTTGTATACTATAGGGATAGAGGCCAGACAAGGAATATGGTTTGATATATATAAAAAAGAAGAAAATTTGGGTAAGCATATGACAAAGAAGGGACTTTGGTTCCCACAGATTTGAGGGTCATACCACACATGACCTGTAAGACTCATAGAGGTAACTATGGAGCATTGAATCCAAATTGCTACATTTACCTTTTCTCATAGATAAGGATGGAGAAGACTGTGCTCCACCATCTATGTATTTTGCAAGAGCCGGGCAAAACTTCACAGTATGAATGTCTCAACCTATCTGAGTTGCTGGACCTAGTCTTGGCTGAAGGCTTTGAAAACCATCACACGCCTAAAATTTGCAAATGCAAGGCACATGAGGCAGCAGTAAGTCAGACAGCATGTGGAAAATCAAATATTCATTTGTGTGTAGTGGGTTACTCAATTGGCTAAAGTGGGGTCCTGGTGGTTGTGGGATGTCTGGTTATATAATGAAGTGGTTTAGTCATCAGAATCATCCTGCATATGGATACAGGTAGGATGGTTACTGTTGGGAATAGAGATGCTGGATACAGCACAAAAGAATGTGCTAGGCTAGGACAAGGCCAGTTGGAGGGAAAGTGCCAGCAGAAGCTTAGAACTATCTGTCAAAGCACGGTAGGACTAAGACGACGCCTATGGTTTGGTACTTAGCAAACAGCTAAAAGTCACTACAAGTGTGAGAAAACAGCTCTTTTAGAGTTCTCACTGGATGTGTCATCAGGTCTGGACTCTACTGGACTAGGAAAAGAATTATCTGCTCGTAAGGGGCACTTACTTCTCTTGGCTCTGTAGAAGGATTTGGACAGTCTCGGCATGCTGTGGTATTATGTAGTCAGCCAGAGATCCTGTGGTTTGATGAGGTTGGGGTTGTCTCAGTGAGAATGTATATGTTGTCTACAGCACAGGAGGATTTGATGGGACTAGGAATCCTATATGCTATGAATATGTTTTATTACCATTGGTTATTCAAGAAGATGCTTTGGGCAATCGATTAGTAGAATATAGCCAGGCATGAAATCTGAACAGATATATAGAGAGAAAGTAGGCAGAGTCAGGGAGATGGCATGTAGCTGCTGAAGGAGAATACCAGCAGCTACCAGTGAGAGTCAGCTACCTGACTCGTAGGCCACAGTCTCATAATGATACATAGATATACAAAAGGCACACCCACATCAATATGAGGTATGTTTGGAGGGATGTGGAAAAACAGTATTTGGAACAGGAAATATTCACTAGGTTCGAACTTTGGCAGGACACGATAACTTTTCATAAAAAGTGGGGTTATTTTGTTAGCCAGTACAGGTAAGATAAGTGTTGGGGAACTCCCAGTGTTGGCTACAGAATAGTAGTAGCTGGTGGGATCATGCTGTGTTTTGAAATTTGTGTCAATGAAAAATGCCACAAATCACTATTGCAAAGTGCAAGAGTCCATTCTTTGATGGTTCAGGGACTATTCTATCTAGAAAAATTCCACTGAATATGGAAAACCAACTACCGAGTATGGATATCTTCACCTGGATAAATCCTGGAGGGGGACATAGGAAGTCTGGGTATGGTGTGAAGAGGTATGGGCAACCCTAAGAACCCTATTGGTTTATGTAAATAGGATTATATCTGGCTGTGGCCCAGATGTTCTCTATAGTATAGGAAAAATGTTCTAAATAGGCTGCAACATGTCAAGCCTAATATTCACGACTATAAGGAAAAGCGTCCAGACCAAGATTGAAAATTTCTTATGGTTTCCAGGTTATACATAAGAGAATGTTAAAAATCAAGTGTCTGATAGTGTGTGATATTCTCACTAGGCTAGACACCAGAAGATAGGAGAATAATGGTTATGGACTGGGCTTATGTTGGTGGTAGAAAGGGTCCTTAGGTAAATATGGGTATTAAAGGAGGCTCTATGTTCACCATAGTAAAAATGGTATTGAGGCTAGACTGGGTCACCTGACTTGGGATACTATGGAAGACTCGAGGCCATGATTTTATTGCTACACAGAAAGACAAGGTATGGACACTGGTTATCTTATACTCATTAGGTATAGAGGAATGTGCAGATGAAAGTATTCCTGTGTGTTTGCGTGTGTGTGTGTGTGTGTGTGTGTGTGTGTGTGTGTGTGTGTGTACGGTCAACAGGCTAAGCCATGGAATAGAAATGTTATTTGGGAATGATTTTAGGTTAGACATTCAAGATACTAGCCAAAGATTGAGGCAGACATTTTGGACTAAACCATTGACAGGGATAGTATTGTTGAAGAATTTGGAGAAGCAAATGATCTGTCATGTGTTCTACCACAACCAAGGTAGATATGTAAAAAAGGATGGCGTGGACAATTTGCCTTAGAGTTATTAAACAAAGTGTCCACTAAAAGCCAACTCTCTTTGCCTTCTCAATATTTTCCCCCTCTCATCAAAGAGTCAGGAGTGGTACAGTCTGCTATTGGTTCCTTCCTTCACCAGGCATTCTTGTGGGTCAGAACCAGGCTTTGTGATGTCAGAGCACAAGCTCACCTACTATTGGTCGAGACCTTGATGATGAATCAGGTCTGAGGGTGTGGCCTTCCCTACTCTGCCAGTTGTTCACAGCCCCTCAAGGGAGAAACAACAGGCGCTTGCAACTTGGTGATGGAGGGTGTACCGAAGGAACCAAAGGAATCACTGTCCAACATGGACCTCCCAACATCCAGTAGTGATGCTCCCATGGCAGCGAATGGCCCAGTCCTTAGGGTAAAGACGAAGGCAGCTCTAAAGCAGTATCCACCTTACATGTCGTGCAGAAAGGTGAGGTGACGAACCCTACTGGAGCTCCCTCCTCTACTCATTTACTCTTACCTAAAGTCACTACCTCTCTCCTTCCTGGCATAAATCCTTTATCACTTCTCACCTCTTCCGACAAAGTGTCCTTCACATGCTTCTCCTGACTTCTCCCTATATTAACTAATTCTTGTGTTCACCTCTTGCCATTCCAGGCACACAAGCGAAGCAAACACGGGAAGCACTGCTCAAAGAAGAAGAACAAGAGAAAGAGGGAGGCCGAAGCGGCAGCTGCCCCCGAACTGAAGAAAATCAAAGTGGAACCTGTTCCTGCAATGCCTGAACCTAAGGAGGAGGAGCCTGTAAAGGAAGCCCAGGAGCACACTACTGGAGAAGCAAGCGTGGCCGCAGCAGCCAATGAGGTGGAGAGCCAATAAGATGGCTATCATGAAGACGGGGAATGCCCAAATATGACAAGTAAAATTGCATTGGCATAAATTCATTAAATTGAAAATAAATTCAATTTAATTGAAAAGTTATGTGTCTTTGTGAGTGACTAACGGCGAAACCAGGAAAAGGAAGGAAAAATGATGGTTATAGGAGAAGAGAGGGAAGATGGGTGGGTGAATGGCAATGGAGAGACTGGTTCTTCACTAGGTTTGGGGCAGTCATAGTGGGTGCATGGAAAGAGGGGGAGTTTGGGTGGGTAGAAGACAAGGGAGGGACTTGGGTCTCCAAAGGTTTGGGCATCAATGTTGGGTGCATGGAAGAGGGGGAGTTTGGGTGGGAAGAATTCAAGGGAGGGATTTGGTTCTCCAAGTTTTGGGGTAGTATTGGTGAGTGCACAGAAAGAGAGGGAGTTTGGGAGGGTAGAAGACAAGGGAGGGATTTGGGTCTCCAAAAGTTTGGGGCAGTACTGGTGAGTGCATGGAAAGAGAAGGAGTCTGGGTTGGTAGAAGACAAGAGAGGGATTTGGCTCTCCATAAGTTTGGGGCATCCATGGAGGGTGTCTGGAAGACGGGGGTTTGGGTGGGTAGAAGACAAGTAGGGATTTGTGTCTCCAAAGTTTTGGGGCAGTAATGGTGAGTGCATTGAAAGAGAGGGATTTTGGGTAGGTAGAACACAATGGAGGAATTTGGGTCTCCAAAGGTTTTTGGCAGTAATGGTGGGTGCATGGAAAGAAAGGAAATATGGGTGGGTAATGCCAGGGAAGGGATTTGGGTCTCACATACGTTGGAGAGTGTAATGATGGGTAAATGATAAGAGACATTTCGGTGGTTATATGACAAGGGAAGTATTGGATTCTCAAATACTCATGGGGCAGAAATAATGAGTATCTGTCAAGAGAGGAGTTTGGGTTATTATATGTCAAGGGTGGGATTAGGGTCTCAGAAAGATGGGGTCAGAAATGTTGGATATATAGCAACAGAGGGAGTATGCTGGGTAAATGACAAGGGAGGGATTTGGGACTTATACACTTTGGGTCAGCAATGGTGAGTATGTATCATGAGAAATAGTTTGGATGGGCATACGACAATGGAGAGATTAGGTTCTCACAAAGCTGGTGCCAAAATGATGGGTATATGCCAAGAGAGGAGTTTGGGTAGGTGTATGACCAGGGAGTGTTTGGGTCTCTTAAGGTTTGAGGCAGAAATCATTGGTATATTTCAAGAAACAGAGTTTGGATGGGTATATGACAAGAGAGGTGGTTTTGGTGGGCCTATAAACATGGATATATTTGGGTCTGACATGTTTGGGGGAAGAAATGGTGGGTATTTCACAAGACAGGAAATTGTGTGGTTACACGACAAAAGAAGAATTTTCAGTGGGCATATGGCAAGAGAAGGATTTGGGTCACAGCAGGATGGGGGCAGTAATGGTGGATATATGGCTAGAGAAGGAGTTTGGGTGAGTACATGACATAGTACAGATTGGGCCATCAAAACATTTGGGGAAAGCAATGGTATAAATATTATAAGAGAGAGCATTAGCTTTGGTGTATGGCAAAGGAGGAATGAGTATCTTGGAAGGATGTGTCCAGAAATCGTGGGTACATGGCAAGAGAGGGAGTTCAGTTGGTTGAATGAAAGGGAGGGATTTGTCTGATAAGGTTTTAGGGAAGAAATGTTGGCTATATGGCAAGAGAGGTAGTTTGGATAGGCAGATGACAAAGGAGGGATTTGGTCTCATAAGGATGAAGGCAGAAACAGTGGGGAAAGAGTGAGAGAGAGAGACAGAGAGAGAGAGAGAGAGAGAGAGAGAGAGAGAGAGAGAGATTGGGTTGGTATATGATATGGGAGAGATTATGGTTTTCCAATGTTTGGTGCCAGATTAGCAATTTTCACGAATATACAATAAAGATGGATTTGATTGTGTGTATGATATGAAACAGAAATTTCTAGTTGAGGCCTAGGAAATTTATTTAGGTGGGTATAGGACACAGAAGGCTCTTTAGTTTTGAAGATGGAAAATCTGACATTTTGTATACTATAGGGATAGAGGACAGACAAGGAATATGGTTTGATATATATAAAAAAGAAGAAAATTTGGGTAAGCATATGACAAAGAAGGGACTTTGGTTCCCACAGATTTGAGGGTCATACCACACATGACCTGTAAGACTCATAGAGGTAACTATGGAGCATTGAATCCAAATTGCTACATTTACCTTTTCTCATAGATAATGATAGAGAAGACTGTGCTCCACCATCTATGTATTTTGCAAGAGCCGGGCAAAACTTCACAGTATGAATGTCTCAACCTATCTGAGTTGCTGGACCTAGTCTTGGCTGAAGGCTTTGAAAACCATCACACGCCTAAAATTTGCAAATGCAAGGCACATGAGGCAGCAGTAAGTCAGACAGCATGTGGAAAATCAAATATTCATTTGTGTGTAGTGGGTTACTCAATTGGCTAAAGTGGGGTCCTGGTGGTTGTGGGATGTCTGGTTATATAATGAAGTGGTTTAGTCATCAGAATCATCCTGCATATGGATACAGGTAGGATGGTTACTGTTGGGAATAGAGATGCTGGATACAGCACAAAAGAATGTGCTAGGCTAGGACAAGGCCAGTTGGAGGGAAAGTGCCAGCAGAAGCTTAGAACTATCTGTCAAAGCACGGTAGGACTAAGACGACGCCTATGGTTTGGTACTTAGCAAACAGCTAAAAGTCACTACAAGTGTGAGAAAACAGCTCTTTTAGAGTTCTCACTGGATGTTTCATCAGGTCTGGACTCTACTGGACTAGGAAAAGAATTATCTGCTCGTAAGGGGCACTTACTTCTCTTGGCTCTGTAGAAGGATTTGGACAGTCTCGGCATGCTGTGGTATTATGTAGTCAGCCAGAGATCCTGTGGTTTGATGAGGTTGGGGTTGTCTCAGTGAGAATGTATATGTTGTCTACAGCACAGGAGGATTTGATGGGACTAGGAATCCTATATGCTATGAATATGTTTTATTACCATTGGTTATTCAAGAAGATGCTTTGGGCAATCGATTAGTAGAATATAGCCAGGCATGAAATCTGAACAGATATATAGAGAGAAAGTAGGCAGAGTCAGGGAGATGCCATGTAGCTGCTGAAGGAGAATACCAGCAGCTACCAGTGAGAGCCTGACTCGTAGGCCACAGTCTCATAATGATACATAGATATACAAAAGGCACACCCACATCAATATGAGGTATGTTTGGAGGGATGTGGAAAAACAGTATTTGGAACAGGAAATATTCACTAGGTTCGAACTTTGGCAGGACACGATAACTTTTCATAAAAAGTGGGGTTATTTTGTTAGCCAGTACAGGTATGATAAGTGTTGGGGAACTCCCAGTGTTGGCTACAGAATAGTAGTAGCTGGTGGGATCATGCTGTGTTTTGAGATTTGTGTCAATGAAAAATGCCACAAATCACTATTGCAAAGTGCAAGAGTCCATTCTTTGATGGTTCAGGGACTATTCTATCTAGAAAAATTCCACTGAATATGGAAAACCAACTACCGAGTATGGATATCTTCACCTGGATAAATCCTGGAGGGGGACATAGGAAGTCTGGGTATGGTGTGAAGAGGTATGGGCAACCCTAAGAACCCTATTGGTTTATGTAAATAGGATTATATCTGGCTGTGGCCCAGATGTTCTCTATAGTATAGGAAAAATGTTCTAAATAGGCTGCAACATGTCAAGCCTAATATTCACGACTATAAGGAAAAGCGTCCAGACCAAGATTGAAAATTTCTTATGGTTTCCAGGTTATACATAAGAGAATGTTAAAAATCAAGTGTCTGATAGTGTGTGATATTCTCACTAGGCTAGACACCAGAAGATAGGAGAATAATGGTTATGGACTGGGCTTATGTTGGTGGTAGAAAGGGTCCTTAGGTAAATATGGGTATTAAAGGAGGCTCTATGTTCACCATAGTAAAAATGGTATTGAGGCTAGACTGGGTCACCTGACTTGGGATACTATGGAAGACTCGAGGCCATGATTTTATTGCTACACAGAAAGACAAGGTATGGACACTGGTTATCTTATACTCATTAGGTATAGAGGAATGTGCAGATGAAAGTATTCCTGTGTGTTTGCGTGTGTGTGTGTGTGTGTGTGTGTGTGTGTGTGTATGTGTGTGTGTGTGTACGGTCAACAGGCTAAGCCATGGAATAGAAATGTTATTTGGGAATGATTTTAGGTTAGACATTCAAGATACTAGCCAAAGATTGAGGCAGACATTTTGGACTAAACCATTGACAGGGATAGTATTGTTGAAGAATTTGGAGAAGCAAATGATCTGTCATGTGTTCTACCACAACCAAGGTAGATATGTAAAAAAGGATGGCGTGGACAATTTGCCTTAGAGTTATTAAACAAAGTGTCCACTAAAAGCCAACTCTCTTTGCCTTCTCAATATTTTCCCCCGCTCATCAAAGAGTCAGGAGTGGTACAGTCTGCTATTGGTTCCTTCCTTCACCAGGCATTCTTGTGGGTCAGAACCAGGCTTTGTGATGTCAGAGCACAAGCTCACCTACTATTGGTCGAGACCTTGATGATGAATCAGGTCTGAGGGTGTGGCCTTCCCTACTCTGCCAGTTGTTCACAGCCCCTCAAGGGAGAAACAACAGGCGCTTGCAACTTGGTGATGGAGGGTGTACCGAAGGAACCAAAGGAATCACTGTCCAACATGGACCTCCCAACATCCAGTAGTGATGCTCCCATGGCAGCGAATGGCCCAGTCCTTAGGGTAAAGACGAAGGCAGCTCTAAAGCAGTATCCACCTTACATGTCGTGCAGAAAGGTGAGGTGACGAACCCTACTGGAGCTCCCTCCTCTACTCATTTACTCTTACCTAAAGTCACTACCTCTCTCCTTCCTGGCATAAATCCTTTATCACTTCTCACCTCTTCCGACAAAGTGTCCTTCACATGCTTCTCCTGACTTCTCCCTATATTAACTAATTCTTGTGTTCACCTCTTGCCATTCCAGGCACACAAGCGAAGCAAACACGGGAAGCACTGCTCAAAGAAGAAGAACAAGAGAAAGAGGGAGGCCGAAGCGGCAGCTGCCCCCGAACTGAAGAAAATCAAAGTGGAACCTGTTCCTGCAATGCCTGAACCTAAGGAGGAGGAGCCTGTAAAGGAAGCCCAGGAGCACACTACTGGAGAAGCAAGCGTGGCCGCAGCAGCCAATGAGGTGGAGAGCCAATAAGATGGCTATCATGAAGACGGGGAATGCCCAAATATGACAAGTAAAATTGCATTGGCATAAATTCATTAAATTGAAAATAAATTCAATTTAATTGAAAAGTTATGTGTCTTTGTGAGTGACTAACGGCGAAACCAGGAAAAGGAAGGAAAAATGATGGTTATAGGAGAAGAGAGGGAAGATGGGTGGGTGAATGGCAATGGAGAGACTGGTTCTTCACTAGGTTTGGGGCAGTCATAGTGGGTGCATGGAAAGAGGGGGAGTTTGGGTGGGTAGAAGACAAGGGAGGGACTTGGGTCTCCAAAGGTTTGGGCATCAATGTTGGGTGCATGGAAGAGGGGGAGTTTGGGTGGGAAGAATTCAAGGGAGGGATTTGGTTCTCCAAGTTTTGGGGTAGTATTGGTGAGTGCACAGAAAGAGAGGGAGTTTGGGAGGGTAGAAGACAAGGGAGGGATTTGGGTCTCCAAAAGTTTGGGGCAGTACTGGTGAGTGCATGGAAAGAGAAGGAGTCTGGGTTGGTAGAAGACAAGAGAGGGATTTGGCTCTCCATAAGTTTGGGGCATCCATGGAGGGTGTCTGGAAGACGGGGGTTTGGGTGGGTAGAAGACAAGTAGGGATTTGTGTCTCCAAAGTTTTGGGGCAGTAATGGTGAGTGCATTGAAAGAGAGGGATTTTGGGTAGGTAGAACACAATGGAGGAATTTGGGTCTCCAAAGGTTTTTGGCAGTAATGGTGGGTGCATGGAAAGAAAGGAAATATGGGTGGGTAATGCCAGGGAAGGGATTTGGGTCTCACATACGTTGGAGAGTGTAATGATGGGTAAATGATAAGAGACATTTCGGTGGTTATATGACAAGGGAAGTATTGGATTCTCAAATACTCATGGGGCAGAAATAATGAGTATCTGTCAAGAGAGGAGTTTGGGTTATTATATGTCAAGGGTGGGATTAGGGTCTCAGAAAGATGGGGTCAGAAATGTTGGATATATAGCAACAGAGGGAGTATGCTGGGTAAATGACAAGGGAGGGATTTGGGACTTATACACTTTGGGTCAGCAATGGTGAGTATGTATCATGAGAAATAGTTTGGATGGGCATACGACAATGGAGAGATTAGGTTCTCACAAAGCTGGTGCCAAAATGATGGGTATATGCCAAGAGAGGAGTTTGGGTAGGTGTATGACCAGGGAGTGTTTGGGTCTCTTAAGGTTTGAGGCAGAAATCATTGGTATATTTCAAGAAACAGAGTTTGGATGGGTATATGACAAGAGAGGTGGTTTTGGTGGGCCTATAAACATGGATATATTTGGGTCTGACATGTTTGGGGGAAGAAATGGTGGGTATTTCACAAGACAGGAAATTGTGTGGTTACACGACAAAAGAAGAATTTTCAGTGGGCATATGGCAAGAGAAGGATTTGGGTCACAGCAGGATGGGGGCAGTAATGGTGGATATATGGCTAGAGAAGGAGTTTGGGTGAGTACATGACATAGTACAGATTGGGCCATCAAAACATTTGGGGAAAGCAATGGTATAAATATTATAAGAGAGAGCATTAGCTTTGGTGTATGGCAAAGGAGGAATGAGTATCTTGGAAGGATGTGTCCAGAAATCGTGGGTACATGGCAAGAGAGGGAGTTCAGTTGGTTGAATGAAAGGGAGGGATTTGTCTGATAAGGTTTTAGGGAAGAAATGTTGGCTATATGGCAAGAGAGGTAGTTTGGATAGGCAGATGACAAAGGAGGGATTTGGTCTCATAAGGATGAAGGCAGAAACAGTGGGGAAAGAGTGAGAGAGAGAGACAGAGAGAGAGAGAGGGAGAGAGAGAGAGAGAGAGAGAGAGAGAGAGAGAGAGAGAGAGAGAGAGAGAGAGAGAGAGATTGGGTTGGTATATGATATGGGAGAGATTATGGTTTTCCAATGTTTGGTGCCCGATTAGCAATTTTCATGAATATACAATAAAGTTGGATTTGATTGTGTGTATGATATGAAACAGAAATTTCTAGTTGAGGCCTAGAAAATTTATTTAGGTGGGTATAGGACACAGAAGGCTCTTTAGTTTTGAAGATGGAAAATCTGACATTTTGTATACTATAGGGATAGAGGCCAGACAAGGAATATGGTTTGATATATATAAAAAAGAAGAAAATTTGGGTAAGCATATGACAAAGAAGGGACTTTGGTTCCCACAGATTTGAGGGTCATACCACACATGACCTGTAAGACTCATAGAGGTAACTATGGAGCATTGAATCCAAATTGCTACATTTACCTTTTCTCATAGATAAGGATGGAGAAGACTGTGCTCCACCATCTATGTATTTTGCAAGAGCCGGGCAAAACTTCACAGTATGAATGTCTCAACCTATCTGAGTTGCTGGACCTAGTCTTGGCTGAAGGCTTTGAAAACCATCACACGCCTAAAATTTGCAAATGCAAGGCACATGAGGCAGCAGTAAGTCAGACAGCATGTGGAAAATCAAATATTCATTTGTGTGTAGTGGGTTACTCAATTGGCTAAAGTGGGGTCCTGGTGGTTGTGGGATGTCTGGTTATATAATGAAGTGGTTTAGTCATCAGAATCATCCTGCATATGGATACAGGTAGGATGGTTACTGTTGGGAATAGAGATGCTGGATACAGCACAAAAGAATGTGCTAGGCTAGGACAAGGCCAGTTGGAGGGAAAGTGCCAGCAGAAGCTTAGAACTATCTGTCAAAGCACGGTAGGACTAAGACGACGCCTATGGTTTGGTACTTAGCAAACAGCTAAAAGTCACTACAAGTGTGAGAAAACAGCTCTTTTAGAGTTCTCACTGGATGTGTCATCAGGTCTGGACTCTACTGGACTAGGAAAAGAATTATCTGCTCGTAAGGGGCACTTACTTCTCTTGGCTCTGTAGAAGGATTTGGACAGTCTCGGCATGCTGTGGTATTATGTAGTCAGCCAGAGATCCTGTGGTTTGATGAGGTTGGGGTTGTCTCAGTGAGAATGTATATGTTGTCTACAGCACAGGAGGATTTGATGGGACTAGGAATCCTATATGCTATGAATATGTTTTATTACCATTGGTTATTCAAGAAGATGCTTTGGGCAATCGATTAGTAGAATATAGCCAGGCATGAAATCTGAACAGATATATAGAGAGAAAGTAGGCAGAGTCAGGGAGATGGCATGTAGCTGCTGAAGGAGAATACCAGCAGCTACCAGTGAGAGTCAGCTACCTGACTCGTAGGCCACAGTCTCATAATGATACATAGATATACAAAAGGCACACCCACATCAATATGAGGTATGTTTGGAGGGATGTGGAAAAACAGTATTTGGAACAGGAAATATTCACTAGGTTCGAACTTTGGCAGGACACGATAACTTTTCATAAAAAGTGGGGTTATTTTGTTAGCCAGTACAGGTAAGATAAGTGTTGGGGAACTCCCAGTGTTGGCTACAGAATAGTAGTAGCTGGTGGGATCATGCTGTGTTTTGAAATTTGTGTCAATGAAAAATGCCACAAATCACTATTGCAAAGTGCAAGAGTCCATTCTTTGATGGTTCAGGGACTATTCTATCTAGAAAAATTCCACTGAATATGGAAAACCAACTACCGAGTATGGATATCTTCACCTGGATAAATCCTGGAGGGGGACATAGGAAGTCTGGGTATGGTGTGAAGAGGTATGGGCAACCCTAAGAACCCTATTGGTTTATGTAAATAGGATTATATCTGGCTGTGGCCCAGATGTTCTCTATAGTATAGGAAAAATGTTCTAAATAGGCTGCAACATGTCAAGCCTAATATTCACGACTATAAGGAAAAGCGTCCAGACCAAGATTGAAAATTTCTTATGGTTTCCAGGTTATACATAAGAGAATGTTAAAAATCAAGTGTCTGATAGTGTGTGATATTCTCACTAGGCTAGACACCAGAAGATAGGAGAATAATGGTTATGGACTGGGCTTATGTTGGTGGTAGAAAGGGTCCTTAGGTAAATATGGGTATTAAAGGAGGCTCTATGTTCACCATAGTAAAAATGGTATTGAGGCTAGACTGGGTCACCTGACTTGGGATACTATGGAAGACTCGAGGCCATGATTTTATTGCTACACAGAAAGACAAGGTATGGACACTGGTTATCTTATACTCATTAGGTATAGAGGAATGTGCAGATGAAAGTATTCCTGTGTGTTTGCGTGTGTGTGTGTGTGTGTGTGTGTGTGTGTGTGTGTGTGTGTGTACGGTCAACAGGCTAAGCCATGGAATAGAAATGTTATTTGGGAATGATTTTAGGTTAGACATTCAAGATACTAGCCAAAGATTGAGGCAGACATTTTGGACTAAACCATTGACAGGGATAGTATTGTTGAAGAATTTGGAGAAGCAAATGATCTGTCATGTGTTCTACCACAACCAAGGTAGATATGTAAAAAAGGATGGCGTGGACAATTTGCCTTAGAGTTATTAAACAAAGTGTCCACTAAAAGCCAACTCTCTTTGCCTTCTCAATATTTTCCCCCTCTCATCAAAGAGTCAGGAGTGGTACAGTCTGCTATTGGTTCCTTCCTTCACCAGGCATTCTTGTGGGTCAGAACCAGGCTTTGTGATGTCAGAGCACAAGCTCACCTACTATTGGTCGAGACCTTGATGATGAATCAGGTCTGAGGGTGTGGCCTTCCCTACTCTGCCAGTTGTTCACAGCCCCTCAAGGGAGAAACAACAGGCGATTGCAACTTGGTGATGGAGGGTGTACCGAAGGAACCAAAGGAATCACTGTCCAACATGGACCTCCCAACATCCAGTAGTGATGCTCCCATGGCAGCGAATGGCCCAGTCCTTAGGGTAAAGACGAAGGCAGCTCTAAAGCAGTATCCACCTTACATGTCGTGCAGAAAGGTGAGGTGACGAACCCTACTGGAGCTCCCTCCTCTACTCATTTACTCTTACCTAAAGTCACTACCTCTCTCCTTCCTGGCATAAATCCTTTATCACTTCTCACCTCTTCCGACAAAGTGTCCTTCACATGCTTCTCCTGACTTCTCCCTATATTAACTAATTCTTGTGTTCACCTCTTGCCATTCCAGGCACACAAGCGAAGCAAACACGGGAAGCACTGCTCAAAGAAGAAGAACAAGAGAAAGAGGGAGGCCGAAGCGGCAGCTGCCCCCGAACTGAAGAAAATCAAAGTGGAACCTGTTCCTGCAATGCCTGAACCTAAGGAGGAGGAGCCTGTAAAGGAAGCCCAGGAGCACACTACTGGAGAAGCAAGCGTGGCCGCAGCAGCCAATGAGGTGGAGAGCCAATAAGATGGCTATCATGAAGACGGGGAATGCCCAAATATGACAAGTAAAATTGCATTGGCATAAATTCATTAAATTGAAAATAAATTCAATTTAATTGAAAAGTTATGTGTCTTTGTGAGTGACTAACGGCGAAACCAGGAAAAGGAAGGAAAAATGATGGTTATAGGAGAAGAGAGGGAAGATGGGTGGGTGAATGGCAATGGAGAGACTGGTTCTTCACTAGGTTTGGGGCAGTCATAGTGGGTGCATGGAAAGAGGGGGAGTTTGGGTGGGTAGAGGACAAGGGAGGGACTTGGGTCTCCAAAGGTTTGGGCATCAATGTTGGGTGCATGGAAGAGGGGGAGTTTGGGTGGGAAGAATTCAAGGGAGGGATTTGGTTCTCCAAGTTTTGGGGTAGTATTGGTGAGTACACGGAAAGAGAGGGAGTTTGGGAGGGTAGAAGACAAGGGAGGGATTTGGGACTTATACACTTTGGTTCAGCAATGGTGAGTATGTATCATGAGAAATAGTTTGGATGGGCATACGACAATGGAGAGATTAGGTTCTCACAAAGCTGGTGCCAAAATGAGGGGTATATGCCAAGAGAGGAGTTTGGGTAGGTGTATGACCAGGGAGTGTTTGGGTCTCTTAAGGTTTGAGGCAGAAATCATTGGTATATTTCAAGAAACAGAGTTTGGATGGGTATATGACAAGAGAGGGGGTTTTGGTGGGCCTATAAACATGGATATATTTGGGTCTGACATGTTTGGGGGAAGAAATGGTGGGTATTTCACAAGACAGGAAATTGTGTGGTTACACGACAAAAGAAGAATTTTCAGTGGGCATATGGCAAGAGAAGGATTTGGGTCACAGCAGGATGGGGGCAGTAATGGTGGATATATGGCTAGAGAAGGAGTTTGGGTGAGTACATGACATGGTACAGATTGGGCCATCAAAACATTTGGGGAAAGCAATGGTATAAATATTATAAGAGAGAGCATTAGCTTTGGTGTATGGCAAAGGAGGAATGAGTATCTTGGAAGGATGTGTCCAGAAATCGTGGGTACATGGCAAGAGAGGGAGTTCAGTTGGTTGAATGAAAGGGAGGGATTTGTCTGATAAGGTTTTAGGGAAGAAATGTTGGCTATATGGCAAGAGAGGTAGTTTGGATAGGCAGATGACAAAGGAGGGATTTGGTCTCATAAGGATGAAGGCAGAAACAGTGGGGAAAGAGTGAGAGAGAGAGACAGAGAGAGAGAGAGAGAGAGAGAGAGAGAGAGAGAGAGAGAGAGAGAGATTGGGTTGGTATATGATATGGGAGAGATTATGGTTTTCTAATGTTTGGTGCCCGATTAGCAATTTTCATGAATATACAATAAAGATGGATTTGATTGTGTGTATGATATGAAACAGAAATTTCTAGCTGAGGCCTAGAAAATTTATTTAGGTGGGTATAGGACACAGAAGGCTCTTTAGTTTTGAAGATGGAAAATCTGACATTTTGTATACTATAGGGATAGAGGCCAGACAAGGAATATGGTTTGATATATATAAAAAAGAAGAAAATTTGGGTAAGCATATGACAAAGAAGGGACTTTGGTTCCCACAGATTTGAGGGTCATACCACACATGACCTGTAAGACTCATAGAGGTAACTATGGAGCATTGAATCCAAATTGCTACATTTACCTTTTCTCATAGATAAGGATGGAGAAGACTGTGCTCCACCATCTATGTATTTTGCAAGAGCCGGGCAAAACTTCACAGTATGAATGTCTCAACCTATCTGAGTTGCTGGACCTAGTCTTGGCTGAAGGCTTTGAAAACCATCACACGCCTAAAATTTGCAAATGCAAGGCACATGAGGCAGCAGTAAGTAAGACAGCATGTGGAAAATCAAATATTCATTTGTGTGTAGTGGGTTACTCAATTGGCTAAAGTGGGGTCGTGGTGGTTGTGGGATGTCTGGTAATATAATGAAGTGGTTTAGTCATCAGAATCATCCTGCATATGGATACAGGTAGGATGGTTACTGTTGGGAATAGAGATGCTGGATACAGCACAAAAGAATGTGCTAGGCTAGGACAAGGCCAGTTGGAAGGAAAGTGCCAGCAGAAGCTTAGAACTATCTGTCAAAGCACGGTAGGACTAAGACGACGCCTATGGTTTGGTACTTAGCAAACAGCTAAAAGTCACTACAAGTGTGAGAAAACAGCTCTTTTAGAGTTCTCACTGGATGTTTCATCAGGTCTGGACTCTACTGGACTAGGAAAAGAATTATCTGCTCGTAAGGGGCACTTACTTCTCTTGGCTCTGTAGAAGGATTTGGACAGTCTCGGCATGCTGTGGTATTATGTAGTCAGCCAGAGATCCTGTGGTTTGATGAGGTTGGGGTTGTCTCAGTGAGAATGTATATGTTGTCTACAGCACAGGAGGATTTGATGGGACTAGGAATCCTATATGCTATGAATATGTTTTATTACCATTGGTTATTCAAGAAGATGCTTTGGGCAATCGATTAGTAGAATATAGCCAGGCATGAAATCTGAACAGAGATATAGAGAGAAAGTAGGCAGAGTCAGGGAGATGCCATGTAGCTGCTGAAGGAGAATACCAGCAGCTACCAGTGAGAGCCTGACTCGTAGGCCACAGTCTCATAACGATACATAGATATACAAAAGGCACACCCACATCAATATGAGGTATGTTTGGAGGGATGTGGAAAAACAGTATTTGGAACAGGAAATATTCACTAGGTTCGAACTTTGGCAGGACACGATAACTTTTCATAAAAAGTGGGGTTATTTTGTTAGCCAGTACAGGTATGATAAGTGTTGGGGAACTCCCAGTGTTGGCTACAGAATAGTAGTAGCTGGTGGGATCATGCTGTGTTTTGAGATTTGTGTCAATGAAAAATGCCACAAATCACTATTGCAAAGTGCAAGAGTCCATTCTTTGATGGTTCAGGGACTATTCTATCTAGAAAAATTCCACTGAATATGGAAAACCAACTACCGAGTATGGATATCTTCACCTGGATAAATCCTGGAGGGGGACATAGGAAGTCTGGGTATGGTGTGAAGAGGTATGGGCAACCCTAAGAACCCTATTGGTTTATGTAAATAGGATTATATCTGGCTGTGGCCCAGATGTTCTCTATAGTATAGGAAAAATGTTCTAAATAGGCTGCAACATGTCAAGCCTAATATTCACGACTATAAGGAAAAGCGTCCAGACCAAGATTGAAAATTTCTTATGGTTTCCAGGTTATACATAAGAGAATGTTAAAAATCAAGTGTCTGATAGTGTGTGATATTCTCACTAGGCTAGACACCAGAAGATAGGAGAATAATGGTTATGGACTGGGCTTATGTTGGTGGTAGAAAGGGTCCTTAGGTAAATATGGGTATTAAAGGAGGCTCTATGTTCACCATAGTAAAAATGGTATTGAGGCTAGACTGGGTCACCTGACTTGGGATACTATGGAAGACTCGAGGCCATGATTTTATTGCTACACAGAAAGACAAGGTATGGACACTGGTTATCTTATACTCATTAGGTATAGAGGAATGTGCAGATGAAAGTATTCCTGTGTGTTTGCGTGTGTGTGTGTGTGTGTGTGTGTGTGTGTGTGTGTGTGTACGGTCAACAGGCTAAGCCATGGAATAGAAATGTTATTTGGGAATGATTTTAGGTTAGACATTCAAGATACTAGCCAAAGATTGAGGCAGACATTTTGGACTAAACCATTGACAGGGATAGTATTGTTGAAGAATTTGGAGAAGCAAATGATCTGTCATGAGTTCTACCACAACCAAGGCAGATATGTAAAAAAGGATGGCGTGGACAATTTGCCTTAGAGTTATTAAACAAAGTGTCCACTAAAAGCCAACTCTCTTTGCCTTCTCAATATTTTCCCCCTGTCATCAAAGAGTCAGGAGTGGTACAGTCTGCTATTGGTTCCTTCCTTCACCAGGCATTCTTGTGGGTTATAACCAGGCTTTGTGATGTCAGAGCACAAGCTCACCTACTATTGGTCGAGACCTGGATGATGAATCAGGTCTGAGGGTGTGGCCTTCCCTACTCTGCCAGTTGTTCACAGCCCCTCAAGGGAGAAACAACAAGCTCTCGCGACTTGGTGATGGAGAGTGTACCGAAGGAACCAAAGGAATCACTGTCCAACATGGACCTCCCAACATCCAGTAGTGATGCTCCTATGGCAGCGAATGGCCCAGTCCTTAGGGTAAAGACGAAGGCAGCTCTAAAGCAGTATCCACCTTACATGTCGTGCAGAAAGGTGAGGTGACGAACCCTACTGGAGCTCCCTCCTCTACTCATTTACTCTTACCTAAAGTCACTACCTCTCTCCTTCCTGGCATAAATCCTTTATCACTTCTCACCTCTTCCGACAAAGTGTCCTTCACATGCTTCTCCTGACTTCTCCCTATATTAACTAATTCTTGTGTTCACCTCTTGCCATTCCAGGCACACAAGCGAAGCAAACACGGGAAGCACTGCTCAAAGAAGAAGAACAAGAGAAAGAGGGAGGCCGAAGCGGCAGCTGCCCCCGAACTGAAGAAAATCAAAGTGGAACCTGTTACTGCAATGCCTGAACCTAAGGAGGAGGAGCCTGTAAAAGAAGCCAAGGAGCACACTATTGGAGAAGCAAGCGTGGCCGCAGCAGCCAATGAAGTGGAGAGCCAATAAGATGGCTATCATGAAGACGGGGAATGCCCAAATATGACAAGTATAATTGCATTGGCATAAATTCATTAAATTGAAAATAAATTCAATTTAATTGAAAAGTTATGTGTCTTTGTGAGTGACTAACGGCGAAACCAGGAAAAGGAAGGGAAAATGATGGTTATAGGAGAAGAGAGGGAAGATGGGTGGGTGAATGGCAATGGAGAGACTTGTTCTGCACTAGGTTTGGGGCAGTCATAGTGGGTGCATGGAAGAGGGGGAGTTTGGGTGGGAAGAAGTCAAGGGAGGGATTTGGTTCTCCATGTTTTGTGGCAGTAATGGTGAGTGCACGGAAAGAGAGGGAGTTTTGGTGGGTAGAAGTCAAGGGAGGGATTAGGGTCTCCAAAGGTTTGGGCATCGATGGTGGGTGCATGGAAGAGAGGGAGTTTTGGTGGATAGAAGACAAGGGAGGGATTTGGGTCTCCAAAAGTTTGGGTCAGTAATTGTGAGTGCATGAAAAGAAAGGGGGCTTGGGTTGGTATAAGACAAGAGAGGGATTTTGGTCTCCAAAGGTTTGGGCATCAATGGTGGGCACATGGAAGAGTTGGGCTTTGGGTGGGAAGAAGACAAGGGAGGGATTTGGTTCTCTATAAGTTTGGGGCAGTAATGGTGAGTGCATGGAAAGGGAGGTAGTTTGGGTTGGTAGAAGACAAGGGAGGGATTTGGGTCTCCAAAGGTTTGGGCATCAATGGTGGGTTCATGGAAGAGAGGGAGTTTGGGTTGGTAGGAGACAAGGGAGGGATTTGGGTCTCCAGAGGTTTGGGCATCAATGGTGGGTACTCTGAGGAGGGGGAGTTTGTTTGCGAAGGAGACAAGGAAGGAATTTCGGTCTCCAAAATTTTGGCCATCAATAGTGGGTGCATGGAATATAGGGAGTTTGGGTGGGAAGAAGACAAGGGAGGGATTTGGGTCTCCAAAGTTTTGGGCATCAATGGTGGGTGCATGGAAGAGGGGGAGTTTGGGTGGAAAGAAGACAAGGGAGGGATTTGTGTCTCCAAAGGTTTGGGCATCAATGGTGGGTGCATGGAAGAAGGGGAGTTTGGGTGGGAAAAAGACAAGTGAGGGATTTGGATCTTCAAAGGTTTGGGCATCAATGGTGGGTGCATGGAAGAGGGGGAGTTTGGGTGGGAAGAAAACAAGGGAGGGATTTGGGTCTCCATAAGTTTGGGGCAGTAATGGTGAGTGCATGGAAAGAGAGGGAGTTTGGGTTGTTAGAAGACAAGAGAGGGATTTGGGTCTCCATAAGTTTGGTGTATCCATGGAGGGTGTCTGGAAGACGGGTTTTTGTTTGGTAGAAGACAAGGGAGGGATTTGTGTCTCCAAAGTTTTGGGGCAGTAATGGTGAGTGCATTGAAAGAGAGGGATTTTGGGTAGGTAGAACACAATGGAGGAATTTGGGTCTCCAAAGGTTTTTGACAGTAATGGTGGGTGCATGGAAAGAAAGGAAATATGGGTGGGTAATGCCAGGGAAGGGATTTGGGTCTCACATACGTTGGAGAGTGTAATGATGGGTAAATGATAAGAGACATTTCGGTGGTTACATGACAAGGGAAGTATTGGATTCTCAAATACTCATGGGGCAGAAATAATGAGTATCTGTCAAGAGAGGAGTTTGGGTTATTATATGTCAAGGGTGGGATTAGGGTCTCAGAAAGATGGGGTCAGAAATGTTGGATATATAGCAACAGAGGGAGTATGCTGGGTAAATGACAAGGGAGGGATTTGGGACTTATACACTTTGGGGGCAGCAATGGTGAGTATGTATCATGAGAAATAGTTTGGATGGGCATATGACAATGGAGAGATTAGGTTCTCACAAAGCTGGTGCCAAAATGATGGGTATATGCCAAGAGATGAGTTTGGGTAGCTGTATGTCCAGGGGGTGTTTGGGTCTCTTAAGGTTTGGGGCAGAAATAATTGGTATATTTCAAGAAACAGAGTTTGGATGGGTATATGACAAGAGAGGGGGTTTTGGTGGGCTTATAAACATGGATATATTTGGGTCTGACATGTTTGGGGGAAGAAATGGTGGATATTTCACAAGACAGGAAATTGTGTGGTTACACGACAAAAGAAGTATTTTCAGTGGGCATATGGCAAGAGAAGGATTTGGGTCACAGCAGGATGGGGGCAGAAATGTTGGATATATGGCTAGAGAAGGAGTTTGGGTGAGTACATGACATGGTACTGATTGGGCCATCACAAAGTTTGAGGGAAGAAATGGTGGAAATATTATAAGAGAGAGCATTAGGTTTGGTGTATGGCAAAGGAGGAATGAGTGTCTTGGAAGGATGGGTCCAGAAATAGTGGGTACATGGCAAGAGAGGGAGTTCAGTTGGTTGAATGAAAAGGAGGGATTTGTGTCTGATAAGGTTTTAGGGAAGAAATGTTGGCTATATGGCTAGAGATGTAATTTGGATAGGCAGTTTGCAAAGGAAGGATGTGGTCTCATAAGGATTAAGGCATAAACAGTGGGCATATAGAAAGAGACAGACAGAGAGAGAGAGAGAGAGAGAGAGAGAGAGAGAGAGAGAGAGAGAGATTGGGTTGGTATATGATTTGGGAGAGATTATGGTTTTCCAATGTTTGGTGGCAGATAAGCAATTTTTATGAATATACAATAAAGATGGATTTGATTGTGTGTATGATATGAAACAGAAATTTCTAGTTGAGGCCTAGAAAATTGATTTAGGTGGGTATATGACACAGAAGGCTCTTTGATTTTGACGATGGAAAATCTGACATTTTGTATCCTATAGGGATAGAGGCCAGACAAGGAATATGGTTTGATATATAAAAAAAGAAGCAAATTTCGGTAAGCATATGACTACGAAGGGACTTTGGTTCCCACAGATTTGAGGGTCATACCACACATGACCTGTAAGACTCATAGAGGTAATTATGGAGCACTGAATCCAAATTGCTACATTTACCTTATCTCATAGATAAGGATGAATAAGACTATGCTCCAACATCTATGTATTTTGCAAGAGCCGGGCAAAACTTCACAGCATGAATTATCTCAACATATCTGAGGTAAATTGTGTGAGTGAAAGTTATTCCCACAAATAGCTGTTATGTTTCCTGTTAGGCAACTCTTTTTGAATGTTGGATTTTATACCTCGCCATCCAATGTAAGTAAGAAAATCTCCCCAGGAACAACAATTACCCAGCAAACTTGAATCTACTAATCACATCTCAGAGAAAGGAATGGTAATTGGAAGTGAAAGATTTACCCTTGGCTATCCTTTATAGGAAATTTCGTTTTTAGTAGGGCTTTCAGAATGGGCTGCTTATGTAACAATCCTAGCAGAAATGAGGACATACTAATGAGACAATTATGTAGCTTGATCTATCAGAATAATCAAGTCATTGACTTCAACGTAATGAGTATTTCTACAGAAATCTCATGCCAGGTAAAGCAATGTTCTCTACCCAAAGGAAACCTTGTCTCCTTAAAGAGATTTCACACAATTCCTACTATCAAACCACCTTGCCAGATAAGACTAAAAATTAGACAATGATGGGTGAGCTAAGGGAGGGTAGATGCTACCTGCTGACCACAACTGCTTATATGTCAATACCCTGTCCCTCTAGCTAAACTCTAATCTCAGTTCAGGACTTCAAGATGCAAGAGACTTGAAAGGGTCTCTGGATCTCTTTATCACTAGTTAATTGGATGCTTGCCTATAATTTTATGAAATTAATTCATGATCATCATGTCAGGATTCAGGAAGACATGGCACTGGGCCTGTTGTTGAGTACATACCAACTGATTCATCAGTAGTAGGTAGAGAGGGAGAGAGACGAGACCTGATGTGGGAATGTAAACCTCAAAACACACCCTCAGTGAGATATATTATCCACCAATGCTATATCCATTCCAACAAGGTCACACCTCCTAATTTCCCAAACAGTTGCACTTCTTGGTAACTAAGTATTCAAGTACATGAGAGCATGTTTTTCATTCCCTTTCATTAACTTTCACATTTCTCTAGAAGCCACCAACTGTCAGTAGTTTGTCAGTTAGAGGTACAGACTTCTGAGCCCTCCCCCATAGTCAAAGATGCACTATTGGAGGGTTCCAGAGTCTAACTGGCAAACTCCTGACAGTTGGTGGCTTCTAGAGAAGTGTGAGAGTTAATGTGGATGAAAACCATACTGGCTTATATTTGAGTTCTTAGTCACCAAGCATACTGGAATATGACCTGGCCTCATCTTACACAGTCCTTATGCATGCAATCACGAGGGCTCTGTATTTGTGAGAGCAATGACTCTGTCATGTCTTGAGATCACAATTTCACTCTTGGCATCTGCAGCCTCAGTCTCATAAAATCTTTATAAATGCTCCCTGCAATGGTCTTGAAGAGAGGGCTGCAAATATCCCATTGCACATACTCTTATTTCTTTTCCAGGATGACCAGTTTTGAATATCTTTTTTTTTTTTTTTAACCATAATCTACTGCATCAAGGTCTCTGAGGAGGTCTGAGAACTGCACTAATCTGTAGTTATTGAGGTATGAATTTAGAGTGAAGCTTGATACTTCATTCATTTAACAAAATAATAGTATTAGGTTCAATTCTGGGGCCTTGGAACTCCATAACCATGTGTTCTCGACAAAGCTTACAGCAGCAGGCATGTGTTGCTTTCTATAGAGTAGACTTTAAATTCACTCTTAAGGAGCTGATTATTCCCAGAAAGTTTGTACCACTATTGCATTCATGGACATATCTTTCTAGGTTGTTCATTAATATAGTATGCAATATTCTTAGTTAGGTATGATGACTGATGATCCTCCTGTCCATACCCACAGTGGCCCACCTAGCACGTTCTGGTAGAACACAAAAGTTATCCAGCAGGGGGGAAGTTACATGGTCAGCACCAATTTGATTTCTCCATGCCTTGGAATGAAAAATGTGTCGTGTGTTCAGTACTAGAATTACCATTATCAGTACTTAATTACCATTAAGTTCTGGTGGGCAAAAGAGAACAAAGTCAATAACCTATATTATTTAGGGGTGGTTCTAGAGCATCCATGACAAACAACTCCTGATGAGGAATACCTTTTATACCTGGCACCCAGCAAACTATGGTTTCTGGTTTATGTATTTTCCCACTGTGTTCAAAGGAATAGCCCTTAGGGAGCTAGTGTCTGTCTCAGAGAATCTGTATTATATATACCTTGATCTGTCATACAGATAAAGTTAGGAATGAACTAGGATGTCCTGCATATAAGTCTGTCCTACAGAAGGGGTTTGTTGGGAAGTAGGGCCTGTGTCACAGAATCAGTGTTTTGATAACCTTCATCTGTCACATGAAAAATATTAGAAATGAACTAATATGCTTTTCAGATAAGTCATATATGTGAAAGGGTCTTGGGAGGAGCTAGTCTCTCTCTCTTCTTCTCTCTTTCTCTCCCTCTTCCTTTCTACCTATATCACTTTCTCCTTCTCTGCCTTTCTTTGCCTCTCTTCCCTCCTCTCACTCATCATCTATGTTGTTTTAACCTCAATCTGTCCTATGGTTAGGATGAACTTGTATATCCATCCTCGTTCTGTTCTACTGGGGAGGCTATGATGGATTTAGTGTCTGTCTCTCAAATGCAGTTGTTTTTTAAATCCGTGATCTATCCTACAGCTAAAAATAGAATTTACACAGTTCTTTATACCTAAGTACATCCTATGGAAAAGAGATGAAGGGAGCTAGTATTGTCTCTCACAGTGAATGCAGTTCAAACAAAGGATATGAGGAGTAAATTAGTGTGCTATCCAGTCCAGTCTATCCTAAGATTGAAGATTGGAGGAAGCTAGCAACTGTCTCTCAGAATCCATAATTCATGCTGTTTTGTTGTCTTTCAAGCTAAGGAAATGTTAGGAATAAATTAGTATTGTTCTCCAGTCTAGTCTACCCAAATAAGGCAGACTAGAGGAAACCAGGGATGGAGTCTCAAAATCCCATTTTTCTGAATTGATATGTCCTGTGGAGGAGTTCAGAAAAGAACTAACGTGTTCTCCAGCTATCGTTCAGAGTAGGGTTTAAGGGAGATACTGTCTGTCTCTGAGAATCCCCATATTGTTCAACTGTGGGACAATGGTCTTGTAACCTATAAAGATTTGTCACATGTATTGGTTTCATAAAATTCTCATTGACCAGTAGTCAGGTAGGAAGTATATGCAAGGTGACAAGATAGAATTCTGGGAAGAGGAAAGGCTCAGTCTACAGTTGTCACCCAGATGCAGAGGAAGCAATATGAGAATGCCTCACTGATAAAAAGTACCAAGCCACGTGGCTAACACAGACTAGAATTATGGGATAATTTAAGATATAAAAGTTAGTTAATAAGAAGCCTGAGATAATAGGTCAAACATTTTATAATTAATGTAGGCCTCTGTGTGTTTCTTTGGGACTGAATAGCTGTGGGACCGGGCAGGACAGAAACTTCTGTCAACATTGTCCTAACCTTGATCTGTCCTACACATTAGGATAGTAGTGAATGAGTGTGCTCTCCAACTCAGACTGCTGTATGAATGAGCCTTAGAGGAAGCTAGTGTTTGTTTCTCAGAATCCATGTTGTCAATTTGCTCTGTGTATCAGTCTATCAGATGGAGGATTGAAGGAAACTAATGTCTATTAGAATTCTTGTCATTCTAACATGGTCAGTCCCAGATAGGGGGTTAGGAGTTATATAATGTATTCTTCTTGTCAGTGTATCCAAAGGAGGAGGCTTGGAGTAAGCTAGGCTCTGTCTCTCAGAATCAATGTCATCATAACTTAATCTGCCCTATGGAGGAGTTAAAGAGCGAAGTTGGAGGATCTCCAACCCAGTCCAGTTTACTAAAGAGGATTGGAGGGAGGTAATCCCTCTCTTTCAGAACCCAAGATTTAATACCCATGACCTATCTAACAGATAAGGACAGAGGTGACCTAGTGTGCACTACCTTTCACTCAGTACATCCTATGGAAAAGAGAGGGGTGGACCTAGTATCAGTTTCTCAGAATGCATGCAGTTCAAACTTGGCCTCTACAAGAGAGGAAGTTGGGTATGAGGTGTGATCTATAGTGTTCTCCCCTCTAGTCTCTCCTAATGAGGAAGGTTTGAGCAAACTTGAGTTTGTCTCTCAAAAGCCATGTCATTCTACCTCTGTCTGTTCAGCAAATGAGATAAACTGTAAACTAGTATGTTTTCCACCTCCATCTTTATAGTTGAGGAGGCTTGGTGCAAGCTAGTGTTGAATTCTCAGCATCTATGATTTTTAACTTGATAGGTCCTATGAGTTTGGAAGGGAACAAATGCAGTTTCCGCCTCAGCCTATAGGTTTTAAGGAAACTAGTTCTGTCTGTCAGAATCCATGTTGTCCTAACCATAATCTGTACTAAAGATAATTGGAGAATGCACTAGTGCCCTCTATATCTCAGCCTGCCCTAAAGGATATGTTTGTGGGGGAGGAAGGACTAGTCCTTTTGCTGAGAACTCATGTCATGTTCTCCTTGACCAGTCATGTAGAAATGGATTGGAGTGTTCTCCATTCCAGATTGTCCTAATGAGGAGGCTTGTAGGAAGCTTGGAGCTGTCTCTCAGAATCTATGTAACTGTAACTTGATCTGTCTTGTAGAGGATTTAATGAGAGAAGCTGTGTGTTTTGTCCCTAAGACCATTCCACTGCTGAGGCTTCGGGGTTAGTAGTGTCTGTCTCTCATAATCCATATTCTATATTCCTTGACCCGTCATATAGAGTAAGTAATGAACTAGTATGTTCTCCAAATCAGTCTGTCATATAAGAGAAGTTTGTAATGAATTAGTGTGTTTCTCACAGAACCCATGTTTTACTAATACTCATCTTTCATATGGATAAAGTTAGGAGGGAAAGAGTATGCTCTCTAGATCAATCTGACATATGAAAGGGGGCTTGAAGAGAGATGGTATCTCTCTCTTTCTACATTTGTCTTTACCTCTCTCATCCTCACTCTCTTACTCCCTCTCTCTTCTCCCAGAATGCACTTTGTGTATCCTATGGATCAAGTGATGGATGAAATTTCTGACTCACAGTGTCAGCTTGCTCAGCTGAGGATGCTGGTAGAGAACCATTCTGTCTGCATCTCAGAACCCCTGTTCTATTAACCATGATCAATACTTCAGATAAGGATAGAATGAAAACTGCTCTACACCATAGTGTATCCCTTGGAAAACATTTGGAGGGAGCTTATTTCTCAGAATGTATGTAGCCACACCCAACATATACAACAGTGGAGACTAAGGTTGGACTAGTGTGCTGTTCACTCCTGTCTTCCTAATGAAGAAGATTAGAAGAAGCTGAAGTCTGTCTCTCAGACGTCACATAGTTCTAACTCTGTATGTTAAAGAAAGGAGGTGAAAGAGTAAACTAATGTGTTTTCCACCTTAGTCTGTACATGGAGGTGGCTTTGTAGAATCTAGTGACTATCTCTCAGGATCCAAGTTGTCCTATCCTGATATGCCAAATGTAATATTTTTGAAAGGAACCAATAAAGTATTTTCTTCCTCCTTCTGTTCTGCAAAGGATACTTGAAAGGGGATGGCTACTGTTTGTATCTCAGAATCCACATCATCCTTTTTTTTTATCACTCCAATGGAAGAAGTTGAGGGTTGAATAGTGTGCTTTACTCCTCACTCCATCATAAAGATGATGTTTGTAGGGTGCTAATATCTGTCACCCAGAATTCATTTTGTGCTAACCTCAATCTATACTTATGGAATGCAGAATATGGGTTATGAGAGACAGATATTATTTCCCTCCAAGCCTCACTAGTGGAAAGGTCTTAAGGACAGAACACACAATTTCTATCAATAAATCCTCTATAGGACAGATCAACAACAAACGTCTGTCCCTCAGAATCTATGTTGTGTTAACTTTGCTCTGTCCTGTAGAAGAGATTAGAAGTAAAATTATGTGCTCTCTACTTTTCTCTGTCCTATTCAGTAGACTCTGAGGAAGTTAGTTTCTCTCATAGCTGTCCTAACTCTTTGATCAGTCTTGCAGTTAATGTTAGAAGTAAACTAGGTTTCAAACCTCATGTGTCTGTCCTGAGGAGTCTTTGAGTGACTAGTATCTGTATCTCAGGATCCACATTTTGCTAAGCTTGACTCATGCTGGGGAGGAGGCTATGAATGATTTAGTATGTTCATTACATCAGGCTTTGCTATGGAGAAAGATTGGTGGGAGATACTGTCTATCTCTGAACATCCAAGTTTATTATCACATTAATCTATTTGCTATAGAAAAAGGATAAAAGTAAGAAATAGCTTCATCTACTCCAGTCTAGCTTGTATAAAAGAGATGGAGGGATCATTTATTTCTGCCATCTTCTAATATTTCAAACTACATCTTCCAGTAGAAGAGGCACAGAGTGAACTATGGTGCTCACCTCCTCAGTCTATACTATGACAGAGGCTTAAAGGACAGTCAAGCCTGTCTCTCAAAATTCATGGCGTGCTAACCTGAATATGCTTTTGGATTAACTTTAGGAGTGACCCTATGTATTCTACTGCAAGTCTATCCTAAAGCAGATGCCACAGAGAGCTAGTATCTGTTTCTCAGAATCCATGTTGTCCTGATTTTGATTCATCCTAATTAGGAGGATAGAAATTAATGAGTGTCCCCTCTACCTCAGTTTGTTGCATGGGAAATGGAGAAAACCTATGTTTGTCTTTTAGAATCCATTTTGTCATTTCTTTTTTTCCCCTGAAGATTAGGTTAGGAGTGCAATCATTTGCTCTTCACTTCAGGTCTTACAGAAGAGGATAGAAGGCAACTCTCGTATATATCTCTGAGAATCCTCATCATTCTATCTTGTTCATTCCGGGAGAGGTGGGTAGGAGTCAGGTAGAATAATCTCCATCTCAGTATATACAGTACAAGGGGCTTGGAGGAAGCTAGTCACTGTCTCTCAGAATCTATATCACTGCAACTGTATACATCCTAAGACAGAATTTGAGAGAAATGTGTGTTTCCTACATGAGTCCAATCTTTTGAGGAGACTTGGTTGGAACTAATGTCTGTCTTTCAGAATCCATGGTATCTTTCTCTTGGTATGTTCTATGGATAAGATATTAGTAACTTCACATTCAGTATATCCTGTGGAGTAAGATAAGGTAGAGCTACTGTTTGTTTCTTTGAATCCATGCTGTTCTACTGACAAGTTTAGGAGTGAGCTAGTGTACAGTTTACCTCATTATCTCCTACTAAAAGAGCTTGAAAAAAGCTAGTCTTTATGGCAGTATTTATATTGTCCTAAACTGGATTTGTCTTATGAGTAAAGATAAGAGTGATTCACCGTGCTACAAAAAAGATCAGCAATAACTAGGACTGTCTTACCTCAGTCTGCCCCAAAGGGACAGCTGGGAGTAAGCTTGGATATATTCTGGAATCTGTCTTTTAAATTCTTGATTTGTTTTGTGAAAAAAGTTAGGAGTGAACTTGCATAATCTATACCTAAGTCTGTATATGGAGGAGCTATGGGAGAAGCTATATTTGTCTTTCAGAATTCCTGTTACCCAATCCTTGATATGTCCTATTGATAAGGTTAGAAATGAACTAGTATGCTCTCTACCTTAGCCTATTCCATAGAGGGTTCTTGGATTAATACTTGTCTCTCAAAATCTAAGTCATCCCAGAGCCTTTGATATATCCTCCTGAGAACAACTGTAATGAAGATCCAAGAAATTTGGTCCATCTTACAAAGTAGGATTGGAGGGAGCTAGTATCTATCTCTCAGGTTGCATTTTTTCCTAACTTGATCTTTAATATAGGAGAGGTTAGGAGTGAAATATTATGTTTTCCACCAAAGTATAATATATAAAGGAGGTTTTGAGGGAGCTACTGATTTTCCTCATTTTCCCCATTTTCCTGAAATGTAACTTCTCCCATGGAGTGGGGTAGGAGAGGACTATTATGCCCTCCAACTCAGTCTGTACTACTAAGGATACATGGAGGGAGCTTTTTTCTTTCTCTCAAATTCAGTTGGTTTTACATTGGTAGACAGAATGTATAAGGCTAAAAATGAGATAAATAATTTTCCAAATTTTGTAGCTCCTACAAAGCAGGAATCTCGGGAGCTAATGTCTATCTCTCAGATTCTATGTCCTCTGACCACCAATCTGTAGTAGAGAGGATGAGAATTAAGCTAGTGTACTCTAAGCTACTGCAGTCAGTCCTACTTTGGGTGTTTGGAGGGAGCTAGTGACTGCCTCCCAGTGCCCATGGCATCCAACCATTGGTTTATTCTATTAAGAGTTTAGGAATGTACTATCTCTCCAATGCAGTCTGCCATACAAAGGTACAAAGGAGGCTTAGTGGGAACTTGTGTCTCTCTCTCCAGAATACATGCTTCATTTGTCCTACCAGTGACTATAGGAAATAACTAGGGTGCCTTCTACCTCAGTCTGTCCTATAGACTAAACTTGGAGGGCACTGGTGTTTTTTTTTCCTCTCTGAAGGCATAATGCCTTAATTTGGATATGTTTTACAAATAGACTTAGAAGAATCCATGTCCCCCTAAACAGAGCTGTCCCCTTATAAAGGATAAAATTATCCTAGTGTGTTGTACATAAGTATTTCTTCTAGAGAGAAGATAGCATAGTAGATCATATCTATGTCTTTGAATATAGCTTTTGATAACCGGACTCTGTCCTACTGCAGAGGATAGGAGTGAACTAAAGCACATTTCACTTTAGTATGTTCCAAAGAAGAAACTTGGAGAGAGCTAGGTGTCTGTTTCTCAGAATGAATGGCATAAAAACATTGATGTAAATTACAGAGGTGGATAGAACTGTGCTATTGTGAACTTAACATCACTATGGTCTAAGACGGAGGCATTAAGGAAGTTAGTTTCCGTCTCACAGAATCCATTTAGTCCCATATTTGATCTATTCTATAAAAAATATTAGGAGTGTCTAAAAGGTGATATTGGAGGAAGCTTGTATCTAAACAAACAAGTTCTATTACCTGTGGTATCTTTTATTTATCAGTTTAAATGTGAACTATTTTGCTCTCTCTACCTCAGTCTGACTTATGGAAAAGCTTTGGAGAGAGCTAGTATCAGTAAATCTCTTAGAATCCATGTTATCCTAACTTGATCTGTATTAGAAATGAGGATAGGAGTGAACACGTGTTGTTTCAAAACTTTGACTGTTCTATGAAGAAAGACTGAAGGGAGCTTGTGTCTGCTCCCCAGAATTCATGGTATCCTGTATTAATTTATTAACTGCAAAGGATATGAAGGATCTCTGGTGCCCTTCACCTCATTATAGTCCTAGAAAACAGGACTGGAGAGACTGTCTCTCAAATTCCATAACATCCTAAATTGATCTATCCTATGAAGGAATTTCAGAATGAGATATTGTGTTCTGAAACTTAGTTAGCTCTAAGCAGGAGTCTCAAAAACAGTTTTGTTTTTTTTTTTCCCTCAGAATCCATGTGATCTTAACCTTTATCTATCAGATACTTAACTTTAGAAGTGAATGATCTAATCTACATTGGAAGTAGAAAAAGACAAGATCTCCTGAGTAAATTGGGAGTATGGGGACCTTGGGGGGAGGGTTGAAGGAGAGAAGGCAGAGGCAGGGAGGGGAACAGAGTAAAATTTGAGCTCAATAAAAATCAAAAAAAGGGGAAGTGAATGAAAATGCTCTCCATCTTTCTGTGCTATGGTGGGGGACTTGGATATAGCTAATGTCTGTCTCTCAGAATCCTTGTTATTCTAATGTTGTCAGACCAAGATAAAAGGCTAAAATGAGATAATATGCTCTCCAAGTCAGTGAATCAAATGAGGTGGCTTGAAGGAAGCTACGGTCTTTCACTCAGAATCAATGTCATTATAACCTGATCTGTCATAGAGAGGAGTTAAAGAGGGAATTTGGGAACTCTCCAACTCATTCCCGTCTCCTAAAGAGGAATGGATGAAGGAAATCTTTCTTTCTCAGAACCGAAGATTTATTACCCATGATCTCTCTGACAGATAAGCATAGAAGTGACCTAGAGAGCTGTACACATCACTCAGTATATCCTATAGAAAAGAGAGGGATGGACCTCAATCTCTCCCTCAGAATGCACATAGTTCAAACTTGGTCTGCACAACAAAGGAAATTAGGAGTGATCTAGTGTGTTCTCCCCTCTCATCTCTCCTAATGAGGAGGGTTTGATCAAACTAGAGTTTGTTTCTCAGAATCTGTGTCATTATAACTCTGTCTGTTCAACAAAGAGGATAAATTATAAACTAATATGTTCACCACCTCTATGTGTATGATGGAGAAAACATGGACGAAGCTAGTATTAAACTTTCAGAGTCCATGTTTTCCTAACATGTTATGCCCTATGGAGGGGTTTAAAAGGAAAATATTAGTTTCCACCTGAGATGAAAGGCTTGGATGGAATTAGGTATGTCTCTCAGAATACATATTGTCCTACACATAATCTGTCCTAAAGATTATTTTAAGAATGGACTAGTGCACTCTATAAATCAGTCTGCCCTTTATAAGAGATACAAGGGTGAGAGATGACGGCCTTCCCTCAGAATTCATGCCACCCTATTCTTTATCAGGACCATGGGAACAGGAGTGAACTAGTGGGCTCTCCATTTCAGTCTGTCTTAATTAGAAGGCTTGCAGAAGCTAAAAGCAGTCTCTCGGAATCTACGGCACTGACTCTGATCTGTCCTACAGAGAAGGTAAAGAGAGAGGTACTCTTCTCTCCACCTTAGTCTGTTCCACAGCTGAGACCTGGAGAAGAAATGGTGTCTCTCAAAATCCATATTCTATCATCCTAGACCTGCCATATAGATTCAAGTATGAACTAGTGTGTTCTCCAAATTGGTCTGTCATATAAAAGGGTTTTGTAAGGAGTTAGTGTATATCTCATAGAACTCATGTTGTACTAATACTAATCTGTCAAATCTATAAGTTAGGAAGGAGCAAGTATATTCTCCAGATTACTGAGACAAGTATGGAGGAGGAAGAAGGGAGCTGGTACCCACTTTCTGTTTCTCTCCCTTTCTCTCAGAATCCATGCTGTGCTACCACTGATAGATCCTATGGAGAACTGAGGAGTGAGGTTTTGTGATCTCAGCATTAGCTGTATCTCAGAACACACGTTCTCTTCACCAAAGTAATCCCAGAGCTAAGTATTTAATAACAAACTCTGCTCTTTATCATAGTGTAACCCATGGAAAACACTTGGAAGAAGCTTATTTCTCATAATATATGTAGCTAAACTAAGCATATACAACAACGGAGATTAAGACCGAACTAGTGTTCTGTCTACTCCAGTCTGTTCTAATGAGAAAGACTGGAAGAAGCTGGATTCTGTCTCTCCGTATTCACATAGTTCTAACTCTGTATATTAAAGAAAGGAGATGAAAGAGTAAACTATTAAGATTTTCACCTTAGTCTATACATGGAGGTGGCTTTGTGGAAGCCAGTGTCTATCTTTCAGGATCTAAGTTGTCCTATCCTGATATGCCATATGGAGTAGTTTTGAAAGAAATTTATAAAGTGTGCTCTCTCTTGTTCTGCTTTACGAAGGAGACTTGAAAGAAGCCATTGTCTGTATCTCAAAATCTACATCATCATATTTTTGATCAGTCTTATGGAACAAGTAAGTTCAGAGTTAACTAGTGTGCTTTCCCCCTCAATATGTCACAGAGATGTTTGTAGGGTGCTGATGTCTGTCACCCAGATTTCATCTTGTGCTTACCTTGATCTGCACCTATGGATGAAGTTATGTGTGGTCTAGTATGCTACATACCTCATCTGCCCTGCATAGAAACCTAGATGGAGCTAGTGTTTGTCCCAGAACTGACGTGGCTCTATCCTTGATCTTTCCTACATATGATGACAAAATTTAACTATTGTGCTTTCTACTCTATGCTGTTCTTCTGAGGGTTGTGGGAGGTGGTATCTATATATCAGAAGCCATGTGTTACTAACCTCATCAGCCCTATGGAGGATGGCATTTGTGAGCTAGTGTGATCCGAACCTCAGGCAGTCCTAGGCAAAAAAGGCTTGGAAGCAGTCAGTGGTTTCTCTAAACAACAAGTTTGGTACTAAACATGATTTGTCCTACGGATAATTTAGGAGTGAACTAAAGTGCTGTCTGTCTCTCCTGAGGAAGTTTAGAGAGGCCAAGTGCCTGTGTCTCAGAAATTATGTTGTGTTAACCTTGTTCTATCCTATAGAGGAGATTAGAAGTGATATTAGGTGCTCTCTACTTATCTCTGTTCTGCTCAGGCAACTCTGAGGGACTTAGTTTCTCTCACAGTTATCCTAACTCTAGTCTGTCCTGCAGTTAAAGTTATGAGTAAACTAGATTCAGTCCTCATATGTCTCTCTTTCTGAAGAGTCTTGCAATGACTAGTGTCTGTCTCTCAGGATTCATTTTGTTATGCTTGACCTGTGCTGGGGAAGAGGTTATGAATTATCTAGTATGCTCATTATCTTAGGTTGTGCTATGAAGAAAGCTTGGTGGGAGTTAACATCTATCTCTGAAAAACAGGTTATTATTAATTGATCTATTTCCTGCAGAAAAGAACAGGAATGATAGGTAGCATTACTTACTCTTCAGTCTAGGCTGTGTACAAGTGATGGAGGGATTGGGGTTCTGTCTCCCATCTTCTAATCTTTCATACTATGTCTTCCAGTAGTAGGGGCATAGAGTGAAGTAGTGTCCTCACCATATCAGCCTATACTATGGCAGAGGCTTAGTGGACACTCAAGTCTGTCTCTCAGAATTCATGCCGTGCTAACCTGGATATGCCCTTGGGTTAACTTTAGGAGTGACCCTATGTACTGTACTGCACAGTCTATCCTAAGCAGAGGCAACAGGGAGCTAACATCTGTTTCTCAGAATCCATGTTGTCCTGACCTTGATCCATCTTACTGAGGAGGATAGAAATTAATGAGTGTTCTTTCTACCTCAGTCTGTTGCATGGGACATGGAGGAAGCTATTGTTTATCGATTAAAATTCATTTTGTCCTTTCTTTTTCTTTCCTAAAGATGAGGTTAGGAATGGAATTATTTGTTCTGCACTTTGGGTCTTCCCTACAGAAGAGGATAGAAAGAAGCAGCTCTCAGATGTCTCTGAGAATCCTCATGATTCTATCTTGGTCCTTCCAGGAGAGGTGGGTAGAAGTCAAGTATAGTGGCCTTAACCTCAGTACATCCAGTAGAGGGGGCTTGGTAGAAGCTAGTCACCATCATTCGGAATCAATACCTTTGTAACTTCATTTACTCTATGGCAGAATTTTAGAGAGAAATAGTTTGCTTCCTAGCCCTAGTTTCATCTACTGAGGAGTCTTGGAAAGAGCTAATATCTGTCTTTCAGAATCCATGTTATCCTAACCTTGACCTCCCCTATGGATAAGAATGAAAGTAAATTAGTGTGATCAATAAATAGTTCAGTATATCCTGTTGAGGAAGACAGGGCAGAGTTACTCTTTGTGTCTTTGAATCCATGCTACCCTATCTATCCTTGATCTGTCCAACATTGGAAGTTAGGAGTGATGTAGTATGCTTGTCACCTCATTCTGTCGTACAGATAAAGCTTGGCAAGAGCTCATGTCTATCTCTCAGAATCCATGTGATGCTAACTTTATCTAAAATGTGAAGGAGGATAGAAGTAGCCCAGTGTTATCTTCCACTACAATTTGTTCTTGAGAGCAGACTTGCAGGGAGCTACTGTTTCTTTTTCTCTGAGAATCAGTGACATATTAACTTGATTTGTACTGCAAACATGGACAGGAGTGAGCTAGTACCCTCGCACCCTCAGTCTGTTCACAGGAGGATTGGTGGGAGCTAGTTTCTGTCTCTCAGAGTTCCTGTTTTTCCTCACTTGATCCAATGCAGGAGTTTTTGAATGAACTAATGTGTTCTCTACCAAAGTATATCTTATGGTGTAGCCTTTCAGTGAATTGCAAGCTATCTCACCATACTTGACCTGTTCTAGAAAGATTATGGTGGTGACATATCAAGCTTTCCATCTCAATCTGTCACAAAAAGAATTAACAGGCAGTAGGCAGTGTCTATCTTAGATTTCATGTCATTCTTGCTGTGTTCTATGTTTTGGAGGAAATTAGGAGTAAGTTAATATGTTCTCTACTTAAGTCTGTCCTACTGAGTACATTTGGAGGTAATTTCTCACAGCCAGAATTCCTGTTGTCCTAACTTTGATCTCTCTTATAGTTCACTAACAGTGAACAAATGTTCAATCCACCTGCCTTTTTCATACTGAAGAGTCTTGAAGGGACCTCCTGTCATTTTCTTAGAAACCATGCTATCCTATCTTTGCTCTGTTCTACTGAAGATGTTAGGTGTGAAGTAGTCTGCACTATACCTCATTATCTCCTACTAAATGGCTTGGAGAAAGCTAGTCTGTCTCTCAGATTCTACGTTGTCCTAAACTGGATTTATTTTATGATTAATGAGAGGAGTGATGAATTGTGTACTATACCTCAATCTCTCCTAGGAAGGAGGATTGGGAGGAGTGAGTGTCCATCTCTCAGTCCTTGTCAACTAAATATTGATCTGGTCTACAGGAGAGCTCAGAAATTAGCTAGTACACTCTCACCTCTCTCTGTCCAAAGAGGTGGCATGGATCAAGCTTATAATTTATTCTAGAATCCATCCCATTAAATTTTGATATGGAGAAAGTTTGGAGTGAACTAGCTTAGTTTATACTGAAGCCTGTCTCACAGAGGAGTCCTGGGGGGAAATATGTTTGACTTTTGGAATCCATGCTGTCTGATCCTTGATGTATCATATGGATAAGGTTAGAAATAAACTAGTGTGTTCTCTACCTTAGCCTATTCTACAGAGGGGCTTGGGTGGAGATAGTGCCTATCTCTCAAAATGCATGCCATCCTTACTTTGATATGTCATTCCAAGGAGAAAGGGAGTGAGGAATTATCAAATTTATTCTGTCTTACAAAGGAGGATTGTATGGAGCTAGGATCTATCTCTCAGATTCCATTTTGTTCTAAATTGATCTTTATTATGGCAGAGTTCAGGACTGAAGTACTGCACTCTCCACCACAGTATAATTTATAGAAGAGGTTTGGAGGGAGCTAGGGACTTTACCACATCATCCCCATTTTCCTGAAACTTAACATCTCTCATGGAGGAGGTTATGAGTGGACTATTGTGTTCTCCACCTCAGTCTGTAGTACTAAAGATACATGGAGTCAGCTTTTCTCTTTCTCTCTGAATTCAGGTTGCCCTAACATTGATCTGTCCTACGGAATAAGGTTAAAAGAGTATGAACATACTGTGCACTCCAGCGTGTCCCAAAGAGTAGGACTTTCGAGCTAATGTTTGTCTCTCAGAATCCATTTCATCTGATTATTGGTCTGTACTACAGAGGACTAGAAAGGAACTAGTATACTCAACTACTTCAGTCTGTCTTGCTTTGAGTGTGTGGAGGGAGATAGTGACTGTCTCTCAGAATTGGCATCCTAACATTGATTTATTTTATTACAGGAGATAGGAATGAACTGGTTTGCTCTCCATCTCAGCCTGTCATACAGGAGGTTTAGTGAGAGTGGGTATCTCTCAGAAAACATGCTGCCCTAACTTGATTTGTTCTACTGAGGACTTTAATATAGAGTTAGTGTTTCTTCTGCCTCAGTGTGTCCTACAGAGGAAGATTGGAGAGGGCTAATGTTTTTCTCTCAGTATCTACAATGTCTTAATTTGGATCTGTTCTACAGATAAATTCAGAAGAATCCACATCCTCATCAACTGATATGTCCTGTTACAAAGGATCAGAGTGTCCTCGTATATTGTATACAATAATCTCTTTTAGAGAGAAGGCAGGGTGGCAGCTTGTATCAGTCTCTTTGAATTTATCTTTTGATTAGCTGACTCTGTTCTAATGCAGAGAGAAGGATTGAACTAAAGTACATTCTACTTTAGCATGTCCCAAAGATGAGATTTGGAGAGAGCTAGTGTCCTTCTAAGAATGCATGTCATACAAACATTGATCTAAACTGTAGAGCAGGTAGCAAATGACCTAGTATGACCTTAACATCACTATGTCCTAAGGCAGAGTCATTAAGGGAGCTAGATTATGTCCCACAAAATGCATGCAAGCCTATATTGATGTATTCTGTGAAAAATGTTAGGAGTGAACTTCTATGTTTTTCATTTTTGCTGTCTTAATGATGAGACTTGAAGGGAGTTGGTGTCTCTATCTCAACATCCAAGTTCTATTATCCTTGGTCTCTTTTCTGTAGCAGATTAAAAGCAACCTACTGGGCTTGCCACGTAGTCTGACATATGGGGAAGCCTTAGAGAGAATTAGTGTCAATCAGTCTCTTACCATCCATGGTATCCTAACTTAATCTGTACTATGAAGAAGAATAGGAGTAAAAAACATGTGCTCTCAAGCTCTGTTTGTCCTACTGAGGAGGACTGAAGGGAGTTTGTGTCTGTCCTCCAGAATCCATCTTGTGCTACCTTGACTGATCAACTGAAGAGGACAGGGATGACCTCGTATGTTCTTTACCTCAATATAGTCCTTCACAGAAGGCTTGGCATGACTGTCATCCTAACTTTATCTATCCTAGGAAGGAGGTACAGTGTGAGCTAATATATCCTGACACTTAGTCTGCGCTAAGGAGGATTTTCAGAGAGAACTTGGTTCTAATGCTCAGAATCCTTGTGATCTTAACCTGGATCTATCCTATGCTTAACTTTAGAAGTGATTGAAAATGCTCACCATCCTTCTAAGATATGATGGGGCCTCGGATGTACCTAATGTCTGTATCTTAGAATCTTCGGCATTCTAACTTGGTCAGTCCAAGATTGGAGATTCAGAGTGAGATAATGAACTCTCCACCTCAGTGAATCCAATGGAGGAGGCTGAGCGGAAGCTAGGCTCTGTTTTTCAGAATCAATATCATCATAACTTGATATATCTTATGTAGAAGTTAAAAAGGAATTTGGGAGCTGTTCAACATAGTCCACTCTCCTAAAGAGGATTGGAGGGCAGTAATGTCTCTCTAAGAACCAAAGTTTTAATACCCATGATCTATCTTAAAGATAAGGATAGAAGTAATCTAAAATGCCCTAAACCTCACTCAGTGTCTCCTATGCAAAAGAGAGGGATGGACCTAGTATCTGTCTCTCAGAATGCATGTAGTTCAAACTTGTTCTCTACAACAGAGGAAGTTAGGAGCTATCTATTGTATTCTCACCGCTAGTCTCTCCTAATGAAGATGATTGGAGGAAACTAGAGTTTGTCTCTCAGAATTTATATCATTCTACCTATGTCTGTTCAATGCAGGAGACAAATTGTAAATTAATATGTTCTCCACCTCCATTTGTATAATGGAGGAGGTTTGGAAGAAGTTAGCATCTAACTCTCAGAATCCATGTTTTCCTCAGTTGCCTTGTCCTATGGAGTTTAGAATGGAGCTAATATAATTTCTACCTCAGTGTATATACTTGGAAGGAACTAGTTCTGTCTGCTAGAATCCATGTCATCCTAACTATGATCTGTTCGAAGGATGATTTTGAGAGTGCACTAGTGCACTCTATATCTCAGTCAGCCTATATGATGTATTTGTGGAGGAGGAGGTACTAGATCTTTCTCTCAGAATCCATGTCATGCTCTCCTTGATCAGTCCTATGGAAACAGTAGGAGTGAAGCTGTGTGCTTTCCATTCCAGGCTGTCCTAATGAGGAGGCTTGTAGAAAGCTTGGAGCTGTCTTTCAGAATCTATGTAACTATAACTTGATCTGTCCTACAGAGGATTGAATGAGAGAAGTTGTGTGTTCTGTCCCTAAGACCATTCCACTGCTGAGGCTTGGAAGGAAATCATGTCTGTCTCTCATAATTCATATTCTCTAATCCTTGACCCCTCAAATAGGGGATGTAATGAACTAGTGTGTTCTCCAAATCACTGCCATATGAAAGAGGTTGATAGGGAGGTAGTGTGTGTCTCAGAGAACCCATGTTGTACTAACACTCATCTGTCATATGAATAAAGTTAGGGAAGAAATAATATGCTTTCCATATCAGTCTCTCAATCTGACACATGGAGGTGGGCTTGAAGGGAGCTAGTATCTCTGTATCTCTCTCTCAGTAACCATGTTGTGCTACCTGCTCTGACCCAAGAGGAGCCATGTTGTGGCCTGGAAGCATCTTTTATTCCTATGATTTCTTAAAAGTTCCTGTCTACTTTGTATAGATGGGTGCATTGCGCCTGGATATTTTCTTTTCTTGTGTATAAATGCATGTGGCCATGCAATGTTTGTTTATGACTAGTCTGTGATGCCTGGATTTGTATCTTCCATGTGTCAGGCATTGCTATTACGGTTACCTGCCTATGCTCAGAATTTGTCCCTGGGCCTTTCTAGTACTAAATCTGATGCAGTGACAGAGGTTATTTTATGCTGTTCTATCTTATTAAAAACAGCTGAGTAATTGGGTACAGTTAAAAATCTGTAACAAAAGTTAACTTCAGACTGGTAAATGCAAATTTAAACTGCTCTAGAAAACAACATGTGCACAGTCACCATTAAGTAAAACCAAGTGGGACACAACCATTTGACTAAGGATGGAAAAGAGGGGGTCATAATACTTTACTACCATCTCAAATAAAGTCCCACATAGACTGGCCCCACCAAGAAGACATAAGGTGTTCAATATATTTTAGATTAGCATGCATTTTTGTATGATCATTCACATCCTGGTCTAAAAACAAGGTTTATGAAAGATAGGATATAAAACAATGCTTGTATACTGAGGTAAAATGTTTACAATGTGAAAATTTGGTTTGCCTTCTACAGATTATGGTTATGCTCTATGTCTTAGAATCACATATAAACACCAGAGACTGAGTTATTCTTATTTTATGATAAAGTAAGGTGATGACCAAAACAGTTTAACAAAGAGTTTCTCCTTATCTAAGGTCTGATAAGTCTAACAAAGACCAATTTAAAAATATACTCTTAACCTTCTTGCATTTTGTAAAACTGGTAAGCTGTAGCTAATTTGGTAAAGTAAGTCATACAGAAAATTGTTATATTCTATAACGGTGCACTAAGACATACAAGTTAACTATCAGTTACCTCATAAAGGATCAACTTCTTTAATATGTTCAGATTTAGCTTAATTTAGATATACCAAACAGATAATGATTCCCTGATCCTCAAACACTTCATGGATCTGAGAATATGGCATTTTAATTTAAAAAAAGCTTCTCATGATAGAGATATGCCAGCTCCTAGCAGCACCCCTGTATCTCCTCCAAGAAAGCTGCAGATGACTGCAGAATACCTTATGCTGTAGCTTGCTTGAAATGCAGCAAAGCCAGCCAGGGTGTGGAGAACTGTTTTGCACCTTAATTGCTGCCAAGACCTTGTCCAGACTGGGTACAAGCAGGACACTCAGTAACTGATTGTCCCACTTTGCCTAGACAAAGTAGGCTGGTCCCCCGATAAGTTTCTATTCTCAAGAAAATTCTGTCCATTCTAGGTTTGGCAGCAGAAGACTGATACTACTTTGACAGCCATGGAGAGACCTGGGGTAGCTGGGAAGCTGTCACATTTTTGCTTACACAGGTAAAATTTATCCATCTCGGTTTGAGGGCTGTGGTACTGACAGATTTGACAGTTTAAAAGTGTTCCTTATAACTCTTGGTTATACCTTATAATCACCTTGGTAGCTCATTAGTTCATTATTTAAGTTTACTGTAAAAAATACATACAGGTTTGCTTCTTTCATCAGTTTCATAACAGGATAAACAGTTTCAGAAGTAACTTCAGAGGTTCAGAGTTTTAGCACTGATAAATGGAATTTTGATATACCGAAAGAGCACTGACTACAAAGAGTTTGAGGAGTCCTTAAATTTCTCTGGATTTTACTGGCCCCAGGTTTTAAGAACTGGTTAGTATTAGAGAGGGTATGGAAGCCTTCAGGAATGTTCAGTTCCCTCTTCTTTCACTCACTAAACCTCTTTTGTTCAGTAAATTTCCACTGGCTGTCTTCTAAGTATAGACCAAAAGGTATATTTCATTAGGCTAAAACCAGGCCCTAGGAAAAATGTTTTAACCCAAAGACATAGTCTCTGTGATGACACCATGGTATAAATATGCCCCAGTTGTCTTCCTGATACTTCCATGTTTCTGGAGAAAGAGTTCTGCTACTGTATCAAGAAATCTGACTTGGTGGAAACTAATATCTGTCTCTAGAGACCCCATTTGACACCACCCATTTTGAGCATTTCTTACAGGTCCACTCCTCCTGCTAGACTTGTTTCTAGGTCAACCCACAGTAAGCCCTCAAGATATGCCAGCCCCTACACAAGCTCCGAGGACACCAGCCAACTGGGTGAGTACTGGCAGGTTGACTTCACCCATATGCCTACTCATAAAATGGCTCCATTATCTCTTAACTCTTATTGACACTTTTACAGGATGGATGAACTCCCCACCTCCAGCGGGAAACAGCAGATATGATGGCTCAGGTACTCCTGAAGTTATCATCACCTGATTTGACATGTCATTCCCCTAAGCTTCTGGAATATCAATGCTGGTACCACCTCTCCAGACTCAAGGGCATATCGGCTCTTTCATCTGGCTCACTCACCTTTGCCTCTTCTAAACAGCCAAGGTGGCTCTCCATTTCATCCTTTCTGGCAGTCATCACTCTTCCCATGGCTAGCCCTCTTCATAGGTCCACTGTTAATAATCTATTTTTTCTCCTAGATACCTACCTGCTTTCTCAGCCCCCTCAAGTAGCAGATTCCTGAGGTCTCCAAACACTTCTTCATCCATACCTCCTGCCATGCATCAGTTCACCTACCCCCATGTCGTTTCTTGCCTACAGGAAGTAGCCATACTTGAAGTACCACCTATATACCCAAAAATTCTGGGATGTTTAGGTGGAAGTTCTGCTTCAGCCCCACCTTTTTTCTCTCTCTCCAGATGTCACCCGTGAGAAAGTCCACCACCTGTCTGCTCTTCTCCCTGAGATGCTAAATACCAGGCCTACAGAGCTTTTAAGAACCAGCAAATAGATCCACCATGTGATATCTCTCCTTCCTCTCCCAGGAGTCACCTGGACATTGATTTGTTCTGTTTCAAATCTGGATTTATTAATTCAGCTGACTGTGGCTTATTGCATTGGTGAATATAACCCACAACCTGAGATTTTCAAAAATAAGAGTAACAAGAAGTAAGACATAAATAGCCAGCAGGCAGATGAGCAGGGAATGAAGGGCAGGGGTGGAGATGCAGAGAAACAGTGAGAAGGGGAGAGAGCAGGAGTGCTTTGTTCTAAACCCTGGAGGAGTGAGCTTAATCAAATGTATGGTGTGCACAGTCCCCAATTTGGATAAATTCATCAAGAGATACCCTAATGTTGTCAGTAGTACAAACTTATACCATGGGGACCAACTGATAAGCTTTAGCTGGAGACCGAATACTACAGGTCTGCATCTGGTTCTATAAACCTATAGTGGAGGGTTTGGAGCATTTGCCTTTGTTCATAATATCTTCCACGTAAGGAATTCCAAGGAGCAGCGATCAACCCTGCTCCAAACAGGCCTAAGTTGCCTAGCACTGCAGTGGCTTGGCAATCAATCTGGGGTTTGAAAGAGGTCACAGACTTCTTATAGGCATTTTAGTTTGGGAAGGGGTAGCTTACAGAGCCAGGAGTCAGTAGAGTACGGTAGAGGGTGTTTGTGGTAAATACTCAATTCTACCTGGGGCTGTCACCAAGTTAAGCATTTTTGAAAGTCCCAGTTGTGGCTTTCTTCTGCAATGCTGCGTAGAAATCAAGCTGAATTAGTAAAGCCAGGTTTAATAAGAAGAGCAAAGTAACTCTCCAGTGACTCCTGGGGGAGGAAGGAGAGGAATAAAATGGCTGGACTATGGGCCAGGTCTTAAATACCCTGTAGGTGTGATATTGAACATCTCACAGGGAGGAGTTTCTTTTTGGCAAACATTTTTAGGGGCAGGGTCTGGAGAGAGAGAGGTAGGGCCAAACTGAAACTTCCAACTCAATACCACCATTGGTAAATCCTATGAAAAACTCTGGAGTGAAATTGTGAGATCTCAGGATCAGCAGGCTAGGAGAGATCTACTCTGTCTTTCAAAACACATATCTCCTAACGATTATCAGTCCTACAGACGAGTATAGAACAAGGACTGTTCTGTACTGTAGCCTATCCCTTGGAAAGCAGTGGGAAGGAACTTATATCTCAGAATGTATGTAGCCACACCCAGCATATACAACAGTGGAGACTAAGGTTGAAATAGTGTGCTGTTCACTCCTGTCTTCCTAGTGAAGATTAGAAGAAGCTGGAGTCTGTCTCTCAGACTTCACATAATTTTAACTCTGTATGGTAAAGAAAGGAGGAGAAAGAGTAAACTGATGTGTTAGTCTGTACTTGGAGGTGGCTTGGGTGAAACTAGTGTGTATCTTTTAGGATCCAAACTGTCTTATCTTGATATGCCCTATGGAGGAGTTTTGAAAGGAACTGATAAATTGTTTCCGGGTACATTTTACTCCTCACTCTGTCATAGAGAAGATGTTTATAGAGTGCTAGTGTCTGGCACCTAGAATTCATCTTGTGCTACCCTCAATTTCTAACTATGGATAAGGTTATAAGTTAATTAGTATACTATCTACATCCTCTGTCCTGCATAGAAAGTTTAGATGCATCTAGTGTCTGTCTTAGAATTGGTGTTGTCCTAATCTTGATCTGTCCTACAAATGATGAAAGAATTTAACTGTTGTACTCTCAATTTCATTCTTTCCTACAGAGGTGAATAGGGGTGGTAATGTCTATCTCTCAAAAGCCATGTAATACCAACTTCATCAGGTCTGTTGAGGAGGATAAGTGTGAATTACTATGCTCTGCAACTTAGGCAGTGCTATGGAAGAGGGCTTGGAAGCAACTAGTGTCTGTCTATCTCTCAACATATATGTTGTGCAAAACTTGATTTGTTTTAAGGATAACTTTAGGGGTAAATAAAGTACTCTCTATCTGTCTGTCCTGAAAAAGTTTAGAGAGACCAAGAGGCTGTGTCTCAGAATCCATATTGTGTCAACCTTGTTCTATCCTATAGAGGAGATTAGAAGTGATATTAGGTTCTCTCCACTTATCTCTGTCCTGCTCAGGTGACTCTGAGGGACTTAGTTTCTCACATAGTTGTCTTAACTTTTTGATCTGCCCTGCAGTTAAAGTCATGAATAAACTAGATTCAGTCCTTATATGCCTGTCCTTCTGAAGAGTCTCAGAGTGACTAGTGTCTGCTTCTCAGGATCTATTTTGTGGAAAATTTGACCTGTGCTTGGAAGGAGATTAAGAATTATCTAGGATGCTTATTACCTCAGGTTGTGCTATTGAGAATGCTTGATGGGAGCTACCATCTATCACTGAAAATCCAGGCTATAATCACATTGATCTTTTGCCCACAGAAAGGATAGGAGTGAGAGATAACATCACCTACTCTTCAACTTAGCATGTGTGAGAATGCTGAGATCTCATTTCTGTCTTTCATTTTTCAAATATTTCAAACTACACCTTCTAGTAGAAGAGGCACAGAGTGAACTAATGTGCTCACCACCTCAGCCTATACTATGGCAGAGGCTTAGTGAACCCTCAAGTCTGTCTCCCAGAATTCATGTCATGCTAACCTGGATATGCCCTTGGGTTAACTTTAGGAGTGACCCTATGTATTCTACTGCACAGTCTATCCTACATTAGAGATTACAGGGAGCTAGTATCTGTTTCTCAGAATCCATATTGTCCTGACTTTGATCCATCCTACTGAGGAAGACAGAAATTAATGAGTGTTCTTTCTACCTCAGTCTGTTGCATGGAGGAAGCTTAGAAAAAGCGAGTGTTTATCTCTTAGAATTTATTTTGTCCTTTCTTTTTCTTTCCTAAAGATGAGGTTGGGATTGAAATCATTTGCTCTACACTTTAGGCTGTCCTACAGAAGAGGATAGAAGGCAGCTCTCAGATATTTCTGGGAATCCTCATCATTCTAACTTGATCATTTCAGGAGAAGTGGGTAGGAGTCAGGTACAGTGGACTCCATCTCAGTACAATCAATAGAAGGGGCTTAGAAGAAGCTAGTTATCATCGCTCCAAATCTTTATCTATGCAAATTGACTTACTCTAAGAAAGAATTTAAGAGAGAAATTGTCTGCTTCCCAGCCCAGTTCCATCTACTGAGGAGGCTTGGAGAAAGCTAATGTCTGTCTTTCAGAATCCAAGTTATCTTAACCTTAATCTTCTCTATGGATAAGAATGTGACTAACTTAGTGTGATCGATAAATACTTTAGTATATCCTGTCAAAGAAGATAGGGTAGAGTTACTGTTTGTCTTTTTGAATCCATGCTGTCTTATCTATCCTTGATCTGTCCAACATTGGAAGTTAGGAATGCAGTAGTACGCCTGCTGCCTCATTCTGTTCTACAGACAAGGTTTGGCAGGAGCTTGTGTCTATCTCTCAGAATCCATTTTGTGTTCATTTAATCTGAAATATGAAGGATGAAAACAGTAACCTAATGTTGCCTTCCACAACAGTCTGTTCAGAGGAGTCTTGCACAGAGCTAGTGTTAGTCTCTGAGAATCAATGGCATCCTAACTTGCTCCATATTGCAAAGGAGGATAGGAGTGAACTGGAATGCTCTCAAACTCAGTCTGTTCACAGAAGGATTGGTGGTGGGAGTCAGTGTCTGTTACTGTCACAGTGTCAGTTTTTTTTTCCAGACAAAATCCAACACAAGAGGTTAGGAATGAACTACTGTGCGCTCCATGTAAGTATGTGTTACTGAACAGCTTTTTAGTGAGCTGTTAACTGTCTCTCCATAACGTCCTGTTCTAGAAAGATTATGGTGGTAGCATAGTATTCTTTCTATCTCAATCTGTCACAAAGAGAAATGAAAGGGGGTAGGTTGTGTGGGTTTCAGATTTCATGTCACCCTTGCTATGATCTATACTTTCCAGATAAGGAGTAAGCTAATATGTTCTCCGTTGAGTATCTATCCTACAAATTACTCTTGCAGTTATTTTCTCTGTCAGAATACCTGTGTTCAAAACTTTCATCTCTCTTATAAGGATATGGGTTAACCAGTGTTCAGTCTGCCTGGCTCTTCCATACTGAGGAATCTTCAATGGAGTGAATTAGTGTACACTTTACCTCATTCTGTTCCATAAAAAAATGACTTGGAAAAAGTTAGTTTGCTTCTCAAAATATATTGTGTTCTAAACTGGATTTGTTTCGTGGCTAAAGATTTGAGTAATATAGACTACCCTACATCTAAATCTGTCCGATGGAGGAGGATTGGGAGGAGCTAGTGTCTCTCTCTCAATCCTTATCATCTAAATTTTGATCTGTCTCACAGGAGAGGTCAGAAAGGAACTAGCATGTTCTCATATTATTCTGTCCAACAGAGAAATCTTGGAACAAGCTTGTATTTATTCTAGAATCCATATGTTTCAATCCTTCATTTGTTTTATGAAGAAAGTTAGGAGTGAGATAGCTTAATCTATACCTAAGTCTGTCCTATGGAGGGGTTCTGGGGGAGATTTTTGTCTTTCAGAATCCATGCTGTCTGATCCTTGGTGTGTTCTTTTGACAAGATTAGAAATGAACTGGTTAGAGAAGCTAAATAAGAAGGTGAACCCAAAGAAAAACATATAGACATCCTCCTGAATATTAACCTTCATCAGGCGATGAAAGGAGACAGAGACAGAGACCCACATTGGAGCACCGGACTGAAATCTCAAGGTCCAAATCAGGAGCAGAAGGAGAGAGAGCACGAGCAAGGAACTCAGGACCATGAGGGGTGCACCCACACACTGAGACAATGGGGATGTTCTATGGGGAACTCACCAAGGCCAGCTGGCCTGGGTCTGGAAAAGCATGGGATAAAACCGGACTTGCTGAACATAGTGGACAATGAGGACTACTGAGAACTCAAGGACAATGGCAATGGGTTTTTAATCCTACTGCACGTACTGGCTTTGGGGGAGCCTAGGCAGTCCTAGACCTGGATGGAGGTGGGTGATCCTTGGACTTCCCACAGGTCAGGGAAGTCTGATTGCTCTTTGGGCTGATGAGGGAGGGGGACTGGATCGGGGGAGGGGGAGGGAAATGGGAGGCGGTGGCGGGGAGGAGGCAGGAATCTTTAATTAATAAATAAATTTAAAAAAAAAGAAAAAAAAAGAAATGAACTGGTGTGCTCTCTACCATAGCCTGTTCTACAGAGTGTGCTTGGATGAAGCTAGTCTCTCTCTCTCTCAAAGTTTGAAAGATATGGATTCTAAAATAAACCCAAGCTTTCTGCTTGGACAGACTTAGTCAGAGAGGAAATGAGTTTGTTTCTGACTTCTCCTGTAGGCCAGAAATTTAGATGACAAGAATTTAGAGATAGGCACTAGCTCCTCCCAGTCCTCCTATATAGGACAGATAGGGGTGTAGATCATGGTACATCACTCCTATCTTTACCCATGAGACAAATGCAACTTAAAAAATATATTCTGTGAGACAATGTAGCTTTCTCCAAGCTGTTTTTAGTGAGACAATATGAGGCAAATTGTACACTAGTTAACTCCTAACCTCTTTATTAAGACAGGGCATGCTTAGAATAGCATGGTTTCTGTGAGGTGGACTGAACATTACATCCCTCATAGCCTTTTTTGTAGGACAGATTAAAATTAGGATAACAGGGTTATTAGCTGTGAGAAATTACCTCCAAGAGTACTCAGTAGGACAGACTTAAGTGGAGAAAATATTAGCTTTCTTCTAATCTCTTGCAAAGGATAGATCACAGTAAAAATTACATGAAATCTAAGACAGACAGTATATACCTCCTATAATTTCTCTATTTTACAGATGGAAGTAGAAAGCAAACCAAGTTTACTCCTATAATTTTTCCAGAATGAGGAAACAGAAAAGCAGCTCACTGAAAGGCTGTTCCATAAGATATATTTAAGTGGAGAGCAGAGTAGTTCAATCCTCACCTCTTATAATAGATAATTTCAGGAATAAGTGAATTATGAGACAGATACTAGTTCATGCCAAGCCTTATGTGTAGGGCAGAATGAGGTGAAAAGCATACTATTTCACTATGAACTTTCAATGTTGGAAAGGTCAAGGTAAGAATGGCATGGATTCAAAGAAAGAAAAACAGTATCTCTACCCTGTCTTACTGCGCAGGATATATCAAAGTATTTATTGATCATACTAAGTTACTCACTTGATAGGGGATATTAAAGTTAGAACAATGTAGATTCTGAAAGACAAACAGTAGCTCCCTCCAAGTCTCCTCAATAGACTGGACTTGGTAGTAAATACACAATTTCTCTCTTTAACTCTTCAATAAGGTAAATTAAGTTGCAGTGATACTGATTCTAAGAGATGGTAACTAGGTTCCTCCAAGCCTATTCTACTGGACTAAGTGACATGGGGAGGATTCTGCCTCACTTTTTTTTTTTTTTTTTTTTTTTGATTTTCGAGACAGGGTTTCTCTGTAGCTTTTGGTTCCTGTCCTGGAACTAGCTCTTTTAGACCAGGCTGGCCTCGAACTCATAGAGATCCGCCTGCCTCTGCCTCCCGAGTGCTGGGATTAAAGGCGTGCACCACCACCGTCTGCCTCACTTTTAACATACTTTCCTGGACTGACCATGTTGGAATGATGAGGATTCTCAGTTATTGAATAATTCCACTGTAGAATGGACTTAACTGTAGAGCAAATGATTTCATTCTTAACCTCACCTTTATGGAGAAAAAGTAAGGACAAAATGGATTTTAAAAGACAAATACTAGCTTCCTCAAAGTCACTGCCATACAATAGACTGAGTGAGAGTTCACACTCATTAATTTCTATCCTCCTCAGTAGGAAGGATCAAAGTGGGGGGGACATGGATGCTGAGAAAAAATACTAGTTCACTGTAGATTCTGCTGTAGGATAGACTAAGTTGTAGATACATTAGTTCACTGCTAAATTTAATTAAAGGACTTATCAAAGTTATGACAACATCGATTCTGAGAGATAAGACTTCAGTGTACCCTAAGCCTCTTCCATAGTATACACTGAATTGGTGAGCACACTAGTTCACTTGCCTTCTGTACTGAAAACATAGTTTGAAGATTAGAAGTTGGGAGGCAGAAACTGTACTACTCCATCATTTTTGATAGGCTAGACTGACAAGTAGTTGATGCTATCTATCACTCCTACCCTTTTCTGAAAGAAACAGATCAATGTGATCATAACTTGGATTTTCAGAAATAGACACGAACTCCCATCAAAGTTTCTCCATAGCACAACCTAAGATAATGAGAATACTAGGTGATTCTTAACCTCCCAGCATAGGTCAAGCTCAGCACAAAATGGGCATTGAGAGGCAGACACTAGGCAAGACTCTTCAGAAAGACAGACATATGAGGAATGAACCCTAGTGGACTCATAACTTTAGGACAGTTCAAAGAGTTAGGAGAGCTGTGAGAGACACTAACTCCCTCAGACTCTACTCAGTAGGAAAGAGATAAGTGCAGAGAACCTAAGCTCACTTCTGGTCTCTTAGATAGGGCAGAACGAGGTTAACACAACATGGATTCTGAGAGACAGACACTTGGTCTCCCTAAGCTCCCTTAAGACCTAAAGTCAAAGAGCACATTAGTTCACTCCAAAAGTTATCCTTAGGACAAATCAAGATTAGGACAAGGTGTATGTTGGGATAAAGACACCAGTTCCTTCCAAGCCCCCTCCATATGACTGTCTGAGTTGCAATTCACACTAGTTCACACTTATCCTTCTACATAGAGCTGATCAAGGTATTATGATATAGTTTCTGATATATAGACCCTATCCACTCACAAATCACCTAGAGCTGATCAAGGTATTATGATATAGTTTCTGATATATAGACCCTATCCACTCACAAATCACCTCTGTAGGACAGAGTGAGATTGAGAGCCCAATATGTAGGTCTACCTTTATCTGTCCTACAGAGAAAATCAGACATGAACTAGAGTGATCTACATCTCCATATGTGCAAAGAGAGAGTCTGAAGGAATCTAGTGTCAGCCTGTCAGAATGTATATCCAACTATGTATATACTTAGGAGTGAACTAGTATACTTTCCACATTAGAATGTCCAACAGAATAGACTGGAGAGAGTAGGGTGTGTGTCTCAGAATCTATGTTGTTCCAACCTATATATGTTGGATGGATAAGGCAAAGAGAAAACTGGTAAGTTCTCCACAGAAGTCTGACATGAAGCAGCTCTGAAGGAAGCAAAGGTCTGTCTCTCAGAATACATATTGTCCCAACTTTATCAATACAACAGAAGAGTATAAGCATGGACAAATGTGCCCTGCAACTGATTCAGCCCTACAGAGGAGACTTGGAAAAAGCTAGTGTTTGCTCTCAATGTGCTTGTCTTAAAATTGATTTGTCTTAATGATAGCTTTAGGAGTGAAGACAGTACTCTTCATTAGTCAGTCCTGGGGTGGAACCATGGAGGAGCCTAATTCCTGTCTTTCAAAATCAATGTGCTGCTGACCTTGTTCTGCTATGGAGGAGATCAGGAGTGAAAAAATGTGCTCTCCTTGTTAGGTTATCCTACTGAGTCATCTTAAAAAAGTTTGTTTCTCTCAGAATCCTGGTTGTTCTGTTTTAACTGTCCTACAGGTAAGGTTATACTCAGTCCCCCTCAGGCTGTCCTTCCAAAGAGTCTTGAACCGACCTAGTGTCTCGCTCTTAGAATCCATGGTTTCCTAACCTTGATCCATGTTACTGAAGAGGATAGGAGTAATTTACCATGCTCACCTCCTCAGGCTGTCCTACAGAGGTTGCATGGGGGAAGTTAGTATCTGTCTTTCAGAAGTCGTGCTGTGCTAAGCTTATCTATCCTCTGGAGGATGTTATAAGGGAGCTGATGTGCTTTTCACCTTAGTTTGTACTATTGAGGAACTTGGTAGAAGCTGGTAGTCTGTCTCTCAAATTCCATGTTTTCTTAACACGGATCTTTTTTACAAATAAAATTAGAAGTGACTTAGCCTACTTTATTCCTGACTATCACCCAAGGAAAAGAGCTGGAGGAAACTAGTGTTTGTCTCTCAAAATACATCTTTCTAGCACAGTCTGTCCAATAGAGGAGGTTAGGAGTAAACTAGTGTGATCATCATCCCAGTTTGTCTGTCCTACAGGAGAGGCTTGGATGAAATTAGTGTCTGTATCTCAAAACTCTGCTTGTCCTAATTTTAATCTGTCCTACAGATAAAGGTTAGGGTGCAGTTGTATTTATATCCACTCCGTCCCATTTAAGAATCTTAGAAGCCTGGGGGATAGTGGTGCACACCTTTAATCCCAGCACTTGGGAGGAAGAGGCCAACATGGTCTACACAATATAGTTTCAGGAAGGTAACAAAGCTACAAAGAAACTCTGTCTCAAACAAACAAACAAAATGTGTCTTAGAGGGTGCTTACTTCTGTGTCTCAGAATCCATGTTGGCCTAAAGACTTATCTGCCCCACCGAGCAGGGTAGAAGTGAACTTGTGTAGTCTCTTCTTTACTCTGTCCTATGAAGGTGTGGAGGGATCTAGTGATTCACTCTCACAATCCATTTTGTGCTTACCCTGCTCTCTCAAATAGATAAGTTTAATACTGAAATAGTATGCACTCTACATCAGTCTGTCCTACTGAAGTGGCTTTGAGGGAGTCACTTTCTGTTTCTCTGAATCATTTTTTTCTTCCTAAATTGATCTCTCCAATGCAAGATGTCACAAGAGAACTACTGTGCTCTCTACCTAAGTATGCCTGATAGGCTTGGCTTCAGGGAGCTGGTGTCTGTCTTGCAGTATCCATGTTGTCCTAACTTGATATGTCCTTCAGAGGATGATAGGAGTGACCTGGTATGCTTTCCACTTGTCTGACTAAGAAATGGTGGATGTAGGTCATGCAGCCCTCAAGAGCTCCTCTTGTTCTAATCGGTATCTGTCTTATATAAAATATTAGATTGCACTAGAGTGTTCTCCATATCATTGATTAATATGAAGGAGGAAAAGAAGGTAGCTAGTGTCTATTTCAGAATTCATGTCATTCTGTCCTTGATCTAGTGTATATATGAGCTTAGGAATGAATCATTATGCTTTTTAATTAAGTCTGCCCTACTAAGGAGTCAAGGAGAGACTAGCATTCTCTCATTCAGAATCCATGTTGTCCTATCTTTGATCTTGCCTACATATGAGGTCGTGAGCAAACAAGTGTTCAGTTTCTCTGTCTTTCCTAGTTAAAAGTCTTTGAGTGGTCTAGTATCTGTCTCTCAGAATACATGTTGCCCTAACCTTATTCTTCCCTAGTGAAGAAGACAGGGGTGAAGTAGTGTGGTCTCTATTTCACCATACCCTACACAGGAGGCTTGATAGGATCCAGTGTCTATTTCTCAGAATCATTTCCATGCTAAACTTGACCTATCCTCCAGAGGAGGTTGCATGTGAAATACTGTGTTCTCCCACTCAGTCTGTTCTACTGACGAGGCTTGCAGGAATCTAGTGGCTATCTCTTAGAACCCATGTTGTCTTAAGCTAGACCATTCCTACAAACTAGGCTATAAATGACTTAATGTGATCTATACCTCAGTATACCCTACAGAAAAGAGCTGAGGTGAGCTAGTATCTCTCTCTCAAAATCCATATTATCCTAAACTTAATGAGCCCTATAGAAGAGGTTAAAAGCAAATTCCTCTGCTTTTCACCACTCTTTCCTACAGAGGAAGCATGAAGTGAGCTTGTGTAAGTATCTCAGAATCCATGTTACACAAACCATGACCCGATCAATGGAGGAGATTAGAAGTAAACTATAGTACTCACACTTCAGCCTGTCATACTGAGGAAACTTGGAATCAATTATTTTTTCTCTGTCATAATCCAGGTTGTCCTAAACATGACCTGTCCCACTTATAAAGCTAGGAGATAACTAGTGTGCACTTTACCTCAGTCTGTCCTAGGAAAGAGTCTTAGAGGGAGATAGTGTCCATCTCTCAGAATCTATACCATCCTAACCTTGATCTGTCAAATTGAAATGGATAAGATTGCACAGGAATACTCTCCATTTCATGTCTTCCTGTAGAACTGTTCTGGAGAAAGCTAATGTCTATCTGTAAGAGGACATGCTATGCTAAACTTTATCTGACCTCAAAAGGAGATTAGGAGTGATTTAGTGTGTTCATCGCCTCATTTTTTTACTTTGAAGAGACCTTGGTGAAAGCTAGTGTCTATCTCTCAATACTCATGTTGTCTTATGATCTTTTCTACAAAAAAGGATAGCTATGTCTAGCATGCACTTGTCTTCAAGAACTTCATAGAAAAGAACTTTCTTTCATTATCCATGTTGCCCTTAATTTATCTGCCCTACAGAACAGGTTAGAAGTTAAATACTTTACACTTCAATCTGTCCTACAAAGGAGTATTAAAAGAAACTAGTATCTGTCTCTCAGAATACTTGTCATACTAACTTGTTCTTTTCATCAGAGGAGGTTGGAAATAAACTAGTTTACACTCCACCTCAATGTGTCAATAGAGAAGGCTGTGATGAAGATTGTACCTGTCTATTATAATCAATATCATTCTTACCACATCTGCCCTATGGGAAAGTTGAAGAGGGAAGTAAAGGGCACTAAACCTCATTCCATTTCACTGAGGAGACATGGATGCAGCTAGTGTCTACCTTTCAGAATCCATGTTCTCTTAACCTTGATCTTTCCTATGGATATGGAAAAGATTTACTTAGTGTGATCTATTGCACAGTACATTTTTGGAAGATGAGTCTGAGAGAGCTACTCTCTGTCTCTTGGAAACCATGTCATCCTATTTTTGATCTGTCCTACAGAAAAGGAAAGAAGTGTCTTAATATGCTCTATGGCTCTGTTTATCCTGTACTAAAAAGCTGGAGGGAGCTAGTGTCTGTATCTTAGAATTCATGATGAACTAAGCTTGATCTGTCCTACAAAGGAGGTTAAAATAGAATTAGTTGCCTTCAAACAAAATCTGTCCTACAGGAGAAGCACAGAGAGAACTACTGTCTTTCTCTCAAAAGCTATGTCTTATAACCCTTGATCTGTCCAATGGAGGAGATTAGGGGTTAATTTATGAGTTCTCCATTTCTGCCAGTCACACAGAGTGATGAATCTTGGAGGGGATTAGTTTATCTACCACAGAATCCTAGATTGTCCTAACCTTAATCTGCCTCATGGATAAGGTTAGGAATGAATTAGTCAGAACTATACTACAATGAGTCTTAATAGTCTTGGGAAATCTAGTGTCTGTCCTTTAGAATTCATGTTGTCCTAACCTTGTTCTGTATAACTTAATAGGTCATTAGTGAACTAGTGTGCTCTCTAACTCAGTCCCTTCTACATAGTCTTTGAGGGTAATAGTGTCTTTCTTCAAAAATCATATTGTGTTAATCTTAATCTTTCCTATGGAGAAGGTTATAGATAAACTAATATTCTCTTAAATAAACTGTCACTGTAGATAGCTTGTGGGGAGCAATGCCTAGCTTTCAGAATCCATTTTGTATTAATGTTGATGTTTCCTACAGATAAGGATAGAATTGATATATGGTGCCAGCACTTCAGTCTATCCTGCAGAAAAGAGCTGGAGGTAGTAATGTCTTTCTCTCACAATATATGTTGTTTAAATGCCCTCTGTACAACAGAAGAGTTTGGAAGTGAAGTAGTATGTTTTACACAGAAGACCTGTAGGGATCTAGTGTCTATCACTCAGAAGATATGTTTTCCTTTATCTGTCCTATGGAAGATACAGGAATAAAACCATATGTGTCCCATATCTAGTGCAATCTATTGAGGAGGATTGTAGGAGTCTGGTGTCTGTCTTTCAGAATCCATATTGTCTCAACCTTGAGTTGTTCTCTCAATAAATATAACAGTGACTTAGTGTAATATACCCTTTCATATATACCATGGAGAAACACAGGATAAAGCTAGTATCAGGATCTCATATCCATGTGGTCTGACCTTTGATCTGTCATAAGGAAAAGTATAGGAGTAACCTGTGTGTTCTCCACCTCACTCTGTCCTACAGAGGGAGCTTGAAGAGAGTTATCATGCAACAATGAGAATGCATGTTGTCCTAAGTTGATCTGTACTACAAAGGAGGATAGGTAGGACTGACTTAATGTGGTCTCAAACTCAGTCAGTCCTACAAAGGAAGATTGGAGGGAGCTATTATCTATCTCTGAGAATTTATGTTTTCTTGACTTTATCTCTTCAACACAATAGGCTAGAGTAAACAGATGTGCTAGCCACTGAAATATATTCTATGAAGTATCCTTGGAGTACTTTGATATCAGACTCTAGTTATTCATGTTGTCCTAACTTGGTATGTCTTAGGTAGGACTATAGGAGTGACCCAGTATCATTTAAACTTCAATCTATGCTACTAAAGGGGCTTGGGTGGAAATTGTGTCTCTCTAAGGGAATATATCATCTGCCTTATGAATGAGGTTAGAAGGGACTAGTGTGCTTTCCACATCAATCTATGATATGGAGAAGTAACATAATGTGTCTGTCTCTCATAATTATAGTCATGCTAACCTTGAACTGTTCTATATAAAAGATGAGGAGTTAACTAATATGATCCCCAATTATTTCTGTCCTACTGAGTAGTCTTGGAAAGAGTTAGTTTCAATCACTCAGAATCTCTGGTGTGTTAACTTTGATTTGTCATAAAAATTAGGTTTATAAATAAACTAGATATAAATTACCCAATCTGTCCTATTAAAGTGTAATGGCGAGAACTAGTGTTTGTCTCTCATAACCTATATGTCCTAACTCTGATCTTTCCAACTGAAGATGATATGAGTGAACTCTATCTCTCTAACTCAGTCTGCCTTACAGAGCAGGCTTGCTAGAAGCTAGCGTATATCTCTTAGAATCAATGTGGTGCTAAATTTGATTTGTATCTGTGGATAAGGTTAGGTGTAAACTAGTGTGTTCTGATCCTTAGTCTGTTTTACTGAGAAGATTAGAAGAATCTAGTGTCTACTTCTCTGAAACCATATTTTCTTAATCTTTATCTGTCTTACAGATAATGACTGGAATGACCTAGCATGTTCTACAGTTCAGTGTATCCTATAGAAGAGAGTTAGAGGGAGGTAGTGCATGGTTCTCAAATTACATGTTGTCCTAACATCGATATGTCCTATATAGGAAGTTAGGGGTCAATTAGTATGCTATGAAACACAGTCTGTCTTATAGAGCAGGACAGTCTTTAGAATCCAAGTCTTGTAAGCCATGATCTGTCCTATGAGAAGAAAAGGAGTAAACAGGTGTGCTCTGTACTTCAGCCTGTCATACTAAAGATTTGGAAGGAGTTAATTACTTTCAGATTCCAGGCTGTCATAACCTTCATTTATCCTATGAATAAGTTTAGAAGTGAACTAGCTCATATACTACCTTAAGTCACTAAAGGAAGAGTATTGGAGGGTACTATGGTCTGTCCCTTAGAATCCATGTTGTCTAAATCTTGACCTGTAAAACTAAAGAAAATAGGAGCAAAATAAGGTGCTTGTCCACCTCAGTCTGTTCTACAGAGAAAGCTTAATGGGAGCTAGTCTCTGTCTTTAAGAAGCAGTGTTGTAAGAAGCTTGATCTGTCCTATGGAGAAGGTTATGAGTGAACAAGTGTGCTTTTGGCCACAGTCTGTCCTATGAAAAAATACTTGGTAGGGAATATTGCCTGTCTTTTGAATTCAAGTTTTCTTACCTTGAGCCATATTGTTCTCCATCTATGCATGTACTATGGGGTTAGGATTGGAGGGATCTGATTCTGTCTCTCACATACCATTCTAACATAATCTGTGTTATGGAGCTTTATGGGGTGACCAAGAGTGTTCTTAATGCCAATCTGCCCTACTAAGGAAGCTTTTGTGGAAATCTTGTCTCTCTCACAGAATTCACAGTATCTGTATTTTGAAAGAGATTAGAAGAGATTATTGTGCTCTCTATTTCAGTCTGTAATACTGGGGGATGCCATTATCTGTCTCTCAGAATCTATTTCCTCTTAACTTAAGTCTGGTCTTTAGGAGACATTAGGAGGGAACATGCATGCTCTGCACTTCAATCTGTCCTACTAAGTAGTCTCGGGAGTCAGTTTCATTCAGTCAAGATCCAGGATTTGACCAGTCCTACAGATAAGGTTAGGAAAGAAGGAATGAACAGTATGCATTACCAGCCCCACTGAATAGTCTTGAAGGTACCTGGTGTGTGTCTCTCTCAGTATCTATGCTATGATAATCAAGATATGGTCCATAGACAATGATTGTAGAGCCCTACCTAGATTTCTAAAGATGTCTATCCTATGAAAATGAGGTAAAGAAAGCTTTTGCCTTTCTCACAGGATCAATAATATTTTAAACTTCAGTTTTCCAATGGAATAGTATAGAAATAAACTAGTGTACTCTCTACCACAGTATATCATATGGATAAATCTTGGAGACATCTTGTTTCTCTGTAATAATAAATGTTTTACTAAAACACTGATCTGTTTTATCAATGAGGTAGGGAATAATCAGTTATGTTTTCCAACTTATTCTGTCCTACTGAGGATTCTAAGAGGGATCTTGGTGTGGGAAGTCCTTCTGTCTATATGTTGCTTTTATTGGTTAATGAATAAAGAAACTACCTTGGCCTGATAGGATAGAACATAGATAGATGGGAAGACTAAGCTGAGTGCTGGGAGGAAGAAGGAAGTCAGGGAAATGCCATGAAACCACTAGATATAGAAATGCTGAAACTTTGCAGGAAGGCTATAACCTCATGTTGATGCATAGATTAATGGAGGTGGGTTAAATTAAGATGTAAGAGTTAGTCAATAAGAAGCTAGAGCTAATGGGCCAAACAGTGACTAATTAATACAGTTTCTGTGTGGTTATTTCAGGGATAAGTGGCCAGGAACAACCAAGTGACCTCCACCTACAAATTGGCACCCACATGGCCAACATTTAAAACCTGAGAGGGCTTAAAAAGGAATTCCAGACAAAAAAAAAATAGTTTAACACAGCTTTGGGCTATTTTCCAGCAGCTTGCTGCAGTTTCTTTAAGAAATTTTCCTGATTCATCCATAGCAGGTAAAAAGCTGTGGCCATTTTAAAATGCCAGTTTTCTGGGTTATGTTGCCAGTGTGACCTCTGGCTCTTTTGGGAGATGGAACACTTGAGTGAGGTTTGTGGACAGACTGCTACACCTTACTTGCTTAAAGGCAGCATAGACTGTGTGCATCTAGAGATGAGGCACTCTGCATGTCTCTCAGAGGTGGTGAGCAGCTCTACTATGCTGGATTGTTCTGAGCAAGCAGGAAGTACCGAATATATCATAGTAATTGCACAGTTAAGTTTTAGACTGCGGAGACAAACAAAAAGTACCATATATATCACAATAATGGTGCAGCTCAGTTTTTAAGAAGCGCTAAGCATTTTAAAAAGTACCTCTGGACAATAAATAATTACAGATATGCAGTAAAGACAAATCCAGACAAAAAAGACCTATAAATGTGCTACAGTGTTGGATAAATATATGTAGGCTTGGAAGAGAGAAGAAAAATAATAGTTATTAAAAACAAGTAAATGGTTTAAAAATCATAAAGTTTTTAAAGAGACAGAGTACAGAAAAAATATAAACCATGTGAAGATGGAAAATTCACAGAGTTTGGATTGTGTATATTATTTTGTTATCTTTAAATTTTTTGACTGCAGAGAGACTTTTGATTCTGGGGACTGCTAAGCTAAGCCAACATAGATATTTCAAAGGTATCTTGAATTCAAAATTTGGGTCTAAGGATATGTTGCTTTGGAAAAGAGGTTCTTCTTTTGTTTTCACAGAAGATGAGAGCCTGTGGATTGCTTCCAGACCAACATGGTTTGATGGATCAAGAACCCCTGAATGGTTGCTGCAAACACCTCCACAAAGAAAATACTTCATCCAATAAACAGCAGGAAGAAGATTGGACAGAATTGCAATCATATTCCCAAATACAGCTTGTAAATGTTTCTTTACATTTAAAGGGGGATATGCTATTGAGATGGATACTTTGTATTGGTATGGATCTTGTTTTATTTATAAAGATTTAAAGTCAATTTTGTTATATGTATATGTATTTCTGATCTTAAATAAGGTATTGTTTTTGTGTAGTTCATTTAAAAATATAATGTATAATTAAGAAATATAGGTTAATAGATAATCATCTATAATAGTCAAACTCAAAGTAATGCTAATTAGATTTTCTAAATATACAGAAATGTAGTTCAGATGGATAAGTATTCTTCAAATCTTTCAGAGACCTTCAGAATGTGGCATTTAAATTATTTTAAGAACTTAGGACTTTTCTTGCAGCACCAAACTACTTCAAGAGGACGATGGGCACTGAAGAGACTCCTTATGGAGTTGGTTAGCCATTTGGGCAAGAAACTGCTCTTACCTGTACTGCTTCATGGTGTGCTGCAAAAACTGAACATGCAGAACTCACAGAGAAATGAAAAGGGTGATTCAGTAATTACACATTTATTAGAAGTTATGGCCATCATGTGTAATTACTGAATTGACCTATTCTGAGCTTAAAGCAGTTGCCCACTGAAAACCTGAATTCTAGTGGCTATCTCTAAAAATCCATTCTGTATTAACCTTGATCTGTAATGCAGGATAATGATTGGTAACTAGAATGCTCTCCACATCACTCTGGCCTGTGGAGATGGCTTGGTCAGAGTTCGTGGGTATATTTCAAAATTGTGTTTTCTTAACTTTGATGTACCCTACAAATAAGGATAGCACTGGCCGAGGTTGCCCTGCACCTCAGTCTCTTCTTTGGAAAATAACTGAAGGGAGTTAGTGTTTGTCTCTTACAATCCAAGTTATTCAGACACATTATGTTCAACAGAGCAGGATAGGAGTGAACTGGAGAGCTCTCCATCTCAGTATGTTCTACAGAGGATGTTAGTAGGGAAGTAGTGGCTGTCTCTCAGAATCTATGATGCTTTGAGATGATTTGTCCTTACTGAGGATGTTATTAATAAAGTAGTGTACTCCCTATATCAGTTGGTTCTATTGAGAGGGCTAGAGACTATGTCATATCTATCTCTCAGATACTAAGTGCTAGTAACCTTGATCTGTTCTACAGAGAAGGTTAAAAATAAACTAGTGTGCTCTACCTCACCCTGTCCTACAGAGGGGAATGGAGTGATTAACTATTCATCTATTAGAATCTATGTCCTCTTAATCTTGCTCTATTCTCTAGATAAGGTTATAATTGAATTAGTATGCTTTCCACCATAGTCTGTCTTGCTTAGAGGGAATGGATTGAAGCAGTGTGTTGGTCTCTCATAATGTATCTCATGAAATTTATCATCTGTTTTATGGGGAAAATTAGGGATGAACTAATGTACTCTCTATTTCAGTTTGTCCTACTGCAAAGAATTGGGAGAGAGCTGGTTTCTCTCTAATAGAATCAAAGTTGTCCTCAACTTGATCTGTTTTATGGATAAATTAAGTACTTATTATTACTTAAACTAATTTAAGTAATTAAACTAATTACGTACTAATTAGTTGACATGCCACCTCCGGCTGTCCATGAAAGAGTCTCAATGAATCAAGTGCCTGTCCCTCAGAAGCTGTGTTTTCCTAACATTTATCTGTCCAACTAAAAAAAATGGAGTGAAGTAAGGTGCTGTCCATATTATTCTGTCCTACAGAGGAAACTTGACGGGAGCTGATGTCTGTCTTTAAGAATGAGTGGCGTTTTTAGCTTCTTTGTCAAAAAACAGGTATTTATAGGTGTGGGAATTGAATGGTAAAAAGAAAGCATATTCAACAAATGGTGCTGACATAACCAAATGCCAACATATTGAAGAATGAAAATAGATCCATATCTATCCCCATGCACAAACATCAAGTCCATATGGATCAAAGACCTCAACATAAAACTAATCACACTGAATCTCATAGAAGAGAAAGTGGGAAATACACAAACACATTGGCATAGGAGACCACTTCCTAAATATAACCCCAGTAGTACAGATACTAAGAACAACAATTAATAAATGGGACCTCTTCAAACCGAGAAGCCTCTGTAAAGTAAAGGGCACAGTTAACAAGATAAAATTGCAGCTTACAGCATGGGAAAAGATCTTCACACATCTCACATCAGACAGAGAACTGATCTCCAAAATATACAAAGAACTCAAGAAACTTGACATCAAAAAAGAAATAATTCAATACAAAAACACAGTAGAGACCTAAACAGAGAACTCTTAACAGATGAATTTCAAAAGACCGAAAGACACTTAAGGAAATGCTCACCATCCTTAGCCATCAGAAAAATACAAATCACAAACAACTCTGAGATTCCATCTTACACCTGTCAGAATGGCTAAGATCAAACATTGATAACGTCTTATGCTGCAGAGGAGTCAGGTAAGGGGAACACTCCTCCATTGCTGGTGGAAGTGATAACTCGTACAACTGTGTTGGAAATCAGTATGTTTATTTCTCAGAAAATTATGAAAACTCTACCTCAAGATCCAGCAATACCACTTTTGGGTGTATACCAAAAGGTTGCTAGTTGTTGTGATCCAGCTGCCCTCACTCCCCCTGACTGACAGCAGAACTTCCTTGTGGTCTGTAATTGACAACGATGATTGTGTTCTTTCTGGCCAGTGGGTCTCCACAGAAGGAGTAGAGGTATAAAAGGTTGCCGGGCAAAATAAAGGTTGCTGTTCTTCCACCTGAAAAGAAGCCTCTGTTTCTCAATCCCGGCACCCCCCCACACACACACACACCAGTCTTGGCTATCCAGGCTGTGCTGGATGCAGCAGTTGCTCAACCATACCACAAGGACATGTGCTCAACTATGTTCATAGCAGCATTATTCATAATATCCAAAACCTGGAAAAAACCTAGATGGCCCTCAAAATAAGAATGGATAATGTGTACATTAACACACTGCAGTACTACAGAGTAGAAAAAAATGGCATCTTGATGTTTGCAGGCAAATGGATGGATCTAAAAAAAACATATTGAGGGCTAATATGATGGCTCAGAGGTTAAGAACACTGACTGCTCTTCCAGAGGTCCTGAGTTCAATTCCCAGCAACCACATGGTGGCTCACAACCATCTATAATGAGACCTGGTGCCCTCTTCAGGTCTGTAGGCACATATGTAGACAGAACACTGTATACATAATACATAAATAAATGAATAAGTCTTTAAAAAACATATTGAGTAAGATAACCCAGACCCAAAAACACAAATATAGCATGTACTCACTCATAAGTATCTTTTAGATATAAAGCAAAGAAATAACAGCCTACAGTCCTCAACCCCAAAGAAGCTAGACAAGAAGACCCTAAGGGAGACATATATACATCTGCATATGAAGGAGAAAAATACAAGATCTCCTGAGTAAATTGGGGGTGTGGGTGTCACAGGAGAGGGTAGAAGAAGAAAGGGGAGGAAGAGGGACAGGGAGAAATGTATAGCACTGTGAAAACAATAAAAAAGAATCAGTGTTGTGATGAGTTTGACGGGGAAAGTTATGAGTGAGCAGGTGTGCTCTCTGCCAGTCTTTCATAACAAAAGAAGGCTCGGTGGGAGCTAGTGCCTGTCTTTCAGAATCTCTTTTCTTAAATTTGATCTGTGTTACAGGTAAGGAACGATAGGACTGATCAAGACTTCTCTCTATCACTATGCAAAAAGCTAGAGGGAAATAGTGTCTATCTCTCAGATTTTAATTGTAGTGATCTTGATCTGCCCTAAAGAAGCAGTTAGAAGTGAACTAGTCTGCTCTCCATCTCAGTTTTTCCTACAGAGGAGGCTTTTACAGAGCTGGTGTCCATCGCTCTCCAAATCTTCCTAAATTGATATGTCCTACTGACGAGTTTAAAAATATACTAGCTCGTTGTAAACCTTAGCCTATCTTATAGAAGAGGCTTTGACAGAGCTAGTCTGTCCTTCAGAATAAATTTTATTCTAACTCATTCTGTTTAACAGAGTAGGAAAGAAGTGAAGTAATATGCTTTTCAATTTAGATTGTCCTATGGATACTCTTAGAATTAGTGCTTTCCTCTCATAAGCCATGTAGTCTTAACTTTAATCCTGACTCGCATTAAGTTAGGAATGAACTATTGTAATATCCACATCAGTCTTTCCAAGAAAGGATGCTAGGAGGGGCTAGAGTCTGTCTCTCAGTATTCATATTGTCCTAAATTACTCTTTCCTATTGAGGAGGACAGACATGAACTAGATTATACTCCAACTCAGTCTGCCCTACAAAGGATGCTTGAATAGAACTAGTGTCTCTCTAACAGAATATTCGCTGTCCTAACCTCCATCTGTTCTACAGAAGAGAGTAGGAAGATTAGGAGTGAACTAGCATAATCTCCACAACAGTCTGTCCCATGGAATGGGGATTGGAGGAAACTAGTATCTGTCTCTCAGACTCCATGTCATCCTAACCTTAATCTGTCCTATGTAAGAGGTAAAAAAACAAATAAGGTAGTCTATTTCAATTTGTACTAATTCTTTCTTGGAGAAAGTTTCTCTTTATCAGCATCCAGAGTTTCCTAAGCTCGATTTGTTATACTGATGAGGTTAAGACTAGACTACCATGCATTAGATCTCATTATGACCTACAGAAGACTCTTGGATGGAGTTAGTAGTTGTTTCTCTATATTCATTTAGTCCTTAACTTGATATGTTCTGAAGAGTGAGTTATGAAAGAACTAGTAGGTTCTCTACCTCAGTATGCTCTAAGGATAAAGTTTGGAGGAAGCTAGTGTCTATTTCTCAGAATTCATGTTGTCCAAACCTCCGTGATATTTCCCCTAAATAACATTAGAAGAGAACCATTGTACTCTCCTTCTCAATATATCCTACCAGGGGTCTCAGAGAAAAAGCTAGTGTCTGTCTCTCACAATCCTAACTTGATCTATACTAAAAAGCACAAATAGTGTGCATTCAAACTCATTGTATCCCACAAAAGAGGATTGGAGGGAGCAAGTTTATGTTTTGTTGTCCTAAATTGTTTATCCCAATGGCGTATGTTAGCAATGTTATTTTGTGATTCCCATCTCAGCATCTAACAGAGGAGTCTTAAATAAAATTAGTGTCTTTCTGGATCCATATCATTCTAACCTTCACCTGCCCTATTGAGGAGTTTAAGAATGAACTAGTGTGATCTTCAGTTCAATCTGCCCTACAAGGAAGTTTATATGAATCTAGTGTGCATTGTCAGAATCTCCTAACTTGATATGCTCCATGGAAGATGTAAGTAATGAATTAGTGTTCTCTCCACCTCATCATGTCATGTGGAGGAAGCTTGGAGGTAGCTATTGTTTTTCTCTCAGTGTCCTCCTTGCCTGATCCTTGTTCTGTAATAAGAAATATGGTAGGAGTGAACTAGTGTGTTATTCATCTCAGTCTGTTCTATAAAGAGTGCCTGGAGAGAGCTACTTTCTGTCTCAGAATGCATTCATTTCTAACCTTGATCTGTCATAAGTACAAGTTATATTCCAATGTGCTCTCCATCTTAATGTATCTTACAAAGAAGATTTAGAGGAAGCTTGTTTCTGTCTCTCAGAATACCTGTTTTCAGCCCCTTTCTCTATCCAAAGTAGGAGGATAGGGGGTGACCTAGTGTGCTTTCAACTTCAGTCTTCCTAGAAGAGGTTTGATGGGAGCTGGTGTTTTTCTCTCAGAATCGCAATTGATCTCTCCTGTAAAACACTGTGTCCACGACACCGTAAACTTTATCTGTCCTGTGGAGTTTTAATAGGAGTTAACTAGTATGCTTTCCACTTCAGTCTGTCCTTCTGAAGAATTTTGGAGGGAGAGAGTTTCTCTCCCTTCAAAGTCCATGTTTTCCAGAGCTTGATATACCCTACAGATAAGGAAAGAAATGAACTAATGTGCACTCCAACTTCTTCTGTCCTACCAAAGAGGCTTTAAGGAACTTGCATCTATCTCTCAGAATGCATGTTCTTAGCCTTTCCTATTAAACAGGTTATGAGTGAACTACTGTGTTCTATAACTCAGTATGTCCCAAGAAGAAGGCTTGGGGGGGGTCCTGTCTGTTTCTCAGAATCCATTTCATCTTATGTTTTATGCCTTACTGAGGGGGATTAGAGTGAACCTGCGTGTTCTCCTCCACAGTATTCCTATAGAGCATGATTAGAGGGAGCTATTGAGTTTATCTCAGTATCCATATAGTTCTAATCTTAAACTGTCCTCTGAGGGAAGTTGGTAATTAACTAGAATGATCTCCACCTGCCCAGACTACAGATGAGGCTTGGAGGGAGCTGGTCTCTGTCTTCTAAAATTGACATCACGCTAATCTTTATTTGTCCTATGTATGCATAATTACACATAGTATAACTAGGAGTGGAGTGAGAAGCCTACTTCAGTCCTCCCTCCCAAAAAGTCTTGAAGGAACCCCGTGTTTGTTTCTCAAAATCCACCTTCATCTGTACTGCAGATAACTACAAGAGCATCCTAGCATGTTCTACACCTCCACTTTATCCTATGAAAAAGAGCTAGAACAGTAGTTTTCAACCTTTCTAATCCTGCAACTCTTTTAATATATATATATATATATATATATATATATATATATATATATATATATATATATGTATGTATTCATATTGTCATGATCCTCAAACATAAAATTTCTTTCATTGTTACTTATTAATTGTATTTTTGCTATGATTATGAATTATAATATAAATATAATATAAATATAATATAAATATCTTAGTTTCCAATTGTCTTAATTGACCCTTGTGAAAGGGTCACTTGACCCTCAAAAGGGGTGAAAACCCACATACAGAGAACCACTATACTAGAAGGCACTAGCTTCTGTTTCTGATTCCAAGCTCTTATAACCATGATCTACTCTACAGTGTAGTTTCAAAGTGTTCTAGGTGGATAGGAGTTAACTCATGAACTCCCAATCTCAGACTGTCCTCCAAAGGAGAATTGCAGGGGGTTTGTTTTTGTCTTTTGAAATCGATGTTATTCTAATGTAATTGGGTATACGGAAGTAGTTACAACTGAACTACTGTGTGCTCCACCCCAGTAAGCCCTACAAAGTATGCTATGAAGGTAGATTTTTCTCACTATTTATGTTGCCCAAGCCTTTGCCTGTGCTAAAAAGAAGGTTAGAAATGAATTATTGGTCTCTCTAGTTCATTTTGTCCTATGAAGGTGGTTTGGAAGGAGGTACAGTCTGACTCTCAGAATCCACATCTTTCCAACCTTAATCTGTCCAATAGAGGAGGTTGAGTGTGTCCTATGAAGGAGACTTGGGAAAAGATAGCATCTGTCTCATAGAACCCTTGTTGTGCTAACCTTAATCTGTCCTATGTTTAAGGTCAGGAAAAAAAACATGTGTTCCTGCACCTCAGTCTGTCCTGTATCATGTCTGTGTATCAGAACCCATGTCATCCTATCCTTCATCTTTAAAGGAGGACAGAATGAGCTAGTGTGTTCCCCACCTCACTTTGCCATACAGAGGAAGCATGTAAGATGCTGATTCTATTTGCTGTGTTATAATATTTTACTGCTACCTGCTGCATTGAAAAATTTCTTGCCTTTTATTTCTTTATCTAGCAAACAGAACAAACCTGATCAAGACCTATAGACTTTATCATTTTCTATATCAAACTACTATGTAAACATATAAGAAATTTTAAGGAATAGATAAATAACTTTTTTTAAAACCAGTTTCTTTAGTTGTTCTTACATATATATATATATATATATATATATATATATATATATATATATATATATGTGTGTGTGTGTGTGTGTGTGTGTGTGTGTGTGTGTGTGTGTGTGTGTGTGTTCTTACATATATATATGTATATGGGCATAAACATACACACCCAAGCACATACACTTCTAAATACAAAAACACAAGGCTATTAGTCCTTATCATGTTAGTTGTGTGTATATGTTTTCAGGGCTGACCATTTGGTATCAGATAATCAATTGTTGTGCCCTTCCCTAGGGAACATTGCTATTCCTACTCTTAGCATGCCTTACTTGCTTATAGTTCTTTGTTTATGGTTGAAACCTCAAAGAGTTTCTCCCCCTTCAAGTTAGCATTTCTCCTGGTATTCTCCTTGTCCAGGTCATGTTTAGGTCATGAATTTGAAAGAGAAGGGGGAGGGTTTAGGTTAGGAAATGGACAGTGGAACTGACATAGTCCTATTAATCTCAAACAATTAAAATTTATTTTTAAGAAAATAGTTTATGCTGTTACCATTAAAAATATCTTTCCTAGCATGGAATGCCTTACATTGTGTACCTTTAAAAGTTTGCTATTCAGGTTTTTTAATATGCTTGAAACTAAAATTTTTCTTCAAAATTGAGATCTCTTTAAGGACATAGTGACATTTTCTTATCTTCATTATCATTCAGCCTAAAAATATATCTCTCAGTATTAAATATTAAATATTCTTTTTGGAGAGTTTAGTCCTCTGGAAAAGCAGAATTTACTAATGAGACCCCCCAAATTATCTACTAAATAGCATTAACAGGATCAGACTGAATAGATTGCTCAATAAGAGTGCTTGCTTCTTTCCCAGAAGACATGAAGTCATTCCCAGCACCCATGTTGCATAACTCACAACTGCTTGTAACTGCATCTTTCAATGATCTAGTGCCCTTGTCTGGCCTCTGAAGGTGCCTACACATACATGAAATACACTCAAGCAGATACATACTTATATAAATAAGTAAAATGAACAAGAAAATAATCTTTAAAAAATATATTGACAGAAGAACCATCTTACCCTACAGGGAAATGCTATGAAGAATTCCCTGAAGTGTACTTAGGTCCTTATTTAGCCATAAGCCTAAGCCTTTCTGAAGCACATTATTGATAACCTTTTGTATATTCAGATCATTTTGTATATTATAGCATATAATCTCTAATCTGACTGCAGATTCAATGAATTCCAATGATCTATGAACAATGTGCATTATAAAAATTTCAAATCCATTCAGAAATATGATAAAAATGCCTTCACCAGGATATTAACAGGTTCTGATCAGAACTTATAGAGAGGGTCCTTAGAGTCAACAATTATTAACTCCTAGAAAGGAGTTAGAAAGATTCTTTCCCTATACTTTTAGCTTCTCCTCCAGCCACCAAGCTTTTAAAAATTTCCAACTGGACTCATCATGTTTGTTTGTTTGTTTCATGACAATGTTTTTCTGTAGCTTTGGAGCCTGTCCTGAAACTAGCTCTTAGGCTGGCCATCAGGCTGGCCTTGAACTCACAGAGCTGTGCTTGTCTCTGCCTCCAAGTGCTGGGATTAAAGGCGTGCACCATTACCACCTGGCTAGATTCATTAAAAATTCTTCTTAGGAAGTCCTCCCAAAGCTCCTTAGGAAAGTTGACATATAAGTCTTTAAATAGTTACCTTCTAAATGTTTTGAGGATTTCAATTCTGGGGATGCCTCTTAGGTAGCTAGGCAGATATTAACAGGGTTAAAAGATATTGAGGATGGAACTCTTCCTTATAATCAGCAGCTTATGAAATAAGAAACCTCAATTTCAGGTCTTTGGTAAATGAATTGGATCTGAATCTGAATCTCTCTTTTACCCTTGGTGGAGACATGATTTTTCTATACCAATGAGAAAATTAAAATCACACTATCTTGTTTTGACTTTCTGGTATACAATAAAGATAAATCACTTTCTTCTTTAGGAACTGTCAATTCAAATCAGTTTCTCAATCAGTTAGGCAGGAAAATGTACTTCAGGAAAGCTGTATGACACTTACTTAAAAAATATAGGTTGGTACAATTGTCCTTTTGTCCAATGTCAATTCTCACCCCTCCAATGATTGCACTATAAAATTGTCTCTCTGACTACCTTTGACTCTCATCCTATGATAGTTTTTTCCTCTTTGAGAACTACCCGTTTTTATCATCGGGTGTATCTTATTTTATTTCATAATAAATTCCGACTCTCTTCTCACCTGAATTCTTTCAACAAAGATCACATGTAACAAGGAGCAGAATTAGATCAAAGGGAGATCTCAGTAACATAATGGATAACTTTTTCTTAAACCACATCCTGGGATATGAAAAAGGAGTTAGCATGAAAATTTAAATTCATTTTTAAGGTTATTATAATTTAATGTCTATATTTTGTATATATTTCTTATCAATTATCATTTTTGTGTAAAAGTATAACCTGGCTTCCTTTCAAATTCACTGTAGTGGACATTGTGTTTGAACATAAACCTTTTCATTCCCAAGGTCTCTGTGCTTTGCTATCTTTGTTCTATATAGCTTACTCACTCAATTATTGAAATCAGGGCACTGAATGACATTCCTAAGAGTGCCAATGACAATCACCTTGGAACAGAAAGTCCAACCATGTTTTTTTCTCTAGATAAACAATATTAACATCTGTCAAAGACAAAGAGGCAGGTGATTCATGAAAAAGCATCAAGCAACTGTAAGGAACCTCTTGAGAACTAAACATGCAATGTATGAAAAGATAGTTATTGATGGCTCATTCAAAATACATAAATGCAGATACACTGTGGCAGAGAGCAAGTAGGTCAGGGATAGGACAAGCTGGATGTTTCCTGTATTACTTAGAAACATGTTCAAAAATTATAAAAAGAAAATGAACAAATATGGTGTGTGAACATGCTTCCAGGAGTGAAGTCTCCCACTTGAAATGAAAATAGGAAAGATCCACCAAGGAGCACATAAGCCAATCCTCAATATTTTTGTTTATCTGCTAATATGTACATGAAGAGCAAGATCAATATTTCTTCAGGCCCTTAATGGGAAGCATGTGGCTGCATTAATGAGCATGAACTTATGATGCAGAATCAATAGCTCTATCTATTCTTAACTGACTGTACTGAAGCTGTGGAGAGTTTTCTTTTGTTGTACCTATGAAAATCAGCCTGTATACTTTGTTAAATGTGTGGATCAGAACCAATCAGACTACTTTTTACAGTCAGTTTTGCTGAATCACTCACCTGGAAACCTAGTCTGGATGGGACTAATTAAGCCCAGCTGCAGCATGACACCTGACAAAGATGCTTACTTTGAGTTTGCCCTTGAGTTCAGCCTTACCACAAGGAAAATTTATATTCTGGCCTTCTTTGGAAACAAGAGTGGTATAGAAAAATGGGAGACTTGGTGAAAAAGAAAAGGGAACAAAAATAGATAAATACAAGTGACAAAAGATAACCTGTATGGGTATTCTGGGAAGTTGAAGTCCAGTGGAATTTATTAAAAAAATAAACAATTAATTTGGCAGTCATTTAAAAGAACAGTTAATGACAAGACCATGGTAGATATTTCTTGGAGGAAATATTACATGATATAATCATATGTAGAATGGTGCTGTATAACTTGTACATATGAAAGTATTGTATTTTAAAATAATATATTTTATATATAGTTATGGATGTATATATGCACCTTTCCCACATGATTATAACTTTATTTGAAATATTATAAATTAATTTATTAAACTTTATTATCTAAGAAAATTAAACAATTGTTTTGTCATTGTGAAAACTAGAACACTGTCTGGACTATAGTAAAGCTGCTTAGTTTACTATGTTAGACTGTTATTTATATGAATGGCCACAGAATTGTTCCTTAATTCAAATAAATTGCTTTGCTGCTCTATATAGAAAAAAAAAACCTTTCTTTTGATGTTCTGAACACTGAGTTATAGAACTCACTAGATGCCCACCCCCCTTTTTGCTATGGTTACTAAAATGCTTAGTGTTTCTTTTAATCCTCATCAGAAAGAAAACGTCCATGATATCATGATGTTTGATATGGAAGCTTATGTTTCATATGACAAATGTTTACCTGTACATTATTTATCTGAGAATGGTGATCTCACTAAAACCACTTGCATAAAATTTGAAACCACTTTGAGTTCTGTAGTCTAGGCTCAAACTTATTTCTGCTTCTATTGAAACCTATCAGCCCCCTTATTAGCAAAGTCATGAAATAATCTGGTTGTTTTGGAGTCTAAGTATAAAATGTGTTCATTTTCGTTCCTCCTTCAACCACAGCCATATGTAACTAAAAAATTAGAAAACACCTAGCCATGGTGTTTAAAGCATGTAATCCCATTACTCTGAGAACTGAGACAGGAATACCTACCTAGAGATGCCCTATCTCAAATAAGCAGGTAAATATATGATGATATGCTTAGTCTGTTTCAATAAATACTTAGATCGATATTGTGAACACAATTTTTTCCAGTAGACAGGTCATATTGCAATAAAATACATCATTAGTGTCTAAATCAATACTTAAAAAACAATTTTAATTTCAAATTTACCTGTGACTGTGGATGAGAGCATTCAAAGCTAGGCCATCAGACCAGCTGGTGGTGAAGTTGATGACGTTAACCTGTGGATAATTGCGTGTTGATTGTCGGACCCAGCTCAGAAGAATCTTTTCAGTGTTGGTTTGCTGTAATCCAGCCATGATAGTTTTCATCACATTTTTGACCTGTTTGTTAAAGAAATTTTTAATAAAAAGCACATACCCCCAAACAAGTACCCCCCACATTTTTAAAATAGTAATGCCTCTGGTTCTTGAGGAAGGTTGTTTCCTAATTTTTTAAGAAATCACTACACTGACATCCAAAGGGGCTGTACCAGTTTGCACTCCCACCAGCAATGCAGGAGTTTTCCCTTTACCCCAAACCTCTCCAGCATAAGTTGTCGTGAGTGTTTGTGATATTGGCCCATTCTTAAAGTTCTAATATGGAAACTCAGAGTTGTTTTGATTCACATTTCTCTGATGACTAAGGATGTTGATCATTTCCATAAGTGTCTTTCAGCCATTTTACATTCCTCTGTTGAGAGTTCTCTGTTTAGGTCTGTACTCCATTTTTTATTGGATTATTACCATTTTTGATAATAATAATTACCCAAAGGATGCTCAACTATACTACAAGGACATGTGCTCAACTACGTTAATAGCAGAATTGTTTGTCTTAGCTATAACCTAGCAACAACCTAAATACCCCTCAACTGAAGAATGGATAAGGAAATGTGGTACATTTATACAATGGAGTACTACACGGGAGAAGAAAATAATGACATCTTGAAATTTGCAGACAAATGGATGGATCTAGGAAACATCATATTGAGTGAGGTAACCCAGATCCAGAAAGACAATTATCATATGTACTCACTCATAAGTGGTTTTTAAACATAAAGCAAAGAAAACCAGGCTACAAATCACAGTTCCAGAGAACCTAGTCAACAATGAGAACCCTAAGAGAGATGTACATGGATCTAATATACATGGGAAATAGAAACAAACAAGACCACCTGAGTAAATTTGGAGGATGGGGACTATGGGAGAGGGAGCAAGGAACTCAGGACCGCGAGGGGTGCACCCACACACTGAGACAATTGGGATGTTCTATTGGGAACCCACTAAGGCCAGCTGGCCTGGGTCTGAAAAAGCATGGGATAAAACCAAACTTGCTGAACATAGCGGACAATGAGGACTACTGAGAACTCAAGAACAATGGCAATGGGATTTTGATCCTACTCAATGTACTGGCCTTGGGGGAGCCTAGGCAGTTTGGATGCTCACCTTACTAGACCTGGATAGAGGTGGGTGGTCCTTGGACTTCCCACAGGTCAGGGAACCATGATTGCTCTTCGAGCTGATGAGGGAGGGGGACTTGATCGTGGGAGGGGGAAGGAAATGGGAGGCGGTGGTGGGGAGGAGGCAAAAATCTTTAATAAATAAATAAATTAAATAATAAAAAAATAAATAGAGATGTCAAGAAAAAAAAAAGTAATTTTGGACTCTCACCTTCCAAAACTACAAGCTAAATAAACCTCTCTCTCTCTCTCTCTCTCTCTCTCTCTCTCTCTAAGTACCCAGACTCAGGTGTTTTATTTTCATAACAGAAAAGGACTATACCAGGGAAATAAAAGGCATGTTTGTCAAGGCGAGTCTTACCTGTTGATGGCCTGTTTTACTGGACAAATATGGAAATCTGTATGCTTATTATACTTATTCTCCAATTGACAGTACTATTAAATTGAAACACAAACATAAGTGTGTGTGTGTGTGTGTGTGTGTGTGTGAGAGAGAGAGAGAGAGAGAGAGAGAGAGAGAGAGAGAGAGAGAGAGAGATTATAAGCAATACACTTCATTGAATCAGCATTGAGTCTAATTGAAATTGGTTAGGAATCAATTCGGTGTGATTGTTGTCTGAGAAATATGTTCAATATCATCTTTAGAGTCTAGCATACTAAAATACTGTTTTGAGACTTGCTCCTTTTATAACTTTCAATAGACTTAAAAAGACAGGGTATAAAATATTAGACTTATTTTTAGTCAATAGTAAGATAAATCACTAGTGTTTACAAATAGAAAAGCAGTTTTAGTAAGAAAATGTTTGCTTATAACAACAAAAATCCCTTCAGAATGATGTAATTAATATATTTACACACACACATATGCAATAATTGAATAAAAACAGGGTAACAATTTTGGAGTTGAGGAAACACAGTAGGGGCTGGATGGAGCAAAATGAAACTGAAAGTTAAGTCATTCTATAATTTAAGAACAATATTTTGCTTCATAATGCATATTATTTTTTCCTTTCTATTAGATTACTATATGAAATTCAGCAAGTTACCTACCCATTTAATCACCAGATTATTTATCTCCAGAAAGAAGATTGTTTTCACAACATTCCAAAATACAGTGAACTAAAAATACCCTAGATCCATTTTGTAACTTAAAAGATAATGCCTATTATGCTAACTAACTGCACCAACTAGCTTTATATCTGAGAAGAGAGAACCTCAATTCAGAAATTGCCTTCCTATGATCAGGTTACTGGCAAGCCTTTAAGACATTTTTCTTTTAAAAAAAAATAGTGATTTATTTGGGTGGGCTCATGCTGTTGTAGGTGGGACTATCCCTGGTCTTGTGGTCCTGTGTTCTGTAAGAAAGCAGACTGTTCAAATAGTGAGGAAAAAGCCACTGAGTTGCATGCTTCTATGCCTTTGTCATCAGCTCCTGCCTCTAGTTCCTTTCCATGTTTGAGTTTCTGTCCTGACTTCCTCCAATAATAAACAGTGATGTGAAAGTGTAAGCCAAATAAACTGTTTCTGCCCCATAAAGCTTTAGCCATGGTGTTTCACAACAGCAATAATAACTCACAGACGCTGACTGGACTGAAAATGTTTACCTGTTGAAATTTTTAAAAATCGACAAGTTAACAATATGTAAAAGAGGAATATGCGTGCCTAACAGCTATAGATGCATGCTTTATTTTCCTTTTATCAATTGCTTTCAGCACAATTGTTTCCTAGTCTTTGAATAGTTACAAATATTATTTAGAAATTTATTGAATTTCAAACTTTCATTCCCCTAAGTAGTCTGATAAAAATGCACATTCTAAACATTTTTATAAATTTTAAGAATGAAGTGATACTTCATTTCAGGTTTTTTAATCTACAGAATCATTTAAGTCACTATTCTTTTTCTTTTAAAAGCTAAAAATGGATCCATTATGAGATACTTGCAAGAGTAGGTAAGTAAATATGATTAATGCTTACCTACATAGTTCTCCTTTGTGTAAACCTAAGGTATGTGTGCACAAAAATGTGATGTGACAATATATATGCAATCATTATGCATCAATGTAAAATATAAATATATTTTGGGTTGGATTTTTTATCTATGAAGAGATTAACATATATTTGCCTTTGCAGTAAATACATATTTTAACAACTCATATTAGTTGTCTTTTTATGAACTGTTGAATGTAAATTATGGGGTATAATATAAAATCTGATTTTAAAACACTTATAAAGTTAGAGATGATATTTGAAACATGGTGATAGTTTGAAGGTATGAAATCTGTGTAGATGTGCTGATAACTCTCTCTATCTCTTAGAGCTGGATTCTCCACAATTTTGTCATTCATCTCTGACCTACTACCTATTTACTAGTTACTCTATAGATAAGTAGGTCAAATAATCATATACAATATATAATCTTTCACAGCATATTCTAATATTATGACATTCATGACCCCCAGGTACAACCATTTGTAGATGTATGCTTTGTGTACTTTGTTGAAGCAGAGTTGAAATAAGTCTTTAATGGCATATTGGTGATGATGGATTTTCTCTGATCAGCAAGCCTCCAATGATGAATGGAATTCATTTGCAAAATGCTTGACCAGACTATCCTCTATGTGTATAATGTTTAAGGACAAAACAATATTCAATCCAAAATGCTTTTAGCATCATTGTGTGTCTAATTCAGCTTATCAGGCTCAGCCTCATTGGCATTGCTTCTACTAGAGCAAAATATTACTGAGAGAAAAAGAAAGAGTAATATGTATGTATAATTATTGTTTCTCCCTTTCCTACATAAAAATTGTTGCCAGGAAATCATTAAGATGGCTAGAAAGATGAACTTGGAATCAGAAAATAATCTTTTCTTCAAAACTCACAGTGCTTATGAAAGTATCAACTGAAACAAATATGTAAATATTTGTTAATTGGAATACAATCATGACTAAGAAAGGAAGGGTAGATGCGGAGATGATGGCTTGGGCACAATTTTAGCCTGTGAAAGATTCTGAATTCCATATTTAACAGTGAAAAAAGGCAATGGCAAAAGTGACAGTGTTACCTAGCTAGGTAAACAACGTATAATGTACAGAAAGCTGTACCAGCAAAGTTTCCCCTTCGAGGAACAGTTTGTTACTCAGCTGTTATCACACAGACTCCTGCTGTTAGTCTCCTGGGCAGCTACCTGAATTTCAGAGCCCTGTCACCAATGGTCACAGCTTTTCTGCTGTCACACATCTCCATTGCTGATAAAATGGAACAGAATAAACTATCAGCCATCTGAACTTCAGTTAGATTACTGTTGGCCAGATTTACCATGGTGTTAAATAAAGCCACTTAGATTCTCTGTCACCATGAGGCTATAGCTCTTTTTCTTTCAACTCCTGCCACCACTGTTCTCAGTCTCCAGAGCATGAATTAATAAACATGTGTCCAGCACAGGTTTGCCCACTTAAACTACTTCCCTAAATGTATCCCTCTTGAGGATCAGGCAATGAAGAGATGTGTCATCCTGATGAGGAACAGGGCAAGAACTAATTTGCACAGTTTGGCAGGGCTTTGCAGAAAGGACTTTCAGCAGCAGGAAACATGGCACTCTCTGGTAACTGGATGTTGAAGTAATATTAAAAATAAATATACCAATGTGAATAACACTTAGAATTAAGAATTATCCTTAGCTTAGCCATCAGAGGTAGGTACCTGATTTAATATCATATCAGCACATAGTATATATCCTTTAATTTATTATAAAGTCAAGTTCTTATTATGTAACTCTACCTGGCCTTGATCTCATAACTCTCCATTGTCAGCCTTCTGACAACAGGGATTATAGGTGAGCACCACCATGGTCAGATGACATCAGAATTTTTTCAAAGCCACTTATTTCAGAACGTATATATTCAGTTTCTTTTCAGGATAATAGTTGTATATGAAGTGGAGACTAGAAAGGTGATGATGGAGAAGTAAGTTTGGCATTCACAAGTTTCACAAGTCCAACATTCTTAATAGCAGTATTAAAAACATAATACATGGCATTGGAAGAAAATATTTACATATATGCATTTGCTTTAATGCTATTCACAATTGAATAAATCTATAAAATATATTATATTGACCAGAGTCTGCTTTTATTTTTTCTGAGATATTGAAACTTCACTATTTAGTATAAAAACACATATATGATCTTGGTGAGAGAATCTTTTGGAATTCAAGGAGGAATGAAGAGTATTGAGCAAGGGAATTTTTAAGGATTGTTAAGTGGTTTTAAGAAAATATGTCAACATGCTAGGAGAGGTGATGTAAGTAGGAAGAGAACGCAAGAGTCTTTATACTTGCATTCACAAAGCTAAGGTACTTTAAGTACACAATTGGAAAATAAATGCACTGTATAATTATGTCTTAGATAAGGAAAACAGTAAATAAGGGAATTTCTTTTAGTACTTCTGGGTGTAAAAATCCTTCTCCCCATAACAACACCTCCCCTCCCTGGTGCAGGGGAATTGTCTGTATCCTGTCAATCATGTTTTAAATAAATGCTGATTGGCCAGGCAGAAAGTATAGGTGGGACAACCAGACAGGAAGTGGAGGTGGAACAATGAGAACAGGAGAATGCTAGGAAGGAGGAAGCCCATTCTTCCACAGTCCTGCCCAGACCACAGAAGAAGCAAGATGTGACCTACCCCACCGAAAAAGGTACTGAGCCATGTGGCTATCATAGATAAGAATAATGGGTTAATATAAGTTATAAGAGCTACTCTGAGGCCTGAGCTAGTGGGCCAATAAGTTTATATCTAATGTAGACTCTCTGTGTGAATTTCTTTGTGGCTAACCAACTGTGGGAACTGGGCAGGACAGAAACCCCCATGAGCAGTCCCTCATGTTATGCCTCCCAAAGAATAAACAGTGACTACTTAAAAACAGATGAATGGAGCATCAGAAAGCACAATGTTGACATTCTATCTTGGAGTGAGTGGAAAAGGAGTTGCAAGGGCACAAGAGGAGACGAGATTTGATGGAATCCTGTGGAAAACCAACTCAATGATGAACACAAGTTCACAAGCCTTTTGGAGATCTCTGAATCCCTGTGTTGTCCTCCTTGCTTTGTCACAGCTGGTGGCCGTAATGCCCAGCATCATCTACAGACTGGGTCCCCTCAGAAGCTCTTACTAGGGTCATCAGAGAAATGTGTTCAAAACTATTACAGTCATTTTACTAGCACTTCTGGTGTCTTTTGTGGTCCTGTGCGCCTTATTTCATTTTTTAAATGTTTCAGATTAATTCTACAAACAATTGATTGCATGGAAATGGTTCCTCCTTTAAGATATTTTGAAAGATACTGAGCAGCATAATGAAATCATTGGTGGGAGGCAGGGTATGTTGACACATAGCTGATTTTATTGAAACCATTTCTATATGAAAATGGCTAGAAACTTGCCAGCTTTGGATCATGTTAAAAGTTATATTTGTTTTTTATTCTTTTAATACTGCTGTAAAATGTAGTTGAGCCCAGCCAAAATAAAAATATATCAGGACAATGGAATTATCAGTATGGCTGTTGAATTGAGTAAGTACATGGCTGGTCCCTCCACTTTATATCAGACTAAGTAATATTTACAATTCTAAATAAAATCCAAATCAGGAGCAGAAAGAGAGAGAGCACGAGCATGGAACTCAGGACCGCGAGGGGTGCACCCACACATTGAGACAATGGGGATGTTCTATTGGGAACTCACCAAGGCCAGCTGGCCTGGGTCTGGAAAAGCCTGGGATAAAACCGGACTCTCTGAACATAGCGGACAATGAGGACTACTGAGAACTCAAGAACAATGACAATGGGTTTCTGATCCTACTGCACGCACTGGCTTTGTGGGAGCCTTGGCAGTTTGGATGCTCAACTTACTAGACCTGGATGGAGGTGGGGGTTCCTTGGACTTCCCACAGGACAGGGAACCCTGATTGCTTTTCGGGCTGGGGGGGAGACTTAATTGGGGGAGGGGGAGGGAAATGGGAGGCGGTGGCGGGGAAGAGACAGAAATCTTTAATAAATAAATAAATTTAAAAAAAAAATTCAACTCAAGTAATTGAAATAATCATGGCCAAATATTATACCCAATGAAAGAAGCTTCACAGAAAAGAACACGTATCAGACAAGAACTCCTGAGAAAATTATGAGGGGGGAGAGAAGGGAGGGTGGAAGGGGACATGGAGGGGAGGGAGGAAGCAAACATGAGGGAATGGGATGTTCAAGAGAAGGGAAGGACAGAGAAGCAGATAAAGGAAAGTGATATCCTGATTGAGGGAGCCAGTAAAGAGCTATTAAGAAACAGCACTAAGGAAAATCCCAGGAATTCTCAAGGATGACTCCAATTAAGACTCTAAGCAACAGTGGAGAAGATACCTAAATTGGCCTTTCCCTGTAATCAGACTGATGACTACTTTAATTGTCATCATAGAATTTCAATGATCAACTGATGGAAGCAGATACAGAGATCTACAGGGAAGTACTGGACCGAGCTACCTGAGACCAGTCCAAGAGAGGGAGGAGTGATAATATGAGAAAAGGAGTTAAGACCATAATGTTGATACCCACAGACACTGCTGACCTGAGCTAGTGAGAGCTCACTGACTCTGGACTGATAATGGGCACACCTGTATAGAAATAAAATTTAGACCTGCTGAATGTGGGGGGCATTTATGAGGCTTAGACAGTGTGTGAGGCCAATAGCAGTGGGACCGGGATGTATCTCTAGTGCTTAAACTGATATCTAGAAGCCCATCCTTTTTGGAGTGATATCCTGCTCAACCTAGATGTAGTTGGGAGGACCTTGGGCTTGCCTGGAAGTGAAATGTCAGACTTTGTCGACTCCCCATGGGAAACCTTAACCATTCTGAGGAGTGGATGGGGGAAGTGGGGTAGAGAGAAGGTGGAGGAGGAAGGAGCAGGGGAGGCAGAGGGAATGGGGATAGCTATGCAAAATGAGAAAAGATTGTATTAAAAAATTTCTAATAAAAATAGAAGATCCCATTGGAGCAGTATATCTCCAAACCACAAATATATACAAAGAAATGCTTTAATAATTTTCCAAGACTAGAGTAGTAGCTCTGACAGATTTTAAATGCACAGAAATTTCCCCTGGAGGTAGT